>NC_134911.1:23873827-24586738 GCF_051014615.1 Bombus vancouverensis nearcticus
GTGTGTTCGTTATGTGTGGAAAGCGCGTATTGGTGATTACGAAGCTTCTCTTATCGTATAGATATTGGTTTCCAATTAACATGTATCGACGATCCTCTACTGTACAAGACGTTCTATAACCTTTTGTTCAACCACGTAAAAGTCTTAATAAACGTTGCTCTAAATAGCGTTCCTTTTAAAGCCATAAAAAGTCGTAGAAGATTAGTTTCCTCTGTAGTAAAAATTTTCAAATCACCAACCATTTGTTTCGACATAAACTCAAACGAAAACGACAACTTTCTTTTCGTTCTCTTAATTCTTTCATATAACGCGGGAAATTTAGACAAATATAATTACTTCGAACTACTGACAACCAAATCGTTGCGTTCGCTTTAACAGGCATTACACGTTCTCCACATTTCCATTCAAGGTATAACCATTTTTAACGCTTTATACGTACGTTCCGTATTTCTATTTCAAAATAGAAGTAAGAAATATCGCTCTTTCTTTCAACGTTGTTTGATAAAATATTTTGCTTCGAATATCAATAATTATAGAAAGCTTTATTCTGCCAATATTCCTGCCCCTTTTTACTTTTCTCCTCATTTAATATTTTTCTTTCAAAGATATTTCGCTGGAACTAAAATTTAGTTTTTCGGGTTATCTCGTACGTTTTCATCTGTTATAATATCATCGAACGATGCCGTAAAAAGTTCTCGTTTTCTGGGATTGTCCCTTTACGGATATCGCTGGCACCGTTAGGTACGAGCGCGCAGATCGATACGAGTTTCCTCTGCCATTTGCTCGCGCTAATTGCCCCGTTCGTCGAGCGGCAAATTCGACAGTTTATCCTTCCTCGTAGAATTTTACGGTTAAAAATCGACGCCATCGTTTTTTAACAAATTTTCCCATTCGAGGTTCCGACTTCGATATTCGTTTGCATTCGCGCGTCGGATCAAAGAGGCCGTGGCAAAGGTATTTTCAAAATCCTTTTACCTCGAATCCGGTTGATTTTGCAGCAACGATACAAAGATGTAACGACGTTTGGAATCGCGGTTGTTGCATTCAGGTGAAATTCTCATTGATTTTACGCTTTCTTTTCGCGTCTTCCCTCGGAGTGATATTAGTAGATTCGCTTGAACGACGAACGCCACTTTCCAATCTTTCCTTTTTATAGATCCGCATGAATTCCGTACTTCGCATTTCACTTGCCACTGGCGTCAAGTTCCTGAACTTTACTTTTATGGTATCCCCTTGCGAAGAATTTCCTCGCGAGGAAACTCTCTGCTAAACCAACGTTTTGTCAAACGTGGAATTCGATGATTTTTAACGGCCTGGATCTTCGATCTTCGCTCGCCGCAAAACTTGAACTAGCGAGAAGTTTATTAAAATTTTGCGTCAAATATTTGCAACTTTTATCGAATTCTCGACTTCGTGAAACGACAACTTTTTAAATATCAATCCGATCCGCGAGGATCGTAAGCCTTTTAGCTTTTATGAAATTCATCTGATTTCGTCCGTAAGGAATTTACGAAAATGATCGTAAAATATTTGCTATCATCGTTCGACGATATTTCATCGAATGGAATCTTCGTTGGTTTTCAAAAAATCTAAGATTTATAGTTTCCACTATTGCCAACGCTTGTCCAACTCAATTGTAGAAAAAATAACAAATTCGCTGTCTTCTTATCAAATGAAAAGTTTAATCGAATAATATCCAATGTAAACGTAATTTCAATATTCTTTCGTTCTCTTCTTCTTTCTAAAGAAATCAGTTTGAGGCGCTTCTTCGAAAAGGTAAGAAATCCCCAGGAAGATTCTCGCAATTCCTTCGGACGTTCCCTGGCGAAAACAGCGAGTATAGAATAAAATGAAAGTTAAATCGAAACGATGAATCCATTTCAAAAGTTACGTCTTTCCCTTTACACCCATCCGGCGAATACAATTTTACCTCCTAACTCTCGTCCTTTTCGAGAATCTGCCTGTAGCGATCTCGTAGAACCGGTGGAAAACAAAGACACGGTAAACTTTGAACGAAAGAAAAACGAAGCTCGTTCGCGAATTACAGCAATTTGCCTGGCAACGACGCGACGCGAACGCAATTTATTCGTTCGGGAATAAGTAACGGGTAAAAAATAATTCGTGCCATTTGCAACTACTTCGCGCGACTTTGCACTTCGCGGAAAAGAAGGGAAATTTCTTCTGTCGGGGGAGACCGTATCGGGGAAAAGTTGGGCCGCGATTCGAAACGTATTCGCGTTCTTTTACGAGCCAAGCTCGAAAATGTTGCACCAACCGGCTGCATTGTAATTTTCCAACCCTTCGATTATGCGGAATCGGGCTGAGCAGTTGCTTTACCGCCGTCGTTACATGCATAATCGCGCACGTGTGTATACTATTTTCCATCGTCGAGCGTGCGTTATATGCATGAAACACCTTTGTCGCCATTTTTCTTATCTGTCGGTTCGCGTATATAATGCGAGCGATATACAGGGTGTCCCGTCTTAATCGATTCACGCAGATATCCGCTAAACCATACGTTACTCGATAAAACGTTTCGGATAAAACTTGCTTCGTTTTTCTTTCGTTTCTTCGTGTTGCGATGGTCGACGATTTTATCCAGATGAACGGTGTCTTCGAGATTCCAAAGGTAAATACTTGGGTCGAGAAACGACTAGTTTCTTTTCAGTTGCGAGTGTTTCGCGTCAAATCGACTACGAGGTTATCAGCGGTAAAGTTAGATTTATACCGATTGGATTTTAGTGTACGTATTCGTTTCTTTGACGAAATTTAGCGAGTAAAGGTATGCGATCCCGTGACGTTAAAACTGCGTCATGTGTCGAGTTCTATTCCGTGTCTTTGTATTCGTGTTTCTGTATGTCTAGATACATTTTTGCTTTTTTTTTTCTTTTTGTAATTAGATATTCGTGGATTATTGCGATTTGCGCAGTCCTTAGGCGAGCCGTTACAATCCTTTCTTTCGCTCTGCTCATATTATCACACGGTATCTGTTGGTAGAAACGTTGAATTTTGTTGAGGTTATTTGATGTATAAACAGAGAAACTCGTGGATAAATTGTAAGGTAGAAAATATATTTAAATAGAAGTGTAATTATAAGTAAGAATACAATTTGAGCTGGTCCAGATCCGCACGCTAGCTGTGTTACCCAATAACTGAAAACCCCGAAGCCAACGTCGCCTGTCTACTGTTTATGGTCTGTCTTCGTCGCAGTCTTTTGTCTACACGCTGTCGATGGCTTCTTCGGTGCTTGAGAAAACTAAAAAGACCAGATGTAGAGTTTACTATGGATCTTTATGCTTCTGATTGAAGACCAGGTTCTTCTTTCCTTGTCCTTCGTATTACTCGATTTGATGAAATTAACATTGAAATATCTTTTAAACTAAGCATTTTCAAATCTTAGTACTTTTTTATACACAAGTAAAAACAGCTTTAAACGGTGTATAATGTTTTATAAAGGAACCATGAAAAAAGGTAATTAACTAGTTTGATTTATATTAAACGATCGAGTTAATGGCAGCGGCAGTAACAAATGCTGCAAAAAATGTTAAGTAATTTTACAATCAAAGATTACTAAAAGTTATCAGAGTGTTAATAAGTAGGAATCAAAACCGTTTCTAAAATATATTTATCTTTTACAAAGATTTCTTTTATTTGTGCTAAGCGAATTAAAATTACTATAAAACGAGGAAAGTATGCGTCAAAATGGCACATTTACGTACGATGCACGAGGAAAAGTAGAAACGGGGAACGTGAAAATTGATTGTTCTTCGTCAGGCAGCACGCAACCACTAACTGTTAACCTACATGCGACCACCACGATGAACCTATTGATAAAAATAAGCTCGACGAAACGTTACATTACGTTCGGAAATTCCGTGTTTCGATAACAGTTCCGGGAACGTAACCGGTAGCACGAAATGAAAGTCAGACACACGATTCACTCACTGAACATGTAAATAAGTACTTCCCACGAATCGATACGTGGATTCGATGTCGCGACCAAAGATGTATAGAACATTTTATCCTATTAGCTAGATTCGCGTACGTATCATTTTCCTTTGAGAAAACTTTTATCGTTCTTATTTATTTTATTTGACGTAGAGTCAACGATTTTTATGTTCGCTAGCGACCGCGGTTAACGAAATACATGACAAAAATATAACATAAGAAAAAAATCACAGTGTAAATGTACTTTACATCTTATTGTAAAATAAGGCAAGTGAGAAACTCGAGTTATAGTATCTAGTAGCTTAATGATAATACTATCTAGTACCGTTTGGACGTATATCATATACAGTACAATTATAATATAATACAGTAGAATATGCAGTATGTGTCGGAACTTGGTGATTAGTTTACAATATCATAAATAGTGATACGAATTAATACGTTTGAGAGAATAAAGAAGATTCTCACGATGTTGTTTACAACGTAAACATGTCTGAGTTTCGTTTGGAAAACCAAATGTAATTCTGTATTGGGAGACGTTACTACGATTAAAAGAATAATTTCCAAAGAGAATACAATTAAAATTATTGCACTTATTCGACTGATTTTTAGCTGTAAGATGAGAGCGTGTCAATTTAGCGCATCTAATTCCAAGTCTGGCGAGAGTGACTTGCTCCTTCCTGTTAAAAGGAAATGCCGAACTTGGTAAAACCTTAATTACATATAGGTAATTCCTTTGGAATAATACGGGTGAATCGGTAATTCTGGAAATTAATTTCATTAAATACGAAAGCGAATCGATAAGAGCTGCTAGTTCGGAAGTAACTCGTCGTTTATGGATCCGATAAACAAATATTTTATACGAAATATGTCGTATTCATCGAAGCTCGTTAAACGAAAGCACTTTAATTTCTTACGTTTTCAATTTCCAAGTGGTTTGGTATAAACTATTTTTTAATCAAATTCACGAATAACGAGCTATTTCGGACAACAGCGATTCTCTCATCTTTTTGTGATTCGCTCATAGCGTGCATGTATATTTGCTCGAATTGGTTTCCAGGAATTATATTTGCAGGAAAAAAATATAACGAGCGAAAAATTCTTTAATTTAAGATAACCAGGCCAGATTCAATTCGAATAAAGAAATCTGTGTGTTCCCAATCGTTGAATCGCGTAAATAATAAAATCTTTCAGACGGATATTAATCTTGCGTATCGAATTGCGTTTGCAATATCTAAATTATTTTAGGGAAGATATACAAGTAATAACGTAAATCCCTTACTATTTTTAGTCTCTAAAGGTTATTCTCGATTATTAATTAGTTTTATTAACGCAAATTTATAAAAGTCATGGCTTTTAAAGTGTGACGATCGAGCGTTACTTTTTATATGATTTCCTCGTTTGAAAACAATTTCTTCGGGAAAAAATTAAAAGATTATCGGAGCATTCGCGAGCTTAAAAATATAGAAATCACTTGCGATTATTATCGTATAAAATCTGGTTTTCGTCACAAGTGGCGATTTTAGAAATAGGACTCACTTATCTCATCCGAGTAACGAGATGCTATTTCCATTCGCCCAACCTTTCTGTATATCGCTTAATTCAAAATGTTTTCGTTCTACCGAATTCATTCTTCTCATTTTTCTTGCTTTTCCTGTTCGAGTCGAACGACGAATAATGCATCGTAGAATGGTTTACCTTCATTTCGATCCTGTTTACCATGAATTATTTTCAGTAGTATCTGCGAAAATATTATTGTCGATCGAATTTTCCGACCTTCCTCTCTTCGTTTATCTTCTAATGAAAAATCGTCAGGCATAATACCGACCTGATAATTTCATTCATATTTCGATCTTCTGTTTATTAGAATTATACTGGAAGATTTATCTAGATTTAGAATTATACCGGAAGATTTATTTACCTTCGGAATCGGACTCTTTACCTAGAGGAGAAAAAAGGAGACAAAGATCAAAATGGAAAATTCTGCGTAACGTAAAATGAAAGGCAATTGTAGATAGCGATGGTAGATACGATAAGGCTGTTTCTTTGCACGTAGGTACATAGCCTGTTGATCTTATCGTTTTTCGTATTCATTGTTTCCTAATTCCTTTTTTATGGCGGCAGATCGAGTCGATACGTCGTTCGTGACACGTGTGAATTTGAGGGAGATCGATAGAAAGACATTGTAACAATTTTATTGCTGTTCGGCCACTTCCAATCGACAATTAGCCATTTTACCCGTATATTCATTTCGTAAACGATATAATTTTTAATTTGTTTATCGGTACGTTTCCTAGACACAGTTATCACGAAGTACGACAAGTTTACAGGTACTATGACTGCAGGGTAACTTAAATTCTTCTTCAAAAATGAAACGATTCTGCCTATATTTCCATCGACGAATATCCTGAAGCAAGAAGTTGTCGAGTTGATCGGAAAGTTCCGTTGTTAAAGTTTATTCGCAATTATCGGGATGAAGATCGTAATCATCGAGATGTAACCTACAAAAGTTATAAAGCCACAAAGCTCGGTTGAATAACGCGACAGAATTTTCCGAACGATTTAACGCGTTACCTGTGAACGCTACGATTTATACGTCCACGGATATCTGAAAATTAAAAACTTGAACATGTACCTACGAATATTTCAAAGATGTGCTAAATGCCACCACGATCCTTCTCCGATACATCTCCAGAAATATCATCTAACGTGCATAAAGAAATTCGTGAAAACAGACGGAGACGGCATTGTTGCAAATTTAATAAAACTCTCGATCATCTTCAGAGACGAAATAAATTCGCGTTATCGGGAACGATTCGATCGATTCCGTTTGAAAATTGCGGAGGAGTCAATATGAAAGTTATTGGCTCCATTTACGCGGCATCGTATGGAAAAGAACTTTAACGGTGAACGCTCGTTTTAAACGTTAACGTCGAATGAAATTCCTTTGTCGTTCTATTATCCATTTATATAATCGCTTTCAGCCCGACAAATTTATTTGCAACGTTACCGCGATATCTGATCCGGCCCCCGATATAATTTTGCAACACGTTTACGAATATCACCTTGTCGCGTGCGCGGTACCGCGCCGCGAATTCTCGCTTATCGGATCTTGATCCTGCAACGGCGATAAAAATTTGTAGAAAACACAACGGGGATATATCTCGTGTCGAGGATCGTTATACACAGGCTAATATTATCATAGGTATAAAGCTGGCACGAAACAACGCTTCCGAAATATCCGTCGGGCACCACCGTTAAACGGATTATTTCCATTCGATGAATAGCTTTTTCAATAATGCGAGAAACAGCCGCGTTTTTGCGGTAATTGGAAATCAAGAGGAGAATCTAAAGTATTTTGACGGGAAACGTCTTCTTGCTATGCTCTTTATTTATTTATCTTCCCCACATTTTTTTTTTTTTTTTAATTTTACTTGTGTCGAGTCTCGCCCAGCTCTGCGGGTTATTAGCGACTACAACTCTCGTACAACTGTATTTCACAGGCTTATACAGTATCACATTAGACCGGTATTTTATCGTTTGGTCATAAGTAATACGTAGATACGATATTTACAATTGTAGCGATTTCAGGTACTTGCTTGTCCGACACTGCTCTCCTGCTGCCGCAGCGGCAGAGTGTCTACGAGGATTTCTCCATGTACAAAGTAAAAAAAAAAGAAAGGTACTTGCTTGTGGCTAGATCAGTTAAAAAGGTTCGTGGCTTTTAGAAACTGTCGAATCTTACTTAGGATCGTCTTGAGATTACTTGGAACGTCGTGTCGTTGCCTTCCGCTTCGAAGTTTTAGGCATTCGATTGGTAGGTTTTGTCTATTTTTGTTTTCCTCGATCGCAAACTTCATATTAGGCGTGATTTTATAATTTTCTTTGACGTCGAAGAATTTAGATTTCGCGTAGATATTAGTTTGTTTTTTGAATAAGTTGCAGTATCTTTTACGCGATGTCAGAGCTATGCCTGGATTCGGCTTATATCGATATTTGTACCTTTGACATTTCTCTCTATATAAAATCTTTACTTCTTAGTTGATAAACAAGATTCTGTCAGGATATTGATCAACCTAGAATAAATAGGCTGCAAATAAACGATTAAATGGTATAATGCAATTAAATCGCTGTATACAATCGTATCTCTGTCCGAATAAAATTCGATTTTAATCTTGCTAAAAGCAGCTGCATGTTTTCAGCGATATCAAAAGCAGAAAAACGTCGAACCTGTCATTAGATTTGACGGATTTGGTAGTTGTACCGTTAATCCTATATCGCTGAATTTATCCACAAAGAAAAATGATACAGCGCTGTTTAAAAAGATAATATTTTTTTATCGATGAAATTTCCTTTTTGCGTATTAGCTGTTTTTTATTCACAACGTCTCCTTCCTTCGATCGATTAAATTGTTCTTCGTTAAATTAGTAAATAGAAAACTACGAGAAAGAAGCGAAAAAATGCGTTATAAAACTGTATGAGAAAGCTTACGTTGGAAAATACAAACGAACTTTCTACTTTTCTTCGAAACGGTAAAATAAAATTAGCTCGGTAATTGAGTGAAGAAGAATTCGATGGTATATCGATGAAAATTCGAATCTGGGTCGCTCGTGGCTCTTTTCTCAATGAAACAGAATCACGGCATAGTTTCTCCGCAAACGTTTACCGAACCGAAAACCCGTATCGGTTCTCAGCGGTAAACGCGTGCAAATTCCATCGAGTTCCCTCGGAAAATTACACCGTAGAAAGACCGTTGAACGAACGATTCGTTTCTCGGTGAATTACAGGCTTCTCGAATCCCCTCTTAGGAAACCGAGGGTGAACTTGCGAGCATCATCTAGCCAGAAAGTCTATTCGATCTATTTTAAGCTCTGCGAGCTGATTCGTCCCGTGCAATAAGACGCTCTGTCTTTTCCAACGCTTCGAACGTTTGTTCTCTGTTTTTATTCTCTTTTCTTTTTTCTTCTTTATTCTTCGTGACATCGAACGATATATTGTTTGTTGACATCGATTAACGGGGTTGTTTGGTTTGATAGATCAAGAATTAGGTACTTTTAATCCTTCTGTCGATGTACAATCGATACAGTATAAGCAAAATAGCTGATAGATTCGCAGTGTGAAGTCAAAGGACCGCGTTATCCGCAACCTTCTCTCAAATCAAGTCATTGCCTTTCGGTAGCACAACGATATTTTATCGATGTATACACTGCTGTGAATAATTATAAATTCAAACGTATTTTCTGCGATATCTCTTCGATATTTCCAGGAAACCACTGATCATACCTGAATACGTTAAGCGAAATTGCGTTTGTAAAGGGTAAATCGAACGTTATAGAATATTAGGAGATGTTACGTGGCAAACTATCGCCTTTCGTAACCGAACCAGAAGCAACAAAGATAATCTTTCGACGAAACAATGTTCCTATTCGTACCAACCGTCGCTACAAAGAAACGATTTCACAAGATTTCAAGAATAGAATTATTATTCGATCGAGAAGCTGGACTAAGGAATTTCAGCAGGGAAAGCTTACGATCGGTAAAAGCCAGGTTTAATGCAGCTTTTTAAATATGGTTGAACTTAAAAAAATATATTCGAAACTTTGAGCAAGTTAGTGGATAGCATACCTAACAGATTAATAGAAGTAATGAAAAATAAAGGAAAATCCAGCGAATATCGAATGAAAAGCTAGCGAAATTAACATTGAGTTTATATATTTTCGCATTTATATTTTCAAAAACGCAATTTTCTTAATAATATTATTTATATATATATATATATAATTTTAATAATAAATTAAACAGAATTTTAAAAAGTAAGGATAAATTAAATCGCATTCCATTTTGAAGAACTGAAAGCGACCTAATTGAAACTGATTCATCTTTATTAGTTTTTAATTTTGTAAGTAATGAAATTTTCGATCACAAGGCAACACAGTTAACCAAGGTTAAGCAGGGTATAAGAATGAAAAATTGCTTGGTGCAATCTTCTCCACTTTTTACAAATTCTGCAGGGACACTGCAAACACGCCTGCAGAACATGGCGATGTATCACGCGTCCCTCTTCTTTGGAGAAATTGCTCCACGACCCTAAACCTCGAGGGGTTTCTATCAAAAATCTAGCCTTGCCTTACCTCCACGATATGTCAGTCGCTTTCAGGACCAGAATGAAACTCCAGATCCTAATTAAAATCTGAATGTTTCCTTCTTTTTTCCAAGATCTGAACTGCCCAATAAATTAAAAATGCAAGGGTAGAGACGAAAATCTCACTATCTACTAACATTTAGTAACTTAACAATATAGGGTGTCGTATCGCTAGATTTTTTAATCTGCCTATGCGAAGATTTCTTTTTTTATTCCCTTTTTTATTCCCTTAATTATTTCCTTTTTCACTCGGCGAGGTTTTAATAAAGCTGCATATAAAATAACACTATCACCGACGATCATTTTGATAAGAAAGGATATTCTGCGTGTTACTTAAGAAAATTTAAATAGCTTTCGTCCGATAATAACATCGTCCCATTTTCTATATTTTTCCGTAATTTATCATTACGAGCATTCATGCAAATTCATATTTTTACGAATATAATCGAGAAGATGGAATCTAACTAGAAATCTATTTCGCCTGTCACAGTAGAAAGAGAAAATTATAAAAAGTACTTATTTGACGCGTTTTATATATCTTGAAATCTTAGTTTTATCTTCTCGCGTGTTTTAGCATATCGCGCGCGCTCTGTACAGTTTTGCAATTCTACGTTTCCTATGAATGCGTAAACATTCGCAAGCTAGATACGAAATTAAAGCGATGCGCGACGGATAACGATGAAATTCTTTTCCGAATATTAAGTAGGAATATAACGAGTAAAACGTATTGACGCGTACGTTTTGTTTGATTTCAGCCGGTGGGTTTCGTGACTTTTCACACGAGGGCCGGCGCCGAGGCAGCGAAACAGGACCTTCAGGTAATACTCCGTTTCTCGTAGGTATTCGAGAGAGAAAAAGCTGCTCGATAAAACGCGAGAGCTCCCGCGGGCTCCCTTACAATTATATGGCCATACTTTCTCTCATATTATATATGAATATACATACACATACGTACAAACAATGGCCCGCAATTTTCTTCTTCCTCCCTTATATATATTATATATTCTTTTTTTTTTTTTACAATCTTTTGTCTCTCTCAAAGTATCATATACATATATGAAAATACACACCCTTGCCTTAGATTCCAGCTGGCACGGGTTAATGCTACGTAGCTATTTACCTTTATCAATTACCATACACGTACTTACACACACACTCTCTTTCTTCTTCCATTTATTTTTCCATTATATAATATATATATATATATATATATACATATTTAATTATATATATATTATACGTAAAAGTTTCTTTCTGTTTTTATATACTACAATTAGCTTCCTCCTGTAATCTTCTCTTTTTTTTTTTTAACCTGGGACGAATCCGTAGTATAAATTACCTTGTTTCTCCGTATACGTATACCAACATCATACTGTAATAACGCTGGTTGCACCGTGTGATACTACCCATACTGAAATATACATATATATGGTGTTGTTTTTTGCCTTTTAATAAGCGTGTCACATCCCCCGTTTTAGCCTTTGAAATCACCCCCTTGTCTCTCTCTCTCTCTTTCTCTCTCTCTTTCTCTTTCTCTTTCTCTCTCTCTCTCTCTCTCTTACACCCCTGTCGAGTTTTCAAGTTTGATACAAAAATCGTTTACATATGTATAGAAGTATATGACGTTTAATCTATGGATTTGGATCTTGTACAAATACATTCTGTTAGATTTCAACGATACAATAGACCATATATACGTGTGTAGTAAACAAGTATGTTCGACTCTGCTACGTTCTTGCGATCATGTTCCAGCCAATTATGCTTTTCCAACGTTAAAAATCATCTTCGGTTCGAACGAAATAAAAAGAATTGTTATTCGTATGCACGTTCACCTTTCGATTTTATGGCGAACATCCTCTTAAAACGTAACAAATATTTTCCATTCGTCGAAATGAGAGAGGAATTGGAATATAAAATTTCAAGGATCGTAGCACGGTACGATAATCTTCTCATCGTGTAATAAAGTTACGAAGAATTCGGAATTAACGGCTTGGAAAATAATTATCGCTTTACCGTCGCGAGATTTCTTGTATTTCTCACGACAGATACAAACGATATTTATATAGCTTGATCTTTTAATGGATGATGAATTTTAATTAATTGCATCGTATATAGCGATATGTAAAACGTGAAGACGATATTGTAATCGATAGCTCCTTGAACCTTTCTTCCTCGTGCTACTTGTTCGCTGTGGAAAGATTAAGCGTACATCTATGAATTACTCACACACGTATACGTACGATCCTTCTTTTTTATCACACCACTGCAATTGACCTCACGCAATTTGCAATGTCTTTATAACCCTGTGTAACCGGTTACGTACGAGAGAGACTCGAAACATCCTCTTGTCGGATGGACACGTACGCTGAGAACAGCCTGAAACAGACTAACGAACGACCCACTTCTATCGATAGCCACTGTACTAACAGAGACACGGATATACAGACACTTACATGTATACACGCAGAAAACACACACACACACACCATCTTGTGCTAATTTTCCTGTAACTCCGTCACCCTTGTTCGTCCCCTATCGTCGCTCTTACCCTACGCATCGTTTTATACGACACTTTCGTTGCCAGTCGTCAATCCGATGATACAGTACTAGAACAATAGTAATTAAGGTGGTAAATAGAGTTTCATTTACTTTTTGTTTAATTCTTGATCGATAATTTAAATATGGCTGATCGGGTTACACAGGTAATTACGTATATGATTGCTCGAGTTTCAAGCGTCTTATTTTTATTTTGTATTTTACATCTTGTACGATAAATCGTACAAAACCGAACTTGAATTATCCGGTGTGGGTTACCCAATTTAATATTACCTTGTATTTTATGCTTTATACGATAATCTGTGCCTATAAGACGGAGAATAGCAAACAAATTGAAATTAAACGAACAAAGTAAAATAGGAGAGCGAAATTAAATTGGATAACCTATTCCGATATAACCTACGATATAACCTGTTCTAGTAATCAATTCAAATTGTTGCGGTCATCTACCAATCCCAATACCAATTGAAAGTTCGGTTTTATTACTAAAGAAACCCTCTGTTCGACGATTATCGACAAGCGTTTAAAACGTAACTAAAATCGCCGTGTAAAACTGTCCATCGCAAAAGTTTCAAAATTCCAAATTCACCAAGAATCGAAAATTCCTCTCCTCGACAACATCACAAACGCTTTACCGCTATTTAGTAACGAAAGCTAAAAGCGCGAGGTCACGAGTACCAAAAATTCTCCGCGTCTCGAAGCTATTTCTCTTCGAACCCTTCTAATTGCAGACAAAATACAACGAAAATCTACTTCGAAGCTTGGCTGGCGACGAAAGCGTAGATCGATAGAATTCCTTCGAGCGTAATTTTGCCGCCACTCACACTCTCTGCCTTTTCTCTCTTTCTTCTCCTCTCACCAATTCCAAGCATCCACGTGTGCTCCCGGTTTACTAATTTAGGGAATCTATTTGCAGCAGGGGGTTAGATTCGATCCTGATATGCCACAAACCATACGTTTGGAATTTGCAAAAAGTAACACAAAGGTTAGCAAACCCAAGCAACCAGCCGCTGCAGCAGCCACCTCGCACCCTGCTCTGATGCACCCTCTAACTGGACGTAAGTATGCACCGCCACTCGTTCACTCGCTGGATACGTCTCACTACTATTCTCACCCACTGCACCGAACTACAACGTATCTTCCTCCCTGTTGTTTCTCTATCTCTTTCTCTCTACTTCTTCCACCACCACCCGTCATCTTGAAGCGTATCTTCCTCCTATTTCTTTCTTCTTTTTTTTTTTTTATTTCTTTCTCTTCGTCTGACGTTCCCGTCCACCAACCCCACACGTCCCCGAGTTTGAACCCCTTACGACATTCGGTAATCAAGGCATCGGACAGCGTGGATGTAATGCGATAAAATAAACCATATCTTTGTATTATATTGTATATGGTAGATGTTGCAGAGAGGGCATTAAGGGACGATAGCGTGAAACGCGAAAGGTTTGATGAATTTCTGTTCTTTCTTCAGGTTCTCGCGAACATGTTTCCTTTCGTGATGTTTAAAAGCGTTTCTTCGGTCATGTTTGTCAATTTGTTGCAGATCTATGATTTTTATTTAACGAGTTAATAAATAGATGGTGTATTTATTATTTAACTGTAGATCTGTACCAGATCCATCGGGTCCCGCAGTTTTACTTTTGCAGTTAATAAAACCATTCGGCTGCTTTTGACGACGTTAACGTTGATTTTTATTCGGAGGAAAATACGATCATACGTGGTTATTGATTTCAGTAATAGTGCTTTGTATGGAACCTTCCATATTTGATATTTTATATAGACGACTATTGATAGCTCGATAAATTAATAGCCAACTAAATCACGAATATATTTGTTTCTTTATAAAACTGGTACTAGATCTTAATACGTTATACGTATTTCGTGAAAAATTACAAAGTTCTAATTATTAATAATCGATGACTTTTCTACGACTGAAAAACGTTCGATTTTCATAGCGTCGATTAAAATACTTTTTCCAGTGTTAAACAGCGAATGAATCTAGCAATATCATTTTATAGTTACGTATGTATAAATGTATTTATCTACTTACTCAAATTGCAAATCTCTGTTTAATGGACATTTTTCAGTCAATGAAATTTACATATAGTTTACTGCGAAGAATTTAAATTGCAACATTCATAAAATATATAGTGGGAAATTTAAGATTAATCGGCAAATTTCCTTAATTAATAAACCAACGATTAAATAACGGCATAATTTATTTAAAATTCGAGTTAGTGTCGCGATCGAAGCGATTATTTTGACAGGAGTCTGAACAGAACATTAATATCAATCCCATTTCATATATTACCGAAATAGAACATACAATACCACGGTGGCAACATCGCCGGAAAATTAATTATCGTACTTCCACCGCTGTCCGATCAGTTTGATACGTGTGGGCATGCGTTTTCCTCGCGTTCTTTTTGGGTTACCTTGCGAAACAATAGACGTCGATATTAACTCTATCGATCATCCATACAATCAACATTGGCGATGCAGTCGAACGTAACTAAAATTCGAACGAATAGAACAATGCGCTCTTTGTCAGAATGAAAAAGAGCCAAAAAGAGAAAGAGAAAACTCGAAAAATTGTTGCGTCCGTCCGTATCCTTGCCAGTGTTTTAATCGTTACTTTAAGCCATTAAACGAGTCTTTGACCCTTTGTACTCCTCCGATATTATCTCGAAGTTATTTGTTTCTATTGCCATCGATAAACTATCGTACAAATAAATTCGTGAACATTTGTAACCTCTTCTCCTCAAAGTAAAATTCTACGTTATAAAATGGTAAATCAAGCCAATCGTATGGAATAATTTACAGAGTGCAAGGGGTTAAATGAGAAAAAAGGAGCTAGAGAAAGGAGTCTGTAAAACATAAAACTTGTAAAAGTTTAAATTTGTAAAATATTTTGCTATTTAAATAGGAGGAAAAAAAGAGCTAGAGAAATAAATTTGCAAAACCGAAGGAAATGATTTACTTTTGAGAAAATTTCATTCGATATAGATTTCGTGCACGATGGCTAACTTTTTGAGTAAGAGTTAGAGTTAGGTCGCGTAGGACACGGAAGTAAATCGAGGATGCGTCTAGTGGAATGCGATGCGAATCGATCTAGGGAGATAAAAGGGGAACGGTGTGAAGCTCGAGTGGATTCCCTTTGGATGGTTGTTTTACATCGGTAATAAATATGCATTCGTCGTGTCGGTATGGTGAAGAGACTTCTTGAAATAAGGATAAGCCACGCGGTCAGGACAGTGAATTTTATTGGTCGACGTTCGATATCAACCAGTTCGACGATATCGATTACCGATAGGCTACGGCCACGTAAATATATAAAAACGTCAATTTTCCAACGATATCGAGACGATGGCTCGAAGTGGAAAAATTGTCTACGGATTTTACGATGCGCAGCGAAGTCGTAAAACGTCGCTTGCTTCCATTTACCGGACATTTACCCACTGTAACGCACACTGCCGAATATTTCTGTGAATCGTAGGTTTCCCCTCTCCCCGCAAATACTATTTATTTCATTCGTTTAATTTCAAAATTTTAATATTTCAGCCGAAATTAATCTTTCGATAAAACGTTAGGCAACGATAAAACGTAAAAGGCAAGAGAACGCAGAAGTGGGAAAAAGTATGAAAAGTATCAAATAATCCAATCGAACATACGATACTTGAAGATATATAGGAAGATGTGTAGACACCTATTTCACGTGGTAATATTTAATCGATACGATCAAGCATAATTATTAATTATCTAATGTATGGGTAGTACATGATCAAGTTTAGTAATAGCGTTATAAATGATAGTATTAAATGTACAGTATTATACGCGTGAAATTTACGACACGCCTGATTATGGTTCGTTATATTCCTCTTGAAATAAACGGCGATACTTTCGGTGATACCGTGAGAAGCCAACCCGCTGTCAAACTATCCAACTATCCTAAAGAAGCCCCTTCTCGGCACGGTAGGGGCTGGTCTCAAATTCGTGATCGATACCATACGTTTCTCGCGAACGCAAACATCGGCTTTCGCTTCCTAATTAACACTTGGTAATTAACTCACGAATATTCTCTCACTCTTTCCTGTAATCTATGCTGGTTAATTCAATTTATTCGTTTGTTTAGTTTAAAAATATAGTGCACTGATCTATAGGGTGATTGGTAACTGGTGACACAAGCGGAAAGGGGGTGAAGAAGAAGTCGAAAATATAGAATAAAATTTTTTTTTATTTTTTTTTTTTAATTTTTCCATCGAGACAACGATCTACAGCGAGATCCGTTATAACGTGCCGCACGCGTACCGAGCGAAAATTCAAAGTCGATTTTCTCGAAAACAAAGCCTCGAACGAAAAATTGTTATTCTATATTTTCGACTTCTTTTTTCGCGTAGAATCACCCCCTTTCCGCTTGTACCACCAGTTACCAACCACCCTGTATATTTCATAATTCCCTTGTGAATGACAAAATCTAAGAACTCGTTATGGAGCACTTTCGACGATTCGAAAGTTATTAGTTGTAAAAAAAGATAATAATATTTCGTGATTCGTCTAGAAATTGCTACGTAAAATTGTCGTAGCTGTATAATAGTATAAATATCGTGTAAAGTATTACCAATTACGGAATACTAGTGTTTATAAAAGATCGTGATAAGAAGTATTCCTTTTAAATTCTGTTTTCAATTACCAGTTTCTAAATACCAGTAACTTATTAAGTGGAATATTTCGATCAACCAAAAAATAGATTTATTCTCGCAACTTAGTAAGCGATCCCATGCGATTACTTATAAATAATTCGAAAATAAGATTAGAAGGAAAAGGAACTTGTCACTCCGTCGCTCTACTAATATTAGAATCTACAGTGGCAAAACGGTAAATTTTAAAACGTTAAATATCCCTTAACCCAGATGCTATTTTTAATATTTTCCAGATTAGTTTCGTTCTTTATTTGCAATTTATCTACGGAATCTACTTCGATAAAATTTTGATATTCGCTTGTTATCTCAACTGTAGAAATCGTGGAATGCCACGAAAAATCATGAAATTGACACAAAAATAATTTTACGTTACGTTAAATAATCAATTTTCTGGAAAATTTAATTGACGCGAATACCTCACATTTTAAATATATCAATAATATTATTTTGAGAAATGTCGTAAGACAAAAAATATTTAGGAAGATCTTGGTTAAATCGTACACTTAGTTAACAGGACGTTAAAACGTTCACCCAATATGCGTCTTCTTCGTACCAAGCCTCCGTTGCGTAATAATTCATCAAGCAATTGTATTAGGAAATTAGCAAGTTACTATTTACAGATTATAGACTTCTGTAATCTTTCATCGAATGGAGTAATCGTTTGCTTGAAAAATTATATTTGTTTTATTACCAAACTCGTTACCGTTGTATGAACGTATTTATTAGCATCGGCAATGTTTTAACTTGTGACTTGTAAAAGTTGCAGGATAATTTCTCAACTAGCGATATCAGTAAATTGACGAGTTACAAGTCGTAGTAACAGTAGGTTACAGGCTTTTCTTTCTTCGTTTTTCATCGAATAGAATAATCGCTTTACTCGTATAACCTGAAATCGTGAAATTTGTTACACCGTTGTATAAAAATATTTATTAACGGACTGTGGATTTTCACGCAAGCTCGTATTTTCGAGAACGTAACGAAGAAAATAGAACGTAGGTGGAAAATTGCTTCGTTCACCAAGTATCACAGAAACCGCTGACTATACTTCGAATATCTTATACATTTTTTCACATTACGCGCATCCTACGCAGCACTTTCGAATTTCCTATAAACGCGCAAAAGTGCGCGATCCGTTTATTAACGTCCGTGATCCGTAACTCGTAACTCGTAAAACTTCGCTAGTGAATAATAGCTGAATTTTTTACAAGAGCGTCCATGGGTGCAGAAGTAGCGCGAAACAAAGTTACCTGATCGAATCACGAGATAGGAAAAAAAAGTTGGTTAAATCGAACGCTTAAGAAGTTGCAGGAGAGGCTACTTGTGAATAAAACATGTCCGGTCGATCCGCGTATAGGAGACGCGGAGGCGCGAAAGCTATCGGAGAAAAAGAATCGGGCGAGCATCGAGACCTTGGCGGACTGTGCGTTGAATTATTGAGAGCGCCTCGGTAAAAATAGCGCGATTTCCGCGTGAAAAGTCGCAGCTACTTCGATTTCGAGCGTTATGCCGATAGGCGTGCGTCGAATTTCCCACGCAGAGCCGGCCGTGTACTCTCGTCGAGAACGTCGGCGAATTCTCCCCTTGGAAAACCCCCTTTCATCTCTCGATGAAAACGAAAAGACAGAGGAAGGATCCGGTTAAAGGAGTATCGACGGTGTAATTGAAACGTCAATTCCTGTAGCGTGCGCGTTTCGAAAATATCGAAGTGTGTTGGTAAGTGGCCGATATAAAAATCGCACCGAGAACATCCTTTTCTCTGCGCGGTGGGCGTCTGTGTGTTTCGCGCGGCGATCGAGCGCAAACAGATGGAAATAAGCGAGAAAAGAAAAAGTTACCTCGGACGATATGAGATGAGAATATAAAACCAGTGAAAAAATTCGATTACCGCTGATCGCGTCGAGGTAGCTTCTGTTTCGCAAATAGTTAAAGCTAGGTTTGTTTTCGATTCGATATCCTGGTTATTTGGTTATTGCTACGTTCGTGCCTTTAAATATAGAATTTGAATATCGTTGAGGGGAACGGCGATCTTAAGAATTTGGTTTCACATCGGTTACTTTGCGCGATAGTTTGACATTCTATTAGATATGTACACAGTCTGATTTTTGAGTTGCTATTTACCTCGTATTACAACTCGTCGTATCGCCGATCAACGGCGATCGCTTAAAATCGCCGTTGATCTTATGGAGACAAGATTAGCCGAATAATTTGGCAATAGTTTTTTGCGTCTAATTAGGCGTGGTCTCCTTCGCGTATACCCGTTCTTTCGTTGATTTTAGTTCAATTTCGATCGATACTCGGAGCACACCGACAGGTTTCTTATTTCCATCTCGAGCGAAAAGAGAAATTCGATCTGCTCAAAGAAACTAAAAGCTTAAATCTACGAAGCATCGGCCCATTCGTTGATGCGACTAACACAAAAATAGAAGTTAATCTCCATGAACCGAGAAAAAGAAACAATAGAGGTAAAGCGCTTTCTATTTTCCAATCCATATTTCTCTGGAGCATGGATGGAGGTGCGGAGATTATATATTATGTATCAAAATACTACATTGCTCTTCTTAATTGAAATTACCATTTCGAAACTGAAATAAGCTGAAACCTGCGTCGTTTCTTCTTCCTACGATTCAAAAATACTTCCTCGTTATTTCGTAACAAGCTGTACGATACAACTTCGTTCAAAGGTAAAAGATACGATTACAAGTTTCTTAAAAGGTATAAAACACGTGGAACTGTTGCGGATATCGACTACGATCCACGATCCAAGCGTTTTTCTTTCGTTAATTTGCTCGAACACGTTCGGTCTCTTTCTCGTGGCCATTGCGTCGTACGTCGAACAGCGACTTCGAACATTTCAACGCGTTATATCGAAAAATCGAAAAATGCTGCGTAAGATGTTTCGACTAATTAGAGCGGTGTGTCTACGAAGCTTCGTCGTTCGTCCGCATCCGAATCTATTTAAAAGTATCTTTTCTTACCGTAATTTTATTTTAGAATTCAAAGTTACTTTACACACGATATTATATCGCAATACGCTTTTAGATCCTGTTTTTACGTCGTGCGTGTATTATACGAAGAAGAGATGAAAACGAGTAATCGTCGCCCATACGCATGCACGTTCTTCGACGTTCGCTTAGCTGCGTCCGCGAATTTTTCCAAAAGCTGAGAAGCGATTTTTCGCGGTGATTGCACTGCTCGTAACCGCGAACGAGTAGAACAATTATACTCGGAACGTGCTCGGCCAGCCGTGTTAATAAACCGTGACTCATGCGAGAAACTCCTGCGTCGGAATGGCGGAAACTGGCTTAAGAATCGCGCGAGGAAAAACGTTCCTCGATCGTCGATATATACATCGAGCTACGTGGAAACGTGGGATCGATTAAACGGGCAGTCCCACGGGAGCCGAAGCTCGTCACGACCTCGTAAACCGTTATTGAAAATAATTGGTAATCCGTTTCGATTCGGCACGTCTGTGGTGGTATCTCGATCGAGGAACGTCTAAACGCTTCCGGAAAAAGTGTACTCTTTTCATTAACGCTTTTAACAGTCGTCGGAATAAGGAAACAAGTAGATGTAAATATATGGTAAAGAAAGTTTTGTCATGAAATTTTTGTTACGCGCGTACAGATAGATTTATTTTTACGTAACTATTAATGACTTTGACTACGTAATGTGTATACATATTATTATAAATTAGTTAAATTAGTACGATTTATAAATTAGTTGTTTATCGTAAATTTTCAATAGACGTAGCGTTTAATTTCTTTTACGTAATTTTTAAGAAGATTTATATTGCGCGCGCCATTTAATCTTCCTCGAATGGTTTTTAACCAAATTTGTATTACGCGTACAAATTAATTTCTCTCGGATACTTGGTAACAAAATTTTATAAAAAAATTGTCAAACGAGAGACGCATAAAATATCCCACTTGTCGCTGATTTACGGCGTATTTAATCTAAAAATCAACGGTGCGATTCGTTTTATAAATGCCACGCATTATACGTCGTCAAAAAATGGTACTGCAGTTTCGATCCGTTTTACGGCGAAGGAATACCGCCTTTGTAGAAAGTACCCCACACAACTCTTTCATTTGCATACTTTTGATATTTTTATGAATACGTTTATCCTACTACTCGGTGTCCTTTCGTTTCAATCTCTTAGAAAGTCGATTGTTTACTTTAACCGTGCCAGATAACCGGCACAACGTTCGAATTAAAGGTGCATGAGGCGAACAACTGGCAGTCGAAGAAAATAATTCTGTTTTACTCGATATTCGCAAGGATACGTGAATGCGGTTCTTCGTTACAAAAAGAAGATTTGCGTTAGAAGTGGAAAAATTGCGCGAAATTATGACCTAAATCTTGAACTTGTTCGGACCATGCGATAAACAAAGCAGTGGAAAAATTCCTTTTCTCCCTAAAAGACTCTGGCGTGATTATTGCAAGGAGTAACTATCGTACAAATCATCGGGAATAGAAAGTAAAACGACAGAAACTCGACGATACGAGTTCCTGCCAAAAATTTCGAACGATCTACAGTGAGATCCGTTATAACGTGCCGCACGCGTACCGAGCGAAAATTCAAAGTCGACTTTCTCGAAAACAAAGCCTCGAACGAAAAATTTGTATTCTATATTTTCAACTTCTTTTTTCGCGTAGAATCATCCCCTTTCCGCTTGTACCACCAGTTACCAACCACCCTGTATATATACATGCACACTCGTATTTTTCCCACGAAAACCCAGTTGGACTTTAATTCCAAATTTTACGAACCCAAAGGGGGAGCTTAGGAAGATTAAGAGGAAGCAAAGTTAAGTCAGACAATAATTTTCCACTGAAACTAAAATACTAATGAGCAAACCTATTAATAGTTAACACAGAGAGGGGAAAACCTGGCATTTTCACGCGCTGACAATTAACACCGTAAAATCAAACGGTAACGGATCTCGCTGAAGTTAAAACGATTCTTCCTAAATTTCTCAACTTTCCTATCTAGATACGTAATTATCGTTCAATTATTAATAACCTTAGTCGTTTGTCTCTGAGTTTATTCACCGCGCGAAAATTTCTTTGCAAATAGCACGGAATTCGCGATTTTTTAAATATCACGCTTCTAGTAAACTAAGGATACGTCGAACAGACTATATCGAGGTCGCGTCGTTGTTTATGTCGGTTATGTCGTTTAAAATCCAGCTGCGCAAGATTCTCGTGCATACGTGGATATCGAGCGAACCAACGACAACCTTCGACGTAGAACAGTTCACCTTGTGGCGTGCGAAAACTTACCCGACCGTGCATTTTTCGTGCGAGAACGTAGACGCGCGTTCGTCGCTGCATAAGTAATGCAACGCGTTATTGTTCGTACACGATAGGCAACGAAAACGCGATCGAAGCGATCGTGACCGATAATCGCGACAAATCGACACGATTTCGCGCTTATTATGGTCTGGCTACTTAGGGAACTGTTCCACCGTATAACGCGCTTTGCATTTTTTGGCATTTTTTACAACGAATCTGTATAAATCTTCGCGTAAACACTTTGTACGTGCGTTTATTCGTGTTTCGGTAACATTCGGTGGAATCCACGAACACACTTACTCGAAGGAACAAAGACTTTCCTTTCGTTTCGCGAAATTTCTGGCTATTTCGCGCGTAATTGAATCGAAGATACTCTTAATTTTAGGATCAAGTCGATTCTAAAGCGTGAGAGAATAAGAAGAAAAGCAATAAGTAAGACAAAGATGACGACACTTTGAAACTAGATTGTCAATTTCTTTAATTTTCCGTATTCTTCCTAGGATAAAAGATAATAAATAGGAAAATCTCTCGAGTTGATTCTTATAGGAGTTATAACGACGCGTGATCTAAGGATGCTCGTCGAATCGGACCTAATCGGACATATTCCTCTCGTAAGGAATTCTTTTTCAGTAGCCTCTTTTAGCAATCTCTTTTACAAAACGTTAAAATTTATATTCGTTGAAATAAATCGCATAGAGGAACGATTATCGTATGTACGCCACGAATAAGAAGGATCCGACAAACGGTAAACAATGAATTTTTGTTAAACGACGAATCTCTTTGAAACGTTCGTAATAACGTTCTTGGCATCTAAACCGTTTCGACTCGAGCGTAATAAATCCCATTTTGCCAATTCGTTCTATCGTTCCGCTTTACTCGCATTTTCCATTATATCGCCATCGTTTAACTACGTCGGGAAAAAAGTGATATCGTGTGTCGAACGATTCGACTGATTAAACGTAAAAGAGGGAAGAAGAGGAAGTAGTATAGAAAAAAGGGAGTTGGAGAAAAAAAGAAGAGAAGAGAAGAGAAGAGAACGAGGAAGATAGTTGCGTGGATTTAACTCGGTTCCTTTGCCTTTATTTCAACGCAAACGCGTAGCGAAGAGTTAGACCGGTTTTGCATTCCGTTGTACAAATGTTTTTCAAACACGACCGTTCGCGTTTCATACGTTTCGTCTTTGTGTCGCCGCACAGCTACGATGATATTAGATTCTCCGGTTTTTGATGAAACAAAGGTGTCTCGTAACCTCTATTCGCCTGTTCTCTGCTGCTTCTTCCACTCTAGATACCTTCAATACCGTCCGCGTTAACGAGCGCGTTAACTAAACATTTTATTTAACGTTGTTGGCTAGCGCGCGTGTCTATCGAGTCCCTGTGGAAAAATAACAAGCTACTCCTTCGCTCGATCGATTTTCTTCGTAATCACGATGCAGTAATCTAGCTTCTTTGACATTAAATTACGTCACTTGGCTGTTTTTTTCATTCTTTAATTTCGACAATAATCGTAATCCGGAGTAATTGTCCCTGGAAGCTTTTAATTTTGCGAATAAGGCTAGGAATTTTAATCTTATGTTTAGCGTTTATTTTACTAGCCTTTAGAATTATATAATATTCCTTGTTATTTATCGATATTCGTTGTTATATAATATTATATAAAATTGATACGATTATTATATAAAATAATATTATACGATAATAATCTTTAAAATCGATTCTATCGATCTTGTTCGTAATTGAGAGGTAGTAATATGTCGGTTCCTTGTTTTTACGTTACATCGTTTGGTTGTTTTTTAACGTTCGTGCCATGATTTTGATGGTAAGTGGAATCTGTGATAATCGTTTCCGCGAGTTTTCAATTTTACGTACGAAATGCGGAAATTTGATCTTTTTAACGTACTCGACGTTTATTTTTCTATGGTCGATAACATTTCCCAAGTTTTTAAAACGTTTATTCGGACAATTTTTAGATATTTATATTTTTAGATATTTTCTCTTCGAGATTTTAATTTTGCCAATGAAACGTGAAACCGTTCATAGCACCCGTAGAATGGAACAACAACAGACGTAATTACAGTACGAAAGCTAAGATCGATCGGAATATGAAATTATTAAAAAACGATATGTGTTATTACGATATTGAACGCCGATTTTTCATGGTCCGACGTTTCCAGTAATGGAATAATCTCCGTATACTTTGATAGTTTCGTGATTTCTCAGGTTCGCTTAGGTCCTCGCAGGTATCGTTAATCCTTCGATCTCGATTACGCGTCATATCCGACTAAAACTGTAAGTACCTGTCGCTAGTTTTAAATCGCGTAATTACAATACGCGTGGAGCACATAACGAAGCGTAAGACGCGGTAATTCCACGAATTTGATTCATTTTTTCGGTAAGTTCTTTCGACGTTTTTCGTCTGACCTTTAAGCATCCCTCGGTGCTTTGCGGCGATAAAAAGTTCGACGGCCTTTCGCGGTTGAATTACTCGAAAAACCGGTGAAAAGCGTACGGAGGAAAACAGCGTGGAGTAAGCACTCACGCTCGTCGGAACTTACGGGTTCGCCGTGGGAATCCGTGGGTCAGCCTAAAATCAATAAAGCGCAAGGTCCTGCCACGTACGAAAAGCCCCGTTGGCGTGTGGTAAAAACCGGTGCCAGTGCAGGTGTGACGTGCCTCTCAATTATTTACCGTTTTCCCACCTCTCGCTCTTTCTCCTTTCTACTCATCGAAAAATCATTTTTCCTCTTCTTCCCTTTCTTGTGTTCGTTACGCGTTATCAGTTGCCAAGGATTTTCTCGTAAGTGGAAAATTTATGAGAAAAATTTGAAAGGGTAGAGTTTCATTACCTTTTCTTGTACAAACGATGAATAGTATCGATGGTATAGATAAGAATAGACATCGAGGAAGTCGAAGGGATTGAAATTCTTAATTTCATTAGCAAAATTAAAAGCTCAGCAGCTATTATCGTCGCAGATCAGAATTATTATCGAAATTAGAAGATGGAAGTTGCAAGATAAGCAAATGGCGTACACAGAGAAAAATTCTTGTATCGGAAATTCAGGTTAACCGAATGCGCAATTATTGTTCCCAATAAATATATAATCGTAATAAATATAACTGGATGTAACTCGAAACTTTGGAACATTCGCGAATTCTTGCCGAAGAACCGTTGCGCGTTCGTGGAAAGAGTAGATTATAAAAGAAATTCCGCGAAAAATTAGTTATTCCCCCAGGTGGCAGGAAAATCACTAATTACAAAGCACGATGCAGCCAGGTTGAACCACGCGCATCTCCATCGTCCGATCGCGACGCAGCGTTATACAAAGACGATGCTTTTTTGCGAGGCGCTGGCCATCCTAGATACGCCATCTTTCTTGGAACAGAAACGCGGCTACTATTAAAAATGCATAAAAGTAGCTCGTTAACAGGCCAGACTCTCTAACGATACGTAATTAGCAGATTATCAAAATCATTAACATTCAGCCGCGAGATTTAATGGATCTTAATAAGGAGAGAATTTAAAAGAAAATTAGTCGAACTTCGAAGGGACGATTACTATTGTCTGCCGGCGTATAGAAAGATTATCTCTTATCCGATCTGATAAGAAAAAAAAAAATGGAAGGAAATTGTTCCAAGGAATTTTTCTATGTAATCTAACGATGAAATACTCGGGCTACGACGGTAATCTCGCATCGCTTTACATCCAAAATTACTCCACCTAAAATCGTATTCCACGAATCCAACTATCGCCACGTAACGAATAATCGCACTTGCGAGAATTTCTCCTACTCCGTCATCGCTTCGCGGCTCTACTTTCCAAGCATTCGTACCGAACTTTCTAGAAAATCGCGAATCGGTCATCGTCGGTGAACATTTATCGTTAAACCGCGAGCAGCCACAAGTATCAGTCTGTTATCAGCAACCACCTACCATCTCCATAAATCATCCCGATAAAAATCACGTTTCGTGAAATTCTTAAGCCACTCGTCGAACAAAAACGCTGAAACGCGCAGCTCGAGAAACAAGAAAACGTCTCTGAACTTTTTCGCTCGTGATTCGTGGCCAGCAACAGAACGATTAATTATAAAGTTCGATGCTGCCAGGTTGCTCTAGATCTTAGCTCGCGATACAACGTTTTCTGCAACGTTGTATGAAAAGAGCGGCGGTTGTTGCGCAACCGTGGCCACTCTGTGCGATCTTTCTGGAATAATTGCCTGTTCGTGACGTATCGTCGGTCATGAGAAACAAACGGTTCCGTGGAAGCCGCTGCACGCCGATTTTCATCGATTTTGCCACGGGACGGCTAGACACTGCCTGCTCGGTGTAGCCGCGAATACAATACTTACGTGTGCAAGTGTCGAGCACTTCCGGTTCGCCGAGGGTAAAGAAGAGGCGAGAGCCTCAAAGGGGAGCCGAACGGTTCCGTGGCAAACGACCAACCCTAGAAATCCTCCTCGCGTTACGCGAAAGGTCTTTATACTTTTTTTCTTACTTGGAGGGTTTGGAAATAAAGATCTTGAGTAAGAGAATCGGAGATTTGTGGTTTTTCAGATGATGAATTAACCTTAACGTTAGTTGTACGTAACGTTAGTCGATCTAAACTGAAAGAAGAGATTACGATAAATAAATAAAAGGATCAATTAAAAGTTTCTATGAGTTAATATGTACTAGTTAATTAAGTTCAAGTACATCGAGTTTCGTATCGTTTGGTAGCACTTTCACGCGGCTACAAAATTTTAATACTACGAAATTGAAACGTAGAACCTGACAAAAAGGACGCTCCGTTGGAGAATAAGATAACGTAGAAATACGTTTTCTAGCCGCTATAAATATTCGAACTTTTAAGTCACGGAAACGATAGAGAAACTCGCATATGCGTCTACTCGTATCACTTTTTCACTGAATCTTTCGATCGCTTGTAAAAATTGTTGGCGAAAGAGATTAAGAAGAGCGAAAATTTGTAGTTTTCGAGATTATGAAGTAAAAAGTTCGAAGGAGAATGCGATACGAATATGAAAATCTTTAAATCGTGGCAACGATATAACGCGTGTACTTGTACCTCTCTCTCTCCTTAAATCCTTTTATTGTTTATAAAAGTGGTCTATGAAAGAAGTTGGGACTCTACTACCATACTATACTACTTTCGATATCGTAAGAAGAAAAATAAATTTTTAATAAAGCACGAAAGATCGTATAGCGTCGGCGAGTCATCAAAGACGCGTAATTGTTACTCGTTAGGATATAAAATTTATCTCCCGCGATTTTCGCATCGCATCCACTCGAGATGATCGCGCGATCGCTTTAAATTGCTATTATTATTATTATCGTTAATTACGCTGTTCGTTATATCGTGATAACGTAACGTACAATCGCGTAAAGTGTTTGTTACATGAAAAATTCGAATAAAATTGGAATTGGGAGACACGCGCGGTACGATAGTCAGTTCTTCGTCAACTGGTAGTTCGAGTATATTTTACGAATATTTCGTGTCTCGAGTCAGGACATAGTCAGACAAATGTACGAATTCGTCGAATTCTGTAATAATTGTTTACTTAGCGTGCAATACTTTATCAAATCATTGTGATAGCGGTACGAAACGTTATATACATTCCGTTAAAACAAAACTCCTGACTCGATAAAAAATTCAAATGGCATTCGTTTTATTATTATTACTTTCTCGCGTAACATTTTTCTGATATAACAAACAGTTTACGAATAAAACTTCGAACGAACGAGTTAGGCGAATCGATGCCATTCCCAAAACGAAATGTAGCAAAATTCGACGACTGGTATTCGGTACAGTCGATCACCGTTTCTAAATCTTTTCCGACTCGTGATTCCAAGAAATTCATATTTCTTGCCTACCAGTGATTACGTTCGATGATTGCGTCGTTTTATTACTATCCAATCTACTAATAATCTTGATATCTATAGCGGCGTAGAAACTTACGACCGATCTAATTACGCGTCGTACAAATACGTAGACAAGAAGAAAGTAGGTGGAAAGAAATATTAAATAAAACATGGTATAATGACAGTAATGGCATTTATGAATAATTATCAACGTGATTTCTTATTTCTCCCCTTTTCTTTTCTTTTCTTTTCTTTTCTTTTCTTTTCTTTTCTTTTCTTTTCTTTTCTTTTTTAATTAAAACGTAAACCTGGACGACGAACGATTACGCTCCACTACGTACACAATCGTATTGTGTCACGTTGTCCATTAGATACGTATGCGAATAGGAATGTTTTGATTGGCTACAATTGGAATTGTTTCGCGATAATGATTCGAATTGCGTATAGCATAGTGGTACTTCGATTGATTTGCGATTCAAAGGTTTTCATTCAACTAGAGAGCATTGGTTAACATGGTCGTGGAACAATGTGCTTATCGATCGAGCAAAAAGGTAATTGCCTAGTTTTCTAAATTTGATCATCTTTCGCGAGAATTAATGCGAAACTTATCAGTTTGAAATTTTAAGCAGAAGTATTCGATAAAATTATTAATTAATGCAATTTTTCGTTATTCGTCGATGTAACTCTTCGTACAATTCAATTCAATTCCAAATTCGAGATGATGAAATTATCGCAAACTAAAATTAGTTTAATTAGAACTTAAACGGTATCGTGAAAAATATTCCTCGTAAAGGAGAACAATATCGATCGGAAAAGTACGAAGAAATTAACGCGATACGCGTTTGTTCTAACGCGTTCTAACATGTTTGATCTGTACAAGACAATACCTTGAACTACTCCGTCAAAACGATACAAACAGATCGATAAAGACTGGCAATCCTTTTCATCAAGAATAAACTACACGCCGAATAAATTACTCGTTGAACCGTGAACTATCAAGAAAAACACGATCAAGTAACATTTGAGCGTATTTTAAAGATTCAGAGGAAATATATTATCATCGAAATCGCGAGATATTGTAATCGTATAATTTTACATAACATTTCCAACTTTTTTACAATTAAAATCAAATTACACATAAATTATATTCGCGATTATAACGTCGCTCATTCGAGCCAATTACTGTCATTAATAATACGTCTCGTTATCGATGGAAAAGTAATACTACCTCGTTTTTCCATCCATCTCTACTTAAAATCCATACCTCTCTATAAAATTTGATTACACGATGTATTTCGATATTAGACAGCGTGCATTTGAACCTGCATATTTCTACAAAAATTAAAAAAAAATTCAAGATTTAGACGACCAGACTTTTCCATTACAACTTGTTACAAATGAAATTTCCGTTCTCTCGTCGATCGTCGGTCGCGATATTTTGCCAAAGCAAAAGTTTCATCGTCCGTATTACTTTTCCTCCAAATCTCTCACTTACGTATATCTATCTACCTGCGAGTTTCTACGCCGCTTCGTCGAAAGAAAGAGAAAAGACGAAACTCTGGCGAACATTGAGAAAATAACGAAGATAAAGTATCTCTGTTCTATATACGTATTTGAATTATTGGAAAGCACGTTGTCGTCGATCGTTCCATTCGGAACGTTTAGTTGTCTAAGAGACGATTTCTAACTGTGTATTCTATTACAGACCTAGGGAGCCCATTCTTCCCTGGTGGTCCTGAATTGTGGCACCATCCACTGGCATACTCGACCGCTGGCGAATTACCCGGCACGCTGCAACACGCGACGCTGGTGCATCCGGCGTTACATCCTCAGGTCCCCGTACGTTCCTATCTTTGACTATCTGCAGACAAAGCTCTGGAGCCGCCGACGAGCGCCCCGATGCACGTTAGTGATACATGATCGTTATACTCGATTATTATACGATACATCTAGCAGGTAGACACGCACGCAGAGTGAACGCCAAGAACCAGCGTACCACGGCTCGACCTGGTTCGAACGACGGGGTAACGTGTTCGAATACGGTCCGTCCAGAACAACGTATTTTACGTATCGTAGATTAAATTCCGCAGTCACGCGCACAGAGTCGATTAAATGCAATTAACTAGATTTTAACGATCAACGCTCGCAACTCGATTCTATCGATTATCTTTATTTTCTTTCACAGTGTCATTCTCCGTATAGAATTCGAACAACTTGTAATCCATTCGTCTTACTTTATCTAACCACTAGCCAAATTAGACGTATCGTTCGTCGATACGTTCGAAAACACGAATGACGAAAAGTCTTAAAAACCGACAATAATTGGCTACGTTGGTGTTTGAAAGAACGTGACGACATCTAAAACGTAACAGAGTATTCGAACAAATTACCCCAAAAGTTACACAAACTCGTACAACAACTCAAAGCGAAATTACTCTATGTAGATATCGCACAAACCCTGCAAAGAGGACCGTCTAAATGTCAAAGACGGAAACACGGCGTCTTTTTCAGCTTAAATGAAAGACGAATACGGCGAAAGAATCGCTCGTGCCGCTTGTTACTCGATCGCGAGCGTGACGATATCGATTTTAAGACCTCTAGACTTTCCTTGCAAGTAAAGCTCGCGGAAGTTAATTACGGCCGCGGGTTAATTATCGCGACTATTAAATCCCGTCGTAAATAAGAAGAAATTATTTCTTCCTTCTGTTCGTTCTCGTTTCTTTCTGCTTCCCGTTCTTTGTTTCCCGTGTATCGCGAAATTTTCAGGCAGGCACCGTGTCTGGCTGATTTCTCAACGGCAAGTAAGAACGATGCTGGTACAACCGGGTACGAATTGGGGAAACGGCCAGCACCTATTGATTTTTAATATCGCCTAGTTCTGTACCAGGTTCACGCGGGTACCTATCACGCACCATCGCCAAACCGTATCGAACAGCTTTTCTTCGTCGGCTACCGTGACAACGTGGAAAAATATCAGTCAAAAACATCAACAACATGAACAACAACAACAACAAATATATGCTTTTGACTGATAGAACGAAAAATTCGTCCGATCGAGAAATGTTTGTCCGTAGCGAAAAAAAAACTGGGGAAAAAAGGATTTGAAAGTGGAGTGACTGTGCCCCTGGTCAAAATAAATTAAAGGTCGTTGAAAACGTTTTAAGCGGGCTACGATCGTTCGGTGGACCGTCGTGTATCGTGGCAATTTTTATTTCGACTTGTTTTTTTCTTTTGTTTTTTAAACAGAACCGAAAATAGGCCGATTCCGCGTGTCGAAATAAATCGAATGGTGAAAGCAGGTTTGATTAAAGAGAAAAAAGGTTTTTCGAACGAGATGCTTCCAGATACATTCGTTTGGATGTAACAGAAATCGCAAACGGTATACGGCGTTAGTCGCGGAAACGTGTCGAACATGACGACTCCAGTGGAAATGATAGAGATAATTTTAATTTGTTGTTTCTTATGCCCCTTCTTCCTTTCTTTCTTCTTAGTTGTAGATCGAAGACCGATCGAAAAGACCGATCAATGATTAACGATTGATTGATAAATAAGCGATTGCCAATCGAGGAATTTGTATTGTACGTAGAATACATTTAGTAATTTGGAATCGTGTTTCAAAAACAGTTGATAATTTAATCGTTTGAAAGATAAGGGCAATTTTTAGATCCAATATCGTTACTTTACGGCGTCTAAATATTTTGTCGGTGGCAACTAAAACTAGAATGTCATTGTTTATTAACCACCTAAATAACTGGATATTGATTTTCTTGATAAAACTGTTTCGCGGTATTCCTCCTCTTTCTTTTGCTCTTCGTTCGACGTTGCAAATGTGAAAGTCAGGTATCTTACACCACCGTCATATTTCGTTATTCAACGGAAGTTTTACGTTTGATATCGAACGTGGGTCGAGTCAATGACGCGCCCACGCGGCACAGAACCTGATAATTGACAAATCCGCTATCATTTCGATCGACTAATTGCCAAATAATTGCACGTGGAAAAAAGTTTTTCCGTTAAAGCATCCAACGGAAACATCGTATTTCCTATTGTTTCACGATTATCAGTTCGATTATTTACTACCTAAACGATAGAGCGGATTTCAGTGAGATTGGCAACGTAATTAAAGAACTTCAGAGCGTAAAGGAAAGAAAGGGGATCGTATTAAAGAGACGACGCTTGAAAACTGTTTAACTTTTCACTGAATTAATAAAGACGGACGGTTGACGTTCAGTTTTATAGGCGGTAACATTAAACGAATAAATATTGACGTTTATTTAATTCTATAATACGAGAGAGAAGCATCTCGGGTTCGACCTGAAACGGCCGTTTCAACCGCTTGTAAATACCACTATTTTCCTCGGTCGAAATAAAAATGTTCCACGGAATCCGCTTGACGTGATAACGAGGCGAAAGCTCGGCTAAATAGAGAATATTTCACTCGCGAACTTTTTGCGTTCTGCTTTCAGAAGAGTTCCTATAGTGACTCGAGATTTTCCTAATTCCGTTTCTGTTCGTGACATCGTTGAAAAAAAAAAAGCTGGTCGGGGAAATTTGCATTAAAAAGAAAAATTCCTTTCGAATCGAAATATTATTCGTTATTATCTGGGAATAAAAAAAATATACTTTCCTGCTCGACGAGTGTCCATTGAAAGAACTTCTTTGTATTCGTTGTTATCGTTGGGGAAAAAAACGCTGGAAAATATTTATGTAAAAATTCCTTTCGAAGCGGAAACTATTCATCGCGGTTTATCGATACAAATACTCTCGTCTTCGATAAGTTTCTATTCAAAATCCTTCTTCCTTTGATTTATTTTACAATAATAACGTTCGCCGCAGTGTTAAGACGCGCTCGAAGATATTTGCATAATAATTTGATTCGAGGTGGAGGCTATTCATCGCGATTTACGAATAAAGATACTTTCGTTTTTAATAAGTTTCATACCGTGGACAAAATTATCATCATTTACGAATAAAAGTACTTTTTGTTCGGGATTTCACTTTTTGGTTCGCGATATGTTTCGGCGTAAAGAAAATCGAGGCAGGTCGAGCAGTCGATTTTGCAACGCTCGACAAAAGAAAACGCAGCAACGATGCAGCAATACAGGATTTCCGAAACAAGTAGCGCAATACATAATTACACGGGCATTATGGTAACAACGATATGTTACGACGTGAAATTGCGAATTGATTGCGCGACACGGTACGCTCTAGCAAGAATTTCCGCAGCACGTCTTGCTCGAATTCAAATATCTCAAACATTTTTTGCACAATACGCATTGTAGTCCTGTACTAAAATTCAAGAATATCCGCCTGAAGAATTTGGATTAGTCGAATTATCCTAATAAACGGTCAAATTATTTCAATGATTCTATTCCATCCTAACAAAGAGTTCAACCGTTCCAGCAGTTATGTACATTGCAAGTATCTCTACGATTTTTAATCTGCCATAAATGGGTAAAGATGCACCGTCGTCTCTGCCTCGAGTAAGGAAATAACCAGATAGTTTTGGATAGTATTTTTTACGAGAGATAACTTTTCGGAAAATAATTGGACTTGAAATTACAAAGTGGTTATGGACTCGCGCGTTTCTGAATAAAAAGTAATCCGGCTGACCGCCGAGATTATTTCTCGGTTATTCGATCGTTAATCGCGAAGCCGCTTCTTGTAACGTTGCTGCAAATTATGCTGCATTCGTATTTAACACGGTTCTTGCGTTAATTAATCCACGCTCGGTAACTCGGTCATGGACTTTAGTTTCAGTGGTACAGGCCTGCGTTGTTTCGTCGATTACATCTAAATTGTACGTAAATCACGAAGTATTAGGCGATATTAATGTCATTCGTTGTTTACACATAAGTACACCGTGTTACCGCGTCAGGGATTCTTCTTGAAAAGAAAAAAATATTGTAAGAAAAATGCGAGAGTAATTTGAAGAAAAAAGAAAGTAGAAATAGACTTGGTTCGTTTTTGTGGACGTTTAGATAGGTCGAAGAGTAGATGTGGTTAAATAAGGCATGAAACGTAAAACGAAGCTCGTGAACGCCTCTGTTACTTTTGGGAATATGAAAGCGCGAAACTCGAATAATCGACTATGTACTTTGACATTTTTTTGAAATCAAGTTATACGGTTATTCTTGCGTTCTTAAGATCGTTAACTGCGATTAACCTTTTCTAATTGATTTAGACGCGACCTAAATATGGTTCGAACACAACTGAGATCTGAACGAAGAATGCGAAACGTATAATACTACGATCGATACAACGTCACTGTAAATTTCACCATTTTAAAATCAAAATGGAAAATAGAACTCATTTTGTATGGAAATTCTCTTATCCCTTTGTACGGAATAAACGGTTGCTTTCAATTTCCTAGGAAATTTTTCTGTATCTCCAAACGTGCCAAATAAAGTCTTTGATCTCCAATCTCTAACAAATTTTCGTATCTTTCAACTAAATATGTAATTTTTCTCAATTTGTCTCAGCCACTGCAAACGTCGTAACGGGTACTTTGAACTTTTCGCATACTTTTGGACATCACGCGTACTTTGTCCTGCATCCTTAAATCTCACAAAAATGTATAAACATTCGTAATCTAACGATAAATAAGTATAAGTAGAGTAGAATTGCATTTATTGGAACGAATTTTTAATTAATACCTGACTAACTAAACCGTTCTCGATTGCGATCGTCGATCTGAACGCGAGTTTCAGTTGTTCGAAGGAAAAATGCTTGGTTGCGTGAAAAATTAATGAACCGCTATTGTATAAACTGCTTATCCCCCAGGAAACTTCAGGTAAATGGAATTCTACCGTGCAGGAATCTAGTATTCAATAAATATAAATAGGAACCTAGCTACTACTGCAAAAACCGAGTCTATTTCTTAGCAATAACGCCAAAATGGAGATCGTTACATACAGAGTGTCTAATCTAACTCGTAATTATTCTCCTATTTGTGATGATACAAGAGAGTGAAATATAAATCTTCAAATTCGACAAAGCGACACAAGAAATTATCTAAACTATTTTGGACGTGTTAAAAAACTGTAATCTCGCGTTTCGGCAATGCCGTATCGATGGTAGCGTTATGAACAATTATTTATTATTATTACATTGGATAACGTTTGATAACGTTAAATTTTCAAGTAAATGTATCGGTAACGGATAGTGCGAAAAACGTGAGTTTCTAGTGTTTCGAAAACGTCTGAATGTAAGCTACAAGAATACGTAATAAAAAATGGAGGTCCGTTTCAAAATTCTAACGTCACCTTTACAGAACATTTTAAGATCATCGCAGCATCGAGTAGATAAAAACGCAGTACGTCCTCGATACCACGCAACTCCTCTCTGAAACATACTTAGTATCATCGCAAATAGGAGAGTAATTAAACCATTAAAAACCGAACATTAGTTCATCGTAATTAATAGATACTTTAGCTTCCTGCAATTTCATAAAATTTTTAAGTCTAAATGGAAGCGATGTGAAAGATATTAGTCGAATTCTCTGGAATTTCCTCTCAGATGCAGGATATTGAAAAATATACAAAAATTCGACGATGCAAATTAATTGAAAAAGGGATCGATGAAACGTAGCGTAGATGCAACGTTGGTGATTGATGATTGAATGGGACACCCTGTATATATAGATCGAGGTACCTGTACGTAAAGATATATATAGAGGAAGAAAGTAATAGTAAATAAATATAAGAATCTAATAAATAGAGGGGACGAAACGATAAAATTACAATGATGCGAGTAAATATAACGTGCACGAAAACGTTCATATTCCCAAGTAACAGAGTCGTTCACCGAGCCAGAGCTACACACGAATGCCCAACATCGAGTCGAATCGAGTCGAAGATCGCGAATAACGCTGAAAAATTTGTGTTTTTCTTTTTCCAGGCGCCCATGTCTCTGCCGCATCCTACGACGCTGACGTCGATACACGCGTCGCTGCCCCATTTCCTACCTTCGCCGGCACTGGCATCGCCGGTAGGTTCACCCTCGTCCCAGCCGAACATAGCAGTGAGCAACGCGCCCTGTTCCACCTTGTTCGTGGCGAACCTCGGCCAGTTCGTGTCCGAGCACGAGCTCAAGGACATCTTCAGCAGGTTAGAAATACGCACCATCGTTCGCAACCCCTTTATTTCCATCTTTACAGCTATCGAGCCGAACAAAAATTGTCCGTTCGACTCTTTTTATTATGCGTCAAGCGTCGCGTGCTGTGCATACACGCGTACCTCTGTCTCCGTATATTTCCAGCGTACGATCCTTATTTTCTCGAGGCTTTAGAAAAGTTTCGTGAAACTCAACCGCGAGACAGACTCGCGGTCGCTGTTTATAAGAATAGCAAACAGACTCGAAGGACTCCAAATTGTGACCGGGGTATGTGTTGCACGGATATCGAGAAGTTTGGACATGAGATCGGTAGTGTCTGTATTGTAAAACCAAACTATCGATGCTTTAGGGTTATCGATCGAGAGAGTTAAAAGATTGAAATTTATATAAATAGATAGAAATGTACACATAGGTAGGTTCATAGATAGTTAGGTTGAAATTTATTGATCGATCGATATTTATTGATTAAGATAGTAAATGAAATATATAATTGGTCAGAGGATTGGGAATAAGTAAATAATTGATTTGGGTTGTAAATGAAATTGTAGGGTGTGCAGATTTAGAATAAATAATTATAAGCAAATTCATCGAGTGAGATTATAGATAAAATAATTGGTCGAACGATTGGAAATAAATAATTCGTTTGGATTATAAATGAAATTGTGGGTTACGTAGATTTAGAAAAGTATGAGATTTCAATTGTCCATGTTAGGCTTGTTACAGAAAAAATTTGTTACGAGAGTTCTACCAGTTTCAAGTTTCTCGGCTTTTCTAGACCAATTACGCCTAAATGATCGATACTCTAAGCAAATAAAATAATCTCTAAAAAGAAGGGGAAATATCAAATCACCGGAATTTACAATCGGTGCTCAAGATATAATTTCTTACTATACAAATATACCTGATTTTCAAACTACATTATCTTTCCTATAGAGTGGAATAATAAACATTTATCGGAGTAGATTGCAAATTATTCTACCTGACGTGGTATTTAATATTAAGAACTTTTTACACGATACTATAATTTTTAACATTTTTAGCGTGGAAATATTATTACCAATATTTGTGGTCAATAATAATTCTATACAAATTTTTGTAGTTAGAGAAGCAAAAAAATTCCTACGCTGATACAATTCTACGGTAAATCTACGAATTTTACGAATTTAGCATCCTGACAGGGTAACGCCGATCTTCGATCGCGAACGATTTCACGAGAAAAGCTCAGACGCGTGTAAAATTTGTGTTTATACGATTGGTCTTCCGGATTTAATCAGGTAGAAGAAACTTGTACCGGTAACGAAAACGAGAACAGAAAAAGTCCAACAATAGCTGGTGGAAGTTGCGTAGATTAAAATAATGACTTCTCGAACAAATTCCTCCTCCAAAAACGAAATCAGAGACGCGGTCCGCTAAAATTGACTCTACGCCACGTGCGCTAATTGACACGCGACACTTTTATCGCGACACGCGTTACACCTCGTAAATTACGTTTCGAGAACGCGTGGTTGGGGCAGACAGAATTAAATATTCAATTTCACAACTTCGAATAGAATAATTCTCGCGCCAGACCATCTGCGGATGTAGAAAATTTTATAACTCGAATTTGGATAATCATTTTGTAGAAAAAGATGAATTAAAATTGTACGAAACGTTTGTAGAAAGTGCGATTGTATTTTATAAGAAGCTTCGATTAGAAAACATTGATTTCGTCTTTAAAACTGGGTGTGGTTTGACTTTAGATTCGAAAAATTTGTAATTGTAGATTTAATAACGTATGTAAATAAGAATCTTATTTTTACTATTTCAAGCCTAGATATAGTATTAAATATAATCATTGACTACACGCGCGACGATATAACGTTTGTAAAATACAAAATAAAGTTCACAGATCAAAGAAAGATTGAGGCGATAGAAACGATAAAAAAGATATCGATTCGTACTTGGAAAAATGATTATTCTAGCTATTATTCGAAAATTATTTGCAATATAAAAATCGCGTATCTCGAGTGTTAAAAAAAAAATAAATAAAATATTTAATACCCGTAGGAATATATCCAGCTTCGATCCAGCGTTATCCAGTGGTCTCTCTATCGTGCATAATCTCGAAAGCGTGCGACGAGATTTATTAGACCGAGTCAAATCAGTCAAACAACCACGCCATGCTTCGTTGATTTTCAAAGTCTTTCTGTTCAAAATAGAAGCTCCATAAACGACACGCTCATCCTACAATTTTAATTCGTATCTTTGCTTTCAAGCTCGCGTGAAGATTAATTTTTTCAAGTTTACTAAAATTTTCAATTATTACGTTGAATATTCGGCGCATATTACAAGAAGAAACTTTGAAATTGAACGGAAAAAATTGATGCTAATCGTGAAATGTATTTCGATGTTCGACTCGTAGTTTTCTGTGTACAGATGCATGTACGGATACGAGAGCAAATAGTCTCGAAGTATGTTATCTCCGGCGGACATTACGCTTCGCGGTCGCGTAGCAAATTATTTTTGCCTGCCCCGTCATGCGGAACCTTCCCACGACACCGAGTACACGCGTTCGACCGCGTGTTAGATCGCGACTGCTTGCATCCGGGAAATTCTTTCCATATTTCTCCAGTAAACAGTCAACGTCATTTAGAATAATCGATAATTCATTAGTCGCGACCGTTTCTATTTAGGGAACACGGAAAGAAATTTATAGAAATTTCGTGGTACGATCATAGTAAAAGGACCGTAGTACGCGTCGACGAATATTTCGAATGGACTGCATCTGGCGCATCATCCACTTCGAACGGTTTAACGGGAAACAAACTAACACCGAGTTTCTCCGCGAGAAACAATCGGATTAACGAAAATCTGCCCAAACGGAGAAACGTAAACATCGTCCGAGCGTATGCAAACGCGTTTAATCAACTCGCGCAGCTATTTGCGAATTCATACGCGCAAACCGGAGATTCGCGGATATAACGAGATTCTGCGTGTTAATTATGCAAAACGCGGAGGCAGCGCTCTTCTTATCTTTCTCGCTCTTTTCCTTCGACGTAGCGCGTTTGACCTCGATAAACCGCTCGATTTCGCTGGTCTCCGCCCGCGTTCTTTAACGATCGACGACTCGTTTCGGGGAGAAGGAAAGACCGAAGGAGGGAAAACGGGAGAATCGATGTCGATTTAACCTCGGAAGAAGAAAGCATCGAAAAAGAAAAGCGAGAAAAAACTGGCGCGCCGAGAGACGCGGTTCGACTCGCGATTTCTATGCTTGTCGGCTATTTCGGCGCCGATGCGAAAGAGGAAATCGATACGGAACACGTTGCGTCAGATACGGACGACTGACGTCATATCCAGTTCATTCATCGCGATACAAGAACCGTTGGCCCGCAGTTTCGCTTACGCCGTGAATGGCGAGCTCGTTTCTGGTACAGGGGGATGACTCGACCCCGTTCAGCCTTCAGCGATTTTAATTTCGAACCGGACGTCTCGTACGTCGATCGACTTCTATTTTCTTCCTTTTCGGGTTTCGGTATTTTCACTGCGTGTTACTCTCTTTGTCAGCCGTATGAATAAGTTCTCGCGACCTTTTACGAAAATACGTTTTATACGATAAGAACGCTTTAACGGCATTAACCCTTTAAATACGACTGCCGTCGATAGACGAGAAAACGAAAATTTCGCGAAACACGTCTGTCGTTGGCGAGCGACGTCGCGTATCGATAATTGCGTTGAATTTGCCATCTTTTTGCGTTTGGAGGGAACGATTTATAAAAACGTACTCGTGCTCGAAGGATTAATCGAAGCGTGTTCCATTGAAATCTATCACTTTTTGCCATCTCTCGGATAACGTATGAATACCGCGGTGAAGAGATCGTTTTATCCTTTCAACGAATACGATGATAAAGACGTCGACCCATTTTCCTGACCGCGGCAACTTATTTACTGGTTGTTTTATCGCGAAATACCTGATTTTTTATTTATATTTCATTTAATTCGTTTCCAATTTGTTTCTTGGTATAGGTGTTATTTATATAAGTATTTATGTTTAATTATGGTATGTAATTCTCGTTACTAATTATTACCAACTTCTCCTTACTAATTTTTTTTTTTTATAAAAGAAAGGCTTGCTTTCATTAGGATGCTAATTACAATTTAAGCCTTCTGTTACGGCAACCTCTCGAGGATTATAAGTTGGGGAACTCCGTCACACACAACGGAAGGAAACTGCGTTTCAGGTGTATCCACAATTTGTTATATAAATTGACTTAGATTTTTAAAGGATTTTGGCATTAATGTGTAATTTTTTGTGCACATTTGATCGTTATATGATTTAATTAATTAATATAGTTTAATCGTTAGATTCTTTCTTTCGATGCCTTGATACACAGTGACTACAAAAAGCATTTGCACGCCATTATTTATCGTAGTATTTGCACACTAATCGATTAAATCCAAGAACATAAAGTTTCGTATCACTTAGCGATGATTCGTACAAAACTAAAACGTAGAAGCTGATAAAAATCGCTTGGCTAGAAAATAGAGATATGCGCAAACATTTTTTGCAGTCACTCTATATGACAAATTTGTTTTAGTTCCGCGACCTCCAAAAGTTTGATCAATCTTCTTCAAATCGATTCGATTCAGCTCGAATGAATGAATAATACAAATACGAAATTTCTATAGAAATACCGCGCTTACTAATCTTCCTTAAACGAAACACAGATTTATCGTATCTGCGGGTCCATAGAGAATCGCAAGATGGTAAATTAAAGATCAAACATTAGTTATCATCATGGACAAAATTGTGGAATTTTTACAAGAACATCCGGGCCATAGTGCGGTGAACTGGAAATGACAAATCTACCATACTCCGCTCTGGAAACAATTACGCGACTAGAAATTTAAGAGAGCGATATAGGTCAGCGCCGAATCAGCCGTATTTCCTCTCTCTCTCTCTCTCTTTCTCTCTCTCTCTTTCTCTATCTATCTCTATCTCCGCGTACGATACACCGGTTTTAACGCGTCCTCAACCCTCTAAAGGGGTTCTTTTATGAAAGGGAAAAGATTTGTTTATGGATAATTTGGTGCTAGCATAATATGATATATTATCAATAAAATACCACGGTATAACACAGCAAGCGAGTAAAATGAAATTTTAAACGAAGTAGACACGTGGTTATGTAACTTGTAAGTTACATTGGTATTACAGGGGGTTAACATTCACGGTTGAACGTTTTAACCGGCTTTCCATTTCGTCTGTACATATATGTATATTAACGCTAAAACTACCACCGACTAGTGTATGAAACTTGTACCAAGAAAATCAAAAGGAAAAAACGTAGTCTTCGTCTACAGAAAAATTACGGGAAAGCAATTACAGGTAACAAAAGTACAGAACAAAATCGCGCAAAAATCCCTAAAAATTTCTGCGACAAAAAATTCTTTAAAATTTTGTTAGAGCGTTTCTTTCAAATTGTATTAGAGAATTCTATAAAATTTACATTTATTTCAAATTCCACAAAATTCGATATTTTTATTAAACACTACGGTTCGCTTATTTCGAGCATTGGTAGTTTTAACGTTTAAATACGATTGCAAACGTATCTAAAAGAGAGCTTCTTGAAACCGGATTAACAGCACTGCCTCCAAGAAACGTACATCACTGACATTCGCTGATTCATTTTTTGCCACCAGTCGTAGTTCGTAGCCGTAAGACGCACCTGTGCTAGTACCCGTAACCACGTATCGAGATATTTAGTGGCATTGATCGACACACTCTAACATACACATACACGTATACGCAGCAAACGCACACGGTGATCGCATCGCAAAACAGCGAACGAGCATCGCGCGCACGAAAAGACAATGAGACTTTGACTCCTGCTCCGTACATGCGTTATTTAATATTTGGATATTTGTATCGTTTCGATAATATCGTGTGTATTAATTGTTTTATAGAAGTTTCGTATAATTTGTTCATTTTTTTCTACTTTGTCCGTTTGAAGCAAGATAAAGTTTCTATTTTCTCAGATTTTATAAATTACTTGAAATTTAAAATTGAACAGGGCGATAATTTGTACGTGTGTAATTAAATATACGCGTACGATAAATTCAATACGGGCGTATTGAATTCATGAAACTTTTGCACGAATGAGATACGCATAAATAGGTATGTTAATAAATGTACGTTTGAATAAATATGAATCAGAGATGCTTAATTTCCATAAAATAATTGCTCGTAGGTTTTTAATTCTCCAATACATACACATAACTTTGATACGTACAGGTTTACAGTGTCAAATCGAAGCCACGTTTACTACTCGGTACAAATAAGAAATTGTTAACGCAAATGTCAAATATTTGCTCAAAAATCCTAACGCTTTAATCAGAATATATTTATCACGCCGTTTATCGCGTATCCTAACGCCCGTTTCAATATTAGATTGGCAACTAAGTGATTGAACTTAAGGATTTTGTCGTTACCACCTAATGACAAAATTCGCGATCATTTAGTTGCCAACCCAATACATTTGAATAGTACAGCCAATGCGGCGTATTCGATCAATATTTGCAAATAGCAAATATCCTTAATAAAAATATCGCATGTATGGTGCCAATGTTAAAACGATCTTCGATCGCGAGACGATTCGTCAGTTTCTTTCCATCAGAGGTGAAAAAAGAAAGCAACGAAAGTATCTATCGACAAGTCCCACCATAATGGACGCGTGTCGTAATTGGAAGAATCGAAATTTACCGTGGTTAACGCGGTACCTGGTGGAATCGCGGTAAATCAAGCGTAATCGATATCGATACTTCCGTTAATGGCGTCGTAACCGGCCGATCGGTCCGGCTCGGATATAAATTCCTCGGTAATCGGTCTTCATACACGCCAAACGGATCTAAATCTTACCAAGAACGATGTAGTATGACGAATCGATGAGCCTGTTCCGCTAATGTTCAAGTTGAATTTCGTCGATCGGAAGAAAGCCTTTTACGCTTTGTCTTTGATCGTTTTTAATAAAGTTATCGTTAAATGTTTGCCCCGTGTTGCATCAAACGGTAGCCTAATAACGAACATACGCGAATTACATCCGAAATTTTGTTCGTATCTTGAAAATGAAACAACAAATTGTAAAATATCATCTACCTGTTAAATCGTTCCGTATCAAATCGATCTATCGCACTTATCTATTAAAAACTGACGTGTTTTAGCAAGTCCTTCGCAAATCCTGCAAAGCAGAATATTTGATCGATCAAACACAATACCGGGCACGGTAACCACGATTCTTCCTGTATCTAGTCCTTACTAATCTTTCTTCCGTCTCTAACCATCGAAACAATCTCTAGCAAACGAGATCACCTTTCAATGACTTCGAAGAAAATTGCATTGAAATATGTCACGATGTCTCGTTCCACGCTGTTCGATCAGCGTCACCGCAGTTTCTCGACATGGCAATAACATGGAAATGGACGAACGAACACACGCGTAACCACACACACACACACACACACACACACACACACACACACACACACACACACACACACACAGAGGCCCTTCTCTTTTTGACCAGAGTACCGTCTGTCATAACTAACTAGAGCACGTATTGTACGCTTCTCTTATTTATGCACAGTTTTCCTGGTTTCTCCCGGCTTCGTATGCACACGAAGGGAGGGTCGCCAGTGGCCTTTGTCGAATACCAAGACGTTCGCTACGCGGCCCAGGCGATGGCCACTCTCCAAGGATCCTTTCTCCTCTCCTCCGACCGGGGAGCAATACGAATCGAATATGCAAAGTCAAAAATGGCCGAGGTGGGCTTTACAAATCTCTGGATCGAAGTAGGTTTCATTTTATGCTACGCTAGCCGCTACAGACATCCTGTACACATCCCGACGAAAACGCAGCGACCCTGTGCGACACATCCTTTGCGTTATCTCGATTCTTATCTCGATTTTTGTCAAGATATTTCCCCTACCTCGACTCCTTATCTCGTTGATCAACGACACCCTTGCGATCATCGCGAATATTCTCTTGCATTTTCTCTGTCGTTCTTATCCCGCTATTTTCCTTTTCGTCCTTACGATTTCCGACCGAGGGCTAGACATCAGGAATTTCTTTATGGGCCATCGATGTCCCTTCGGTCGATCCTCGTCTGTCACTCGATACCGTTTCGTTCTCCTCGCTCCCTCGCAGCACCACTTTTCTTTTTTACGATCTCGTTTTACCATTCGATCCATCAACGAAGAACCGTCGAAGATTCCAATGAAACTGCACGAAGCACAGATCTGCGTTTTCGTTGCCGGACATTGTAGTATTACCGTTGGGAGTTGGACGAAATGCCTCTGGAAAGAACGAGGATCTTGTCGCTACTTTTGCTCCCTCTCTCCTTTTATAAAGTAGGAACCATCGAGACAGGCTTGACCGGATGTGTCACTGTTGCCTCCATTTGCTCTCCTGTCACGCATTTTACGGTGACCTGGTAATCATGGCAGAATTGGAAACGGGATGGTTTTTTGAACAAAAGCAAGTTTAAGAGCACAGAGTAAATGTCCCGCGCGTAGCGCTTTGGTTCTTCGGAGTAAAGGCAATCGTCGTATCGTAGATGGAAGCGAGCTTCCCTCGTATTTTCTCTTTTCTGCGTTTATCTCTCCTTACGTACTCCTTCGTTCTAATTAAATACAGAAATAATTCTCTATGTGGAGTGACTCACGAAAGTATTTCGACGCTCATCATAAAGAACTTCGATACGTATATCGTGCTATGTAGAAGACGTTTTAAACTTTCGTTAACGTTATAAGACACGACTAATCATATATATTCGGCAAAAAAGTTAGTATACAATCATCTTAAACGCATAAGATGAACATGATAAGGCTTGTCAACGTAATTTACAATTGACTGTTTAAATACTTTTGTAGTCTCTATGAGATGTATACTGAAGAGTATTAAATATCGTGTTCTTTCAAATTTCCTTCAAAACTTACCAACATAATTACAATAATCGCGTGTCATTCTAATGAAATTTCAAAATGTTTTATATAATACACACACAATATACACTCAAAGGTATCTACAAGCATCCCAGCGCTTCTCATATTAAAACCTATTTTAGTAAATTATCTTTCTCGAAGACACCTGCTATTCGAGACGCGATAAAAATGTAATAAAAATGTACTCTGTTCTCTTCGATCACCTCCTTTCACGAGGAATCATCCCTTTCCGGACGATGCCATTTCAGTGTCAACCCGTACATCAATAGCATAACAGCACGTAACGACATTTGTAAATATTTTTCCACTTTCCCGATAATTCTCAGGGGCATTTTACCACAGCTCCCTACAGTACAGTGGCCTCAGCGATAGACTCGCAATCGATTAGCTGACAGTTCGATTTCGATCGATCTAAAGATCGATCAATAACTTTGTCGGTAAGACACGTCGCACGGTGTCTCCTGGCAGTAGAAAACGCGCGACGATCGATCGGGCGTAAATCCCTCGATCGCGATCGATGGCTGGACGTATCGCGAGCTAGCTGAGTCCACTAGTATCGCCAATTGCCAATTATTATTTGCCGCTAATCGCCTATGGATCGTGCACAACAACTTGCCGATCTCTAACTTTTTCTTCCACGTTCTGCTTTTTGTTCTTTCCTTTGTTTCTTCTTTTTCTTCTTTTCTCTGTCTCTCTTGACTCTGTTCGACGTTTGCTCTTCGAGGTTATTGGATCGTCTCTACGCAGATTCGTTTGTCGTATCCTTGGTTTTGTTCCTTTTTTGCGTTGTCGTTTTTATTTGGAAGATTTTACTTTTTTACTTATAACTTTTACTATATACTTTGAACGTTTTAAGGCGTTCGATCCTTCGGACTATTTCGTTGATCGAAGAAGTTTTTCGAACGAAACTTATTCTGTTTCGATGAGAATATCTTATAGCGATTCTACGTGGTCTTCGATGATTTTGCATGATCTACATGGGTCTATGCACGTAGTTTCAAAATTAACTTGGTATACATACTTGGAAGAAAGCTGAAAAAGTAACACTGTTTATAAAATAGTATTATAACAGCGCTATTATATCGATCACATCATAGCAGTGTTACCGTATAATGCTAAATACAATACTATTTAAACAAACTTGAAAATATCATTATATTAAAAAGCAAAAATACAAAGATCGTCTCCTGATAAGATATTTCATTCAAAACAGATTAAATTCAATTTTAATGATTTTCTCAAACAGAAAATGGTTTGACACGTAATGATATGAGAGAATTGTAATAGGAAACTCTATCATTTTCACGTCCTTCGTTTCCCGTTGTCGATTTTCGTTCCGGTTCTGCTCGGTCTTTCACTGTGTTGCTTGAGACGCATAGTACTTACTCGTTCATTTTTGCTCCGTCCTCTTGTCTGTTTTATATTCCTCTTTTTTTTTTTTTTTTTTGTATTTTCCTCCCTGAACGTGGTCTTTTGATATACGACACCCTTGCACCGTATCCTGCCGCGCTTTTCGTAGAGGTCTTGTTGCTGGAGATTCTCGGGGGAAGGTCGGATAACTGTGAAACGATGACTAATTGCAAAAGAATAACGAGACAGGTGAATTCTATTAACAAGAACTAAGAAAAATACACGTACGATACGAATACACCTTTAGATTTTCTTGTAAAGTTATTGTAATTTTAAGATAGCCGTAAGATCGTGAGACATTTTTAATATGGATAAAGTTCGTTAGAATAGGACGACTTTAATGCTTTTAAACCTTCTTTAGGTACGAATATTTTCAGATTATCGCGATATTGCAATACATCACAAAGAAACAACGACGGCATGGAATTTTATTACGAAAAATTGTGAAACACCTACGTATGAAAATAAATAATTAACGCGAATATATATCCTCGTAATAGTAAGAAAGCAGGAAATTATTTAAATTCGTTCTAATATGAGAAAGAAATACGTGTTGGAGAAACATTTTTTAACATTGTTGTAAAAGTATCCAGCGTAAATATTTGATTATTAAACGTCGTTCCACTTCGCTGGTACTAATTATTTATTCATTATTTATTCTCGTAATCGTCGTGGAAAAAGTAAATAGGAGAAATGTAAAGACTGCGTATTTCGATTTGTATTCGTAAAGATAAATTCCTCGAGTAATCGAATGGAGGAAGTCGAAACTATAATACGAGTGGAATCGGTGATCGTGAAGAATCTACGCGTGGCACGCTTCTAAAGCAAAGTATCGTACATCATCGTGGTCTTACGATAAATTCTCGTATCATCGTGCAAGACGTATAGCATCCGGATTGCTCGCGATCTCTTTTCTCTTTTCTTTGCTCTCTACGACCCTAATTTAACAGCATTCGCGATACAGAGATCGTTTATAACTCGAAACAAAAATATTAACCATTTTTCTTGCCAATCGTACTTACAATTACTCACAGTACTTGATGCTTGATATTTCTTATTTTTTAACAGGAGAACAAATTTAATAAACATTTAGTTGGGAACAAATTTTATTTTGACAATTTGTACACGAACAATTCAACTTTATACGTATTAGTCAACCACCCAAATTAGAGCCACAAGATACTAGAATTACAGACAAAATGCTATATCACAAATACGTCATCGTTAGAAACTTGTTAAACGAAATCTAAAGCCTTCCTTTTAATTTCGTTGAATCGTATAAAGTCGTTTCACCGTAAACTTCTAGAGATAACGCAAATTCTAAATAACGCAAGTGCAAAGAACAAAATTACCCTGTAATTGTCTTAACCGTAATTGGAGCTACTAGCTAACGTACAGCGTAATATACGAGAACTAGAACTAGAACGGCATCCAACCAACAATGCCAAAAATATAGGTCGCGGAAGCAACGCATCATCCTCGCGAATATACGATTCGATCGAGCGAGACCAAGTCCGTTGTCTAAAAAAGCAGGCCAGTTTGCCCGACCTTCCCCTCGGTGAAATTAGGGAGATCGATAGAGAATCTGCTTGGGGGCTGGGCAACAACGTTGCAACGAAACGCGTCGTCGCTAATTCATCTCGCCTAAAACCGGAACGGAGACGCCTTCGAAGCGGCGCGACCAAGACGGACGTGGCTGCTGAAGGAGAATATCCGACGCGTTAGAACCGCTTTCTCGCTCCTTGTCTCTGTCTCCCTTGCTATATACAGTCGGCGACAGAAATAAGTGGACAGGCAGTTGAAGCAATATCGATAAAGTTCCATCGAACTGGTACTAGCTTTATACAGGGTGAGTCGTAAATACATGTCCGTCCATTTCAAGAAGGTTGAATTTACACGTTAAAATAAGTAAAAAAAACGTCTTATGCCCTTGGACGATCAACGATATCGTCGATATTTCAAGGTTCTCAACGTCGTTGCGATTTGTCGATAAATATTAACGATCACAATGCAGTGACAATATACATCGATCCATCTAGTGGAGGAAATATCGACGATATATATGGTGAGTCCGAAGGAACCCTTGGTTCTTCGGTAGTAGTGGCTGATTGATAAAAATATTCGAATTGTTCGCCCCGTTTCCTGCTTACGATAAGAACGTTCTTTAATAGCACCTTTGCAAACAGGTAGAGCGAAGACAAATCCATTAGGTTTCTGTTTCTGGGCTATTTAAGATCTATCGTGTATTCGACGTAAGCGAACAATGCAGGTAAACGATCTACGAGAAACGATATAAAATGGATTTGAGAGTGTTCGATGAATACCTGACATTTTCCAGCGAGTACGAAACTCAATGCAAAGGGAGCTCTACACGTTGAAACATATTGCGATGCATCGACACCCCAGGTTCCACGATACAGCTTACGATATACGTAGATGCGTATCGGTATCAAAACCAACTCGTATCGATGCATGAATCAGGTTCTCAAATATAATTCCGTGGGAAATAAATTTCCTTTCGAAAGGAATCCCTGGGGAATTTTCGAGAAGGCTCCTAATTTATTTCGAGCGTTCAAGAAGGTTCGGGAATCGTCGAACTCTTCGATAATAGCAGTGAAATTGCGGTAATAAATTTTATATCTTCGTAACTCTTTCCGGTGGTTAAAACCTTAGCGCTGCTGAGCGCATCGACTTCCGCGCTAACCGCGTCTCTCGTCGTTGTATTTTGTTTTTCGATTAAACGAACTTTATCCAACGGACGTCGAAGAGCAGAATCATCCGTATAGAAATATTTTCTGCGCAATCGCTCGGTTCACTGGCTTTTAGTTCTTTTAACGGCGCGTATTCGGAAAATCTGTTTCACTCGATTAACCATTTTTTCGTCCATTTCTTTGTAATTTTCATCTTTGATAATCCACGTACCTCTCGTCAATCAGAATAAGAGAGAGTTAGAGTTGACATTTTGAAAGACGCGTTTCGACGTTGGTATCGGGCCACTGACTGAGAAGGATCGGTAACGCGGAAATAAATAGAAACTGACGCAGAATTCGTGAAATCTAAGCGTCGATGCATGCATCGCAACATTCGCAACATGTTTCAACGTGTAGCGTGGGCTTTAAGGCAGGCGGTAGCGCGTGTCGATGCACAACGCATCGCTCGCAAACCGAGGTATGTAGGACATACGTATATTCGTAAGACATTTTTCACTCACTTCGGTGTGCACATTCGTCGTCCATCGAAGTACGACCATGCATTTATGACTCGCCCTCTGTATCTTCGTAGTAAATAAATTATTTAACAAGTAACCGAAATTAATAACATTTTTGCGTAAACGAGCCGGATTTAACGAAACTCGATCGACAGCTATTTCCACCATCTCGTCCACTTATTTTTATACGCGACCGTAAATCTCTGTCCGTCTCTGTCCTTTCTCCGTGATTTCGACGTGAATTAAAAGCGACGCGACCGTCCTGTATCTTCTTTCGTTCCTTCCTCCACGACCAAGGATCGCCGAAAGCTGGCGTTGAAAAAGAAAGATGAAAAAAGAGAAAAAAGAGAGAGCTTTTCAGTCCGGATGCAGCCACGGCCTAACGAGGTACGTAGATTACTCAATGGCAAGGCGTCTCTTCTTCGTCAACCGTGGGAAGAGGCTCACGAGGGCGAAAAGGGATGAAATGTAGGTTGTCTCTTGCTTTCGTTCCGCGGGACAATGACGGATTCGTTAAAACGCGACGACCAACAGCTTCGTGGTGAATCGGTAAACTTGTCGCGCGACCTCTCGAAAACCGGATGTTCGACGAGCGTTTATTTCTGTTCGTTTTCGTAGCCGCGATCATAGCTGACTACGACCACTAACAGCCACGATTAACGGCTTGTCTTCGGTTTGTCGATTTTGCGATTGTCGATTCAAACGTAAGGATACGAGCAAGGTTGTTTCACGGTAATTGAATTGTGCACGGTGCTTTGGAGAAAGGATCGGTAGCTTTTTGAAAGAAAAGAGGCGATTCGTGAAGGACATTGATAAGGTGTTGCGACGAAGATGTTTTACGCGTGTGATCGTAGATCGGACGAATTTTACCTGTGGATACATCGTGATATGGGAAAACGAAGCAGAATTTTGTGGTTAATTTCCGAACGTATTCCAAATAGAATCGATTACACGCGAATAGACGTAACGCCATGTAACATCGTATCAGCCACGTAAAATGATTTTTTTTTCTGTAAACGTAGCACGATATGATATTTTTCTTTTATAAGAAAATCGATCGAATTAACCGATTTTTGTTCTATTTTTTATCATAGAATTTGACTAAATTGTTGAATTTATAACGTCTATTCGTGATAGAATATTTGAAATTACTGCATATGTATGCGTATTATATCAGTGACTTAGATATTTCAATTTATAACCTGCATATTTTCAATCGCATTTACAAAGAGTTTGTACAGATGATAAGAGGATTTACTATAAGGAAAAGACGAATCTGTCAGGTAAATTTTAAATTCCACGTTTGTCTTATAAACCAGAAAATTAAAACGGAAACTAATAAACGTCTACGTACAAAACCTTATTCGCCAAGAACCTTCTATATGTATGCGCGTATAAAATTTCAAAATTCCACTTACCAACGTGGATTCAACGTATATTTCGATAAGAAAGGATACAAATTCGTACAAACTTAAATAAAAAACAAATGTATTTTCCCAGCTAAACCATACGTCGAAGATTCTTCGCAAACCGTCGAACGAGAGCGTAAAAAATTGACGACCTTCTGTTTCCAAAGCACCTTGGCATATTGTACCTATAACCGGAAAGAAAGAAATAATGGAGAAATATCTCGAGTAGAAATTGGTCGATTTCGGAGAATAACGGTTTGATTTTACTTTGGCGATTTTGGAAAACGCACGGCGATGCGCGATCGGCCTCCGAACGATCCTCCTCGCGGCTGTAAATCAGCGAGGTATCGCGGACAAAAACCGTGAAAGCGGCGGAATGGAGACAAACGAGGCGCGATGAACGGCCGAGCGAACGCTCATTTCATACTTGGTTCATTCGTTCCGATTTCACGTCGAACGAACGCCGACAACAATTTCGTATCCCGTCCTACTCGTTCTTCTTTTATTTTCTCTATCTCTCTTTTGCTTTTCACGAACGATTTAAAACGATAGGGCGCGGAGTAAGCAGAACTCGTACTATTTCCGTTCGTGCTTGATTTTACCGTCTCTTATCGGCTTAAACTCGTTGTTGGAACTCGTTGAAAGTATTATTTTATTTTAATCCTCCTTTAAAGCATAGCTATATTTATATTCGTGGAACAAATGAATTTCGTTTGTTCGATATTTTGAAGATTAACCCTTGGATAGTAACGTTGGCTTGTAAACGACTATAATAATTTACGTTGGATCGATAAAGTTTACGATATTCTACTTTGCTTCGTACTTTGCATTCTCCGTTTTATTCGTACGATAAAGTCAAACGAAATAAACAATTCGAAGATCAAGCGATCCAGCTACGAATCGTTGTGGTCCGAAATGGCTGAACGATACCAGTCGAGAGTTAATTATAAGACGGAGATTTAATCTTATTCGGTCTTTTGGAGATCGATTAAGGAAAATCTACCGAAAAATCGAGCTTTAGGCGATATCTATGGAATATTTGGAGTGAGTCAATTGGTCAATTTATCCATGTGCCTTTCTCGCGTTCTTTCTGTGGGCGTACTTTAATTAAATTCATGATGCTTGCAGGGATCAAAGAGAGAAGAAAACGGGCAACCTTAAGATCGACATCAACGGCATGTAAGAGGAACGAGGGAAGACCATGCGTGCTTACACCCCGGAATGCAACGATCGTCAAGAGACCCGGATTCAGTTGTTTGCGCAATGGTAACGAAGAAAACATCGACGAACAACGAATCCACGACAAACGGTTCGGCAGGTTTCCAGAGCAAATCGACCGAGTTGCTCGAGAAATCGTTGCGAAGACGGAAGAGGCAACATGCTAGCGCAGGAATAATCACGGGAAACCGAGAAAGAAAAGAAACTAAAATGGGGTGGGAATATATCGAAAGGAAGAGAAAGTAAAAAGCACGTGCGACAAAAATGAAAAAAACAGAAAAACAGAGTAACAGAAATAGAAACAAGAAAGTAAGCATTCGCGTACACGCAATAAAAAATAAAAGGGGAAAAAAATACAAAGAAACACGCATATAGAGGAAGAAAATGAGAAAGATCGGGGATTAACGAAAGACGAGGCAGGGGTGTGTCTGCGTGTGTATGGTTCGAGCCTCGTCTCGCGAAAATCAGCACCACGACAAGTAGGGGAAAGAGAGAAACGAAGAATAAACGGAACAAAAAAAAAAAAAAAGAATTCTTATAAATTGCGCGGAGCAACGGCGTTTTAGATTCGCGACTCGCGGGGGGCCCAAAATAATCGCGTATATATGATATTCCTAGGTATATATATTTTTTAACGACTTAACTTATCGATCTATTTCGATTAGCCGTGTACTACCTTGTCTATTTATTTTCCACCGAGTCTTGATTGCGATCAACGACGACGACGAAGCGAGAGACACGAATAGAAGAAAAGAAAAAAAAAATACGAAAAAAGAAAAAAGATGAAACGAGAAGAATACACGAGAAGGAAAGAGACACGATACATATACACACACACACACACGCACACGTACACGCACACGCGAGAAACACGAAAGACACGCGAGAAAACGAGACGGAAGAATCGTCGCGTCGGTGCGAGCTCGCGCGAAGCGTCGTAACGCTCTAGCGAATTTCTACGCAGAGGCGGTCGCACGTTGCGATTTCGACACTCGTGACACCATTTTCTTTCGCATATACGCATCTACGCGCATACACGGATACACAGATACACGAACAACACACGTATATACATACGTTAGATACATACATACATACATACATACATACAGAAAGAGAGGAGAGAAGCGTAAAAGCAGGAAGGCACTGTTGAAGTCACACGCGCACGCATATATATAAATAATCGTTCACACGTACACGGAGGAACATACTGAGTCCACAGTCGCGAAAGATTCTTTTAGGAAAATCGAGCCCCGCGCTGTTTTCGAGCAAATTGTTTTGGAAGAGGAAAGAGAAACGAAACGGGTTGGAAATTTATTGTATAATGCAGGTTGATGCAATTACTCCCGGAGAGACAGAGTAGTTTTGTTGTAGCACGCTCTCTTTAACCTGTTAACTGGATCGTTTGTTGAAACGAACGTAAACGTTTGGAAAGACATTGCCCATCTATTCGAACGTTGAGAGAATGAATTTCTATTTTGCTGTTTCGTATAGAAAAAAATTGATAAGTGTAATAGAGGAGAAGGAGAGTATAGAGAACGAATATCTATTTTACTTTTTTAAGGTAATAAGAGAAAAACGACGGGGATAGAATAACGAAGAAACAGTTTGATATTTTAACGAACAGCAACGAACGGTATCGTTTTAACTCCTTGGCTCACGGCGTTCGTCCATATTCGCGAGATTGCGACGCGTGAGATAAAAGTTACGATCTTTTCTCGATCGAGAAAATCGAGGACCACGAAACGTAAATTCGTACGCGTAATACAACAATTGGAAGAGGAAAACGCGAAAGGTGGCAACACGATTCGACTAAAGTATGCAGCGGAACGATTATGTCGGAGTGAAAAGCAAACAAGCAAAGTTAAACATACCTGTAAGCATAAATAAAAAGAATCGCGAAGCATGGAGTTAAAGCAAAGTACTTATATATATATATATATACATATGTATATACATATATTTTTTTTAAAATACAAGAAAAAGTAAGTTCATTCGTATCGAAAGCAACTTGTTCGTGAAAGTAAAATACCGAATTATATATTTCCTAATTATCGAAGATTTTGAAAAGCAACCATCCAGCCGATCGCCAGTTAACAGATTAAAAGTGACGCAGCCAGAGAAAACTCGAGAGAAATCCTATCCTAGTATCTATAAATAACTGAAGAAGCGTACGTATGGATATACCGATTCGACTCGTAACGCATTCGTTACATCTCCGTTTCGTACGAGAATTGCCAGCAAACTCGAATCGCGTCCATTAATCCCGGGACGATGTAATTCGACGGAGGCGTGACTCGTCTCGTGTCACGTAACTCGCGTGCTCGCGAACCACGAACCGAGGGATTCGCGTGGAGAACAACGTCCGACGAAGAAGAGAACGAAACTGAAACGAAAGAGCGAAGGCAGACGCGGTGGCTCGTAGACGAAATTGCATAATATAGAGATACAAAAGAGACGAAGACGAGTACATCAAGCTTAATACCAAAGGTGCCCTAAGAAGCGTGTATTTATGTTTTATCATTGGCGCGTCGCGAAAAGGCGAGCATATACATTTAATTATGTATCTTGTTAAGGAGAGTCTAATATCCTAGACGAGAGTGGCGATGAACGACAAGCGTGAATCGGACAAGCGTGAGTGGGAACGAAGAGAGAAAATACGAATATAGAAATAGCGTGTCAGTGTGAGAAAGAGGGAATGGTATGAACGAATGATCGATAGAATGATTGTGTTAATTTACGTAATAATCTTATACATATACATAACGAATGCGAACATATCATAGGATTAAGCAGTAGAGGGAAGAAAGTTAAAGTTCTCGTAATAAGGATAAAAAGAAAAAAAAGTAACTTTTAAAACGATCTGTCTTTGTAGTGGCGCGGATAGACAGAAACGAGGATACGAAGGTGGTGTGTGCCCTGCGTGCTAGATACGACGGCCAACTCGGCACGTAATTTGCCCAAGTGCCTTCCCGTTGGTCGAGTCATGCTGTAATTCGTACCGTGTATTATTCGTCTCGTCCCGATTTCAAACGTCGAACTCCCCCCTCTCCCTATTCTCCCGTAAATCCATATTACGTATTGTACGTATACCATACGCATTAAAGTACGAAAAGAGAAAAAAGAAAAAAAGACAAAAAAAAAAAAAAGAAAAGAAGAGAAAAAAAGGATGGTGGAAGGAGAATAGTCGCGCAGAGTCCTGAATTACAGGAAGACGCTTCTTCAAATTAAAAACTCTTAACTGATCCAAAGCTGTTCGAGCCTGCCTGATAGTTTTCTATCGCCTCGTCGTTTTCTACTTAGACTTTTCTCCTCGAAGGACGGAGAGCTGCCGCATCGACGCGTGTTCCTCTAATTAATATTTCTCTGCTCGACGATCGTCCCGTTGATAGAATCCACGTTAACTATCCCGTACAAAATGGGTTGAGAAGGAATAAGCGGAAAGAGAACGAAGGAAAAATTTCGCCGGCATACGGTAAACGAGAAAGACTATTTAAAGAAGAAAGCGAGAGAAAACGATCGAGAAAGTTCGTCAACGGTGATCGAAAGAATACTCCTCTGTGTATAGCGCGATGGAAATAATGGCATATTTTTCTCGTAGATTCCTCGAATTTTATCGCCCGAACGGCTTCCCGAGTCGATCGACAGCTTCTTTTCTCAGAGTTCACAGCCAATCATCGTGCTGATTAAATATGATCCTCGTCGAACAACCACTGGGCATTTATTATACGCATCCGCAATTAATAGTGGCGAGTGGTGATTAAGTGGTGTAAAGGTGTAATAGAGAGTGGTAGAGAGTGTTAACCGAACCGTGTGCACGTCAATGGCGAGAAATTACGATGAAAGCGAAGAATTCATCGCCGGTGAAGCTAATTCACACTGTGGAACGGCTAATTTCACGATTGGCGTTCAAAAGACACTTCGTCAGCGACATGAGCCGACCGTCGTAATTGCTCTCGAGCGTCAGAACGCTCCTTTATTTTTCTATTTTCCATGAAAACACGAGCCGAGAAGAAAAGAAAAGCACACTCCGAGGGGAGGAAAAACGAGAGTGTCGTGCACAGTTTTATTCCGTGCACGATTGTATTCGTGTCGAGATGAGAGTTACGGATGTCTTTAGCGTCGTCGATCTTCTCGCGATCGTGCCTGAATCACTCGTTCGAAAAATAACGAAGCGACTGAAAATCTCGTTGCTCGACGAAGATGCATCTTTCAGAGAAAAAAAAATCTATTTGTAATTCGTTTCTGATGATTTTTAGCGAAATTTAGGATTTTTCGATCCTATATATAAAGGAATCGAATTTCCGTGAATCATTCTAGAACATTTATGTTTGACCAATTTCTTTCTAAAATTAGCTAGCGTGTATATACTATGAAGAAAATTCTATTTAATTATATATTATAATAACCGCTACTGTCGTCGAAATTCCATTAACGAATTATACGAAGAGTTATATATTTCATTATATACAAAATTATTATACGAATCGCTATTCGTGCTATTGCTATGCGTTAAAAATTCTACTTAACAAATATTAGATTAATTTCTAATATCGACGCAACACGACTAAATCAAATTATTAGGACAATTATTCTTTATAACTTATAACTTAAGAAAGTAGCTTGACCGCGACAAATTTTCCTCTTTTTACTGAATTTTTGCCGGGCAAGCAGTGTCGTTTGAAGGTCCAGGCGGAACAAACCGCCTTTCTATCTGGCTTTCTTACCGCGAAATAAAAATCTGCCTGACCTGAAAGAAGAACTTGGCCGGTCCGTTTGCAGAGAACTGGACCGTCGCAAAAATTCAGAGCGAGACGAGGTGTCCCTTGACGCTGGAAACGGTAAACGCAGCTCGTCGGGCAACGAGATCACTCAGGAAGAAGTGTGTCAGCAATCTGAAGGCTCGGTGAAACAATTGAAAATGGAACGGGCAACTTTTAAAATCGGCTCGAAGCTTTCGGCGATGCCGCGATGATTTTTCCAATTCTAAGGAAACATGTCGCTGAATCGAAGATGGAACGAAAAACAAGGAGAAAGAGAGAGAGACGAAGAAACGAAAGTATGTAACGCGAGGTTTCAGGGTTGTCACTTTTCTGATACATATCGTTAGATCGTTAAGAGCTTGTCGAGCAGGTCGTTTAAAGGTAGATAATTGTCCTGGAAAGCGTTTACTCGTCGTTCATTATGAAAATGAAGCAAAAAAAAAAAAAGAACGGGAATTCTCATCCAGCGTTCTTTTGTCTTTTATCAATCTTTTCAAAAAGGAAAGGAAAAGTGAATGGACATAAAAGAGAAGTTAATTCCTTTCGGCCGTGATGAATGTATATTTCAATATTGTTTTTACTGTAAATATAACTATAAAATCGGAGACGGAGAGATTCAGCGATGCACGAAACAAAATCTTCACAGGAAAAAAGAAAAAAGATAGGAATTCTTCGTTCTCGTCTTTGTTTTTAAAAATTTGTTTCGAGAAGATTAATTAACGCGTGTATCAGCTACAGGGGTACTTATTAATATCATTCGATCTACCTTAAAGCGAAGAACCTTCTTTTACGAAAAAAATCTCACAAAACGATTTTACGAAGATCGAGAGAACGTTTCAAAAAAGAAGGAAGGCCGTTTTCATACCGTTACGAGATGGTAGTGCAATTATCCTGGAAAGTAATCCGTGTGAAATTGGCCAGAAATTTGGCTCTGAATGGAACGATTTCGGTAACCGCTCTCCGGATGATTGTTAGTGCAACAAAAAAAAAAACAAAAAAGAAAAAACAAAAAAGTGTGTAAACCGCTTAAATCCGTGAACTCGTCGATCCATGAACATATCACCGAATTTCTGACTCGTTAGAGTATCGTCGATGTATATATACATATACATATATATATTCATTATAGATGGTGACTGAATAATTTTTGTCCTGATAGTCGGTATAGAAAAATGTGAAAAAGGTTTTATCGAATCTCCTCGGATGCTCTCTTAAGTGTGTCTTGAACTATATACATAGTTATATATATATATATATACATATATATATATGTATATAATAAATTTATTAAAACAAATTGTTTTACATTGTTAGCGGGGAAGCGTGGTTTCAAAGGTAAAAGGAGTTAGTCAATTCGTCTGTGCAAGCGTTCCCTTCTAAACGAGAGTCATCGTGATTTTAAGGAAAACACGGAGAAAAAATAAAACGAGAGACACGCATTATGTGATCTTCGGAAACGACGGAAAGTATAGCCTAAGTTGTAAAATCCATGCGAGGCCTTACATTTGCGAATTCGGAGAGAGCGACGACGCAAAAAAGAAAAAGGAAAAAAGAGAGGAGAAGTATGAAACGGCACAGATTCGTTTGCCCTTTGTTATAATCGTTATTATAATTAATTTATTAGAAAAGGAAAGGAGCAAAGTGAGTGGCAAAAAATGGGAATTAAATCGAGTATCTTCGATTCCCAAGAAAAAATGGTTCTTCCCCAAAGAAAACGATTCTTCTTCGTCACCTTGTACTTTTTCTTCTTCTTCTTCTTCTTCTTCTTCTTCTTCTTCTTCCTCTTCTTCTTCTTGGGGGAATCGTTCGTCGTCATCGATCCTTCTTTCGAGTCTTCATCAGGTCCCATTAGATCCGCGGATTATTGAATCGAGCGTAATTCGAACTGAATCGCGAACCGTGACTACCGACGTGGAAAAAAGAGGAAAACGAAGGCTCTCGAATGCCTTTCCCAGGGCAACGTATTCGCTTGACCTTAACGTAACATATCATTTTACAATTAAAAAAAAAAAAACAATAGTTGTACTGCCCAAGATAGAGAGTGAATGAACGTGATCTGCGTATATATGTGTGCGTAAGTGTTATTAACCGTAACGTGTGAGTGTTGAACAATTTCTAGCTAATTAGAGGGACGATCCACGCGATTCTACGCGTCCATATTTCGGCCCGAAAAAAGCAAAGTAATATCGTACAACAAACGCGTGAAACCGAACACACCAAAATACACAAGAAGCGATTACTCGTGTGAACGCGCGTTTATCGTCGATGTCGCGCGTGACGACGCAACGTTCTGTCGTCGACAAATTTTCATTCGAACCTCACTCTATTAAAAAAGAAAAAAAAAGAAAAAAATAGGAGGAACTTAAGAATTGCGACGACGCTTCGGAAAGAAGAAGCATCGTCGCGGTGTTAAAAAGTATAATTCTTCGGCACTCGCGGCCAAGCTTTTGCTACTTTTGTATGAAAACGACGAAAAAAAAACTTACTTATTACGCCACTGAAGCTGTGAGAAATCTGGAAGACTAAAAAAAAGAACAAGAAGGGATGTGTTAAAGGAAGAAAGATAAAACGGCATACACGAAGTCGCGATCGAGCGACACGATTTTTCGATATCCAGCTACTCGTATCGCTTGCTGCGCTATTAATTACTCGACAGCTCAGTCGCGTTCCATTGGCTCGTTTTGGATCTTTTTCTTCTTTCTCTTCGACTTTGTCGGCAGCGCGTCCACGATCTTGAACTATTTCCGCGAAAATAGATACATAGACAAAGTCATTGAAATTATAAAATTGGTTATATCACTAAGATATCTTGATTGTTCGAAGGATACGCGAACGATCGACTTTGTTGCTGTTAAGAGTTCGTTTAAATTATAGAAATGCGAGGGTTCCTAAGAGATTAAAGGACTCTGAGAATCTTTAATCACAGATCGAAGAACTTTCAAAATTCAAAGGAAAATACATTTTTGATAATACAATTGAAAGGAATTAGAAGAGATCCAAAAATTCTCCTTAAATCATATTTCGAAACGATAATTCTACCAACTAAAGTCAGTCGATTTTCATCAAAATTCGCCGATCATACTTTCGATGGGTAATGTTTCTTCGTTCCGATAAAAATGCGGAAAAGTAGGATTTTCGTCGTCGGAAACAAAAAAACAGATCTAACGCGTATCGAGAATAGGCCAAAACGAGCTGAAGGAATCGCTTTCACCGAAGACAACCAGCGAAACTAGGAAAGAATAGAGAAATATTCAGCGATAAGAATACGCAATTGTTAGATTGGACTCGAGAGAATCAAAGTTTCTTCTTCGACCGTGTATTTTTCGTTGTACAGACACAACCAAATTATTAAACCATCGAAATTGAAATTTATATACGAAATTGAAATTTATATTGAAATTTATATTTATATATTTATATTTATATTTCTCGACTACGACCCATTCAGTGAAAAAAACCACTATCGATACAAACCTGGATATATTACGTTAAAGAGGAGGAAGGAATCAACGATCGTGTACAACAAAAAATCACGAATAGAAGATAGCGAAAGCTGAATAAACGAACAACAGGAGAAATCGATTCCGTGCGTGATACGAAAATCAACCGATGTAACTGGTTAATTCGCAACGCGAAAGGAACATTTGCAATGAGGTTCGCTCGCTCGCGATGAATCGTTTCGATTGAATCTAAAAAGTGCTTTACAAGTGAACTAAGGAAACTCATATCAGTAGGCAGTACGCTATACAGTTTACAATTATATAGAATGGCATTTCGCATAAGGATTAGTAGAAACCAATATAAATACGGAAAGTATATATATATACAGATAGCTATATATATATATATATATGTATTGAAGTAAAGGAAACAAATATATATATATATGTTTATCATACGTCGTGAACGGAATGACGAAGAGGAGAGAAAAGGGAAAAGAGAGGAGGGGGGAAGAGAGAGAGAAAAAAAAAAGAAGATAAAGCAAAGTACACGCGAATCAGATATTTTGTACTGTGACTAAAGAATTATTCTAACGAGTCCGTTTTTGTTTCTTTTTTACATACGTATATGTATATAATAGATATGTATATGTATACACGCGAAAGCACAGGCAATGGATCACGAAGAAAGAACCCGAACGAGGCTGACCAACCGTGTGATCGAGAGCTTATAGATTGTGGATCCCTTGGATCATGTTTTTTCACGCTAGCTAAAAACAAACGACGAAATCAAGAAGAATTTCCAAGAAATCGACTCTCGTGGATCGTGTAACGAACGTTAACGAACAATCGGGGGACGTAACTCGTCCGAAGAGCGTGGCAAGTCTTTATCGTGTTTCCTTAAGAACGAAGAGGAAGAGTCCATCGCGGCGACAACCGTCACACTATCGATAAAAGGCAGGAGCGTTTAAGAAAGCACAGGTAAGAAGATGCGATCGAGAAAAAGAACATGATTCTCCGCATGATCCTGTACAATCTACAGGATATTTTCTACGGAACACGAAGAAGATTTTTATGCAATAGGAAAAGGAACGAAGAAAACCTGCGTTCTCTTTGTTTAAACGGAGGAAATATATATATATATATAGCTGACGAACACCAAAGACATCGATACGTATATCTATCCAAAGATCGCGAGGATATTTAGACGGCAGTGTTGTGTCATCATTGTGATACGGTGTTATAATAAATCGTCGAACACCCTGTGAACGGTGAAAAGTCGTGTTCGGCCGAAGGAAACAAGACGTGCGAGCTCGAAATTTCGAAGCGAGGAACAGGGCCGACGAATGGAAATACACGGATGAAAGATAGAGAAACGAAAAACCTGCCACATACACAGATAAAATAGATCCCGAATCCGTCCTAACGAGACGACGCGCTGAAAATCGACGAATCTCCCGGCCGGCGCGTATCAGCGCCGCGAGTCCGAGTTTAAGAAAAGTAGGCCAGTCTCTCGAAACGGTATTTTTCCAAGCATCCGAGAAATTATTTTTGATCGCGTAACCTCGCTCTCTGTCCACGATATTCTTCACCGGAACGCTGGTTAGACCGAAGCAAACGTGTCCATAGGGAGGCCTTCGGGTGTCGAGCTACCGAGTTTCGAGCGTTTCATTCCGTAAATCGTGACCACGAGCTCGCACGCCTTGTAAATCGATAAGCGGGAGGAAGGTAAAAATGACCGTATCTCGTGACCAAGTTTCTCAAACGATATTACGTTTTGATAGGATCGAAGTGTAAGATGGAGGAGTGGGAATAGAGGCTGACCACGACGACACGAATGCTCAGCGTTCCACCGAGAAGGGAAGGAAGAGGTATTCTTAATGGAAGAAGTATAGCGCAGCCGTGAAATAACGGCTGAACATGTTTCGAGCGTCTAGGTAAGAAAATCGATGAAAGTACAAGAAATCGAAGGGCGGCACGTTCGCGTTTAACGTTATATAATTATTTCGCGAAAAATAACATTCGCAAATTTCGACATATCTTTGAATAAATGTTATCCGTATTTAACGCAATTATCACACGAATGGAAATTACATTTGTGTAAATAAATTTCTATAACTCGAAAGCGTCCGCAAAAGTTTCATAGATGATCGATGTTGCGATATATTTGCGAAGGATGTTGTAATTTGGATAAGAAATATTTGAAACGCGACGAAATTCCAGGCAGTAGTAGGCAAGATTACTCGCGATTTATTAACATTTTAACTGGTAATTTATACGATTTTAGAACTTGGAAAGAGAACTGTAAAAATGTAATGGTCGGTTCTAATCGTCGTTCGAGAGCGATCGATTCGCAGATCGATTTTCTATCGAGGTATATAGAACGACTTTGTGAAAAAAGTTTTACGCGCGATCGCGCCATACTTCTTCCAGCAATCGAGTAGGTTACAAGGAACGTCGGAATAAAAGTGATAGGAACGCGAAATCTCGCGACCACGTACAATAAGACATATCATTTTTTCTAATATACCCGGACGACGTAGATTCTCGTCTAAATAGAGTAAAGGAAAAAAGAAGGAAAAGAAAAGCGAGGGGCTTTTGAAAGTCTTCGAAAATTGTCCTCGATCGATCGTGACCTACCTTATCGACAATTTTTTCGATCTTTCTAATCATTGAAAGTAATAAGAAAGTGGTAAAAAGAAGAAAGGAGGAATAGGTAAAGAGTTTAAAGGTAGAAAATCGTCGAGTCCATACATTCCGAAAGTATAATACGACGCATTAATTAGGGACCGTAGCTATCGTGTATAAATATTTACAGATATTAGGCTCGGCTATAATTTAAACGCTATATTTATTATTATATACAAAGGTTTTAAGGTGTTAAAGAAAAAAAAGAACTTGTAACTCGTTCTAATCTATAATAGCATACATCTCGTGATGTTTTTTCTCGTCGAGTTTTTCGAACGTTTCGCGATTAAAAAAACGTGTGTGATCGTAGATTGTTCGACGTAGTTGTTATTCGAAAGGGATTAATAATGTCGCGTGCGCTTCTTTTCCGTGCTCTATGTGTTTTAGTTGCACATCCGTCTGGCGATGCTTCGCGTATATTAGCGGAAGTGACGTTGCCTGAAAGTAATTTTTATCCCTCTGATTGACAGGATGGAGTCGAGGCGATCTACATCGTATATTTCTCAAATAACATCGTCCCCATCGATCGCAACTATCGTTTGTTACCGTTAATCGTTATTTATACGCATTTACGGGAAATTTGCAAATACGGGACTTATAAAACTATATACGTAACTTATAAAAATATATAAAATATCCAAAGTACGGTACTCTTTATAATTTCCAGTCTTTATAATTTTCAAAAAATATGAATTCGCGTCATTATTTCCAAGATAATATAATCGATTCCGACTGACTCCATTCTATCAGTTATGTCGATAAATACACTGCTCAACGTAGATAGTTAGAAAACGATCTATCGATCTTACTTGTAAACATAGATATTATTATTTAACAAATCGTAATTGAAAGTTTTCGTATATTATACGCGTACACCATGGTTTCGCATACACGACACGCGAACAATTTTCGCAAACCGATGCAACCCATATGCACCACGATGAAAGTGCGCGCAATAATTGCTTCTATCCGACCTTGCATCCGAGTTGAAGCCACTTTCTGCGTTTCAACAATTCCACAGCCGATTCTATTCGGCCGCAATTGGAATCAACGCTCCGTATCTCATGCGTGATATCGTTCCCTGTAAACGCTCTCGTAGTTTCCTAGCAATCGTTCCAACACGTTTTCTTAACACGAACGGCACATCAAGAAAATTTCTAACAGCCAGTCCTTGTCCCGAACAACAGTGGGAAAAGCGATTCGATCGATAGGTAGACTACGAATAACTTCGAATAATCTACGATTCTAATTAAAGCGCAAATAGCAATTTCTTCGTACGATATATTTGACGAAAAAACGTATTTAAAAATATCCTCTTACTTTTTAAACTTATAATTCGTAGAATTATATTGAAAAAAAAAATGGGGCATACAGCAATTAAATCTTTCTTTATATAAAAGTGAAATATTTCAGACTACAAAATCTAACAAGCACATAACTACGCTTTATCGTGTTATTTTCGAACCTCGTAGCCCGAAGAACTAAAACCGAGGAAATCTACCACCAAATGATTTACGATATATTTTTGTACGAATGGTGTACGATATATGTATATATGTATTTTTTTTTTTTTTTATACTTCGAATCATTGATTGTACCGAGCAGTGTATTTCACCTTTCAACTCGAGATTTGAAAAAGAGTCTCGCGGTAACGCGGATGTTCCATCCCATTCATTCCCGCGGACGATCCGCATGTCGATAGTCAATTCGTCGATATTTTACACGAAAAGATAATTCCTGACAGAAATTGCCGCGTCACCGATCCTCGTGACGTTGATTCAAGTCGATTAATCGACTCTTCTAATAAAACAATTAGGAAATTCCGTGAAACGTCTGCTTCGACGTTATATGTATATTACATATAGGTGTTTTTATTCAAGGAAATTTCATTCTCGCTATCAGATGTTCTTTGCACATAGGTACCTGAAAGGTTCGACTATTTATTAATTTGTCAAGGCTGCGTAAACAATCCCAAAGAATAAAAGATGCTATTTTACGTGTCCGTGATGGTGAATCTCATAGGTATCTCTTAAGCGTGTAATTATCGTGGTACAGACGAACAGCGATTCACATATCGTCATGCGTCGCCGTCATAATTTTACTACGTGAAACTAAGTGGAACAATGGAAATCAATTTTCTTTTTGTTTTGTAAATATTCGATCAAAGATTGTCTAATAAAGAAAAGAAAAGAATAATCTACCTGTAGGAAATTTTGAAGAATCTTGGATAGAAAGAATTTCTGTAAATCCTAAATACAATTTCAAATGTAAAGAAATTCGAACAGAGAATCTCCGTAAGTTCCAAGAAATCTTACACGGAGGATCTTTACAAATCCTGAGGGACGTTAGATAGAAAGTATCGGTAAATTCTGAAAAATCTTCAACAGAGAGTCTCTGCAAATTGTGAGAAGTGTCGGAGGATTGCTCTTTTCGGAGTTTTCTTACGTAATAAAATAACTACGGAAATCGCATAAACTTGCGAGAAAGTATCGGTAAATTTTGAAAAATCTGCAATAAAAAAAACTCTGAAAAGTGTTCGACAAACGAATGCTCTGAAGATCCTTATATAATAGAATATCTGCGGAAAATCCATACAAACTTGGGAGAATTTTTGATAAAAAATTCCCCTATGCTCTGGAGAACCTTCTGTAAAGAAGGAAGATAGATGTTGCAAAGCGAACCATACATATCAAATAATAAACGATAATCTTCATTATCGACGTTTACAATTGTGCATAAATGGGATAGTTATTAACGATGGCCACGATGACTGGCTCGATCGTCCGTGGACATTGATTCCGACTAATTAGAATTATAGAAGCCGATCAAACAAGCCTCGATCGAAGAATCGATTAACAACGATGATCACCTATTGGAACGATGAAATTGTAAAATATCGCAGAAGTAAGGAAAAGGAGGGGGGTGGGGGAAATATTACACATGGGAAGACACGAACCAAAACAAAGAAAGTCTACACTTATTTAACAACGCACTCGATAATGTATGCGAACGATGAATACAAGAATTCGAGATCTACTTACTTATATAGATATTTATGATATTCGTGATAAACCGATAGGGTCGAAGCAGATGAGAGTTATATAAAAGGCAAAGGAAGCGTGTGAAATTAGTAGAATCGATGTCTACGCGTCGAACGACGTTTATAGAATGGGTGCATCGTCGAAGGAGAACGATAAACGTTATTATGGTTGAGTTAAACACCGAAGTTTAACGATGTAACGATGTACAGGGTGGTTCGTCATTGATGAAACTTATTTAACGATCGATTTAGCATTGAAAATTATTCTTTTTAACTGTAAATTATAATTTTATATTATAGCTGCTCTGTTTTTTATAATAATTATACGTCTCTAATATTGCTTGTATTTTTTCGAAAGAGTAATATTCTCTTTATTATTGACTTCTGATTTCAAATAAATCAACTGTAATTTAAACACAATCGTGATCTAGTTTTGACGTTTTTCGATGCTTGATCGATCGTTAAATTAGGACCTAAGAATAACGAAACATCTCGTATATGTAAAAAGAAAATTCTTGAAAATATAACAACGTTTCAATGTTCATAATTAGCTGTTTAAATAATATCTTAAAAATGCTGTCTACTTCGGGTTTCGGAAGATCATCGATAAGCGCGTTTAAAATAAGTTGTATGATTTTTATTTTTCACCAGCGAGATAATTGCCTCGACGGAAGGCGCGACGAAAATTATTCAAACACATTGTGAAACAGAAACTGGTGTTGCACAATTCCAGCCTTTCGTAACAATGTTCGCAAACTAGACGCGTAAAAGGTCTACTTTCCATCTACTAATTTACCACTAATTAGCTACCATCCGCTTATGAATCGCAATGAACGCGACTCCAAATCACTGTTGCGTGCTTAACACCACTTAACTTCGACTTCTTGGTACGAAATTGTACTAAATTATGCGCATAAAAAGTGATTAACGATGAAAAGAAGGAAAATACGAAGAACCTCTTACGCGCAAAAAATCAGCTGTAATTAAGTAGCCTGGCATTGGTAATCTAGAATTTCTGGAACAAGGTAAAAGATCTGCCTTCTAAATTCTACTTTTTAAAGCTTAATTAGTCTCCGTTCAAGAAGGCGATTTCCAACATTAACTTACGACAGATAGATACTCGCGTTTAAATATTTTATCGAATATTTGTTTTTCTATAATCTAATAATTTACATAATCGTATATCCAGTAAAATAATGAAGAAAACGTGAAAAATATGTAGAACGTAAAATTGAAACGTAAAAGACTTGAAAGCTGTTTATCCTCCGTACTTGTATTTCGTACTGTACGATTAATTATTCGCGTCGATTATCTTCTCTAGAACTTATTAATTTATTTAATTATGTATTTAATAACATTTATGTATTTACCTACATAGAAAGCAAAGTTTCAACGTTCTTACTATCCCATATCGTACCAATAATACGATATATTTAATCTCGTTTTCTCTAACTTATTTATTGATATTTATAATCTTTGTGATTTCGCAACAACCAAAGACAAGATACCTGTTGTATTGATAATAAACCGCGTATTTAAACGAAAATTATTTATATCCAAAAAGAAAGAGGCATTTCATCGTTGATAAGCACACCTAAACAAACGTCGTTCGTTGAGTAGACATCTGTGAATTTGTATCTGTGAAAATCTATACGTGTAATCGTAGTAGCACTTTGTACTACAGTATTTGTCCATGTATAAGAGAAAGGTTAATCGCGTAGCATATGTCCCTGTATTTATTTGCCTGTTAGTTTCCTGTCCTGAAGGACCTAGCATCAACATATGTACGTTCTAATATTAATAGGAAAAGAAATGATTTATTAAAGAAAAATGGAACATTTAGATATTGGAAAAAATGCCAGGGTCTATGTATAGTTGTCACTATCACGCAAGCTTTGTGTATGCATTCGTTATATGCTGGGTAGGATAGATAATCAGATGACCAAATGTTCCGAATATTCGACTCGAATGATTTCATCGAAATCCGAATACTCGAACGAACGTGCTCGATTTATTCGAATCAAACCAATGAATTTGAATATCGCCAATCGTATCAAATATCTTAAAAGATATTGGTTGATAATTTTAAGATATTTCTAATTTTATATATTATTGTAGATTATTGGGAAATTTAATTGAATTATTCTTTTTTTTTTTTTTTGGTCCTTTTCTATTTGTTGATAAAATTTTAAATTTTGAAAAACCTCGAACGCATCGTTTGAAAATTCGAATAAATCGTAGTAGCATTCAAATAATTGGAAAAGAATTGAACAATTTTCTAATTGAACTTATTCGATCGATCGAATTATTTCGGATATTGTTTGAATGACAGATTGACTCGAGTCAGAGTCCGATAAGTCGAATTCTATCGGATTCGATAAGACGATTTTTCAATTATTCAATTCATATAGTCGAATACTCAATACGAATCGAAATCTAACCTCGAGTAATCGAATATATTTCGAGTGCTCTCGGGCATTCGACTTTCAACGTGGTGTAATAACACTCCGTTGGTACATAATCACTGATTATTTAAGAAAACACGTTAAATTTTCCATGAAAGTACATAACACTATCGAATATAGCGAGCCCGTGTAGGAAAACTAAACATCGAAAGAATAACTAGAAAGTCGAGCGGGAAGATACTATGAAAGTTTAAATTTAAACTTCTTAGGTTAACAATTTGTTAACTAGAATTTTATTAAAACATGTAGGATGAAAGTATGTTACAAAAATCGATCGTTGATTTAATCAAGGATGTCGATTATTATTCTTAAGCGTTATTTTAATGTACAAACTTCGATTAATCGTTAATCTCAGTTTACACGAAGTAGTCTGAAAAACAATTGTATGCGAGTATGCGTTGAAAGATTATACTTTAAAAGATTTACTTTCCATAAAACCATAAAAGCTACAAGCTCGACATGTGTAACGATAGGAAAATTTGTATTGGAAAGGAAACTAAATTCACGTCATTATTCACGCAAAATAGAAATTAACGAACAGGAAACGATGTTCGGTGACATTTATTGTTAGACTACGGGTTTTTATGCATTTATAAGGAATTTGAAAGTGCAAAATTTCAGAGAATGCGCATAATGTGAAATAATGTATAAATCATCCAAAGTATATCGCTTTCTATAATACTTGGCAGATGAAACAATATTTTACCAAGTCTGTGCTTTTTTAACTATATTATCAAAAAAGTGAATTTCCATAAAAATCAGCAGTCTAATTATTATGTTAATCGAATCTATCGTGTGTAACGTGATTTAGAAAAAGAAAGATAGCGACGTATATACATATTACAAAACACTCTCTAATAGAAGACGCCCGAATTGTGATATGTTTATAATGTTTATAAGCCGATACCTGTTCACGGAAAAAATTCATTCAAATGGTGGGCCGTCGTTCAGCAATTGCTTCGCGCTCAGCAATGTCGTTTACACTGCAACGATCTGCAACGATCATTTCTTGTTCTTCACACCTGGTTATTGCACGTACACTCGTTAGCCGCGCAAACGATTACTGACACGCGCCATATTTTATCAAGATATCGATACGATTGTTACTTCGAGCGATCGAGTTATATTCGGACGGGTATATTCAAAGCGTACCAAACGCAACGATTCATTTGAATTTTTCATTAAGAATGTTCAATTTTAATAGATTGGGTACGTTTTATAAAAAAAAAAAATAATAACGTGATAATGTTATTGCGTAGTTTTCGAGATATAAATTTTTAATTTACTTTTATCATGAATTTCGACACTTTTTATCGCAAACGTATCATCGATCTTTCTCTTGATCGCAATACTGAAACATTTTCTTCCGTGAACAAACATCGTGGATCTTGTTAAACAATGGAAATTATTCCGACAAATTCACACATATAACTAGAGTAAGTACGTGTGTGAATTTTCAATTCGATGTACGTATACACATTGCACATATTAGGTGAAATTGTGTAGAAAATGTCGTTAATTGAGAACAGAATTAATTGAGGATGAACATTAAGAAAAACATTAATCCTCGTTACTTTTAATTCTATTAAATTAATTTAAATTTTTATTTTACAAAAAATATATACATAAGAAAGAAAAAGAAGAATCTAACTGTTCTTGATTGACGATCTATTCTTGATTAATGTCGTAACGCATATTTAAATACTTGATGTTGCGAAACATCGCGACCGACAAAGCCTCTCGATCGAAATCGAGGAAGCGATAGAGGACAACTTCAAACGTATGGTTCGATGATAAAAAACGGGGACGTGCCGGAAAACTATTTAAAAAAGAATCAGACAGAAAGAGTGAAAAAAAAGAAACAAGAGAAACCGGCTGATTTACTTTTACTCAATTTTAATTGAACACATGCGTAAAACAATGAACACTTCATCCTCCGCCAACGGATATAAATGCGAGATTTAAAGTCGCCAATACGCACGAGTCATGTGTTTAAAAGAAGCAATTACCCTAAAAAGAATCGCGCGTAAGAGTTACTTACTAGGGTGTTTTCGTTGAAAGATAAAAGGATAAAAAAAAAAGATAAAAATCCCAACGTATTTACGAGGTAGATAATAAAAACAACAATAATAATAAATAATAATAAATAATAATATTTAATTATGATAAAGTAATAATGATATAATAATAATATTATTAATATTAATATAATTATAAATTAGTTGCAGCTTTCTGTGTAAGGTTATTGTGATATTTAAAAAGAAAAAAAATAATAACTTTACCGTAGCGATATAAAATTAATTCAGAATTAAGAATCTGATATTTAGTGAGCAAATAAAAAAGAAAGAAATAACCAGTATGTCGACGGGGCTTTTGAGTGATGCCTCTCCGCGATCGATTCAATATGGTTACGTATAGAGAATGGATAAAGAAAAAAGAAAATACAGCGACCCGTGAGCGGCCGCGTCTCTCTCTCTCTTTTTTTTTCGTCACCTTCTTCACGGGCGAGGTTAGAACGACAATCTTAGGCCTCGTCAAAATACTGCCGGATACATAAGGACATTCCGAAAATCGGTCGCAAACTAACGCCAGCTGATTAGATTAAGCTATTTTTTTTGCAGTCGAATTCGAATGCAAACAATTACAAAAAAAAAGGGCAAAGTAAAAGAAATAGACGGAGAAAACAGAAAAACGAAAAGATTTTGATCGAGCTGTTGCACGTATTAGTGCGAAAGAAATTCTTGCGATCTGCTTCGATTATTCGGAAAGTCCATTTTGCATCTGGATCAATCCGTCCATAATATGTCTCACGCTTGAGGCATTTGCACAAATCTGTGCATATTAATCATTGGGACTACAAAAACATATCATCATATGTAATGGTAATGATACCGTATACATATATATACATATGTATACATATATATGCACATATATATACATATATGTACATATACATATATATATATATATTTAAAAAATATTAAGCAATAAGATTTTATTTATATGCCCGTAGAAGAAAAAATTGAATGAACAACTGCATATCAACACGTGTGTCTGGGCAAGGATTAGCTTATACATGATATATATATATATATATACACATATATATATATAATTAAAATATAAATATATATATGTATATTAATATATATACATATATATAGGTATATAATCTTTACTTCGTCGTTGTCAGGCGTTAATGTTAAACTTAATTATCATTAATTAATTATTAGATTGTGAAAGAATTTCTTCAGGTTCTAAGCAAGATTTGGAAATAATAAAACGAGTAAAATACATAGCTTCAAGTGGTTTTTTTACTAGTCCCCGCATCATTTATTATATGTTTTACTTTTTTATATTACTTTTCCTTTCTCTTTATTTCAAATATTTAATATCAATTGATAGGAACGTAAAATATTTTTGGCAAATTTTGTACACTAAGACAAAGTTGTAGTAAAGCTAAAAGATATCTATTGTATTTCAAACTTTCCATACAAGTGGTTTCATGGTGGCGCTAGTGAGATTAGCGTTTCAGACCAATTTGGCGGTAAACCCGGTATAACCGAGTGATAGCTGAACGTAAATTATTTCATTAAATTTTGCATATATCTGAGTCAGAAATGGTTCATAAAACTAAAGAAGAATGTAATGATTTATTTGTGAAGCCGGGAAAAGAGATGCCAGAAGTATTTGAAAGGGAACAAGCTGATTATAAAGATCTTTCGAAAAAGTTTGTAAACATGAAAAGTGACTATTCTAAACAATATGCGCACATATACTCTGCTAGACTTGCCGAATTAAGGGATGTTCTAACACCGCGTGTTAAAGCTAAATGGGGTATGTTTATTAATTTTTCTTATATTACAAGGTTATGATCATATAATAAAAATATATATAAAAATCTTCTTATGGATAATATAATGCGTATAGTTTTCTTTCTCGCACAGGAAATGTTCCAATTGTCAAATTGGCCGATTTAGAAAATTTAGAAAACCAACAGTGCATAATAATTGGCACATTGTATAAACACCAACCATGGAAACCATCAATTTTAAGGGAACTTAGTGAAGAACATCAGTTTAATGTTTCCTGTTCTAAACCAAATTATTGCTCAGAGAAAGATCAACCATTTCTGGAAGATGAAATGTTGCGAATTAAATTAGTAGGCGAGCAAGTTGATTTAAAGCAAATTGTTACCGGAGTTGTTTGTGCTGTATTAGGCAATGAAAATAGTGATGGCACATTTATGGTAATTTTAATTCTAGAAAAGTATAATTATTGTTATATTTTTCTTATGTTTAACGTAACAGTGATAATTCTATTTAGGTAAAGGATTGGTGTTTTCCTGGATGTGCGCCAAAAGAATCTTTAAAAGAATGCATATCACAAAAGAAGCTGGTGATAGTATCTGGATTAAATTTATCTAATAATTGTGACAGTTTAGGGATCTCCCTTTTTATGGAATGGTTGTGTGGAATGGCTGGTAATGTAACAATACAAAAGGATAATACTTCTATTGTTCGACTCATTATAGCAGGTAAATCACATTCGCTATTATAAAAATTATATATAGTACTATAATTGTATAATACTTTATTGTCTTTATTAAGGTAATACCATAAAAAATAATGATACATCACAGGCTGCAACAGACATAGCTAAAGGACTTGGAGAAGCAATAAAATCTGTAGATACATTCTTAAGTAATTTAGCAACATGTTGTTCTATTACTTTAATGCCAGGAGAACATGATCCCACCAACGCTATGTTGCCTCAAAGACCATTTCATCCTTGTTTACTGCCTAAATCATCTAGGTTTGTATATATCGAATTGTATAAACAAGTAATTACCACATTTTATTATGTATACACAAATTTATTCTATTTCAATAACATAGACTTGAAAGCTTTAAAAGTACCACAAATCCATGGATTAGTAAAATTGAAGGCCGAATAATAACTGGTACTAGTGGTCAATCAATTCAAGATATCATTAAAGTAGCAGGTGAAACTGGTATTTCAGCTCTTGAATGGCTAGAAAAGACCTTATTATGGAGACACGTGTGTCCAACTGCTCCAGACACACTATTAGCTTGCCCATACTACAAGAAAGATTTGTTTATTATGGAAACATGCCCAGATATATATTTCGTGGGAAATACGGACAAATTTGAAACGAAATTGTGGAAAGGTTTGTAAAATATTGTAGCAGAATAAAAGCTACGATTTTTACTAAAATAAAAAGCGATTAATAATTTAATTTTTAGGTGATGAAAATCAAATTGTTAGATTAATATCTGTTCCACGTTTTGATACGAGTCAGACTGCTGTAATAGTAAATTTAGAGAATTTAGATACCCAATATATTTCCTTTAGTAATATTTAAATGAACCTTAGTCTTTCAACTGTGAGGATATTAAGAATATTAACTGTGTATATTTTAATTCTGATTCAGCATAAATTTTATATGAACATATATGTAAGATTTTTCAAATAAAATTCAAATATTATTAAAAAATAACAAGATTGTGCAGAAACACACATTTATTTTAATCCTGTTTATTTTATATTCATGATGTGATAAATTAAATTTCATGTAACATTTTGATATAATTTGTGATATTAATCAACACATAAATAGTAAAAGTAAAACATTTTCTATCATTGCCTGTTTATTTTCATTCAAAATGTGATGTACAAAATCTAAGCGCATGACTTTTAAATATAGGTAGTATGTTTGACTAAATATAAAATATGTAATAAGAGAGAAATTACATATAATATCACAGATTATTAAAAAATTATGAAATCACAGTGACGTAAGATTTTGAACATGTAACTTAAACATGAATTCATGCTTTATAAATTATAAATAAGAACATAACAGTCAAAATACAGGGTACAATTGTTTCTTGATAACAAAATATTATACGTCATTTACTTTTAGTACTTCATTTCTTTATAAAAACTAAAATTTAATAAATATATCAACCTTCTGTAGTTCTATCTTCTTACCTGTAGATAACACAAAATCACGTAAAATGCATAAATTAAATGTAAATGATCATATACGTGTCCTTTTAAAATTTAATAGGTAAACTGCTTTTGACTGTTATATGAGATGCAAAAATTATGAAATCACTTGAAGAAATGATAAACAACGTAAGAGAAGTCAAATATAGAAATATAACGATGTACACAATATAGACATATATACAATACATTATTATGTGTGTTCGTAGTAGTTGAATTTTTGTCGAATGGATGCAATTATTGTACAATGAACATCGCTTCGTCGTAACTAGAAAAAATATGCAACATCGAAAGATAATGCTACAGAACATTTTAGTTGGCACTTTTATTTAACGTAAGAATTTGATTATAATATAAATACACTTTTTTATTTTTGTCTTTTTTTTTTAAATATAAAATCGTCTATTTCTGGTCATATGAGATTCTAACTGTTGAACGACTATGTCCTATATTATCGGTTATAACAATGAAAGAAAAATATAACAATATCCTTATCCTAAATAAAAGGATGATAGTCCCGTACAATTCTAATGCTTTGGCCGAAATAGCAATACTTAAAAAGCAATTATTAAGGTTTCCCATTAATTTAAGCAGAATGAAGTTATAAAATTTATATTTATAATACACTTTACAGATTCATAATACCATTAACTTAAGGTGCATGTTACATGACCGACAGGTATATATAACAATTGACAGGTAGCTTCTGCATATAGTAACGACGACGTAGACATACTGTATGTATTAAAGACTTTATCCTATCTTTTAGCCGTTGGACGTATTCGTTCCTTTTCAGTATCCCTATCGTCAGCTACTGTCCATTCAGGATCATTGGGATCCTCACCCTCTACGTCACAACAAGCTGATTCTGTCGAATCTGATTCTGGAGAATCCATTTCCCCATCCTAGAAACGAAATATTAACGTCTACCTAAATAGTTATGAAAAACTATTTTTTCCAACGGTTATTCTGCATATATTACAAAAACTATATTTAAATGTACAAGCTTGTAAGAGCTGAAAAAAACAATCAGCAGGCTAATTCGTCAAAATATTCTAATGCTTATAAAACTCATGTAAACGCAATGCAGTTTCTCTTAAATATTACTAAAATCTGAAATATGCAATAAAAATAAAATCAATTGTATTTAAAATAGGAAGCATCAAATGACACTGCTTACCAGGGATAGCCTCGAGGAGCCATGAAAGTTGGCTCAAAGTTTATATTAATAATCAGTACGAGCATTCAGATATTTCTTTCATAATAAAAAGTTCTGATAATTAACACTCAAATATTTAATACAAACACAGTGTACGTACATCGTCCGCTTTTTCTTCATCACGGGAACAAAGAGATGCTGAAGAAGCTTGCCAATGCCCATCTGGCATCACTTCCAGCATTTTGTCATACACTTCTTCGGATAATGGAAATATCCTTGGTTCATACGGCAAAATCTAACGAAGAACAGTATACAATTTTTTTTAAGTATTCTGTTTTGTATTTAAAAACGTACTTTAATCAGATCAAAAAATACCTCATTTTCATCTTCATTTACCGAAGTACCAGTGTCGTCTTTCCCCACTCTTAACATAGGCGCAGTACGACGCCGTAAAGCATTTTGCAAAGCAGATGATCGATGCAAATTATCAGAGTTATGTTGATGTTCTGATTCTTGTACTTGTGGAGTTGCAGGAGGTGACGTAATTGGTGACATCATGTCTCCACCAAAATCACTTGCGTGTGGAGACATAGGATCTAACGATTGAGAAATAATTTATAAATTACCTGAACACGAGAAGATTAATTGTAGGTAATTTAAATTAACACGTTAACGCTGGTGCCGATATTCATGGTTTTCTCTGTGGGGTGGCGCCCGAATTCACTGTCTGCTTCGTAGGGTCACTACCCATTTTGTGAAATACATGTGTAACCCGTAGCCGCTCCTCGGGACGGACACGTGTGACCCGCTGATGGGGCACGCCGCCTCACGGAACAGGCACGTGCGACCCGCATATGGGTCGCGCCGGCGTCAACGTGTTAAGTAAATTATAATGCACAATTACCTGGTGTATTCGCACCACTATCTGCTCGACTATCTGTCCTACGATTATGTCGAATACGAGACTGATGTGGCATATTCATATACGTCATAAAACGTTTGTTTTCTTCTCGTTCGCTTCGTTCATGTCTTAAAGCTATAGTTTCGTCTGACATATCTTCGAACTAAAGATAATGTATAGATACATTTAATCTCACTGGTGTAAAATTATTTAAAATTTTATACTTCTGTAATTAAATGTACTTACATCACTGTCTTGACTAGGCCTATGCATAACACCATTTTTAATATCCAACTTTGAAGGCTCTTCGCATAACCTCCACCTTGGAGAAAAAAAAAAAAACATAATGTAATATTAATAACTACCCACTTGAGATACAAAAATGTATTCAATAAAATGTTACTTACTTTGGTGTTAATATTTCTTTGTATTGTAACTTTTCAAGCCTAGTTGAAGCAGCTACACTATATGGTATAACTATATTATCAATATCGTACGAATTTTGCCTCAATCGTCTGAAGCAGAAAAAATTTTAACAATTTTAATTATATGTTTAATGTATATTTTTTTAATAAATGTAATTAATAATACTGACCCATGAGAATTCTTTTCTTTAACTATGTTCTTCTCTGTAGTAGAAGCAATAGTGTGATGTAAAGGAGAAGGCACTGGAGATGAATGCTTACTAGAGCTGGAAAGTGCACTAATATCATCATCATCTTCAGTTGTCAGTTTCTGTACCCTCTTCCTACTTAAACCATGAACACTTCTATCATGACCAAGCCTGTTTCTTTTTCCTTTTAGCATCTTCTTCTTAATTCCTACATAAAGAATATCAACAAACAAAGATTAAAAGGACTAAAAAAGAATTCTTTACTACACGATTGTATGATGCAACATGTTACATACTTGCGGTAAGAATACTTGAGGATGATTTTTTTAACCGAGCTGCTGCATATTTTGCTCTGTGCCCTGGAAGTTTCTTATTTCTCCTTTCATTGGTATCTTTATCTTTTAAACGTGTGATCCGTAAATTTCCCCTTAACATTTTTTGTTGCCATTCCACTGTTTTCATGATAGCATCAAGATGAGTTCCCTGTGTGATTTCTGCACAGCAAAAGGTTACATAGATTAATGTAGATTCTCAAAAACCTTATGCTACATATCATAACAAATTATATCTTCTTATCAAGGTATGTACATATACAGAAATAATGTTTTACCATCAGGAAATGACAAAACAGGATGAAAACTAGGATCCACAAGTGCAACCCTTTCTTGTACAGACATTTGTTCAATTGGTTCTTGAGGTTGCATCGGATCTAATCTTCCAGTGCATAAAGCACATGGTGGTAATACACGATCGCAGTTGCATCTTACAGTTGATGCTTTCGCAGCACGTTTTGAGACTTCATGTAACTTATCTAGTTGTAATAATTTCCTCTTCCTGTAAAAACTCCAGACAAACGGCCGAGTCCTACTAGCAGGTAATTCACCTTCTGGCGAATTATAACGCCCTGTAGAACCTGGTAAAACACCACTATACCCATTCACTGTTTCTGCATTATCAAGTATCACTAAACCCTTGTTAGCTCTAATATGCCGTTGCAATTCATTATGCTGTCTAATCCTATATTCCAAATCCGATATTTGTGCTTGCAGCCACGTCCATCTTGCTGCTACACCTGCACGATCTTGAGCATACCTCCATGCTGCCCGTTTTGATCTACAAGTATTATATAAAAACATAAGAAATAAATTAGTAAAGAAATACTAACCGACAAAGTAGCAATCGATATTTTGTTTAAAAATATTTTATCAAGTAATTTATAGTAAGTACAGTTGTATGTATCGAAAATATTTGAAATGTTACTATAAATATTGAAATAACATATACCTATTGTTTTGTTTTTGTTTATTATCTATTTATTTCTACTACATTTAATAATTATCTTTAGTAGTAATGTACATAAACTCGCCATACTAAGCGACATAATAGCCAAATAAAATTTATCTAAACCGGCCCAAAATATTGTTCGGTTTCCAGTTTTTTATAAACTGAAATACGTGTTAAAAACAAAGAAGTTTAAAGGAATACTAAGATAACAGTACTAAATTTTGCATTACAAAATTACTCTAGGAAATAAAATGTACAAAATTATTTTAAATTCACAGATTCCATTCTATTAAAACTATAGGGAAAATAGAATGGTCCCAAATCTAAACATGGATTTTTTTATAAAAGAAATTAAAACTTACATAGATATTCTTTGTTGATGTGGATTGTTAAATGACTGCATTTCATCACAACTTTCTCCGCCACTACTCGATGCAGTACAATCAGAGTCAAGATTAGATTCCACAATATGTAATTGCGAGGCTAAAGGTCCTGCCACACTTTCTACTTCTTCGCCTCTAACTTTAACTTGAGGTGTACCAAACACTGACTGACGGTTGCTATTATTACCAGAAGTACTACCCAAATTGTCACGCGATCCATCACCAAAATATCGGCAACACAATCGCTGACGATTCACACTATTGCTCTGGGCAACACACATTTTCTCAATTTTTTGCAAAAACGAACTCAAACTACTACTAATCTCAGGAAAGTTTTTAACATTAGACTTAGAACTGATATTAACCAATTCTTGAAAAAGATATTTTTTCACTCCATGATGAGCAAGCTCAAGAACTCCAGTGTTTTCTTCAGCAACATGCCTGCCTATTATTCTTGCTTGAAGCTTCCTCAGTCTTCTTAATAAAAATGCACATTTCCTTTCACTCTCGTGTTGTTTTTGGGCAACAATATCTTGCTGTAACTTTAAGGTGTTGACTTTCTGCTGGTCCACGGCATCAGCAATATTGCAAATACTCATAACATCAACATCAAGTAAATCTCTTTCAAAGGAAGGAAATCCTTCTTCAGGCATAGAAAACATTTCAACTCCATCCACAGTGCTTTGCACTGGTTCATTACTACCTGTAGATATATTTTCTGCATTTTCCACACCTTCAATAGATTTAATAACTTGTAAAATCTCCTCAACATTCTGTCCAATATCACCAACATTGCCCATGTTACATTGTTCATTATCCGCAGTTATATCTGTACCAAAGGCCATTATTTGATCCACATCCAGACTTTTATTATCTCCTACTGTTTCTGAGCCCACCAAAGGCAAATCTGCGCTTGATTTCAAAAAACCCATATTGTCCGCTTGATCACCCATAGATGGGTCGTTCATTATAGTATCAGTCACCTTTTTCCCTGGACTGCCCGTAATGTCCAGCTGTTCGCAGTCCTGTTTTATTAATGCTTTCTTTGTAATCAAGTCAGATCCGTGCGTAAATGTAGACAGACTATCAAGATCATTGGCATATTTCGAGTTGATGACATCACGAATGAGGTCTTTGGATATACCATGTAAGCACTGTTCATCAATCTTTGATGGTTGGACGTTTGCAGAAACAACAAATTTCGCCAGAATTTCACGATTCTGGCACAACTGTGTAGCCTGCTCTGGGGAAAGAAATCCACCAGCTGGAAGGGAAGGGAGCAAATTTTCAGGCTTTTGAGGACCACCTTCCGTCAGAGCAGGGGCCATCACTGCCACTGACACTGCCAGTGCTGCGGCCTCGACATCCAGAGGCTCCCACGTGCGTACGCACCCACACCTACACTTCACATGTGCTGTTCTCACTCCCATTCATCCATTACTGATTTATTGTCCTGCACTTGTATTAACTATTGTTATGCTTTGGAATAATTTCTTTCTTCTGTTTTATTTTCCTTTTGAACCTTGTACTCTATCTTCATTCATTCCACATTTAATATTATGTTGTTTCAACAGTAATCTCCATCCTGTGTAATTTCTTCATTTCTGTGTTTCATTTGCGTGTTGTGGACCAACTCATAACCTTAATCTGCAAATAAATATACAAAAATAAATATTTATAAGATTATATATATTATTATTTAGATTAAGATTATACATATATATATATATATATATATGTAACAATTACTTTGGCTCTCCGTTATTAACATTAAGATACTCATTATAATACATCTAAGGAAGTATATTTACAAGAATTAAGACTAAATTTACTTAAATGCAAATGGCATACATTGAATAAATTAATAGTATACATAACAAATGTATTTGTATCTAACAAAATACTACGTTATTATATAAATCGCAAATTACACTATTTAATTTCCTTTTCAGCATTCATATGTTCATAAGGTACAAGCTGGCTGTCATTTACCAAACGTTTAATAAAAAACATCAAATAAAAAATGCATAAATAAACAAGTCATTAGTAGTTAGTATCACGAATACCTCAAAATAGAAGCAATTTTAATGCATAATTAATTAGTATATGTACTAGTGATCAGCATCACGTGAAACAATTTTTATTTCGAAATATCGAAAGCGAGAGGGAAAGGCCACCGATACTTAATTTAATAAAGAAGCAAGTAAAGCATACAAATTCCGCTTACCTTGTACTCTTCGCTCGCAGAATAGGAAGGAAGCCCGTTGAAAATCGCAGATTCTTCAAACCGATACTCCTCGGTGTGGCAACATCCAAACACGCGGAGTAAGCGATGAGGAACGTCAGAAAAGCAAGATCGTTCTTCCCACGAAGATATATGTTCCAATATATGTCGGATCACAGTATTCGAGCGGTGAACTTCGAACGTAGAGTAAGCTGAGACGGTAAGCGGCTGCCGGCGAATAACGATATCAACGCGTTATTAAGAAATTGGAATGCGATGAAACAAAACGCTGCTACGCGTTTGTGAAAGAAAGTCCCGAACACTGTGTTGTTTGACGAAATAACGAAGGACAGAACGTTGAATAGAAGTGATTAAGGAGGTAGGAAGGAAGCTTAATCGAAGGTAGAAATTTCCGGTCAGCACTATGATACGGAGTGTTGCACATAATTACACTAGATATCACTACCAAGTATACATGTCGTGGAGATTAATAACAGATATGCTTGCATCGTTTGACGCATTCCCACGTGATTACTCGTCGCGAAATATAGAAAACAACAGCAGCAGTAGTAGTAGTAGTAGCAGCAATAGTAGCAGCAGCAGCAGCAGCAACAGTAGCAGCAGCAGCAGCAGCAGCAGCAGCGGTGGCGGCGGCGGTGGCGGCAGTAGCGGCAGCGTTTCCTCGTCGTGGCACGGAATTGGAAAACAAAGATAAAAACATGCCGCACAACACCACCGCCGTCCTCGTCCTCAACAGAGGAGGCAGTTCTTTCTCGTCAGTTGTACGTCGTCTATTGCATAATGACGCGCAAGATTTGTATCCCCGGCAAAAGACACTGCTATTATACGAATCACTTCGCGTATTCACCGATGTCCACGTACGCGAAAAACCTTTACACATACGACTTCCGCAGAGATGTCGAAGGCATCGAGAGGTATTATATACACCAGAGGGAAAGGGAAAGAGAGTGAGAAAGAAAATGAGAAATGTACGTGTATGTGCGTGCGTGCTTGCGCGCGCGCACGTGTGTGCGTGTGTGTGCGTGTGTCAAAGAGAGAGAGAGAAAGAGCAAGAGAAAAAGTTGGAGCGAGATAGAAAACACGAAACAGAGAAAGATAGAAGACACTAACGTGCTTCGCCTCGTGAATAGCGTAACCACGAGACGGTGCGTTAAACGCGGACGTAGGCGCGTTTACACGGTCGAGCTAACGTTCGGTACGTTAAAATGTAATTGAAGATAAAAACACGGGGAAAATGAGGCAAGCGGCTTCCTTCGCGGTACTCTCGTAGCGTACAATGGCGGAGCAAAAAACAGATTCGAAGGCAGCTTCTTTTGGCCAGTTTCCCCTTCTATACCGCTCACCTCGGTTCGGTGGCGCTCGACATAATCGCACATACACCCATCGAGATCCACGAATAATCGAGCGTTCCTTCAACACTTCACGCAACACGGCACGACTTTCATGCAACTCGCGTTCGGATATATAAATGTCCGTCACACCCAATGCACGATAATCCCTTACGATGATTCTCTTGTTAGAATTAACGCGCTTACTCCCTAACCGTTTCTGCGTCTCTTCTTGGTTATTGGTATATACGATGTTTCCGGTGAACCGAGAGTTTCCTTCCTTAATTACGGACACCGACGTTGATTTTATGGTAAGAGTCACACGAGTAACGCGAGCTATTTATCAATAATATATAGGAAATTCGACCAACTTCGGTGTTACTGAAGCGGGATCGACCAATACTGCAGTGCTGCTGCCGGATGTGGCCTTCGTGCCACGCTGCCCAATCGGATTCATTTTCTATGTATAATGTCGGCGGTAAAGTCCAATTCGCAGCTCGATACCGTGAATGCTAACGAAAAACCCTAGATTCTGGTTGAGATACTTTTCCCGCTTCTTCCATATACTATAGCACACCTGCTGATACACGTTAATTGCAAGCTCCTGTATATCGGAATTATGGCATCGCGTTTAAAACAACATAATGCTAATTCTTACACATATTTATGTGCAACTTCAATTAGTTACGTGTAATTAATTTGTCTTCTTAGTAGAAATTGTTCTTACATAATAAGAAAATTAGAACGTAACTTGATAAATGTACTATGTAGAATATTACAATAAACAATACGTGATGTGTTGAAATGAGCTACATTTATTTTCATTCTGATTCATAGCTATATATATTGTAGTAAACACTTGATACGTAATCAATTTTTTGCTTCGTAATGTTAAATTGTTATACAATACGAATAAATATTTTTTAATACGTGTTACCTTTTCTTTATCAATTTGGAACATACTTTTTAATATCCATCGGATAATAATACATTATGTATATATAACGTATAATATTTGTAAAGGATTACTGAAAATGTATAATAAGATAACATAATTGTAAATCAACCATTCAACAATTATTATATAAGTTCTCCACAAAAATTGTTTTAAACGTAACAGACGATAAATTTACTATCTGTAAGTCATTGCGCAGATTTAAATATTTATATTGGTGTGTTATCGGTTTAATTATCAGTAGGTTCGTTAGATGGCGACATGAATATAATAGCAGAATAATAGTGTCAATACCGTGAACGTCGTGTATAGATTAATATTTTTTAAATACGAGGAATATAATGATATCATTAAAATAAAATAATGTAAAATAATAAATAAACAAATATATAAAAAACAATAAATAAATATCTAAAAGTTCTACAAAATGGATATTGCTAAATCGTTATTTAATGTTCGTGATCATGAAGGTTATGTTGGAAAGGATGACCATAACGTTAGTATTTTTATCTATTTGATTTTAATAAATTTTTCATTCGATTATTTTATTTATAAGTAAAGGAGCATTAAAAGTTTGGTATTTGTGAAAATAAAGAGCTTTTGTAAAGTAATATTTAGTTTACCATAAATTAACAAGTACCGGATTACACATCTGTTAGCATATTGTGCATTTGAAATTACACAATATCTTTACTCTTTAGAAAAAATTGGAAACTGCTGCTTCTGAAGATGAATTTGAAGTAGAAGTTTCAGGATTATGTGGCGAAATTTTATCTCCTGCACCAGGAGGTCCATTTTCTGCCTTAACGCCATCCATGTGGCCCCAAGATATCTTAGCTAAATTAAATCAACCTGATGATCCCAATTCGCAACCTGAATATAGGTGCTTATAACAAATTTTTTGGTATAAAATACTATTATAACACATGATAATTTAATACATTATAATTAATTTTCTTATGTTTACAAATATAATCTATGCTAGGTTTGATGAATTTGGATTTCGTGTAGAAGAAGAAGATGGCCCAGAACAAAGTTCAAAAAAGTTGTTAGGTATCCCATTTGTTGAAGATCCCCAACATAGGTATGAAGAAATCAAATGAATAATAGTTATCAAATTAATAAAATTAATAAAGCTAACTTTAAATACTTCTATATTTAGACTACAATGGGTTGCTCTGTTGGAATTCAGCCATAATAAAGAAGTAGCTGAATTTTCTTGGCAAAATATGGATAGAAGGTTGCCACGCACAGATAAATTGCGAGATATGGTTCATCATGGTATACCTCATTCTCTGAGACCTCAAATTTGGATGAGAATGTCAGGTAAGGAACATCAGGTTCTTGAATCGATTGCGTCCAATTATCTGGTCTGATTCCTAATTATGTTTTGAGGTCCCGAACAATACAAGAGTAATAAGATTTCACCCATTCCTGTCCAAATTTCTCATCGCAACAACTTCCCCCATCCCTAATATTTTATAATATACAGATACAAAATAAATTACTTTATTCAATGTTGCAGGAGCACTTCAGAAAAAATGTTCTTCTGAGATAATGTATAAAGATATAGTAAAAGCATCGAGTAACGACGCATTGGTAACTAATAAACAGATTGAAAAGGATCTTTTACGCATTATGCCTGCTAATGCATGCTTTAGCCACCTTCATAGCACAGGAATACCACGTTTAAGACGTGTTATGCGTGCTCTTGCTTGGCTATATCCTGATATTGGGTAATGATACTTTTATGGAATAATATTGTATGTAATATTAAATAATATTGTAATATCCTTATTTATTTATTGTATAATCTATTTATTTTGCAAAGATATTGCCAAGGTACAGGAACAATAGCAGCTTCTCTTTTGTTATTATTAGAAGAAGAAGATGCTTTTTGGATGATGGCTACAATAGTGGAAGATTTATTGCCAGCATCTTACTATTCTTCAACGTTATTAGGTAATATACTACTAACATGTAATAAATTATGTAGAAACATAATGGATTTTAATTTTAATTTTAATTTTCACAGGTATTCAAGCTGATCAAAGAGTACTTCGTACATTAGTAGCTAATTATCTCCCTGATATCGACCATGTTTTAGTTCAACATGATATAGAATTAAGTTTAATATCTTTACATTGGTTCCTGACTTTATTTGCATCTGTTGTACATAAGAAAATATTGCTCCGTATATGGGATATGTTTCTTTTTGATGGATCTATAGTTTTGTTTCAAGTTACGCTTGGAATGTTAAAAATTAAAGGTATATAATATTTATAGTAAATATATTCACAAGTGTAAAATTCTAAATACCTTTTTAGAACATGAATTAAAGGAATTAGAAAACTCTGCGCAAATATTTAATGCTCTTTCGGATATACCCGGAGATATCGACGATGTTGATCTATTATTTAAAGTAAGTTCACATTTTCCAAATCTTATTAAAATTTGTTATACAGGTAATGAGCCAATTTCTATAACCGAAAGTTATCATCTTTTCTTAGACGTCTTTAGAAGTAAGTGGATCATTAACAGACGTTTTGGTTGAAACTCACAGACGTAGACACCTGGCATATTTAATGGCAGATCAAGGTGGCTTAGTGGGTAATCCCGATGCTGTACCAAATTTACCAAAACAACATCTCAATAGGTATAATAAATTTAAAATTATATCGTTCGAAATGTTTTCATTAAGTTTTTAATTAAATATTTATTTGTAATTAAATTTCTGTTATAAACATCCTATTTCTAACTGTTATAATGGTCTGTATTTTCTTGAAGGCGTCAAATGAAAAAAAATAAATCAATGTTTCAAACGTTCTTGTTTGGAAGTTATGATACTGAAGATGATGCAAAATCAAAAAATATTCGACAGACAGGTATATTGATGCCATGAATAAAACAAACGTGACGTTTTAAAGAAATTGAAAATCACACGTTCTAAATATTTTAGAAATATTGGTTGATTTAAGAGAAGCTGTTTTGCAAGTTGCTAGACATTTTATAAATGTCGACCCTAAATTAAACAATATTGTGCTTATAGCAGATTATAGTATGGAGAGTCACGCGAAAGATCATGATAATTATGTTAATGTTTCACGCACTAGAAAAAGGAGAGCTAAGGCGTTATTAGGTATGTCATTAACGTATATTTAAGTTATGAAAATATTCCTAATTATACTTAATATTAATATACAATAAGATCATTTCTCTTTCAATTTCTATGATCACATTATACAGATTTTGAAAGACATGATGATGATGAATTAGGTTTTCGAAAAAATGATATAATTACAATTATAAGTCAAAAAGATGAACATTGTTGGGTGGGAGAACTTAATGGATTAAGAGGATGGTTTCCTGCAAAATTTGTAGAATTATTAGATGAAAGAAGTAAACAATATACGTGTGCTGGAGATGATGCAGTTAGCGAAGCTGTTACTGATTTAGTCAGGGGAACTTTGTGCCCCGCTATTAAGGCAGTATTAGAACATGGAATGCGTAGACCATCATTCTTAGGTGGTCCATGTCATCCATGGCTTTTTATCGAAGAAGCTTCAAATAGAGAAGTGGAAAAGGACTTTAATTCAGTTTACAGTAGATTAGTATTATGTAAGACATATAGACTGGATGAAGATGGTAAAGTTCTCACGCCTGAAGAGGTAGTACTATTTATATCTTTACAATAGATTATTTGATCAAAATTTATAACCTAACCCTAACCAATTTTATTTCAGTTATTATACCGATGCGTTCAGTCAGTAAATTTAACCCACGATAATGCACATGCTCAAATGGATGTAAAATTAAGATCTCTTATTTGTCTTGGATTAAATGAACAAGTGTTACATTTATGGCTTGAAGTTTTATGTTCGTGTGTAGAAGTTGTACAAAAATGGTACTAGATATATATTGAACAAAATAATAATAGTTTATTATAATTCTATTATATTTTTTATTGCAATAATTTACGTATTATTAATTTTACAGGTACCAACCGTGGAGTTTTATCAATAGTCCTGGCTGGGTACAAATTAAATGTGAATTAAGAATATTAAGTCAATTTGCATTTAATTTAAATCCTGATTGGGAATTACCACCAAAAAAAGAACAATCACAACCTCTGAAAGATGGCGTGCGTGATATGCTAGTTAAACATCATTTGTTTAGTTGGGATCTTTAGCAAACAATACGAATTTTTGTACTAAATATCGTGTATGTTATATGCAACAATAATACAAGGTAATTGTGTAGTACAAATCACTTACTATTATGTATGTAGAATGAGCATTGTATGTGCGAGCGTGTGCGTGCATGCGTACATATGTGCAAGCGCGCGCGCGCGCGTGTGTGTGTTAGATAAAAATTTATTTCTAAATTTTTATCTAAATATAAGTTATTTTATCCTCATTGTTTAGTGTAAACAGATGTTAATGAATCTCACTAATCAAATTTTTGATTGCGTTAATGACGATTAAAAGTGAATTGTATATACATTCATATATACGTATGTTACATGTGGTGGTTAATTCTATTTAACGAAAGAAGTTAAACGGATAAATCTATTGTGTATATCGCATTAAAATCAGCGTGATAAATATTACTATTTGTACTTTAAAAAGTTTTAATGATAATTTGCATGCATATATTATTTATTCATGTTTAAGTTCTAATGTATACAAATATCTTTAAAAAATAAAACTTTTCATTTAAATTTATAAGATTTTTAATATAGCGTAGAAAATTTCCCTGTTTTACAAAATATGTTACAGTGGTAAATCTTTATCTTCCAAAAGATTTTTAAGTGGGAATTTTCTGTCTTTACGACAACATGGATCAGTCAAATTAGCATCAATAATTTTTATATTAAGTTGGTCAATCTTTTCGTCGGCCACAGCCGATGGTCTAGACAAAAATTTATCCCAGTGAAAAGGTTCTCGTTTATACAAATTTTTATATTTTTCTATAGTTGAGGTATCAATATGTAAGTCATGTACATCTAAAGTATTTTGGAAAAATTCTTTTCCAAAATCTATTTTACAGTCGCATTTACGTTTTTTTATGTAGATGAAATGTAAGTCCATAACATTCGTACCAGTAAAACCAGTTTTAAATAAATCTGTACCTCTCTTAAATCGAGAATATAAATTGTATGAATCATTCTCATTTAAAGTATTTTCAGGTAACATACGCTCTACTTCCATTGTTTGAAGTATAAATGGAACTACATTATCCTCATCATTTTCATCTATTTCTTTATTAGGCCTAACTTCTTTTTCCATTGTTTTTATTATTTCTTTCTTTTTATTTGTTATAAACCCACTTAATTGTTGCGTTTTGCATAGATCTTTACGTTGCTGCTGTATGTTAAGTTGTTCTTGCTCTTCCAGTTTTTTCCTAAGAGCTTCTTTCTTTTCCTCCTCTTTAATTATTACTTTTGATGCTATAGACTTTACTCTTGCATATACATCATATATCAGTGGGCCAATAGCAGGATAACCAAATGCACCTGCTGCATCAGTTGGACCATCTTGTCCATCTGTTCCTGCGCTCAACATTATTATTTCATATTCCGAAAATCGAGGATAACCTTTAATTTTTGCCAACCAGTCTAATGAAAAATGTAGCGCTAATTCTTGATTTCTACCACCTTTCCCTTTTCCTTTAACTACTACTGTTGGTTCACCACCTCCAATCAATACTATTCCTTCTTCACTCACATTATCAATTAAGTTATAAATTTCATCCACTTTAGCAGCAGATAAAGAAAGTACGGGTATATCTTTTACTTTTTCAAAAAATTCTTCTTTTTCTAAAGCTTTATCCAATGCAAGACATATCAAACTTGTTATATGAACATATGCTAAACTGACATCATGTACATTACCTACAACATCGGGCCTTAATATTATTGGAGTTAACTTGTGATGATATGCTTGCAAAGAAGCTGCTTCAATCGCCACTATATTATTTCCCAAAATAATATTAGTTACATGCTTGAATTGTTTTTTCTTTCGAGTTAGCAATTTCTTATCTTTAAATTTTTCCTTAGATGTTAAAAGTTTTTTCACATCACCATCTACACGTTCAAATAAATTATATTTTTTCAATATAGCTATTACCTCTTTTGGACTTTTACTATTGTATACCGTCGGACCACTAGCAATTAACTCTATAGGATCATCTACAATATCAGATAATATTAAACTGATAATTGTAGCTGGATAGGCCATTCGAGCTAAACCACCACTTTTCACCATAGATAATTTACTTCTCACTATATTAAGCTCTTTTATATCAGCTCCAGCTGCTTGAAGCATTTTACAAACATATAATTTATCTTCACATTCAATTACTGGCCTTGGCATATAAAGCAATGCAGAACCACCACCGGATATCAATACAATTAAAGTATCATTTTCTGTAAGAGATTCGACTAAGTCTATAATTTCATGTGTTGTTTCTAGAGATCTATCATCCGGCTGATTATGTTCAGAACCTTCGTAATATTTTACTACGCCACTTCCTATTAAAGGAAAATATGATTTGTCTTCAGATTTCCACATCGAGTCTGTCGATGCAGAGGGAACACTAACTACACCTCTCTTCAAATAACTGCCAAGCATATGTTCAAGAACTACTGCCATACCCATGACAGCTTTGCCAAAACCAACTAAATAAACATTTTCTTTAAGTTCAAAACTTTGGTCTCCAACGTATAACATTCCATCTTTAAATTTAACTTTATTTAGCATAAGAGTTTTAGGTGAAACTGCATTAACACCAGCAAAATACATATCTTTTAATACAAATTTAGATTTTTCCAAAGCTTTTGGGTCTGTTGACATCTTTCTACGTGTTAATTTTACAATGCTTAATAGGTTAGATTGAGAAAAAGCTTGATTACTGAAACAGTGTCAAAAGATTATTGTGAATACACATAACAAAACACTTACATTAGACTATAATTAAAATACTTACCTGTACCGCGCTAATTTATGTAATATTATTTCATAGCGCATCTCTAATCAACTAATATCACAAATATATTTGTACGGAATAAGATTTATCAGATAAGCTCTATAAAAATTACTTCATTTGTATTCGTAAATCTTTTCCAATACAATCTGCGCATATTAAATATACCCTTTTCTAAATATTTATTCTGAACAATATCTTTAATCGATATTGCATAAAAAGTATTGAAATGCACAGAGAAAATACGAAACATGCATAATTATATTATATTGACACTTAGAAATATTATAAATTGAAAACATTGTATGATATTGCGTTTTATTTTGATTCTGCATTGAACTATACATATACATGTATTACACATATTTAACGTTAGAAATATTACTACTACAATACAACTGCTACTAACACTACGATTATACAAATACAAAACTATAAAGCCAAATTGAAGTACATTTTACGTTCTTAAACAATATTAAATAATTTCAACAAATATTCAAACGTTCAATAAACATTTGATGCAAACGATAGTAAAAATTAAAAATTTCATCCTACTCATCATTAAATAGTAACAATGATAGTTTCCGAGAATCATTCATCCGCATATATTTTGTGGCTCTTATAAGAGCCGTTTTATATGAAGCTGAGTAGACGGTATCCGTAGAAATTTAACCACCGAATCCGTAGAGCGTTCTTCCTTGACGCTTCAGGGCGTAAACCACGTCCATTGCGGTTACAGTTTTCCTTTTTGCGTGTTCAGTATATGTGACAGCGTCACGAATTACGTTCTCAAGGAATACCTTCAGTACACCTCGGGTTTCTTCATAGATCAAACCAGAGATTCGTTTTACGCCACCACGTCTTGCTAGACGACGAATGGCAGGCTTCGTGATACCTTGGATATTATCACGAAGAACCTTCCTGTGTCTCTTCGCTCCTCCTTTTCCCAATCCCTTTCCTCCCTTTCCACGGCCGGTCATGATGAAAACTTTTCTTGAACACAAGAAACAGCTATCTCTGAGAGATATCCCAGAACTGTCGTTTAGCAACAGAGGTCCGCAGTTATATATCAGGCGTCGTTTAAGTTCTCCCCACTACTACCTTACCAGCCAATCACAGAAAAGTCGGCTTCAAGTGGATCTCGCTGGAGTACAGCTGCCCGCTATAACGTATTGTGCAGTTGTAACGAACATCTGCTGAAAATCTGTCAGTCAGCACACAAAGAACACATCCTCTACTGCTGTATATAATACATGTAAAGAACACTTTTTTTTTTTATTTATTAAAATTTACAATCAATTCTCGCATTGAGAAGAGAACACTTTTGATGTAAATTAAATGATGTAAATACGTATATATTAACGCTTCGCTAACTGATCATTATATTGGAGATTTTATTTAGCTAGTTATCAAAAGGCAGTTCCTAAAAAGAAGGATGGTCATAAAATGCGAAATTTCTATTCCTTTAGACATTCAAAATTTTAGTAAGCATCATTCTATTAATACTAAATTATCATAAAAGTACAATCATTTATGATTACTGGAAATATAATGAAGAAGTTGTAAAAGATGTAAATGAAATTGACAATGCCCCGAAGAGCGACGACTAACTTGAAATAATTATAACTTCGAACTAAATGCATCAAATGCAAGAATTCGAATTCTATGTTATTAAGAAAATTCGATATTTATATAATATGTAAAAATATATTATTCAAATTGTTAATTAATAGCAATAAAATGCGGCGAATTAAAGTAAAATATTGCGATACTAATATTCTACGAAATACATTTGTTATTAATGTTTGTTAGTTCTAAAATAAGATGAAATGTATTGAATACGAAAAATTATTGTTATATGTTGTTATTCTCTTTTTCAAATAATAGTTTTTCCATGAAATCATCGTTAACATCAAAGTATAGGATGTAGATATAATGTAAATACGGTTCAAGCGCGACCGTACAGCTTGAAATGTACATATTATGCGCAGTGTATAGTGTAGTGCATTTGTAGTATAAAATAGAAAATATTTATTTATTTTTTTTATTTATCATTATTGTTATATTGCTGCTTGCGTTCTAAATCGCTCTAGTGCATATCTATCGTGCATATCTATCGTACCTTCGGGCTACAAGTTGTCATCTAGGAATTATATCTACTCAACAGTGTAACTTAAGTGTTGAAAATAAAACCTCATAATTCTGTGAATCACAGTGTTATACTAATTCAACCACCCCTCTTCTCCTAACGGAAATCAGGGGATCGATCAACTCGTGTTGTCGATTTCTATAATCGTAACGGAAATTTACGACTCCCGTTGACGTCCCTCCTCGTGAGTTCGTCTCCCCGCGATTGGTCGAAAATACACTATTATTAATTAACAATTTAAGCAATATGTCTTTACATACTATATAAATATTGACTTAGTTTTTACAAAACAAAGTTTGAATTCTTGCATTTCATGGATTCCAAATCACCGTCAACTTCATCTGCATTTTTTACAAGTTTCTTATCACATTGATCATAAATGATTCTGCTTTTACTTTAAGATAAGATACTTTAAGATTTTAAATTCGATTTAAAATAAATAATACATAATTTTTATTATATAATGATATAACGTAGTGATAATATGTAAAGTAATGATGAAATAGTTTTTTGTTAATAATACGAACAATTTTCCCATACGATTATGAGGGCCTTCATTATCATGTTCTTTGTTATAATGTTTAGCACCCTTTGGGACCTTTCGTGTACCAGATGAAACACACCTGTCTGTTCCATTTTACGATGACAATGAAAAACATCCATTGTTATATCAGGCAATGAGCCTTACCAGGCAACTTTCCAGAGGTTCAATCTATAGTATTTATATATATGTCAGAGAAGCGTCAGTAATAGAGTTGTGGGCATTTGCTAGACCTCCCTTGGAGTTGGCCAGGGTCGTGTTATAACGAAGATACGGCCTGATACAACGGGTATGAACACTACCGATTCGACCATCAACAGCGGCGATCAGGCCCTCGCGACACTAGTGATAGTGGTTGGCCACTAGTGATTAGGTTCGATAACGAATCCATGGTCAACGGGAGGATGGATATGCTTGCTCTAACTCAAACGTGTACTGATCGTAAAATCCGAGAAAGCAAAATCCGAGAAGATCCTTCGTCTTGAAGATAATTTTTGGCCCTTAAAAGGGCCATTTATACCAAAGGGATATATTGTTGCCGTTTGAATGTTTGACAAAACACCCCTTTGTCTGATAGCGACTCCAGATAGTAATTTGTTTAATTCCTCGTCATTATGAATGGCGAGTTGAACGTGTCTGGGTATGATTCTGGATTTTTTATTGTCTCGTGCTGCATTTCCAGTCAATTCCAGAACTTCAACAGCCAAATATTCCATAACTTTTTCTTTTTATTTATTAATATTTACAATCAATTCTCGCATTGAGAATTTTCAGTAATTCATATTCCATAACTGGAGTCAGGTAGACAGGAGCACCAGACTCCACGCGTTTGGCGCAATTACCTTTCGTCAAAAGTCTATGGATACGACTAACAGGAAATGCGAGTTCCGCTTTGAACAAACGAGACGAATTTCCCTTCGCCTTTGTTTTCCCTCCTTTTTCACGACTGGACATTTTAGATTTATACTAAGATGAAGACAAATGATTAAATAGAACAGTTATTAGGTTGTCCGGAAAGTTCTTTTCGTTTTTTAAATAGGAGGTAAGTATAAAAATATATTTCCTTCTGTGTACCTTTCTTAAATAATGTATGATCCTTTCTGTTCTACCACCTTTTGCCACCTCTCCGGTAGCCTCATAATACCATTTTCCCAAAATTCTCTTGGCTTACTTTTAAAATATTCTTCGAGGCCGTTTTTCACTTCGTTTACTGATTTGGATTTTCTATCGCGAAGAAAATCCTTTAGGGGGAGGAACAAATAATAGTGCGATGGTACAAGGTCTGGAGAATATGGAGGATGTGGTAAAACATCCCAATCAAACTCTAGAAGTTTCATTTGCACCGCTAAAGAAATGTGTGGCCTCGTGTTATCGTGGTGGAACACGAAGCCACGTTTGTTCATCATTTCAGGACGTTTTGTGATAATGGCTTCCTTAAGTTTTTCGAGTTGGGTGCAATATTTTTCACTGTTGATCGTTTGCCCTTCCGGAAGTAATTCGTAGTAGAGGATACCCTTCCAGTCCCACCAAATTGAAAGCAGCACCTTCTTCGGGTGAAGTCCTGGTCTTGCTACCGTTGGAGGACACTTATCTCGACTCGACCAGGATCGCTTGCGCGCAATGCTATCATAGAGAATCCAACTTTCATCTCCAGTAATTAACTTTTTTAAAAATGGCTCTGTTTTGTTGCGTTGAATTAGCAAATCGCATATCAAAATTCGATTTATGCGATTGCTCTCCGTCAGATGATGGGGGAGCCACACGTCGTAGCGATTAACGTACCCAAGCTTTGTTACATACTCATGAATCGTTGTTCGCGGAATGTTTAAAGCATCTTCTATCTCACGAAGGCTAGACTTTGGGTTTTCATCGAGATAGGCCTTGATAAGGTCAATATCAGTGGTGGATGGACGACCGCTGCGGTCTTCATCTTTCAGATTAAAATTTCCGGTTCTAAACCTCCTAAACCAAGTCCGAACTGTTTGAACAGTTATAGACCGATCACCATAAACGTCACAAATCTCCTTTGCAGTGTTTTTAGGCGTACTACATTTTTTAAAGCACTGATACATAATGTAGCGAAACCGCATCTTTTGATCTTCCATTTTTCATCACGCAAAAAACATTCGATACACTTTCTAACATCGAAAATTGTTCTCTTCCCTACGTCGTTACTCGACAATGTAAACGAATACGCAGAGCAATACAAGAACATCATTCATATAGGGTCTGTAGCAACAAAAGCTGACCAATCGCTGACGAGCAGCGTTCTCATTGGTTCGGAAATACAATAATTTTATAAGCTGTTATTTTATATTATTTTTATAAATGAATAATCTTGCAATTTGATAATATATTTGAAATTTAAAATTTCATTCTTAAATTGTGTTATGTTAATATATAATATATCATATATATATTAACATAACACAATTATATTTAATAATAATAATTATATTTTATATAATGTAATGATCTAACAAAACGCATATTTTATATTAATATATAATGCTTAAATATTGATTGATAGAAGAAAAATTTTATGTATTTTGTATTATATTTAATGAGATATATTTTGTTTAAATATCTCTCCATAAATTATAACTACAATTGCTTTTAGAATACTTATTGTATTGTTTCTTCGCCGTATTTTTCATTCTGAATATGTATATATTTATATATGTATTGAATAGAAGACGTACATGTATTCTTTTGTTTAGAAAAGACAGTTTAAAATTTAGAACACGAAATATAAAAAATTGATTATGTGAAATAATCGTTACTCAATATTCTTTAATGTAGATTAATTATTTTGCAAAGAATCATACATATATTTGAAACAGAGAACAATTTAATTCTTAAGGATAACCATCTGCTTTTTTTTTTTTTTTATTTATTGATATTTACAATCAATTCTCGCATTGAGAATTTTCAGTAAATAACCATCTGCTATCTCCTAATTTGATCATAAATTACCTAAAAAGGTCTATATATATCTTTCTTTCTTTATTACAAGGTTCAATTCATACACCAAAAAGGAAGTAGTAAAAATTGATAATAGCAATATTACTTTAGTTACTGTATAAATTTTACTTTATAATAAGCACTTTAAATAAATTATATACTATTGTAATATATTAATCAATTATGCAATGCCAATAGTATAGAAAAGAAAAGAAATAATTTAAAAGATTGGCTAAAACCAAGAATAAATGTACTAAATTATTATTAATTTACTATCAACCTACTCTTTTACCTAGCCCATTATTCTTCCTTTCTACCTTATAAGCGTGAGTTTCGGAAATAATTTTTATTTATAAGTACTGAAGTTACAAACTATGTGAAAATATTTTATTAATATATTCTATTGTTTTAGTTTATCAATATGTGTACATACATATATTAATTCTTTTGCGTTAAATTTTTAAAGCTACATATTATTTTCTCTTGCGTAACTTTCACTAGAAAATACATGATATTTGTTAGTTCAATTTTGTTACACACATCCATTATGTTTTTTAATATAAAAAAAGAAAACTATATAATTTTTACACTTTTAATTTGTAAAAAAGGCCTTAGAAATATGTTAGATATGTTACGCGTATAAAATCAATTGTATCGTGGAGAATGCAATGGTAGCAGCAGCGCGCCAATCAGATTGTAGAAAGGCGCTAGCAGTTCCAAGCTGAATTGTGATTGGTTCAACGTAGCCCCTATTCCACTGTATAAAAGGAATGCGTCCTCACTGAGCTCAGTATTCTCTGAAAGAGTGAGTCGTACGGTTGTATTCATCTACGATAATTCGAAGATTTGAAGCATCATCATGCCGCCGAAAGTTAGTGGGAAAGCTGTGAAGAAAGCTGGTAAGGCTCAGAAGAATATTAGTAAAGCTGACAAGAAGAAGAAGAGGAGGAGGAAGGAAAGCTACGCTATTTACATTTACAAGGTGTTGAAACAAGTACACCCTGACACCGGTATATCCAGCAAAGCGATGAGCATCATGAACAGTTTCGTCAATGATGTCTTCGAACGCATTGCAGCAGAAGCATCAAGATTGGCGCATTACAACAAACGTTCTACAATTACATCTCGTGAAATTCAAACCGCTGTAAGACTTTTACTTCCCGGAGAATTAGCAAAACACGCAGTCAGTGAAGGCACCAAAGCAGTCACCAAGTACACCAGCTCAAAATAGACAGTCACAAACTGTTTAAGAAACAAAAACGGTCCTTTTCAGGACCAAAAAATTTTCAAACATGATGGAACATTTACTTACGTTCTGAACATAATGTGCAGTACGAAACTTTATATTTTGTTCATATACATATAGATGTACACTTTGCTTTAGATTATTTTACCATGAGATAAAATAGTAGTGAATATATTTTGTATATTTTGATTATTTTAAATTCAATACTATGCATGCATATGCAGGCTTCGAATTATGCAAATTTTGATACTGTGATAGCGCATTTTATATATATATATATATATATATAAGAAATTAAGGTAGAATGGTCTTGTTTATTGTAAGATTGATCTTTTGTTAATACAATGATTAATAATACAATTTTATGTAGAATAACTTTCTATTTCTTAATTGCATAATTATTTGTAAAAGAGAAATCATTTGATGCTTGAATATACTTCAGTTTAATTGTATGATTTTCATTGATAAAATGAAATTACATTTTCGTACCTTTTATATTCTAGTAATGGATATATAGAAATGATTCATCATGATAGATTCATCATGAATCACGATAGTGATTGTTAGGTAATTGATTATTATAATAATATGAATGTATTAAATATAAGTAAATGCGGCTAAAATTTAACCTTAAAATGTAAACATTAAAGACAACCTTATTTAGATTTATTTCTTTAAAAATTGAAAATTTTGCGCACTCTTTGATAAGTGTGAAGTTACGTATGATACTCATTTTGTTTTTCACCAGATCGTGACTGAGTAACGAAATTCCCTAAAAAGTTTATTAATCACGTATGCTAGGTTTTCAAAACGTGTGTATGCCAATAACTTTCTATGATAGTACGTATACTTGCGTAGTATGGAAACGTTGTGATTACAGCTACAAAGGTAGTAGCGGGATTATTGCGAGTGATTCATTTGTACTTACGTTTATTTATAAGAATTTTAAGTGGTCTAATATTTGACACGGTAGTTAAAAAAATTTCGTGGAAGTTTCTTTATTAATCAGTGACAAGCTAACGTATTTGTGAAAAACTGTAAACATGTCTGACGAGAAGAAGGTAATATTTTCTAACCTTAAAATTGATGCAATGGTAAGTGATGATTCAAGAACATCCTTTGTTACAGGAAACTAAAGCAGAATCCGAGCACATAAATTTAAAAGTATTGGGACAAGATAGTGCAGTGGTTCAGTTTAAAATTAAGAAGCATACACCACTCAGGAAATTAATGAATGCCTACTGTGATCGCGTGGTAAGAGTCTGTATTTAATTTATTATTATAATTTGAAGTTACACCCTTGAATTATAAAATGGCGTGTATATAATTTATGTACCTTTGTATAGATAAATATCTATATTATATCTATATCTGTATCTAAATAATCTAAACAATTAGAAATCATTATATTTGTAGTAGTAAGAGTATTATATTTTTATATAGGGTTTGGCGATAGCAGCAGTAAGGTTTAGATTTGATGGAGAACCCATAAACGAATTAGATACACCAACAACCCTTGAGATGGAAGAAGGAGACACAATAGAAGTTTATCAGCAACAAACAGGAGGATTGTGTTGAGATTTAAGATTGTCGTTCGATAGTTTAAAAATGGACTTGATAAAAAATTTCTGTTCCAGTGCTTACTTCAGAAAAGAGGCGTGAATTATATTTCATTTTTCCTGATACAACAAAATGCTTCGTTTCATAATGTAATGTGAGGAAAACTGTCTACACATTTTGTATATTTTAAACTTAACATCTATTAGGTTGTAGCATAAATAAATTCGGTCAAATAAAGAAAAATATTGAGTTTAACCGAACTTACTTATGTCGCAACTCAATATGTATAGTTTGATCTACATGTTGGTTTTATCTGAAAAGTCACTTTTTTACACATATTTTATATTTCGTAAAATAATAACTTAAGATTACAATCATTTTTTGCATTGTATTATTACTTGAGATTTTTAATTATTCTGCTTCCTTTCTATTTATAAAAATTAGAAGAACTCTATTTTCTCATAATAATATCAGTTCAATATATATTAATTTGGCTGAAAGTATTGCAAAACAGGCTTACCGCTATGTTACTGTTAGTAATATACATTCTAAATGGAGGTACATTAGTTGCCTCTTCAGCATTTTGCACTATGTAGGAAAACATCTACATCATACAAACACATGTTATTTACAATACATAAGATTCTTTGTAAATGATTTTCATAAAAAAAAATTTACTAATGTAAAATCTCAAATTCTCTTAATAAATTTCATCTTTATAGGTGCATCTGTTTATTATAACGATGTACAGATAGGGCAATGGCGAAGAACATTATTAGAAAAGTATTGTGTTAATATTTAATAATGTAACTATTTTTAACAAGTTCGTAAAAATTTCGTTTGTGTTTCACAATTCAACCCTAGTGTTAACATTACATTTTTACTTTCCATGAAAATAATATTACTTTGTATATGAACAAATAATAAATTGTATCTTATCTTTTCTATAACAGCTTATTTTTCAGTCATATTCATTTTCTTTCGAGGCAAGTTATAGAATTCTTAAATTTGTCAACTTATATAAACCGGTATAATTTATTTCTACAAAAATAGGTTCTAAATATCTTTATATCAAAGAAAATGTCTTTATATCATTATTCAATAAATTTAAAGTAATTATTATCATAATGTTTATAGCATGTAGTGAAGTTGCGGTCAACAATTAAAAAATGTACCTATCAGTTTTTTACCAATATCGTTTTGTAGTTTGTCCAATACTAACATTGAAAGTACCTAGGATAATTATCACCACGGTTGTATATATAGGTCTAGAACGTGCGCCAAATATAAAAATACTAAATCTATGTGTACATATCTGATTTGGATCTTGTAATTTTGTTAAAACTTTTTGTTGGAAATAATAATACATATTTAATAACAGTTTATAATTAATATTCATTTAAACAACATTTTTCTATACTAGATGAAATATTGTATATGTATTTACTTTAAATAAACGGAGAAAAATTATAAAAAATAGTTTAGTTCAATCATTAATTAAGCTCAGTTTAAGTGGTTTAGTTTATATCCTTTATCTTCAATGCTTTCACCGAAGGATGGCGCTAAATACAAAATCCTAGATTCTCGATCGCAGTGTTCTATAGTGACCGATTTGTAAAGCACCACTTCCGACATTAAGAGCCTTACCCCCTTCATTGGTGTTTACAATCTTGTGTACACGACCGTGCTTACCAGAGGAAACCTACGGAAAGGAAATTCCTCTTTGTTACCACCTATCACTCATGGACATAGGAATATCCTATAAACTTTATTCTATTTCTAGGGAGTTTATTTTTTAAATGTTGTAAGAAATACCAAATATAATTTCAGTCATTTAATCGTTTTCGTCAGAGAATCAGTCTACCTAATATGTTAAAGAACATGGCGGTTAGTTGATGCAAAGGTGTACGTAAACAAAACGTTGCTTCGCTAATTTTGTAATTAATAAAAGTTTGTAAATAGTAAAATCATAATAAATATATATAAGTGTATATGCATAATGAACTATAAATAAATAAATGTATGATATACAATTAAGAACTGTGCAATTAATAAATGCTAGTACTATACGTCTATTGTATATTCGAAAAACCGATATCTTTTTATGAAAATTTAACATCATATTAATTTCTTGAATTTTAACTATAACAAAATGGCCGATTCTGAAGAAGAAAATGATAAAGACATAACGTCTGGGATCAATATGACTGGTTTTTTGTTTGGCAACATTGATGACAATGGTCAACTGGAAGATGATATTCTTGATCCAGAGGCAAAGCAACATATAGCTTCACTGAATAGGCTTGGATTAAGTTCGTTTATTCGTGAAATGATGCAAAATGATGATATCACGGAGGAAAAAGAAAATGAATCTAACGATAAGCCTGAAGAAAAAAATGATATGATTGACGAGAAAGATACCAGTTACGTTAAGAAATCACCTAGTGCTCTTGACTTTTTTGATATAAATGAATTAGCAGAGGATGAAAGAGAAGAAAGTGGTAAGTATAACAAAAATATAACTATCAAAAGATTTTTTTAGTTAAAAATAAAATTTTATAGACATATATAAATATAAATATTACTTTAATGAATAGGTAAGCAGGACATGTTTGAAGTAAAAACTGAAAAGGAAAATGCTGATTATGATGCTGATGATGAAGAGGTTGTTAATAAATCTGATACACAATTAATGCCACCTCCTCCAATTCCCGAAGAAAAAGAAGCACTTACTGCAGAAGAAGCAGAAGCTGCACGTCAGCGTAAATTAGAAACCCCTCTTGCTTCTATGCTACCATCAAAATATGCCAATGTTGATGTTACTGAATTGTTTCCTGATTTTCGAGCTAATAAAGTTTTGAGGTTTTCAAGATTATTTGGTCCAGGAAAACCTAGTAGTCTTCCACAAATATGGAAAGGTGTTAAAAGGAGACGTAAAAAGAAACGACATCATGATATTAGAGATTCTGATTCTGGCTCTGATCAGGAGGAAAAAAAAGCAAAGTTTAAAGTATATACAAATAGTGATTCAATTTTATAGTGTATCAATTGTATGTTAATTAAATATTTATGTGTATATTAGGGCTGGATGATGCAATATGGTCCAGACCCAACACCAGATATATGTCGTTCCGATGATGAAACAAAATTATTAATGCCAGTAGAAGATAAAGAACAAGTTGATAAATCAGGCGAAACTGGAGAAAATGGAGATATGGGGCCAAAAGTTGCAGATTGGCGGTTTGGTCCTGCACAGCTTTGGTATGATATGCTTCAAGTTCCAGAAACAGGGGATGGTTTTAACTATGGATTTAAAATCGTTGACAAGGTATTTAATTTGTATATATATCAAAATATGAAATATCAAACATAATTTTGAAGTTGTAATTTAATATTTCTACAAATCAATTTATCATGGATAATGCTATTATTATATTTCTAATAGTTAGATGAACAAAGTAATAAAGATAATAAAGATACCAAAGACACTAATGAGGAATTTTCTGATGATGCATTTTTAATGGTATCACAATTACACTGGGAAGATGATGTCATATGGAATGGTGATGATATAAAGCATAAGGTACGTAATATCTTAGTGTAAGATATTCTTAATTAAATATTTATATAAGTTAACAAGTAAGAATATAAATACTTTAAAAGGTATTACAGAAATTAAATAGTAAAAATAATGCAGCTGGATGGGTACCATCCAGTGGGAACAGAACTGCTCAGGCATTCAGTCAACCAGGCAAAGGAGCACCTGTACAGGTCGCATCAAACGTTCGATTAGCCACTTCGCAAATTACAACTCCATTACACATGCAATCTCAGAAAACTAAATTGTAAGCAAAGTAGTAATCTATTTGTTATATTATACTAGAAAATTACTGCATATATAATTTTTTTTCATTTTTCTACTTTTATCAATTCTTCTTTTACTTCTACTTTTATCAATAGGAACATGAATAAAGGGAATCAGCAACAAAATCGGGAAGAAAATTACGATGATACTTGGTACTCTATTTTTCCTGTAGAAAATGAAGAATTGGTGTATGGACTTTGGGAAGAAGAAGTAATTTGGGATCCTGAGAATATGAAGAAGATACCAAAGCCTAAAATTCTTACTTTGGATCCAAATGATGAGAATATTGTTCTTGGTATTCCTGATGACATAGATCCAGCACTGATTCATAAAGATAATGGACCTCAACCAAAAGTAAAAATACCTCATCCTCATGTGAAGAAAAGTAAATTATTATTAGGAAAAGCTGGCGTAATTAACGTATTGGAAGAAGACACTCCACCTCCACCACCAAAATCACCTGATAGAGATCCATTTAATATTTCAAATGATACGTAAGTTAATAATTTAATAATTTTAATTCGCACAAAAAGAAATAATTTTATTATTTTCTGTGTTATTTAGATACTATATGCCGCGATCGTCAGAAACAACATTACGATTAAAAGTTGGAGGTGGAAATTTGATACAACATAGTACGCCAGTAGTAGAATTACGTGTTCCATTTGTTCAAACTCATATGGGCCAAATTCGGCTTCGAAATTTCCATAGACCACCTTTAAGAAGATTTAGCCACGGACCGCTTGCTCATCCTGGTCCACATTCTGTCCTGCCATTAATAAAGCATATCAAAAAGAAAGCCAAAGTATGTATTATGCTTTATTACATTATTTGTTAAGTAGGAACAAGAATTAAACGACGTTTGTTTATTAGCAAAGAGAACAAGAAAGAATTGCATCTGGTGGAGGTGATGTCTTTTTCATGAGAACTCCTGAAGATTTAACTGGCAAAGATGGTGAATTGGTACTTATTGAATTTTCTGAAGAACATCCCCCGTTGATGAATCAAGTAGGAATGTGTTCCAAGGTGAAAAATTACTACAAGAGAAAGGCAGGCAAAGATCAAGGACCACAGAAATACAAATATGGTGAAACCGCTTATGCCCATACTAGCCCATTTCTTGGAATTCTTACACCTGGTCAAAGTATACAAGCAGTGGAAAATAATATGTATAGAGCGCCAATTTATGAGCACAAAATTCCAGAAACAGATTTCTTAGTTATAAGAACAAGGTATTTCAATAACATTTCTTTATGGAAATTATTTATAGTATGAAGAGTGTATTACAACTAATAAATTTTTCTGTATACCTAGACAACAATATTATATCAGAGAAATGGATGCTTTATTCGTTGCTGGTCAAGAATGTCCATTATATGAAGTTCCAGGTCCTAATTCAAAGAGAGCTAATAATTTTGTGAGAGATTTTTTACAAGTATTTATATACAGATTATTTTGGAAATCTAATGATACGCCCCGACGTATTAAAATGGATGATATTAAAAGAGCATTTCCTTCGCATAGTGAGAGTAGTATTAGGAAACGTTTGAAACTATGCGCTGATTTTAAAAGAACAGGTATTTATTATTGCATAAGTTATACTATAAACTGTTTGAATTACCTTTGTATTATAAGTTAGTCTGACAAACATTAAACTCTTTTATATTAGGCATGGATTCAAATTGGTGGGTTATAAAACCCGACTTTAGGTTACCAACCGAAGAAGAGATTCGAGCAATGGTGTCTCCGGAACAATGCTGTGCTTATTTTAGTATGATTGCAGCTGAGCAAAGACTAAAGGATGCTGGTTATGGTGAAAAGTTCCTATTTACTCCTCAAGATGATGATGACGAAGAAATGCAATTAAAAATGGACGATGAAGTTAAAGTTGCGCCTTGGAATACGACACGAGCATACATTCAAGCTATGAAAGGTAAATGCTTGTTACAGCTAGCAGGACCAGCTGATCCAACAGGTTGTGGTGAAGGATTTTCCTATGTTCGAGTACCAAATAAACCAACGATTAGTAAGGTAAATATTTAATATTCAGTTATAATTCTTTTTTTCCATATTTTGTATTTTAAATCATTCGTTTTCTGACTTTAATTAGGAAGAACAAGAAGCTCAACCAAAACGGACTGTGACTGGAACTGATGCCGATTTAAGAAGGTTATCATTAAATAACGCAAAAGCGTTACTTCGAAAATTTGGTGTGCCTGAGGATGAAATTAAAAAATTATCTCGATGGGAGGTAATCGATGTTGTTAGAACGTTGTCAACAGAAAAAGCTAAAGCTGGAGAAGAGGGCATGACTAAATTTTCACGAGGAAATCGTTACTCTATAGCTGAACATCAAGAAAGATACAAAGAAGAATGTCAGAGAATTTTTGATTTACAAAATCGTGTTTTATCTTCTAATGAGGTTTTGAGTACAGATGAAGGCGAGAGTTCTGAAGAAGATAGTTCTGATATAGAAGAGATGGGTAAAAACATAGAAAACATGCTTTCCAACAAAAAAACTAGTACCCAATTATCACTTGAACGAGAGGAACAACAACGACATGAATTACGAAAGATGTTAATGGGTGAAGTTCAAGAACAAGATAAGAAGTCTAAAGAGAAAAAGAAGGATGACGAGGAGGACAGCCCCGTAAATAACTTTAACTCGCAACAGGGTAGAGTTCTTAAAATTTATCGCACATTTAGAAATCCAGAGGGCAAAGAATATACAAGGGTAGAATTAGTAAGGAAGTCTGCGGTAATAGATACTTATATAAAAATTAGAAATTCTAAGGATGAAACGTTTATTAAACAATTTGCAACATTGGACGAGGCACAAAAAGAAGAAATGAAGAGAGAGAAAAGAAGAATTCAGGAACAACTACGTAGGATTAAACGAAATCAAGAACGTGAACGTATGCTTGGTGGCCCAATGGCAGGAAACAATGCGTCATTGAGTAATATATTCGACCGTAGTAATACCAATACCCCAACCACTACGTCCTCAAACAGTATCCTTCCATTCTGTAATTCATTCCAATCTACTTCTTCTGCTTCTAAACATCCTAAACCGGAAGTATCTCCTACTAAACGTAAGAAACCTAAACTTAAACCAGATCTCAAACTGAAATGTGGTGCTTGTGGTAATGTAGGTCACATGCGTACGAATAAAGCTTGCCCTTTATATCAGAATAGCATAACTACAGCGCCCGTGAATGTTGCGATGACAGAAGAACAAGAGGAAGAAATTGAGAAACAGCTTAATACAGATGATCAAGATCTTGTTAATGTAGATGGAACTAAAGTGAAGTTATCATCCAAATTAATTAAGGTAATTTATTTAGTTTTTTAAAACAGTAGTATTCTTTTAAATGATTATTATATATTAATTTATAATTTTGCTTTTGTAGCATGCTGAAGAAATGAAAAGACGCACGTTACTCTTGAAGGTGCCTAAGGAGGCAGTAAACTCTAAGAAACGAAGGAGAGCTACCGGAGATGATCATTGTGATTATCTTAAACGACAACAGAGACCTGCTAATAGACGTAGAACAGATCCTGTTGTAGTTATGTCTACAATGCTAGAAAGTATACTTAACGAAATGCGAGACCTACCTGACGTTCAACCTTTTTTATTTCCTGTTAATGCCAAAGTATGTTCTATTTTTATTAAACTGTTTTATATAAATTTATTTTATAATTGTCTGCAACTGAAGAATTTATTTACATATTTCATAAATAGGCTGTTCCTGATTATTATAAAATCATACAAAGACCTATGGATTTACAAACCATACGTGAAAATTTAAGATTAAAGAAATATCAAAGTCGAGAAGAATTTTTGGCTGACGTTAATCAGATTGTAGAAAACTCAACTCTGTATAATGGATCAAAGAGTTCATTAACAGTAGCAGCTAAGCGTATGCTGGAAACTTGTGTAGAAAGACTTGGAGAAAAGGAAGATCGTCTGATGAGATTAGAAAAAGCAATTAATCCTCTACTAGATGACAATGACCAAGTCGCCCTTACTTTTATCATAGACAATGTTGTAAATAATAAATTGAAATCTATGACAGAAGCTTGGCCATTCTTGAAACCAGTTAATAAGAAATTAGTAAAAGATTATTATAATGTTATTAAAAGACCTATGGATCTAGAAACTATATCTAAAAAGGTATCTGGTAAGTTAAACTATATTTAAAATAATGTTGCATGTTATCGATTTTTTGATAAATATTTGATTACACCTATTTCTTTCAGCGCATAAGTATCATAATCGTCATGAGTTTCTTAGGGATATTGAACAAATTTTGGAAAATTGTACAGTGTATAACGGAAAGGAATCTCCATTTACGCAGAAAGCAGAATTGCTAGTAAAAGTTTGTAAAGAAACATTAGATGAGGTACTTAAGGGCTTTTTTTAGGAGTATTTATTATATCCTAATTATTATATTTTAATCTTATATTCACATAATCAAATTGTCTTGCAGTATGATGAACATTTAACACAATTAGAAAATAACATACTATTGGTACAAAAGCGAGCAATGGAGCAAGCAGACATTGATCCTTCATGGCTTGGACCAGATGAGGAAAATTATACCATTGTAGAGCCTGAATTTAGAGGGGTACAATATTTATCTATAAAAAACAGATGTTTAGTTTTCTCCTATAAGAAATTTTGTAAATTATGGTGTTTTTTTTAGAGTCAAACAAGTTCGCCAGAAAATCCATTCGGTAAATCGAATATGGATGATTTTGATTTTGTGGACGTGGAAGGCGACATGGAAGGCGATGGTAGTAGAAGCGTAAATTCGAAAAAGAAAGATGTCCTTGAAGAAGGTAGAGAAGATTTTATAAAATTATCTTTAAATGTATATCTTTAAATGAAAACGTCATTGTATACTTCGTTACAGATTTACAATTCTCTAGCGAAGATGAATTTGATGAGGTTCCATTTGGTACGGATGAACAGTCGGAAAATGCGGAAATGGAAACACTTGAGCTAAATGAAGTTAGAGAAGGTACAGAAAGTGGAGTAGTATTAGCAGATGATGATAGTCAACAAGCAGCGGAAGCTATGGTTCAATTGGGTAATGTCGGCTTTTATATGGCAGACCAACAATTGCTTCAGCAAGGTTGGTAATTGGAATGAAATACTTTATAAATTTATTTATCATTTTATCATTTCATTAATTAAATCGTATGTTTCTTAAATTATAGATGAAAGTATGGATGTTGATCCTAATTACGATCCTTCAGACTTCTTGTTAGCTGGTTTGCCAGCAAGAGATGAAAAAAGTGAAAACAAGATACAAGACGACCTTGCTGTCTCTGAAAGTGATGATGATACAGAAAATAACGCAAAACAAAAACAAAAAACGCCACAACAATTACCGCAACCAGAGGAGGATGTTGGTGGTGATCTTTGGTTCTAAAAAAATGTTATTATTCCTTTTAGCAATAATGCTATTTTGTAGTTTACTTCTTAAATCAGAAGACTTGTATTACAGAACGCAATGGGAGAAAAAATGCAAGATATTTATTTCTTATAGGAATAATTACATTTCAACATTTGAAATTGAATGAAATATGTATGTTTTGTTATTTAGATATGATTTTGTAAAAAGGAAAATGAACATCTAATGCATATCTGTGAATATTATATATACATATATGTAAATACATAGTGAGAAATTGTTTTTTAAATATCATGTGTATATTTGTTCCTTCATATAGAGCAAGGACATCTATATAAAATTTATAAAGAAAAATAATTGAATAGAAAAAGCTGCAAATTCAGTTATATTTACTTAGAACTTAGTTCTAATCAAAATTCTGTTTGTAATGTTCCTTTACAGATATTAATATAATATTATTTAATAATGATTAGTGACGAAGAATTGAAAACTAGAATGGATTATATACTTGAAATGTGTTCTACATCTCTAGATTCACAACGCGAACAAGACAAAATGTTTGACAATATAATTAGAATAACAAAAAATGCATTACAAGAGCAGCTGTTGACTTACGAACCAAACGCTATTATTATATGTATTCTTAAACTCCTCTTGTATTATAATGAAACTTATTTTCAAACGTATAACATGTGCGAATGGAAACGACGAAGAAAATGTCGACTTACGAGAGAATGTTACATTACTTTATTGCAAATATACATTCCTCAAAAGTCTAAGGAAATTCTAGAAACTGTAATTAACACAATTTATGAAAATAAGCTTTGGGAGTTTGAAACCTTTTGTTTTGAACTTATGTATAATTTATTGGAATATGGTATTAATGCATCATCAATGATTCATATTATATGGGACAGAATCGAATCTCCAAATATAAATATAGAAGATACAAGAAAAATTATAAGAATATTATACGAATTATTAGATGTTTATAATTGGCCAGATACATATGAAACAATAGTAGTTATTGAAAGAATTTTAAATCTTTTTTATATTTCTATAACTAGTGCACATGCAACTGTTGATTTTTTACCATATGCAACACTTAAAAAAGGTTTGGAAGTCTGCATTATTAATATGGTAAAACATGTATATAATGATCATCTTCTGATCATAGTTCAACATATGTGTTCATGGGTTGTTGAGAAAGGAATGACTGATGAAATTATTCTAGAATTTGGTAGTACACTTGAATACACAGCCTACATACATGAAGTAACTCTATATGAAAAAACATTAACTCCAAAAATATTTCCATTATTAATGGAAATGATAGCATCAACAAATAAAATAACTAATTTATTAGGTAACAGAGTTATTCAATATTTGCTTGATAGAAAAGGAAATAAAATGAATTTTAATACACCTAAAATATTTTTCGAAGATACTCAATTTGATCTCAGCATAGGTCCATGTTTTAAAGAAGATAAGCTATTCTGTAAACTTCACAGAGAAATTTTGCATGATAGCCTTCTAAAAAGTATCATAATTCATTGTACATCTCGTATGAATTTAGAATCAACTTATTGTACGATATGTCTGATTGCTGTAGAGGTACCATGTGGATTTACAGCAGCAGCTCTGGTTTGTCTCTTAATGAATTTGCAAGATGTAACTTTGAAGCGAAATAGACATGATGAAGTATCTTATCATTTACATGCGACAGTGATAGCAATTATGTCTCTTTTATGTTGGATTCATAAAGCTAAAGTATTTTACGAATATGTGAATAAAGTAATGATGGAAAGGGCACAATGGGCTCCACATCTAAATCCTCCTATTCAATCTCAATATAATTTCGCAGCACATCATATACTTTGGAACAAGCCAGAATTGTTTTTTATAGATTGGGAAGCTCGTTATGGTTTGTGGAAATGTTTTCGTTTACGCGAAACTGAAGAGACACCGGAAGAGTAAATATTTACCGAAAATTATGATACATGTATATATTATGAAACTAAAATAAATATTATGTGACTATTGAATATCAAGATTCTATGTGATATTACAAACATTAATAAATGATTTCAATTACCGATATTTTTATACTTTTCTTAATAACTATCACTCTTAGTTCACAGTTTAGGCATGAAATTGGACAATTTTTCTTATAATAAACCTGTAATCATCAAATTACTCATACAAATAATTGTCATCAAAATGGCTGTGTTTCGACATTAAATAGCGTAATTCATAGTATTACGCATTAAACAAAGGCAATAAAAATTGACAGTGTGTGGTATTATATTAAATATCTTGTCATAATCTGTACTTTCTAAATGTGAAACAATATTAGTATAATCCAAGTTTGTTTGTAATTAAAAAGCATGATAATTTATCTCAAGTTATTGATATTTGTTCCTCCATCTTACATCATTCTGAACACTTTTTGATTCGTCAAAACATTTATTTTATAAACTATAAATTGTAATTTAAAATTAGACATGAATTGTTTGAAAATTGATGAAATATTGCTTTCTAATCCTCGAGAAACTCTGAAAAAGTGGTGACAATGAAGTTAAATGAATTTTTTAAGCGTATGTTATAGTGCAATTATTAAAATCGTATTGTTTACATAACGAACATCAGCTTCGGTGGATTATTTTCGTCAGATCGTCAAATTGCGTTTCAATAAAGGTTAACTTTTTAAATAAATTATAATGTTTATTGTTCCTTTATTATCAGTGTATCCTTTGTGACAATATATTGTTTTAAAGAAAACAAAGTTTTAACATGTATATAACTTAATATGCAAATTTTTATTATTAATTTCAATTGTATAAATACTAAATAAAGTTTGTTCAAATAATATTGCTTAGAATAAAGTACAATAAAAGTTGTATAAGTTACTAGTATTTATGAATAATAATTTTTGTTATAAATATTTATTTTTCAGTTATTCAAACATTTGTAAAACGTTTTAGAAAGAAAGAATAAAGAAACAATGTCTGGAGAACAGTTTTCCTTAGTTTGGAATAGTTTCCCAAGAAATTTGTCCTCTGGATTATATACATTATTAACCGATGAGCAATTAGTAGACGTAACATTAGCTGCAGAGGGTCAAATACTACGTGCACATAAGTTAATATTGTCAGTTTGTAGTACATACTTCAGGGAATTGTTCAAGGTATATTTAAACTTATTTCATATAGTTTACGTTTATATATTCTATAGTATTAAAGTACTTGTAATAATACAGGGAAACTCTTGTAAACATCCGATTGTGATTTTAAAAGATGTCAATTACCGTGATCTGTCAGCAATGCTTCACTTTATGTATCAAGGAGAAGTTAACATTAAGCAAGAAGATATTGCCAGTTTTTTGAAAGTTGCAGAAACTTTACAAATAAAAGGTTTAACTACAGAAACAGAAGAGGTACGTTCGATCAGACATACAAATTTAAAGGATAATAAGATAAATAAAAGAATGAATTTTATTTTATAGAAACTTGGAGAAACTTTAACAAAGAATGCAGGGAACTTGGATCAAATATTTAATACAGAAAATAGCAGTATTAATTGTATTAATTCAGATACAAATGCTCCTACTTCTGAGGAACAAGGACAATTTGTACAGAAAAATCAGCAATGCAAAAACCAATTATCAAAAGATGAATTACACAGTAACGAATTTATAGAGAATACAAGTGTCAGCGACATGTGTTGTCAACAGGAATCTAATTCAATTCATAATATACAAGATATACAAAATAACAGTTCGACAAGTATAGAAGAGGAACCATTAGACTGCACAGCTGATATAAGTCACATAGAATCAGCAAAGCAGGGACCACTGGATTATACGCTCGACATAGATACAGAAGCAGGATATAAAACATGTTTGCCTAACGAGACATTTTATAAACCTGAAGAAAATTTACAGACAAAAGGTATTATTTTTACATGTTTTATTAGTGTAATCATTTCAAAAGTTATGTAATTAGTAGGCTGATGACTATAAAGACATCATTCGGAGCTGAAAAATATTACATTTGCTGAATGAATGAGTACTTAGAAAATGAGTACTAGAGAAAACAAGATGATTAAAATTAGCGAAGAGACTACAGTTACTGGCTGTTGATGCAAAAGATTTGACACACTCAACTGTTTTCGTCGATGGATATACAGTTGTACAAATTTTTTTAGTATATGTAGCACAAATTAATTTTACAATGGAATCAATTATATATTTGCATGCTTATTTACTGGGTGTTTCAAATCTCAATTTTATACAATTCAATACCGCAGGATGGTAAATGTTTAAATGAAAAATATTATATCTTACAGACTATGTACCAGATATGCAATTAGTTCCCTACAATCAAAATACACAAAGTCATTCATTTGGTAAGTCTTTAATCTCTATCTTTTTATTTTAACGATATACGTTTTTATTCTTCTGAACTTTGCTTTTTTTTATAATTTTATTTATACCTTGTTTTTATCTGGTATTAAATAACTACAATTACCGTTAGGACTCTATTAACATTTATTTAATAGGTTTAAGTAACATGACTGGTTTTGAAAGTGAATTTACGTACGAAACTGGTTGTCATAGTAAAGGTCGACGAACCGTTAAAGGTATTTCCAACAATAGTTTGCCATTGGAAACAACTTTACGCGTTGTATCCGAACTGGGCCCAACATTACGTGTGGAAAGAGGTAAGGTTATTCGAATGTATTCATGTCCATGGTGTCTTCGTCATTTCACGCGTAAGGAAAATCTGAAACTACATGTTCGATATATTCACGGTCCGCTTGAAAGTCTAACATGTAGACTTTGTGGTAATAAATATAAAAATAGTAATAGTTTACGTGTACATTCGTATCTGTATCATAATGCTAAGCGCGACAAACCTAATAAGCCAATAGTGGATGGTGGCGCATGAAATTAGAAGAAGAAACAATTGACATTGACATTTGCATAAAATTATTACATGGTACGTAAATTAAATGTAATTGCCGCAATTTTATTTATGAGAAAGGTTGTTGGCAATTAACGAGAAAATTGATAAAAACCTAATTATTTAATATTTTCTATTTATATTTCTTTGATACTATTAAGGTAACAAAAAATTGAAAAATTTGCAGAAATACAATATTCTCTTAATTAGACAGATTTAGAATCTAGATAAGATAACATATTTTATATAAAACAGGTTACTTTAAAAAAGAAGAACCATTGTAAACATACATATATGTATATTAATATATCATTTTGTAAATATATATACATTTGTAATAAAATAAAAGATTTGCATTTGTGTATCCTTTTTACCTATCAAGGTATCGTAACACACTCATCGTTACTATAGAAAATCACAAAATACCGAATGATAAATTTGTATTTTATTGCTTTAATGATCTTTTTCTCTACTTAAATATGTATATTTCTTAGTATGAATTCAAGACTTAATCTACAATCACGAAGTATCAAGTATACTTCTCTTAAGTAAGAAAAAAGAAAATGAGAGAGAGAGAGAGAGAGAGAGAAAGGAAGAGAAAGAGAAAAACGGAAAAAAGAAGTATTAAAAAATTGAACCGATCTCAATTCCACACCAGTGTTCATCCTTCACGTGGAAATTTTCTTTTACTAACTCTGTGTAACGTGGGACGTTTAGGGCCAGGTCGTGTTTTCTAACCTGTTTGGAGCTTTCAAAAAATCTAAACGATTTCATGGTTACTTATTAACATCTGTACTACGATATCCAATAGGTTTCGAAGTGAACTATATCTGAAAATTTGTCAAAAAAAAAAGGCGAAGTTGAAGCAAAATTATTTGGGACATGGGACAAGGATAACAAATACACGATTGTAAAATCGTTGGAGGTCTAAACGCCCCACATTGTATACGAATAATTAAAATCGTCGACTAGCAATCTCCCGTCACAACAATGCATACTAATAAAGCAGCCACCACGCCATCGACTCGAGCTCAAAATAAAATTATCGTCAGCTCATTACGAGGCATTACGAGGAATTCCCTAATTCCCACTAACAAAAGAGACTTCATCCTATCGTCAGAAATTCGTTATCTCTCAACGAACGACAGACACCAATATTCTAGCGTACTCTTCCCGCGATTCCTGAACGTCGATCAAAGGCCGAAAGATCCAGCGATTATTACGACTGGCCGCCTATAATTAAACATACCCGTGATTGGATTTGGCGGTATGGGCGACGATAAATTACGATTCCCCGGCAAATGTCACGGATCCCCGAGGATTCCCGGGGACGAGGGGAACGCGACGAGCCCGAGGACAGTGGCTTCGCAATATCATCGGGCTACCGTCTGGCTGGCCTTTTGCAAACGAGGTCGAAGGTCATGTCTTCGAGACATAATCGTGCATAGAGAGCGGAGTCAACATAGGACCGTGGATTCTCGAGCACGCGACCATTTTTACAATTACCAGCGAAATTTATTATAATTGAGAGTTAAATTGATCTTAAAGTGGTGTCGATACGCTTCCGGTTTTGGTTCCTTATTGGAAGGAAGTTGGAAGAGTGCAGAGATTATCGCAGAGGATCATGGCGACGTTCTACCTTTTGGACATCCTTGGAATTTCATTGCTGTTGCACTTGAGCTTTAGTATATTGCTACTGGTCATTTTGGTGCCTTTTATGCTACTCGTTTATCCGGGTAATTATCCTTGAAGAAGATTCATCCGATCGTGATAGACAATTCATTTTTTCACAGTGTAGGCCGAGAGAGACTCGAGCAGTACCATAATCGTATAAATTTACAGTGACTCAGTAACGCAATTATTAATACTTATTTTCTATAAAGTGTTGAAAATGTGTATTTTTTGTATCTGAGATAATTATTTCCGAAATTGTTCATTCTGAATTTTTTGTCGTTTTGTTACACTGGCAAAAGATTAAGATATTTGTAGTTGCCTTTTTTACGATAATCAGAAAAATGATACGAGCACAGGTGCTAGATGGCAGAATGTTGAACATTTCTTCTGTTGGAGAATATTTATAGACAAATCTTGTTGTTGTTGCAATAGATATTTCAATAAATAATATTCATAATTATTTACGTAATATATATGTTCGATATAAATAACATGTTTGTATATTCACAATATTCTTTCCGTTCTTCTTCTTGTTATTTCCTTCCTATTAAGTCAAATGTTATATTCTTTTTGTAATATAATCTTCTTTGGATCTATCTAGATCTTGAAAGAAAGTGTCACTTACGTAAATGATACGATAGATGAAATTTACAGGAAAATTAACGCGTTGCTGTAAACGTATGTGTTAGTGATGTTTTAGTTACGAAGATGATTCGTAACGAGCCGAAAGCTCGATGCTGCGTGCTATATCAATTTGCATTTAACGAGACGAATCACACGTTTCGTTGATACGTGTTTCCTCGAATCTATATTTCGTTAAAATTATTTCTATTACATTCCTATCTATTAACCACAATTTTCCTTGTCGCATATCGAGTTAATTACCATTATATAATGCACTTTGGATACGTGAAAAATTCGCAATGATCGATAGGAAACGACTCGTATTTTTGTCTGTTTGTTTTCGGTCACAGATATCGGTTCAACGAAATATTACAGAATTGTAAACATAAGTAGAGAAGTAATTACGCAGACAATTTGTTTCAAGTTAAGTAACGGCTGTCATGCGGATAATCGAACTTAAGATTGGTTAAAAAAACGAAGAAAAATTCTATCTTAATGGAATATTTCTTCTGAAAAACTCAATTATTTTAATGGAATGGCACATTTCATCGAAAATACTATTTGTAGAATATTTAACGAAAAATAAGAAAGTTCTTGATAATGCATCGATTATAGAATTACGTAAGATTATATAAATTTCATGTCATTGAAATTTTTATATCGAGCATAGAAACTTTTAAATTTCGTTTTATATCCACACGAATTATGTTCACGGTAGTAATAAAATTATCCAAGAATTAGTCTTACGGATAAAAATTGAAAGCAGTTATAATAAATCGAATAAGCTAGTTGGATTACACATGTATTTCGAATCATAGCGCTCTTTTGCACGAGATCGCATTTTTAAGAACCGATTGCTTATTTTTTAAATACATCGAGATGTTGTAAGAGGCGATTATCGCAATCTCATTTTCATAAGAAAAATATTTTTACTTTTTTTCAAGTGTTAAAATGGTTAAGAAAGGGTTGGATACGTTTCGTAAAATGGAAATATCCGAACGTGGTCGTGGTGGAAGAGAACAACATTCGAACAATCCTGGATCAATTTCGAAATCACGTAGGTACACAAAATTAGACGATTTAATTTCTTCAATTTCAACGTTATCAATTTACATCGCTCTGCTTCTTAAATTTAGGGGATTTGTACTTTGCTGATTCAAAGTCGCTCGATCGCAGAAGGTATTCGCGGCCACTTGGTACATCTGACTACATCCAGAAGGTTTCTTCGCGCAGGATTATCTACGAGATGGGGTCTTTACGTATGGAAGGATCTTGATTATTTCTCCGTGGATAATCACTTGTTAAATTCACCGTGTTCCTTCAGAGGTCGACCCATCACAGAGTTCAACATTCAGGTCGGTTTCATAAATCCAATCTTCTCCACTCTGTTTTACATCACGTTTGATTATTTTTAAATTTGTCTTTCATGTCTTTCACGTTTCTATACTCTTTATATTCTTTAAAAGCGTTTTTGTTTTATACTCTCCTCGTACTTTTCTATATTGTATACTCTTTGATAAAATCGGTTCTTATATTTGTCTCTATGTCCCTGTTAACTTTAAGCTTCTTTTTCAATTCTTTGACACGATCGAAAATGACAAGGAAAGAATACGATAAGCAACGTAAAAATTCAACAGTTAATTCGCGATTAAGTATATTCGCAGCTTAACGAGCATTTCAAAAATGTCGATTATCATAGTACCAAATATCGTCCATAGTACCTCGATCGTCCCCAAAATTCCATAGATTTATTATTTATTTCTAGAGATTATATATCCTTCGAATTTAATCATCAAGCGATATCAAACTATAAAAGGAACAACAGAAACGGACCTGTCACGTTTTCCCCGTGTGCTCTTCAATTGAATGGAAACCTCGAACAAGAGTCTAAAGCGCATTTAGTGAATTTTGCGAAAAACCGGTTTTTAAGTCACTTTCCATACGTAGACTGTGGATGTTAATCTGTGGCGTTTGCAGCAAATTTGAACGTCTAAAACTACACACGATACAAAATATTCAAAGCGAAATTATTTGTTATAATATTTACAAGATAAATTTGCATAAACATCCGTAGTCTATCTTTAAGTTTCAAATACTTCTTGCATCGAATGTTACATCACCTTCCGACAAAATATCTGCAACCTGTGTGCACTAAAACGATCGACGGAGACTATAGCGCCGTACTTTATTGTAATTCGACTTTAACCGAAACGTGATACAGAGTCGTATTCGATGTTGCCGTTCAATTATTACTCGTCTGCGCTTTTCACTATCAGCCCCCATTATTTACGCTCTAAACCGCACATTCGAAGGCAAACAAGTCTGTAATATAACTATTTGCAGTAGATTCATGCATTTTAGGACTATGTGAGCGATCTCACGTCGAAATTCTTTCCATTCGGACAACCACCGTGGCAGGTGCACGTAATAAACTGTCTTCTTCGTGGAGAGGAGTACCAAATCTGTCTGGTGAGGGTTCATCATCTGCTCCTTCAACAAGAACACCTAGCGTTGGCCGACTTCCTTCCATTGAGATATTCTACCGACAGTTGGGCGTGTCAGGAAGCGGACTCTCCTTTCACGAATCTTTACTCGGAGCCATCGGCACTTCCAAAACTTTATCAGAAACTCACGGAGAGCTTCAGTAATTATTGGAACGAATTTTTATACAATAACGATCCAAACGAGAGACCAGAAATCCTGAAGAAGCAGATTGGTATTTTTCAATGCTTGAAAATCGCTGTCATCGTTTTAGTCTCTTCGGTGAAAGAGATGACAAGGTACGGTACAATGTTTTTGGATTGTTCGTTGATTTTTATAGGGTTCTTTTGATTTTCGATAATTTGGATCTAATAATAAAATTATGCATTGTATCGGAGACGATGATTCGGTCGATTGACGTTATTTAATTCTCTTAATGACGTACGCTTCTTAGGTATTTAGTTCTTTCCTTTTATTCCTACTTGGAGTTAATTTTCATATTAATAAGTAACGTTTTTATGCTCTTTAAACCGAATTTTTAGAATATTTTCTTCTACGTAGCTTTTTGTACAGATGGTATTTCGAAACGTTTGCCTCTTTTTAAATAGCTATTTAAAGTCATTTTAGTATCAAGGTGAATGTATAACGTCGTTCGCTAAGAAAAATCAACCCTTTATCTTTCATAAGCATACAAAGTTTATCCGCAAGACTCTATAATATATAAAACTAAATTAAATATGTAAAAAAAACTTTTAAAGAATTTAAAAAATATCAAATTTCTCAAATTCGACGTCAATCTGCTTTATTTCATTCCAGACAGTACAGGAAAGGAGAGGGACCCAGATTTCTCGACATTTTCTCCATCTTACAGCGAGAAGCCAGTAAACGAAACGTCGGTCATACCGTCTTTCTACACGCTCTATTAAAATCTTTGAACCCTCTGCAATTCTTCTGCGATGCCATCCTATGGTGTTGGTATCTAGCAGTCGTTATAACTCTGAAAACGCCGATATTACTTATCCGAGAGTTACAAGCTTTGAAATCACGTCACAAACATTATCATTCGGATACTCTGACTTCTATGTTATGGTGCTACGTTCCTTTGATATATCAAGCCACCATAGAGGTGGTTTCCATAGCGTGGATTGCTATAAAGGCGCCGAAGACAATTTTCGAAGAATTATTTCTGAAGCATCCGCAAGCCAATCGACTTCAAATTACGTCCCCTTGCGGACGAAAAGTAGTTGCTTGGTCGGAGGAGATCAAACTCGATGTTCTACGAAAAATCTCGTCTATGACAGGAGCGACAGAGGCGGAAGTTTTGTTAGCCGCTACGGTAGATTCTCTTAAGGAATACTTTCGCCATTCTGGCGTTAGAATACCGGACGATGTGCTCGCCACTGGCAAATTTGTCGAACAGAGGGCCATATTTCTGAGGAATCACCAAGCTAGAGGCATTTTGTGTCTTGCGCTTCCTACAAAGACTCCGCTATTCGAAGATGATCTGGTGGAAATCTTACAGGTTTGCATGGTTGCAAACGTGTCTTGCATAAGTTAATTGTTAAGTTAATTATCGAAGTTGATCAAGGAAGACCTTTACGCACGGTATTACGATTACGTTTAGATCATTCGCGTCTCGAACAGTTTTCTTAGATTAAATATTTCAGTTAGTTGAAAAAGTCCTTCGAGTGCGATTATAATTGAAGTTATTTAGTTGGTGATTCGAGTTGAAGGTAATTTCTATTATCGATGAATTTTCGAAACATAAGTTTTTGGGGGGAATGACGAACGATATTATTTTAATAATTATTTTGAAATTTTACCCTAGTGAATGATAATTTGTTAATACATCTTGGTTTCAAGTATACTCTGATTTTAACTGAAAATAATAGGAAGGATAACGATAACGCAAATAACGGTTCGATAATTTTAAGGAAATTTTTAAAAATCTAATCATTTTCCCATTTTCCTAAGTATCTAATCGTAATGTATCTAACTACGTAACCTGGAATAATCTCGATTAAAATCGGCAAAGTTCTTAACATCGTAGTAGCATAACTCTCGATGAACGAATCATCGCTATTATACCAATTTTTTTAAATAGCAGAATAGGACAAAATGAACGTGAAACTCACGAGACGAAAACAAACTATGTAACAACGATACGCCCTCGCGTTTGACCCAATTTTCCCGATTTACCAATCTATTATGCTCGTTATCTTGGACAATAATACCAACGTTGGCATTCTCTTTAAATTATTATTCCGCGCTATAATGGCCCATCAGGTTTTAAGAAGAGACTTAGCAATTTCTATCGCATATTTGTTTTAACTTATCATCTGTTTACATTATTAACGCTATAACTGATCGTAAGTATCGGGACAGCTACTGATATTTAGTATAAATCGAATTCTATTCGTTGCTTTTAGTTTCTGGTAATGCAAGTTAAATAAACGTGATAAAGTAGACGTAAATAAAGCAGAGTTTTTCGATAAATATAACCTAATAGTAGGTGTCCTAATATTTATGTTCGCTATATACCTATAACCAGTAATAATTACTAATTTAATAGTAATGTAAACGATCAAGTACGTGCTTATTTCAGGTTATTCAGAAAAATGTGCGCGAGGCAAGAGCAAAGCAAAGTGCGATGTACGCCATAACGGCAGCTGAAGAGTCTTGCGGATTGATTTCCTCCTGTTTGCCGTCGTTACTGCTCAAAGTGATGTTAAATCAGTTAACGAGAAGGTATTCCCTCTCCTTGACACATGTCAACGGAGATGTGCCCGTAGAAGGCGTGGACGCGATGATGTATTGGCGACCCCCTCAAGGCAACTGCAGTAAGTTGCTCTTTTTTAACGTGTAGCGTGTTTTGTGGAAAAGTTAAGCATTTATTTCTCCCCTCTACAGCGTATAGAAACAGCTTCAGAATATATATTCTTCGTGATTTTATTTTCTTCTATGTTTATTTTACGCGAACAAGGTATCGAAGATTATTTTTAACTTCTTCCGATAACTATCTACCGTGAATCATCGACAAATCGCGGATTTTTATACACTTAGAGAAAATTTCAAGCTGTCCAGAATGCAAATAATATGCAAAAATATATAAAATATTCAAAACGTAGTAATACTATCTCGGTTTCACTTTTTCGATTATATTCATCACGAATATCCGTAGTCTAATATCGACGATCTACGTAGATGCACCGTCATTTATACTTTTTTCCTCTTCTTTTTATGGTCCACCGAATATTCTCAACGCGCATCTACTTTTAGCGGATCGTTTGTTTTCAGTGCTCATTAATAAGGGTTGTATGTCGTTTTTTTAGATATGTCGATAACCCTGCACAGGTACGGAAGCGGTGTGCGGCTAGGTGTGATGGGCGACGCGTTAATTGGTCCTGAACACGCCGTTATCACGAGGACTTTCCCGAAAAGCATGGAGAATCTCGCGAACGTAGTTGGAGTTCCTAGAATTCCCAGCAGAAACTCAACTCCGAGTCCAGTTAATCCGAGTACTTCACCGGGACATTAAAAATGTACGGAGGCTATGTAGAATAGGTGAGACTCTCGTTGATATCTGAATCAGGTACATTTTTCTCTTTTAGCAACGTTTTTAACAACATGTGTTTGAAAAGTTCGTAGAAGCTTCCTACTTTGTACGAAGTTAGCAGTATTTCGGTAATACTGAATATTTTACTTATTTTCTTTTTTAAGATCTATCGAAAGAAAGGTTCTAATCATTTTTCATAGAAATACGGCGTAAGAAATCTCGATCAACTTGATTTTCACTACTCTTAATCTTCCGTACGGTTTACTCCGTTTGGAGTGCGTTTGGATCGCGAGTATCGGATTAGATTTTGGGTATATTTCATTTTCTAGCCGCAGCGCCGAGATGCGATCGGTTAAGCCGTGATCATACAGAAAGCGGCGAAAGGAGCAGCGGCACGACTAACCCCAATTTTGCTGCTTATAGTTTATCTGTCTGTATGATCACGCTCTTACACCGATTTGTACAGTTAAGACGGACGTTCATAAGACCGAATTTTCAAAACCGTGACTCACATTTTCGACTTTAGCGACCTAAAATACCACCGAGAAGACACATTCAGATCAAAAATTTTGCAATTCGTAGACTATACTTTATCCGGAAGAAAGATACGACAAACGCAAAGACATATAGAAAAATATTTCCGTATAATAAATTTAGTATTATTATGTAACGTATAAGTATTTTTACGTGTTTTGAAGCATTTCTTATATTTGTATTTAACATTTTTTTTCCTATTTAACTAAACGTAATATTCCGAATAACTTTAATTCTGATTGGGTAATATTATGTTACCGATAATTCCGTTTCTACTTTTTATCTCTTTCATACATATTTTTTACTCTCTTTTACTTTACAATTTTGTATATTATAAAATAATTGAATTCGCTTATCACGCGTGCCTGACATTATCAGTAGTAAATATGAACGATTTTTTAGGTCACATGTTTGTCTCCTGAGAAGATAAATCCGCATTTTTTCTCGGAAATCGTGCGAAACTGCGAATTCGAAATTGAAAGTGAAATTGAACTGGATACCGGACCATTAGAGGAAGACTTGTATGTAGAATTTATTAACCCTGTCGGATAATATTTATAACTATCTACGATTGTCATATATTTAAAAGAAAAAAATTTCCAATTTTTTTTTGGAAATAGATAAGCAAGAAATAACGAAAAAGATTGCGGCGGTGATATTTGTTACTTTTTTATAAATTTGTGATGCAACGCTATTTCTGTCTCCGTCCTTTTTGATATTATCTTTTTTTTCAGCCACATTCGAATAAATAAAAATAATCTGTTTCTTTCAACATATTGTAAGTATATATATTTATACAAATATATACATTCGTATCTAATTTATACATACACTTTCAGCAATTTATATTTTGCGGCAATGCATAACGCATTATAAAGATTAAGAAATTAAATCTCCTTCTTATTACTTGTTATAGTTTTTAAGTATTATACGTTACAACTGTTACAGTTGACAGAAGATATTTCATTTTTTTAACAAGACATTTCTTTCCATGAATCACAACTTTCGTTTTAGCTTGACTTTGCATAAACAGAACAACGTTAGGGAAGTTAATTTGACAATTTGATTCCCATCTTTGTATTGAGTATTTAAAAAGTTGTCAATTTTGATGAAAATTAATTACAAAAGGGATCATTTATCAGGACCTTGTCATTTTAATTAACAAAATTATGTTATTTAACGAGAAGAGTGTCACGATTTCAAAACTGTTTAACACTACACTTAGATTACCCCAATTAATAGTAAGCAACGTAACTAAACAATATGTGATTAAAAAATAATATATATCAAGGCTAAAAAATTATTATCTAAATTTTAAAAGGAAATAAATGTTTCCATCGCTGGTTAGGTTATTAATTACTTCCTGTTTAAAAATTTCTATTTCATACCAATGTGTTTCGAAAAATTTACTTTTCCTAATTGTGCCATTTTTTCACAAACTCACGATATACATGCGAAATTGAGATCAGTTGTGATTTTCGAACTTGTATGTTCACATTTTTCTTGTTAAGAGACAAAAAGAACCGTAATTCCATTAGTTTTCGAAAATAAATTATTAAAGCTTCTGCATGAATCAAATTGTAAGTCACATGTATGCTATAGGGCGCATACTGTAGTACCTCATTGTGAGTGCACATATACAAATATTAGCGATGATACGTTATACATTGCATATGTACATACGTATACCTTATAAAAAACGTAACATATTGTACACAACGTTAAAGTCGTACGTAATTCGTAGGCAAAAATTAAAATTGAATAACTCTTTCTTGTGTTATGATACAGTACTATAGAACGATGTAATATTATTATAGTTACTTACTAATATTCTTTATTCCCTCTCTTTTTCATATCCAATGGACGTTGTCGCCCACTTTCTCCATATAACTTGCGCTTCCATCTATAGGTTTCAGTGCAAACAATGATAATTATGATAACACCGACTATCATCATCACTTTTTACTACTACTACTGAATCACTAATTAACAAATTACAAATACCATCACTAATAAAAGTAAAATAATTTAATAACAATAACATTCTATCGTTATAAACTATGTAATACACAATAGAAAAAAGTTGTACGAAGTGAAACTAATCGATGCTAAATGTAATAATTTTAAAAGGTTACATTTTTCACTGTTGCAGTCAAAATCATTCTGTTCTTTTAAAATCATATTCCCATATCATATTGTCTTTGTGATGAAAAATGTTTCACGATTAGTTAATGAATTCTGTAGAGGTGGTATTTTCTAACAATAACACAGTATCACTTTGTGGGGTTGGTGAAAATTTAAGACGTTGCTTTCATCGATACTCTGTGCCACAAGATGCACGTGTGCAACTTGAGAGAAGGATACCCAACCGTGCGAAATTCAACCTAACTGGGCGCGTATAATCGAAGGAAGATCCGTTGCTATGAGGACAGTAAGATAATAAACTGTATTTCGATCTCTACCCCTATTTGTTCCAAACACGCGCTACAACAAATACACAATAGTGGAAACTGAAAACTTTGTTAGACTCCGTGTCGACTTCGAAAAGATGTATGTGTAATTTATTGTATAAGATAATGTACAATTTTTACGCAATTTCAAATCTACTTTCAAGAAACTCCTGGTAAAATTTACATTTGTTATCACACTTGACACTGTTACGCTATGTAGTATTAAATATAACATTGTTGCAAACAGCATCAAAACTCTCATTGATTATCGAGTATAAAATGTGATAGCGGGATAATATGGACAACCAATTGACTTATATCTTTAGAAGTGAAATATTTGATTTTATCTTGTACCTTTGCGTGTCGTGTTTTAGTGAAGCATGTGTACGCGAAGCAAGGCGCTACTAGCGTTCCAATGCATACTAGAGAACAGTAGCAGAAACTAGCACTTTACGACTCTCAGTTCAATCCGAGGGAAAGCTTTGACAATTTATTTTGTAAGGACGATATACTTAAAGCGCATTCTTCTTTTTACATTTTTTTTCTCAAGAGACACAGGATAAATGACATAGAAATCCGGAAATGAAGTTAACACGTCGTTAAGAAATTGTAGAGAAAGAACTGTATCCATTTTTATACGCTCTACGAGTATGACATAATTATTTATAAGCACGATCTTTTCTAAGAACGAGACTTTTTAATAACATTCATTATAATGTAATGGAAACAATTAATTGTTGATATTTTTGTTAAACTTCTAACAACAGGGTGCTTATTTAAGCAAAAATATAAGTATGTACATATTGAAACAGCAGATTTAAGTAAAGTTGCAGTCATTATAGCTACGTATCCTTACGTCTCTACCATGATATCGATTGATTAAATATTTCTAAAAGCTATACAGAAATTTCTAAAAATCGAATAAGTTTATTGGATTTATTTTTTTTATTTTTTAATTGAAATATGTCATTACGGTGTATAATATGGTAACATTGCGCTTCAAAAATCTTCGTTAATATAGTTAAATGCCGAATACTTATTAACTAGAGAATACATTTGCTAATTTCACAATTTTTCTAACCTTTACCTGACAATGGTTGCGATCACAGTTGGGACGTTTCGTTACAACGATGCGAAAAATTATTGTACATCGTTTTAATTAGCATGGCAGACTTGATTTCTCAATTTGTTATCTATATTGGACGTTATAAGGCAGAAGTTTAGAAGTATATCAATCTGGTGGTATTCACAGCAAATTTGAAGAAAATCCAATCAGCATGTTCTTTAGATATCACTCATACTGTTATACCCTATCATGCGCTCGAACCATGTCCTTGAAGGGAAGAGGGTGAACGCTTTCTAGACGAACGCGAGGCCTCGAGATGATTAGGCCACGAACAATACTCTAGATGATCTTCCAGGCAATCGATCAGACCATAATATGTCGCTAATGTACTAACGACGCCTCGGAAGTAACCTGATTTATGACACGCACGGCCATTGAGAACACGATAGACATAGAAAATAGAAAAGATTGTTAGAATTGTTGAAAAAAATCGTTATAAATGCTAAAGTCTCTACTAAAAAATAGCCTCTTGTGTCCGAAAGCAGGCGTCATAAAATTACCTACGAAAGACCTCACGTTTTTGTTCCTTCGGACGGAACACGCAAGATTTTTTTGTCGTTAACGCCTTTATAAGTATATAAATTCAGTTAAGTTTGCCACTTCCTTGTTCAGAAATATTCAAATTGAATTACCAGATAGTATATATTTGTATGTTAGTTCATATTTTTCTAGTAATACACGTATATAGAAATTTTGTAAATATTTATCAAAGCAAGTTTCTTCTAATTACGAGCACCTTTTTTAGAAACATCCTTTTTTTTTATTGTTTTATTTGTTTTTAAGAAAGAATTTTGTTTGTAAGAAATTTGTTTTTAAGAAAAGTAAATAATATGTATTTTATAGCTTTGTACTGTTGGAACAACAGCGAATAATATATACCAATTGCATATCGATACATTTACGCAAGCGACACGCATCGCACATATTAATCGAACGATAAATTGCAATTTAAAAGATAAGGATGCATTTGTATTTCAATTGAATAAATCAAACTGTAGTAAATCCACAAAATAATTAAATAGTGAAATACGATGTTCAATTACGTTTGCCGCATGATAAAAAAATCTTACGATACATTCATTGTTTCTTTGTACCTTTGCTAATTCTTCGTATATTATGATCTCTTCAGTGAATTTCAAATACAATTAACTATATTTCACTGCAATTTAAATAACTTTAAGTTATTAACATATGTACATTTTACGGTTTATTTTATCAATATTACGGATCGATAAGTATTATTATTATCACCGTATATAAAGTACATCCATTTAATAAAAAGAAATCTGACGATAAAATCATTATAGAGTAAAGAAAAATTAATGCAACAATTAATATTTTCCTTCTCTCGACGATTAAAATAACAGTAAATTATCAATTAACAATTCCATCGCTTGTCTTTGTCGAAAGTCGATTCGAAGAGTCGAGTCGATTAATAATAAATTCAAGCTATACTATCTCTGTCACGCTCCATTTCGATGGGTCCTTTGCCCCAAATCTTCCGATTTTTTGTGTACGGAATGAGGCCTACCAAAAACCCAGAAATAACAATCCATCCACCAGCCAAACAAAAGGACAAGTCCCACGAATCCGTTACGTCAAATATCCAACCAGCCAGTGGTGGACCAAGAAGATTTCCTATACCTTGACAAAGTAAACTAAGGCCGTAGGCAGTGGTGAATCTCTCTAAAGGTATCAACTCTACCAATATAACAGGAGTAAAACTAAAGCTACTCGCAAAAAAGAGACCGAACGCTGCCGAGGTGACCATCAGCAGATTATAATAAGGAGTTAACGTTGACATTAAAATCGTTGCCACACCGCAAGCAACCAGACACCAAGTGTAGGTTTTACTAACATTCATCCAAGGTTGATCTCCTGCCCATCCAAGACCAATCTGAAAACAATATAAAGTAACTACATTGTAAAATAGTTAATAAAATAGTTGCATCGATATCTCTGTAAAATAATTTGCAGATAAAACGAATCATACCATTCCAATCGTATTAGTAATGCCGATAATACTAAGGAGATTCGCAGCATCAGACTCGATGTAACTGTTTCTGGTAAGATGCTCGGCAAGATAAAAGTAAGGCACAATGAACCAAGTGAACAGCAAGATCGTTGACAGTGAGAGGAATAAAAAGTGCAGTTCCAGGAACATTGAAAAGTCCATCATACCCTTCAGTAAGTCTACTAATTCGCTGTACCATTTCTGGAAATAAAAGATTAGAATAGGTGTTATATTACAGGCTATAACGATAGTAAAACTAATTATTATTATTATTTATTTATTTCGATTTTTATCTTACCTCTTCGTTTTCTTTGGCTAATGTAGTCATACTATTCCTATAAATATCAGGGCAACTACTGGCTCTTAATCTGTATTTGTGCAAATTAAGAGCAGCACCACGATACATGACCGAGTTCCTGTGAACTCTAATATCTTTAAAATGGTGAGTATTGGTATTAAATTGTCTTCTTAACCACGGGAGAGAATCCGTTCTGACGACTCCACAACTAAGGTCCGCTATGCGTTGTTTAGAAATCGATTTTGATTTTCGTCCTTCGCTCATCTAAAATATTATATAATAATGTAAAAAGAAATAAAATTTGTCGTTGCTTTTTGTTTTCACTATATCAGACGGAAATAAATGGTTTTACTTACTGTATATTCAAGTTCTTTGACCAAGAGAGGATTGGCTTCTTCTGATTCTTTTTTAGATATCCTTTTCGTTATGTGATTCTTTATAGTGTTGCATGCAGCCCCTGAGTGAACATTATTCGTTGCATGCGAATTGTCATGTTTTGATTCGTCAGGTGCTTGTTTGATCCTTTCAATTAAAACGAATAATATTACTATAATTCATTATTAATCTTTTGTTATATTTCTTACTCGTGACGATATCGGAAGACATTAAATATGACAGAGGGACGAAAAAAAGAAAAGAAAAAATGAAATAAAAATAGCGGTACATATCGATCAAATTTGAAACCTCATAGACATTGTGACGCGACTCTTATTGCCGACTTCTCCAGTGGAATCTTGTAGCATTTTATCCGAATAACTTCTACATGATAGAAGGTTGGGATAGTTCTCCAAAATGACCTTATACAGTCTCGGGTTACTGGAAAGCGATTCTAATACTTCTACGGGCACCTGCAATACACGAAAGTACAAATTTTCTTTCCAATTAATTTTTTGATCTTTGTGTTTTTATCTATACGAAGCACAACTCTATCTTCTAATCATATTTATTAAAAATTCCTAATGTACTATGTATCAATTTATATTTATTTATCAAATTACCAATATAAAAAATAAAAATTCATTTCTACTGCTTCATTGTCAGTGGTATTTCATTTGAATATTAGAAAAAGAATATTAAAAAACAAAGAATTTCATTATTATTCATCGCGGAATCCCTCGGAGAGCAATTGCAGGATTCTTTTCATTCCGTATTTATTCAGGTCAGCTTCTCACCTTTTCATTGTGCTTCACGAAAGTAGGTAGGTTAACCACGCTTCTAAATCTAATATCCCCGTTCGCCGTCTGTGGACCGTCCGTGGTGGCGCTGAGAATCTGTAACAAATACTCCGGCGTATGTCCGCTCTTCAGCATTCTTCTCAATTCCTCGACCCCAGGAAACTCGTCTGCAGGGCTGATACTGGATCTATCGCATTCGGACTTGGTCGTCGATTTTTTCGGGGTTGCACCGTTCTGTTTTTCCTGTTCCAAGATCCACCATTCAGGATCGCGCATTACCGTACCACAAACGATCATGTTGAAGAAGGTGCCTGCTAGCAGCAAGCAAGTGCCTCTCCAGCCATATTCCTCGATGAAATACGTGGTCATGGGTGCGTACAAAAAGGTACCGATCCCTGTGCCACAGGCGCCCAATCCTACAGCTAGGGTTCGCTTCTTATCGAACCAATACGCGATGCTCACGACCGCAGTGACGTAACACAAACCCAAACCCAGACCAGCGATGACTCCAAAAGTCAAATACATTACCTCGATGGAATTGCTAAAGGAGCTCAACACGAAGCCTATTCCTGAGATCAGGCCACCTACGATGGTCATACTCCTACATCCGTAACGATCTACTAAGGCCGACATTATAGGACCGGACAAAAGTGGTACAGCCATAAAAAGAGAACCTATCCAGGCTGTTTTCGATTTAGACGCACCGAATTCTTTAAGGAATTCGATGTACAAAAGGCCGAAACTGAAGGACACTCCATCGGCTATCATGGAGATGACCAAAGAAGCCAATACGACTACCCAACCCCATCCACCATCTGGCACTTTAGGTTTCCTTTTTCCCTTGTTGGCTAATTCGTCGTCTAAAGTGCTATCGGAATCGATAGAATCCCTCGTGTCGTCTCTGTAGCCAGGATTAGGGGTGATTATTGGCTTTGCCTCCAAATATCTCCAATTGTTGGATCCGTCGTTTTTTTGAAATGGGGGCAACTCGTTGGCTAACGGGGTTGTTATTATTAACTTGATTTTATTGACAGGTGTAGGGTCTATCGTAAGATTCGGCGAGGCCAGGGAACTATTGTCAACAGGAGTAGGTGGTGCTCTGTCCTCCGTGCAATCTGTTCCAGGACTCAGTAGATCGATCTTGTCCTCTATATCGTCGGTCAAACTTAGATCCTTGCTTTTGCCAATTTCCAGAGATGTCGTTAAGAAAGTGTCCTTATCGGGTGACAATGATTCCACGCTTCGATCGATGGTATGAGCTGGTGTAGACAGAAGAAGTCTTTCGTCCGCCAAACTACTGAGGTCTTCGGTGTTCCCAGAATCTGGATCGATCTCTGAATATTTCGTAGACGAGGCGACGCTTTGGGAACGAGACAAATCGATCGTATCGTGCGTTTCTGGATCTGGCGTGCCACACGGTGTGCTTGGAAATACCGTTGGACTGCCATTTTGCCAGCCAACGATGGGCGCCTTTCTCGGCAGACGATAATTCGAATTTGTTTGATCTCTCTGATAGCTGTTCGATCGTGGATAATAATTTGGATCTCTCGCGGTTAGTCCGTCTCTTTTGATCAAGTTCGTCGAGCCGTTGTTGCGAATATCGTTATTGTTGTTCCAATTGCAGGCAGATTTGTGGGGTACCTGTTGCACGTTCAGTTGATTTGTTGGTTTTAATAGCAGGTTCTCGTTACGATCGGTCATCGTTGTTATTCTAAATGTAGGTGCTGGCCGAGTGGATCCAACGTCGGGGCCAGCCCTTCAGCCTCTGGATCTCGCTCGGGAAAGATCGTTCACGCCCCTCACCTACCATAAGGACTTTCCGGTCGATCTTGGAAAAGTCACTAAACGTCGGTCGCCTCAGCATGCACGCTCCGTCTTCTTGCTTCTCCTGTGGAAAGATCTGCTTTCAATAATATAGGAAAAGTATACTGCTTTATAATTATAAATTATGATATTCTTGGTTATGCTATCGGATAATTATTACAAATTTTAATCAGTATAGTTAAATAATGTTTGTACAAATCGTTCATCGTTCTATGACGAAATACTTGAAAGTTTCTCTTTCAAATAAAATCTTGGAATATTTGTTCTAAATTAATTAATAAACAAATGATCGTATTTTAATGTTCAATTATTATAAAGCATAAAAGACTATATTTTGTTATTTCCAAAAAGATACAAGCCGTTTACATGTAAATTATAGGCGTATCTTATTTTACGTACGTACTGATCTTAAAATTAGATCTACGTAGCAACTTGTAAGTTTTTTAAAAGCTGCCAAAATACAAAACTTTGTTTATTCTGTTAAAAAGTATTATATTCTTTGTATGATGAAATATAGGTAACAATTACGTCAGAATTCTAAACACACCGTAGTGAATAAAATATGCTAAGATATAAGACGAGCGTTAAAAGGAAACGTCAAAGTGTAAAATCATAAAATAAATCAAACGTGCCTCGTTAACGTGTACTAAGAGAGCACAGGAGTAAAAAAAGTGGCATAAAACAAGGAAGTTCTAATAAAAACGGGGAAAAAATAAAAGTGAAGTAATTAGCAACGATGATAAAAAAGTAAGAGCTGTTTACTCACCATTGAGGTAATGTAAGATGATATATAGGCGTGCATGCGTGTCTCGGTACAGGAATGTGCATACGACACTGAACGGTGTGAGCAAGTATAAAGAAATCGATAGAAAAAGAGATGGACCATATTTGCGATCAACCATTAAGTGATTAAGTGATTAAGTTAACTAATTATATATGCTAAAACAAGCAAAGCGTGCGTGTTCAATTAGAGAATTCAAAGAAGCTGGGAAAAGAAAATAATTAGTGGTCAGTGTGAAAGCAGAAAAAATAAATTTCTGAAACAAGATAAAAGGAATTAGAAAAATAATTATTAAATATCTTTCAGCGAAGTATTACATCTACTACATGCATGATTCCACATATATATTAATGTTACCTTAAACCGCAATGTTAATAAAAATAAGAAGTATATCTAAAAAAACACACATTTTATGTAAGATCAATACTTAAATATCATTAACTATCGATGGCAAAAATTGTTAATACACGTAAATTAAATTTTTCCATTATACATTCTGCCTAATTAAATTACTTCTTCGCTTTTAACACGCAAATATAAATGGAACAGTCTCAGTCTATATCAACGACTCATCACTTCTATATACACTTTCCTATTCTATTCCATTTTCCATATCCCACGGTTTAAATGTATTCTCCGATTAAGAAGAATATTTGTGCCCCGTAATCGCAAGTTTGTTCTCTTGCGCTCTTATCTCATTCCTCTAAAGAAACAATGGGGAAACGACGTATGTACGATTAGAGGGCATTCATGCGAGGCGTCCTCTATTATTTAATCGCTTTTCTTTCTTGGAAATAAAATATCTTTTTCAAATGCCGTGTGCTCATATATCAAATCATTAAATAGCGACATTCATCGGTGTCTTATCGTTAGAACTATAAACCCACTTAAGCCCATACACACTGCTTTCTCGGTTGCTTTTAAGATTCCATACAATAAAAAAAAAAGACGATGGCTTGTAAGATAAGTAACAGATATTTCACTGCCAATATTAATTATTATTGCAATTTCATTAAAGAAAGAAAAGGAGGAAGAAGGATAGTTTCAACGTACAGGGTGATTCTAAAGTCTCAGTACAATTAAAAAAGACACGATTGCCTATGTAGAAATAAGTTAAAAATATAGAATACGATACTTTCATATGTCGTAAAAGACGATTTTAGAAATTTGTCATTTTTATCTTATATTTTCGACTTATTTTTATAGGAGAAATCATGTGTCCTTTCCGACTGCACCATAATTTCGGAATCATCCTGTATACTAACACTGCTATATATATATATTATTGTACATACAATATAACGCTATACATAGCGCATTATCTAAATATATTAAATACTAGTACGTTACATATTATTTATTATATTGATTGTACATTATATAACACACCATGTACATTTTGTTGATACAGCCCTGGCTGTATTTATGTCCTCATATATCCATATTTCTATCCTGCTTTATACTGACTCTTGAAACGTAATTACTTTGATCACTGATCAATTTTACGATCTTGCTAAATCATGATCCTACAATACGATTCATACGCTTAATTTGACTAACACGTAGGAGCATTATCCTAAAACGCTCTATCAATTATCACCTATATAAATACGAGAAGGTTGACTTTAGTGCTAAGTACATGTCCGGAGCCTAATAAGGTCTCAGTAATGAATCATCTGTTTAAGCAGGTTTAACCTTAACTTTGGCAGGCTTCAACTATACGTAATTCATTTTTCGACAAAAATGCGGCAAAAGTGCGGAGAAAACCGAGACGCCCTCTGTCAGAAAGCTAAAGTAATATATCCGGTAGATGGACACGATCCAATAATAACACGCAGTTTCGTAACTATCGATTCGAAAAATAACTTTCAGAAATTATATTCTTTGTTTCCTCAAGTTTAAACATTTCTTTTATAATAATAATTGTAACGATAAATTATATTACAATTTATATTATTAATTATAAAAATAATAATTATTATTATTATTTGCTAGACTATTATTACTATGCATTATTACGCATTTGTGGGAAATTCAGAGATACTGGTATAGTACTCGTTGTGATATTTGGTTGGAAAAACATATTTCACCCAGCATTGTATTGCTTTATATTTATAAAAATATAAATTTGCGCTAACATTCGCGGTTTCGTGGTATTTATATCTAATTATTTATGCAAAGGATTTTTCTAGTTGAGTTATACATTCCCTTTTGGCTTTTGGCAAATTCTGATAGGATTATTCGAAGAGAATTATGTCACTGGGTTAGTAGGTAAAGCTAGTAGTACTAGCAAGTTCTTATAATCGAGAAGCGACCATCGAACGTGAACTCAAGCACATGATTTATAGGTTTACGAAAGAATCGATACGATTCCAGGTTATTTTAGATACATTTACCCTTTTCGTTCTTCCCACTATAGTACTTTCCATTAACGTATGAACCTTGAAGTTCTAATGCAAACTCAATAAATTCTTTCTATTTGTAACACTTTTATTTCAACTATAACTATAACAGATATATTTTATATTACCGTGACTTAATTTAAACTTCATTTCGGTATTAAAGTATACGATGGTTGATGCGAGAAATCGTGCGTACTAACAAAGATCTTTTTTCATATCTTTAGCAAACTTTTAAGATTATGTTTATTTGTAGAAAAACATAATTAGGTCGAATATGATCCAAGGGATCTGATAGAGTTAAACGAACTAGCATAAACCCATTCTAAATTATTATAATTACTCCTATAAACTAACGATATCAGTCGAGGGTTAACATTGATAATTACGAAATAATTAAATAAAAATAATTAATTAAATTTTGGAAATTCTTGTCTGCTCGATATCGAGGACCTCTTTGCCCTCCGGTGATTTATTACACGCACGATATGGTTTATCTTATTTCCAAAAGCCAGAAACACCCAGAAACAGTCACAACCATATAACAACAGGAATAAAGTAGTATCTGATGACACAGATCAGTCCTGTACATGTAATCTCTCAAGTAATTCTACTTGAACTCTATATTTCATTCAACAAAGCGACGAGCGATGGCAAATATTTAAAGAGATAATAAGATCTTTCGAAACTGCAAAGAACGAGACCTATCGACATCGAAAAATATCTTCTTTGTAATCACAAGAAGTTTCTGTTAATATTTTAACATGGAAACGTAAAAAACGTATAAAAAATTTTTCTCGGTATCGTTGTTAGGTTCTTCTAATTTATTAATTTTTTTTGTTTAAATAGTATAGAATTTCATGCAAAGTTTCAGACGATCGATTGTTCTTTTGACTCCGCGCGAACCTTCACCTGCAAGGTGTGGCCGCAGCTTTAAGGTTATCTTATCAGAAAGGAAATCCAAGACTGATATTATTAGATAGCACGCGATGGTCCTTAATCGCCCCTGTACTTGTTCATAATTGCTACTGGACTGTTTTCGTATACTTGCAACATAAAATTAGGGCAAATGTAAGGTATTGCTTCTTGCATTTCCTCGTTACTTTGTTCTGAAAAATGTGAATAAAAGATAAGAAAAATAAATCGTTAGATATTCTAAATATCAGAAACCCTTAAATATCTATGGAAATGTAAAAATGATATTTATACATTTTTAGAAGGTAACAAACTTTTTGATCTTTTTCCCTTGAAGAAAGAAATATTTGATTTCCTATTCCCTCGGAATAATATCGTTACTTCTTTTCATGCATATTTATCACGCAAGATGTTCAAATAGATCGGAAAATACTAAAAGTAAAATAGTATCGCTAAAAACAAAAATCTTTACGGATGCAATACGTATTGGATATTATATTGTTTAGCTCAAGGAGTAACTCAACTTTCCTCTGGCATTAAGAAGATTAGGTCACGAGTATATACGTATATGTATATATATGTATTTTTGCAGGAATATGAGTACGCACAGGATGATTCAGGAGCGCCAAAGGTGGGTGATCGGGGGGTGTCACCATGACAACCGCCATGGTCGATTCCAACGTCTACCATCCGTCAGAAGAAAATAAACAAGCGGGATCATGCACTGTTGCGATTCATTTGCCAATTAAAATCAATAGCGTTGAATATCGATGATAATTCATGAATTCTCGTGCACGCGAAGCCTGATCAATTTGCTCGATTTTTAGTTATCCACGTTATATTAGATCGTTAATCGCTGAACGAGTAAACTCTAAGATACAACATTATCGTTCCATAAATATCATAATGTTAATATTTACGTTATTAATCTGTTATTGTCATACTCGTGTTGCAACACTTCCTAAGTATTGCTTTTTGTTATTGGTGAATAAACATAGTCAACTGAAAAAGTTGGCGTTTTACGTAAAGTGTTTGATATCGATTTGAAGATTACCCATCACAGATTTTGATATTTGATGCTTTGAATATTAAGATCACGTTAATCATAGGATAAAATTTCATTGTAATATATCTTTTCTTATTGCGAAAATGATACAATAAGGAGAGAGGGAGAGTTAAAGTTACAATTAACTTTTTCGTATGTTGTTAGTTTAATATTGTTTTATTATTGATATTAAATAAGAAATAGATATCTATTGTTTATGGTGATTGTAATGATACTGAAACTTTATTATTATAAATAATATTAAAATGAAACTCGTAGAAAACAAAATTTATAGAACACCTCTAATAAATCGTTAGAATTAAATTCGTAATCAATAATTGCATAATACATTTGCACACATTTTTTCACAAATAAAAAGCAATTATCAATGTAAAAGGAGTTTAATATCATTTGCATAAATATATATTAAACGACATAAAAATACATTAGAGTTTTGTTATATATTTGTGAAGCGATTGGTCATTAGATTTCACGAGGGAAAAAAAAGTTAAGATATTGAAACGAGGAAGATTTACCGAGGTGAATAATTATTTATAAGAGTTCTACGTCATATGTATTATTCAGATATGCAGATCAGTACCATTCCGGTTTAATTATCTCGAATGCATTGGTGAAAGCAACATTAAGCTATCGCGCGCAGCACGCGAATGTCAATGTCTGTTATTGTTGGTAGGTTACTTTTATGACGTAATTTTAGCTTAACATGCAGATTGGTAGAAACATAAACGCTTACATAATTATATGACACCCCAGGGTCCAGATTTTCACTTGTAAACCTGCCAAAAGGACATTGACCTTAGACTTACACATGGTTCTCACTTTGCTAATTCTTTTTCTAAATCTTTCAAATTCGTACATAATAAAATACCTACATACTAAATTAATTAACCTACTGTCGACGAAAACAATATTTGGAATGTTGATCGATGGTTGTAAATAACCTAAAGTATACACGTCTCTGGAAGTTATAGATTTTCGGTACATACGTATATATAACATAACCTGTTCGCATTAAGCTCATAATACGACTTTCAGGCTAGTATATATGTACTTGCGATGTAAACATAATATAGATCACATTTTCAACACTTACTGAGAAATATAATTTTGTTTTCATGGAACAAGCGAATATTTAGCGTTATGAAATCGATATTATCGTATAATAGTTAAAAGTAACGTGACATTTTACCTGATATAAGGAAAATGTAGGTCAAAGAAATGAAATTCTAACCAGTAGCTCAAGCTAAGAATAAGAAAAATGATATGTAATGCTAAGCAAAGTTTATTTTCTCCTTATCTAAATATTTTCTGACAGAAAAATTCGCCTCTTATCGAAAACAAAAATAAAGAACAATGCCCCTACTGATAACATAAAGAAATTAAATATCCGATCATTCAATTTACAAATGCCTGTCAATTAAGTTTGACATATCAAAGGAATGCTTTTGTTAAAGAGGGCGTATTTTAATGTAATAAATATTATTTTTTATTTTTATTATAATTATGGTATTGCTTTCAGAAAGCATTTCAAATGACTTTTAATAAAAGTTTTACATGCTAATAATAATTTTAAGAAGTAAAATACAGCTATATTATACGAGAAATAAAATTTTTTAATTAAATGTGATAGATTCTTTTATCTTAAGCCAATGGTAATTCAAAAATTTTCGCCAACTATAAAAATTCACGAAACATTTAACACATCGATTTTAGCAAAATCAAAAAGTCCTTCGATTTTATCGTCTTTACGACTTGTTTCGTTCTTATTAGAAATCTTAATTCGATTATATATTAACAAAAAAATATTACAAATTTTGCAAACGTGATAGTAGAAAAAATTATGGATTCGATAATATTGGTATTTATAATATTGATATTTTTTCACTAATATTGATTGATATAGAGCATTCGGATTTCAATTTTTGCCTTCTCGAAACTACATATCCTTAAAGATGTGTTCTCATGCATATTTCATGTAAATCAACAAACAATGATTAAATGAACAAATAAAAATTAAACAAACATTATGACGTCTGTGTGCTTTTATAGAATGAAAAGAAAATTGTTTTGTAGTTTTGTTACTTTGTTTTTCGTCCATACATTTGCTACTTTGATATTAATAATATACAAAGGTATCTAACAAAAGAAATTCGTGCATGTATGTATAACAATTTTCCAACTGTCAACTCACCCACGAGGAGTCTTCCTAGTTTTTCGGTGTTTTCGCTTCTTCTGAAAACGAGCTGTCAGAAAATCGTCGAATTCACTAGAAGATTTACTGGTTAAAGATCCACCCGTATAATTTTTCTCGCTCGATACTCGATACGTTCTATCGCGCTCTGATGTCACAAAATGCGAATCTTTTCTTTATTGCATGTGCATAACCACTTCGAGTGAACGCGCCCTGAGTACTGAAACAGAGGTGAACGCTGCTGCGCGTTCGCCCGTCATTGAAACTATTCCGAGTACACCTGTGACTAAAAGAGGGCGCAAGTCAGTTCTTTAACCACTTGCGCGTAATATCGCAATCCACCTATTAAATTTAAAATAATAACGATAACGTCATCTGTAGTAAAGTACGTTAGAACTATCTATGAATCCATACGATTATAGGGAATCCAGTATAATAAAATGCAGATTTGCACATAAAGTCTATGAAATCAGAATGTATTCAATTAATATCAATATAACTTAATTTATACAAAATTTACAAAATGTATGCAACTCGATATATTTTTAATATTTTTGAATTAGTTTCGAATGAACAACATTTGGATGGTAAGTTATTGATTACAATCATTTGTTATTAAACGATTTAATTTAATAATTATACGTGGATTGTGGCTTCATGAGATATATTATTGAACTTTTAAAATAATAATTTACGCTGAGTAAAAATACTGGTGATATTAAATTGCGATTGTCTATTAGAACATCAGAGATGTTATCCGTTGTATTTCTTTTGAGCAACGAATGATTTTGTTATCGTCCATGATAGGTGAACTATTGGTAAAAATATCGATTAAAAAATGTCATACATGCACGAGAGGGTAGTATTAGAATATGAAGAAAGGACAATTTGAAGTTGTGATTTACTTTTTATTTTATTTTACTTTAAATAAGACTTTTATATTTTTGTACGCGTGAGTAGTATACGTTTATACGTGAATGTGTGTATGTATGTGTGCCTGAGTACGTGTAGCTGTGTGCACATATACACATTTATACAATTCAAAAATGGGTTGTTCTAATAAAGTCTAAAAAGGAGTCTTAACATAAGTCTCCGTATTCCATTTACAATGGAACGATGTTGCTTGTAACTGTAGCAAAACCGTACTTTTAGCAGGATAATCGTGCGCATTAAGTTATCGAAAGATTCACTAAAAAAAAAAAAGAACAACGTTTAACGTAATTTTAAGTTATTTTCAACTACAAGGAATAATGTTTTTGCTACGATTAAAATGTGAAGATAATCACACAACGAAAATGGGTTACTGATTGTACTTTAGCTTAAAAGAAAACAAGAATAACGAGTTTGCGATTATGTGATACATCATATTATTTTCATAACTATAAGAGAAAATTACGATACAAATATCTCGAAAATTATTTACGCTATACATTATTCTAACTTATAAGGTGCAATGAAAAAAAAAAAACAATTGCTCACGAAAATCCAGACTACGAGTGATCACAAGGATCACTTTTGGACCACGTAGCAAGCAACAATTGTAGTATGCTATGTTCTAAATATATGTGTATTATGTATAAAACTAAAAGAACGGTTCTGCTCTGAATTTTCCCTGTTTTACAGTTCAAAAGAAACTCTTAACGTGTCTGCGTCATGCCTTGAACCGAGCTTTTTCATCATTTTCATTGTTTACTTGTCTCTGCGTAGACTTTAAGCCACTTTCAAACGTTCAAGCGATTGTTTCGTGGTTATCAACCATGGGTAATAGGATATCTTATTAATAAAGAGGTAGTGAGAACGTTCTTGGTTATTGAGTAACAGTCAAGAAGAGAAATCTTCGAGAAGGAATTCAACGTTTACGACGCACTTGGTGGACACACTTATCGGCGGATCAATCAAATTCTCAAAACCGTTCGCTATATGGAAATGTATTCTTATCATTCGCTCGAACAAAAACATTTGCTTCTTTAAAACGTTCGTAATATACGTTAGATATAAGTTTTTATTTCCGTTCGCGGCTATTATAGAAGTTCTCACTAGTTCCTTTACAAAAATTATTATCCCATACCTCGCCTTAATAACTACTTAAACACTATTTGATGAAAAGTCGATCGGCAGAAGCGACCGTACGACCCGGGTTCGTATATTTGAAATGCGGTTTGTTTTCATAATAAAATATTACTTTATACATTTTGTAAACGCCCCGTAAGGCCGCGTCTGCATAATCACGCTACCATAACGCGAGCACATGCACTGTAGAACTAGTTATTGTACCACGATGAAAGAATAAATTATTACTCGAATGGCAAAATGTGCCGATAGATTTATATATATATATATTATATATATATATATTAAGACGCAAGACAAATGATAATTCATACGTAGATATCCGATTTTTTTTTCCTTTTTTAAAATATCGGAGAATGGAATTTTTTTTGTATACTAGTCCGAAGAAAATACTTTGAAATTTTTGTGTCGTACGAAGGCCCCGTAAAAATTGGGAAACTAATTTGTTTGAGTGTACGAACGATTTTCTAAAAAAATTGCTTATATCAAGGAATAACATGCACTTTGATTCGTGTTCCTTCTCTTCTTTTTTACGAATCTTAACGTTAATCTCCGATTTATTCTTACGACTCGATTGAACATCTAAAATAAAGAGTTGAAAAGTCATAACCCATCAATTTTTAGGATTACTTAACATCTTAATAAATAACTTGCGAAGAATGGTAGTTACAATATCCGTGTACGACTATATGATGCCGTTAGGCTATAATATAATGTGACAGCAGTGCAAATAAATTGGAAATGCCTGATTAGAATTAATGTACACGCACGCACGCATGCACACGCTATGAGAACGGAGGTAACCTATTTATAGCTCGAAAATTTCACAAAATTCAAGTTCATCATCACAGAAAAGCTATATATATATACATATATGGCTATTTACATACATGTCTTTAAGACCTTTCCATGCACAAATGTACATAAATCGAAAGGAAAAAAAAATGGTAACTAAATTGAACGACTAATCGAGCATATTTGGCTCGCGTTACTCGTTTAATCTCACTTTTTGTCTTTGTTCGATCGACAAAACTACAAAAGCAGGCATAACATTACGCTAAAAAGAATGCGAAGGCGACTTCTGGTTGTTTCGATATGATTAGTAATAAAAATCAACGAAACAGCGAAAACATCTGACCGATAGACTTTAACATACTTATATTTACAGTGATATCTTCGGCGCTATGTGGAAATAACTTGTCAGATTTTTAAATGCAATCGAGTGAACAAATTTACGCCGAAAGGAACGTTTTTTTTTTTCTTCCACTACCGTTTCCTCGAGAACGCATGGTGAAAAAGTACAAGACGAATTTCGTTTTTAATCCTAGGAGGAATATGAATGGTTGGTTTATCGTTTATCTATTATCCTGAGATTCAAACTTTTCTTAATTATCAATCACACTTGACGTTGAAACCGATTCGAAAAGTGTGTGCACTTTATTGCTAAAGCAAGCTTATTTCAATTTATATATTACTTTTATCGTGACATCGTCTATGACTAGTCATGAACTTCTGTTTCTCGTTACGTATCATTTTTTTTTAGTTATTTCAGCGATTAATAGTATTTCAAACTTTGTAAAATTAGCAACATTTTCGCCCCCACTTTTGTCTAGCATCATCGCTAGTACAATCATTGAGACTGCCGAGTACAAAGTGAATACGATATTCGTGTAAATATCATCGGATGTTAAACGACAAACAGTGATCGCACAGTGCTCGTTAATTCACTATTCGACCAGTTTACGTATCGAAGTATTTCTTTTCAGGTCGTTCGTAATATTATCTTTGGACACTAGCGATAATTGTCAATCTTTCTTATTTGTACATTGGATCGATCGATCGTTCGTCGTTCGAACACGCGCGAAACTCAGATGGCATATAAATCCTTAATGAAAGAAGATGCCTCAAAAAACGTCACTTCTTTTTTTTTTTTTTATTTAGATAAATCACTTAACGCGCTGAACTGTTTAATTAGCTTGTATATACGCTATTCTACGAAGGAACCACGAACGTTCAATTGAATGTAAAATACGCGGTAGGTTTACAGCGCAACGCGGGAAAAAGATACCGCTGTAAAACTAATTGCACAGCTGCTAATTGCAATTCCTTTTGGTTGAAAACGTTGCGTTTCCATAAATTCCATTAAATCGATAACATAAATTACAGATCGATGTATATCGGTATCGCATTATCGACGATCGTATTATAGTTTTCTTAGAAACGATTAACGCGATCAGTCGCCGGCGTCCTTCAGACTCTGTTCACGTTTGCAAAATCTTCGTCAGTTTCCTCTTTCCTCGATCCGTGCAAACATTTCCGGTATAGGCTAATTAAAGGCATCGCCAGTAAAAGAACTCCGCTCAACGCAATGAAGAAACCGGCTAAGTAGAACGACAAATCGTACGTCCCCGTGATATCGTAAAGCCATCCTGAAACAACGAAAATACGTTTTGCGTACTCAGGCATCGATATGTTCCGTAAGATGGGCGGTGCATTCGCCCGAATTTTCTCGGTTGTCGTCAGACAATGGAAGTTTGGCCGTAATTACACGACGCTCAATCTGGGCCATGAAACTTTAAAGCTATTACGATCGTATAATTCACATAGAGCACCCGAGGTAACACGGACAAAGTTACCGGTAATTTAACCTGCTACCCTCTGACATTTTAGCGTAAATTGTTTCAAGTATTCGTAGGAATAGAATCGTTTATCGTGTCTATCATAAATACGTAAAAATATGTATTAAATTATAATATATAATTGTACGACAGTAGAAATTAGAATTTTCTTTATGAATCTGAGGAAAGCTTCGATCTGGCTTTAGGTCTTTTAATATAACAAATAATAAGTAATAAAACATTTTTGAAATTAATATCTTAAATTTCATCGTTAATTTTTAAACAATGATTTCACTCTAATTGGCGAATCTTTTAAATAACATTCTATTTATTTAATTACGCAAGATTGGTTTTATGCTATCCAGAATTATAAGTATTACAGAGGAAGTATCAGTCGTTTCGTTTCGTGGAAAGATGAGCAACTCGTAACGAGAGTTTCTCCTTACCAGCCAACGGAGGACCCATAAGATTTGCAACACCCTGGACCAAGAGTAGAAGGCCATACGCGTTTGTGAATCTTTCGAGCGTAATCAGTTCGACGAGGATGATGCTGGTAAGACTGTAGTTCGCCCCGATGAATAATCCAAAAGCACCAGAGATCGCGCATAAGGCATAGTAACTGCCAATTACCATGGGTATTAAAGCCGTCACCGCGCCACAAAATGCCATGCATACTGCATATACGATAGATGCGTTTACCCATGCTCTGTCACCTGCCCAACCAAGCAGAATCTGAAAAATATTGTCCATTTTTAACATTTATCAAATTTCCAGAAGTGAAGTTTTAATAGAGAGAGAGGGAATACATTCAACTTTCCTTATAAAATTATTATTTCAAGTTCTAGAGTCGGGAAAATCGTAGAACGATTATACTTAAAAAAAAAAAAAAAAATAGTAATAGATAGATATAAACACGTTGTTGACCGGTTATTTTATGTAAAGACTAACGCGTACCACCGCCTGTTTTATGCAAAATCGAGCAACTTTTACTTTATGCGTGAAATCACGAGTTCACCCGTGACTGGTCAACGATGCGTTAACATCCTCTGACACAAAGCAAATATTTACAAAACTATAATTTTCTAGCTTCCAAAGCTGCATATAAAATCGATGGCTCGAACCATTACATTTATTTTATATATGCAAAAAATGTTACGAGTTTGAGGAGAGAATTGTCTGTAGGACACGAGTGATCTACGGTGTCCCCAATGTACAATGTCTCGAGAATCGTTTCTAACGCATCTTCCACGTATTTGACTTTGCTGAATCGATAAGCAACTATGTAACTTTTCTCGGAATTGTTTCTATGTTAATCGCACCGACGCAAGTCTAGTCTAACCCTTTCGCGTGACGCAAACTCGGGCTTAAAGAGAGTTTGCGACCAAACGAGATCAGAGAGGGTGAAAGGAACTAGATACGTCACTGATTGACCTAAGGCGGTATTGACGCGATACCAGACCTTCAAGAAGCTTTTTAGGTTGAAGAAAAACGTTCGACCCTGCGTGGACGTTGCTCGCTCACACCAGAGAGCAAAGTTTCCAGAAAAATTCTGTCAAGTTTTTCGATCGTTAACAGCGACAGCAAAAAGGATAACGCGATAATTATAATCTAACACGATAATCTAAATAAAAAATCGAATTTTTATGGAAAATATCGACCAAGATCAAAGACAAAGAAGCTATTATGACGCTTCTATCTGTTTACGTGTATGCGAGAAACGTCAATTTGCGGAAATATATAAAACACAAACGTCGCGGAAAATGTAGCAGTAGACATAGATAATTACATAGTACGAATTATAACGCGCAACACGAAATAATATGCAACGTTTTTACAAGCTAAACGGATAGACGCCGATCGATCGTTGCGTAAGATTCCAGCGGGGATTTAATTTCAAATATCATTTCGAAGCCGTACGAAGGTACAAAGCGATTATGAGGTCTAAAATTTTCAAAAAATTTCGCTCGTAGACACAGGGAACAGCTGTTGGAGGAATGGATGTCTCGATGAATCGGTAGGCGGAAATAACCATTCTTTATCGAGGGATAAATAACGGCGAGGCAAACTAATATCGGAACACAGAAAGGAAGAAAGTGACGGTGCAAAGGAGAACCCACCGAACAATGAACATCGATATTTGGAATTATCGACATGTTGGTTCGTGCGACACGATAATATTAAGTAACGCGTCGTCGTTGTTAGATTTTCACGTTTAAAGCATCCACGATTGTTGCGTCTTCGCAATAACAACTGTTGCCGTAAAATTGCGACCAAACGTAAGAGGAAGTGAAAAGAATAAGCATCGTTTGCAACTATTGGAATTTCAAATTGTTTGACATACATCGATAAACATCGTTATACGTACTTGAAATAGCCTTCGAATAGATAAATTGATATTGTGCGTTAAAATCGTGCGACGGTTGTGCCATACTTGTCCGACATTTAGACAACGATCGATTCCGAATAACGCGCGAATATCGAATCGTGATAATAACGGAGTAATAATTGTTCGGAGACAAACTGGGTCATCGACTTGCCGAAACTTGGAAAACGAAATTTCCTCCCTTGGGAAATTTTTTATCTTCGTGGAGAAAGATTTCGAACGTTTCGCTCGACGAACAAAGCCCAAGACATTACGAAATTTAGATTTGTACGTAAGCTAGTCGTCGGTTCGCTTATAAAAAAAAAAAAGGAGGTTGGAATAAGAAACGTCGTTAAAGCAAATACATTACAACACTATATTTAATCGCCACCTGTAATTGAATTATTCGAATGAAAATATTTTATCTCGCGATAACAAGTAAGTAAAATGGTAATTTCCGATAGTCGATAAAAATTGATACGAAAAAGAAAGAACGGTAAATTATCGGATCGCTGCGTATATAAGACTCGGTATATAAGGATATTCTAAGAAATCGATTAACAAAGAATATATTAATAGCCGATGAATGTACTTTCTACTTTCCAACGGAAGAAGAAGAAAAGCGTTGCTCGCGGTTGGATAATCGATGGATAATCGAAAATAGCCATTAAATTGAGAATCGAAGATCGTTCTTACCTCGCCACCCATGTTGGTTATTCCTATGACCGATATTAAAATAGATGCGTCGGTTTCGCTAAAGCCCATCTCGATCGCGTTGTCTGTCAAATAGACGTAGGGCACGTCGTACCAGGTATGTAGGAGGAAATTGCTAATGGCGAACAGCAAGAAACGCGAATCAGCGAAATGAGAAAAATCAAGCATGTCGACGATGAGGTCCCAAAATTCCCAGAGACCGGCGTACCAGACGAGTTTGGTTCTAGCTATGGTGGTCATCGAGTTCCTATAAATATCCGGACAACTGGATGCCCTGAGTCGATATCGATTTATGTTCAACATAGCACCTCTATACGTAAGGCTCTGCCTATGCACTCTGATATCCTTCAAATAGGCAGTAGGTAGTCTCCTGGTATGCTCGAGAGTGCTGGATCTTCTCAACGAGCTATCCAGATTGATCTTTTTCAACCACCACAATCGCCAAGCGGCGTCCGTTTGCTGTCGAAGAGTTTGCTCGTCGTTGGGCAAGACCTTGTCCTTGTTTTCCTCGCTCTTCAACTCGGACAAAGAGCTCGGCGTGGGCACGAATCTGGCCGAAGGTGTGCTCAGCTGATCGTGAAGCGGGCCGGAATCGCTGAAGCTCCTCGAGGAGATGAGCAGACTCGGATAATTTTGCAGTAACACGTTGTACACGTTTTTACGAGTACTAAGTAGTTCCAATACCTCCAACGGTACCTTTTCGCCGTTCTTCACGAACGTGGGTAAGCTTACCAGACTGGAAAATAGCTTTTCACCGTCTTCCTCCTCTTCCTCTTGAGTCCGAAGATTCTCCATGATCGTGAGGGTGTTCAGCGAACTATTCGCGGAGAACGAGTCCACGCTCGAGCTCTGTATCCTGGTCCTCTTTTTCTCCCGATTTTTCCGTCTCTCCTCGGTCTTCGCCTTCGCTCTGGTGGTCGTCCATTCGAGATCCCTCATAAGACAGCCGCAGACAGCCAGATTGAGGAACAGACCGGCCAATATCAGCGTGGTTCCCCGCCAGCCGTATTCAGCCAGCAGATACTGCGTAACCGGGGCAAAGATGAACGTTCCTATGCCGCTACCGCAGACGGACAAACCTGTCGCGAAAGATCTCTTCTTATCGAAGTAGTAAGCGACGATCACCACGGCTGCCACGAAACACAAGGACAAACCGAAGCCAGCGAGAACCCCGAAAGTGAATATCAGAACCTCCATGGAATTGGCGAAAGAACTTATAACGAAACCGGCCGCCGCTAGGATACTGCCCGCTATAGAAACTCTTCGACAACCGTATCTGTCCGTGAGGAAACTGGCCACGGGGCCCGACAACAACGGCATCGCCATGAACAAGCTGCCGATCCAGGCCGTCTTCGATTTCCCTTCGCCGAAATAGTTGAGGAATTCCACGTAGATCACGCCGAACGAGAACGTGATACCGTCGGCTATGAGGTTAACCATGAAGGAAGCTGCGACGACCACCCATCCCCAACCGCCATCGGGTGGCGTAGCCTCGCACAATTGCCCCAAGCTGGAATTATCCTCGGAACTGCTGGTGGTCGACGGTGGTAGAGAAGGGCTCGATCGCGGCCTCTGCTCCCGGCACTGCTGCTTCTTCGAGTCTTTGTTAAATTGCACATGATGCTGTTGCTTGTCCTCCCGCGGCGATTTCCCGTTAACTAACTTCTCGGTACTCTTCTCGGACGGCGAACGATTCTTCGACAGGATCTTGGTCGGAGAGCCGAAAATCGAACTTCGCTCTGTGAAAACGCTCTTACGCTTCGGCGGGCTGGCAACGTTGTCCTTGTACAAACTGTCAGGCTTTTTCACCGAGTTCTGCGATTCTTTCGATTCTCTCAATTCGTGCCTAGCTTCCTGTCGAATCTTCGAGCCAGGCTCGTTGTAAGCAACGTCGAACGTCTTCTCCAAACAATTTCGTAACTCCTCGTCCTTCTCGATCGCCGCATCGTTCACGTAGCTCTGATCGTACAATATCTTGGATCGTTCCTCGGTAAGAATTCCGATCTGATCGGAATTTTTTCTCAACCGTGACGCGTTCTTCACCAAAGAATTTAGTTCCGACGAGGTCGCGTCGCTAGCTTTTCGCGACTCCGTTTTACGCGGCGTTTCTTGCGGAGTCCTGTTTACGGAAGAACGTCTTTTCTCGATCAACAACTCCTCGTCGCTTTTTCGTGCTATCACCTCGATCGCGTTTCTCGAGTCACCACGCGATCCACCGGTACCGTCCTCCTCCTCTTTGTTATTGCTCTCTGTCTCGATCGTGTTGCTCGATTGAGTCAGCTTCTCCTCGCCATTGAACTTGGCCCACTCGGCCATGATGATGGTACCAAGAACAAGGAGGACTCTGCCGTTTAAGCGCAGTCCTCGAACGGTCGACGCAACCACATCGAACCTATTCTTTTTTCTCGTTTAACGATTTAACTACCTCTTCTTTTTTTTTTTTGTTTCTCGCTTTGTCGATCCCCGTGTAAATTAGATCAAACACATACCCCTTTTTTCTTCTTCTTTTTCTTCTTCTTCTTCTTCTTCTTCTTATCCTTTTATATCCTCTGCCTTTTAGTAGCACTTAAAAACACGCGCGCCGCTAGAAAAAAAGTCATATCACGGTTAAATTTGATCGCGGTTCGCGCGATCGATTCAAAACTGATCTAGTTTCGTCCTTGATTTAAACAATGGTAAACCGGGCCACTCGTAGAGCTGCCTAGTAAACTGACGGCGTAACGGCAACAACGACGCTGACGATCTGCACGAATTCTTAAAGTTCTTCGTTGTACGCTGGTGAATCGCATCTGGGCCGCCACCATCGCAAACGTGGCCCAGGATGCGGGATGCTTTCCTTCTTCTCGGGCCCTGGTTAATCGGGACCGCCTCCTCCTCCGCGAAACGATCGTCAACCCAGGCACCCATACGGCGAACGGTACTGCTTCGGCTCTTGCGGTGTATTCTACGATCGAAATATACATACGTTACTTTTATGCCACGTGTTATCGGCGGTGCATCGTGACGTTTATTACCCAACATTCGTGAGACCAATGGTCGAAAAAGTCGAAAGGATTCGTTTCCGAGATACGCGAGAAATTTCGATTCGTACGTAATATTTTTGTTACGTCCGGTGATTCTCTACGATTCGATGTATTACGGTGTGCGATATTCCAATATCGATTTAATATTTATAAATCCGATATTATTTCGTAATATTTATTTGCTAAGAATCGTTTTTCGGACGAAGAGCATCGTTTTTCATGAGCTAATCGGAGTATTCATACCGCGATTCGACTTGTTCGCGTTGGTATTTGTTGTTCCGATTTCCGATATTATAAACAGAGCTTTTAACATTACGGGCATTGGTTTTTAGTTGCGACGTTGCCCGTTGTTAAGCTCACAGGCTTAAAGAAAATTTAGCTCGCTATTCTTCGCGTCCTACTCCGTGTTTTTGTTCAAATGAATTTCCATAAATCGAGGATGAGATCGATCCGTGGAGAGACGACAACTGGAAAAGTAATTTTAACCGATTTATCTATGTTTCGTCCGAATTAATTTTATGCATTTTCTCTATTTGCCGATAGTCGATGAATCGATAGATGATTGGAACGTACAGAAATCGTAATACTCTGCTTCACTTTCTAGACGAATGGTAAAGATGTTAAAATCTGCAAAGTATAGAAATAACAGCGTGCTCCTTCATCTTAGACGGATATCGATCATAAAGGTGTTAAAATCTGGTTCTGACTTGGCGCGACTTTACGACAGTCTCTATTACGCGTTTAGTCCTATCGATAGCTCTACGAGAGAGATTTAGGTCTAATCCAATTTAAACGAAAAGAGAGTCGTTCGACGCAGCCTGTTAATTTTTATGATATTTTGCCAATGTTCGTTACAGTAGACGCGACGATCCGTAAATAAAACCAAAGACTCGGAAACCACGAGTCGAACAGAACGTTATTAATCCGTATCGTTATTAATCTGTATACCTCTATAACGATCGTTATGACGCGAGAAATGTTTTATTTTAATCCATAAATCAATAAGCGGAGAATTTGCAGAAGGGAATCGTGCATCCACTAATTACACTTTATTATTCGATAAAACTTATTTTTCCGTCCATGTCCTTCATCCACCGTGTTTACAGAAAGTTCCGAAGTACCTTAGTACGAATGGATATCCTTGTGATGCCCAGCGTCGTTTTCATTATTAATAGAAATATTCTATATCTCTCTCGACGTTACGTCGTATTTATGTACATTCTAAATTTTACTGCGACACACACGCGCACGCACCAAGATTTATAAAAGTCTGTAAACTGTAAATACGTTACTCGCTTCGATGGACAATGAAAAGGATACGTTCATTTAAGTGTCACGTTTTTAACCGATTATTTATATACCACGTACTCCAAAATCAGATTCTAAATGAATTATTTACAAACTTTCCGAGAATAGAGGGTAACTTTAACATCATCGGCAACGAACAACGTTCTTTTGATATAAAAAATTCAATTTCTTGCCGAATATCTAAATTCTAATTTTATAGTATACCAACGTTTCTTCCGATAACAAACTCGTATTCGCTTGCCAAATTATCTCTAACAACGGTATTACAGCTGCATAATTTTAAGCAGCTATTGCAACCTTAAAAGAGAGGTACAACTTTCTCTGCAACTGAGAAATTGAGCGATTCATATGTTTCAAGATTCGCTGTGTTTTTCGCGTATACGTATACGTAGATACTACTCGTTGCAGAACTCCATCGTCGTTTCAATAGACCAATTTCACGCTCGATTATATTTGTCAAGCGCTGCTTACGTTAATCACAGATTCGTTTATTCCCGAACGAGTATCGATCGGCATTCTCCGTTTCTCGAGTTGGTACTAGGCGGCATGGAAAATAAGGATGCAACGTCTAAAGTACTTTTACCGAACTAAAGCTCGTCGTACAAACACGATACAAGGACTCTTCGTATAAACGTTCGTTTCATCTGACCTTGTTTTCAAGTTGCGCCCATTTTTATGCTGTATCAATTGTTCGGGCCGCCTTCGCAGACGTTACTGCTTGTATTACGCTTGATACGCGAAGGAACGAACATCGATTGCTAATACCCAAACGAGATCAGCCACGTTGATTAATTCGTGACGAAAGTAATCGAACCGCAACCATAGTTGCAACTGAGAAATAGGGTCAACCAGCGTGAGTTACATTATAAAACACATTTTTATTATTTTTGATATATCCGTAATCGTTTAATCCTTTTCTACCAATCTTTTAATCCGTGTTTCTACTACTAATCTTATATATCCGTGTGTAATTAATTCCGAAGCGATATTTCTCACGTAGATCCAAGTGGATCGAATAATATTAAATATTTTCCTTAATTTAGAAAGTAGAACCGTCTCTGTAAATTATCTTTCAATTTCTTTTTGTAACTGGTTTTTCAGTATAGGTATTATTTCAGTTAAATATCAACAGGGAGCAGACCTTCCAATAGCTGAATCTTCCGACTGTACGACCCGTGACCCAATTTGATATTAATAACTTTACATTTTAATTAGTCCTTCGTATACGTCATCGGTAAATAATTATTTACAGCTAATAATCATTTGCGATATTAGAGAGTAATTTTTACAAATTTCTCGCTTCTCGATATTATTATACGCCTAAATAATACTTATTACGATACTTATTTTCGGCATCCTGGCCATAAAAGGAACTCGATTCACCATTATTTTCCCTACTGCCTTGTATTCTCACTTACCTACGCATTTACGTACACAAGCTTATTTCACCCTTACTTTTTCATTACGCATCTAACGTCTGTCGTCCATCTAACTGTTAAGTGTTTCTAGCAAAAGTATATCGCTTCTAAAATTCATGAAACGTTATTTAGCGAATTTAAGCGATTCTATCTTCCAGAATTCTATAAATTCCATCTAACGACTACTATAAACGTGTACACGTAATACATTTATCAATTGTTAAATGAATCTTCAACGATTCAAAAATATTCACCTATGTACCCGTCTCCTTTCGTACTCAGTTTGTCTTGACAAACCGTCTTACTTATTAATCGGCAATTGACAGAGAGAGAGAGAGAGAGAGAGGGAGAGATGCTTTGTAATAAAATTTCGCAGCGAAACAACGACGAAGAAGTTTGCGCAGCTCGACTAAAGGAATAGTCGAGTAGAAGCAACGTCAGAGGCAGAATTCTCACGTCGTCATTTTGAAATCGACGTTTGGAAGAGAGACGGCGTCGACGTTGAGATTTGCTTCTGGCACTTCGTAACTAGCCGAAGTAGCTCGAGTTAGAGTCGGCGATTATAAATGAAGTTCATTGTGTATGAGTTGCTATCAATTTAACGGTGGACACGATGATCACGTGCGTATCTCGCGATCTCCTGTCTTTCCTTCCGTTAGTTCTTCTCCTTCTTCTCTATCTCGTCACCATCGTCTTCCTCCTCTTCTGCCTCTTCTTCTGCTTCTTCGCAGGATGCTTCTTCCAAGTATTCTATGTAAATCGGTTTCTCATCATTGGCATTTGTCGACAGGCCTTCGATACGAGGCTTTGCAAAACCTTATCTGCACCGCTACAGTCTGACGCGCTTAGAACTGCATGCCACGTTATTGTGAGACTTTGGAACCGAAGGAAATTTTAGAATGTGCGATTGTTCGATCAAGTGTGAATACCGAAACCTCATACACACAGAAGTAGAGCACGGTCTCGGTCTCGGCCTCTCTCTCTCTTTTCTCTCTTCCCTCTCTCTCGCTCTCGCTCGCTCGCTTTTACGATCATTGTTATCAGATCTTGAGAATTAAAGGACGTTTCGGAGAAGGCTTCCGATCTGTTTGCAGATATCACAGCAGATATCAAACATGTACGTGTAGTTCGGACGAACAGATGTGTTTTCGAGAGCAAGATCGTAGATTAGGTTTCGGGGGAAAATTTGGAAATACATAATTTTATGGAAATTTAAAAACTCGAAGTTGGAACGTTCGACAGTTTTCAAATTGCAAAAGTCGAAAGTTGGCTAACTTTCAAATTCGAAAGTTCAAAAGTTTGAAAAACGAATATACCGCGACTCTTTTCAAACTCGAATATCTTCTAATATCGCGATTATATTGGAAACCATCGTTTCGAGAGCCCTAATCCATTTATTAAAAATAAAGACGACATATCAACATATTGTTACGTTCTAATAAAATAAACTACGATTTCATACGAAATTAATTTTTCCCATATATTATACGGAAATTACGTACATATACGAATACCACATTTCTATGAAAACAACGATTATTTACGAATGCCCATATTTCTTCGTACTTTTATATTTAAAAAATGAAATAACAACAATGCATCTTATTTTCCACACACGAATACAAATCTGTCCGTTTTGTCATAGGAATATGTTCCTATTTGATTCATTTGAATATCTAAAGATCGTTGTTTAAACCAGCCAACCAAAGGTATTTAAAGCATCGATCCTTTCAGGCTTTGGACGAAGGTTTTAAGTTACGGGAAAGTAAAGCCGTACGAATGCGTCTTCTTAATTCGTCAAAATAATTGTAGGCTTAGCAGCGACCTCGATCTAAGCCTCGAGGAAGAGGGCGATTTACCTTTTGCGCGAACCTTATGCCATCTTAAGAAGCAGCTCGCGCACGTGAATCAGGAAATTCACTAGCTCGAACACATACACAAAGCGCCGTGTCTTCTACGCGACAAGAAATTAATTTCTTTGAATTTTTTCCTCTTTCTGCGAAAACATTCTGTGATCGTTAGTGAATTATTTCATATCAGATTTATAATAACAAAGCGAATCTCGTCACGTTGAAATTTCCTAATTTAATTAAGTCGTATTTGGGATTTCTCGTGCGTTTAAACAAAAAAAAAAAACACACACACATTCGATTCTTCGAGGAAAATTCGTGCATCGAAAAATCCGTCGTTTATACTTTCATCTCGTATGGAAAGTAATACGCTTGTTATTTGTACACCTTAATAAGAGAGCAATCAATGATAAGATTCCTTTATCGATGTTCCAACAAGCTGAAAAAAATATGAAGAGCAAAAGATATCGTATATATTTTCTCTGAACTTCGACAAGGTTTTACAAGAAAGTTTCGTAATAAAATTTTCATAGTAGCACGTGAATAGATCCTTCGATTTTTAACGCACATCTTTTCGTTCTTATTAAATACGTAAAGTAATTAAGTACGTGATACTTATTTATTTAATTAAAGTAACAACAAGTAGATACGTAAAATAATTTAGAAAGATCAGATTAGCATTATTAGATAAATTAGCATTTCAATTTCAAATCTCCACCAATTATAATAAATCAACTCCAAAAATCAGTTTCAAAAATCGACTCTACGATTCTATCTTAATTTTAATTAACACTCGTCCAATATTATTTCACGTGAAATAAAATACAAACACGTACAAATTATTTTGATCCTCGAACTATGGATATACGTAAACGTGGCATTTAAATGATACCCAAATTCGTCAACCTCTACGTTATTTGGCGAACATTCCAATTATTATTTACACCGCGTATAGCAGCCTTCTACAGCCACGATGCAATGACAGAAAACGCAGAAAATTAACGACCTTCAATTACAGAATAACGTCAACTGGCCAATTGTAAAATAAGGATGCGGTAAAACGGCCAGCGTGTCGACGAAAATTTCCCTCCGATTCTGGCGCCGAATCCGTGAATCGTTCGCAAGCTAAATTCATCTCGTAAAGCTTTTAAGTCATTGCCGCGTAAATTTTAACCTGCGTCACGGGAAAAGCTTGCTATTACCTTAATTGCATTAGCGATTATAAGAAGAACGGTTGAAGGAGAGAAAAGAACGATGAGTTACGTAGCGATCGTACCGGTTTGCTGTTAATCAACTTTAGAAAGTCTCGCGTAGGTGTTACAGATTAACGCTTGAATCTAGAATATCGCGTAATTTGGATAGAAACGATTAAAGCATAGAGAAAACAAAAAGTTCTAACGAACGGAGAATTTCATCGATTCGAAGGATTTTTATACGCGCGAAGCGACTGCTACCAAAATGTTCGAATATTTATAGAAATTTGTTACGCGTATATTAGATACGTGCGTCGCGCGAAACATTTTACAATTTTGCTGTCACTATAATTCGACATGATTGTCATGATTAAATTGGTAAATTTCGAAAGAGACACGAAGATTTATATTTTTGTGCAAAAACTTTACAACGTTTGATCGTTCTTTTTTGCCATCGACTCTTTGAGAGTGCTCTATTCGCGTTGTATGCTAATTAATTCTTTAACAAGTACATGGTTACAATAAGTAACTTTTTTATATACATTTTTATATCGATTTCAAATTTTATCCATATAGTTACGAGTACTGATAAAATTTCAAATCTTCTCTCTTGGTAGCGTTCGAATAGAATGTGCAAAATAAAAAGTGTCCATGACATGAAATAAAATAAATTAGACTGAATGAAAAGAAACGAAATTTAACTAGACAATAATTTTATTATGAATATAGGCGAATATAGCGCATATAACAAGCGCTATTTGGATATTTTATACATTTTTGCACCCTCGAGTTCCCCACAAATGCATAAAAGTCATACAGTTTATCGATTATTGGTGACCACCGATAGATTGCTTCGTTATTTATAAAATACAGGAAGAAAAATGTGAAATATCTGATTTCTGATGTAATAAACAAATTAAAAAAGAGGGAAGAGAAAAAAGAAGTAGGACGACGAGGAGGAAGCGCGATGTAACTGTTAAAAGTGCCTAACGTGTCGCGACAAAATGCTCAGTCTGAAACGTTTACTTTTCAGAGGCTACAAAAGATATTTTAATACGCGCGCTCCGAGCGAGTACGGCACAAAAGAGCGAGTACGTTCGCGCTTTTGTTGCAAAGGAACGTTTTAGACCAAGCGGATCGTAGAGCATCAAAATCGGATTGAAAATAGAAATATTCGATGAAAATCACTAAAATATAAATAACATTTATTAGTAATCACGCCACGGTCGTTTATGCAAATTTATATTTATCCAATAACGAGTGCTATAATTCGTATAATCTATTAGTTTTGCGTATTGCACGAATTCTGTGCAATTTTGCACGCTTCGAGTCTTCATAAATACATAAACATCCACACTCTAGCGCGTAAACTACGTCGAAATAAATTTGGGATATCACTGACAGATAATTTAAAAAGTACGATATATCTGTTTTTATTAACTTTCTGTCTTTTATGTCGCTTGGTGTTAAAGAGTATTTCGACGTGAAATAATTGAAAGAGAAATAACTCGATCAACTCGAAGATATCGTAAGCTTTTTTAATTCGGAATGTTTTTACAAGAAAGAAATAGTATCGGACAAATTGCTATATTAATTTAATTTAACTAATATCCGAAATCAGATACAAAGTCAGATGGAAAGATATTTTTTCATTTTTATGCAGAGTTAATCGACAACGTATTAAATTTGGCAATTAGTCTCCTATAAAAGAAACGTAATTTATCGTACTTTTCACCTATGGTCTTCGATTTAAAATCCTTACAATTTAGTGCTCGTTCGATTAATATTTAAATCTAGTTTGAGGTCTTGAATTTCTTTGCTTTTCTTTCGAACGAAGCATAATTGTTTCTTCTACGTTATCGTAATAGGCACATTTGACACACAGATTTCTAACGATTACTACACGAAACGATTCAACATCGTAATCAACATTATAATAGAAAAACTTCAACTTTCAACCTGGCCAGCAAGATACACTTTCGACGTAGCTTTATTAATATTCTTTATTAATGCATTCGTAAACCTGAATGATTTTTGTAAGATAGGTCATTGAACTTAATGACTCGCTGCTATTATTCTATGCTGATTTATCTAATCTAACCTACATTCGCTGCACTAAACTACCTTAACTCCGACTACTCTCTTGATGCTAAAATTATCTCGATTTTTGTCTAACTAGCTTCCACTTCTTACTCTGAAAAAGAATTCTCATTTAAATCCTCAAACAATCACTGTTATAAATTTGGAAAGATTTTATGAAAAATTATTAATTCTATTACTAGATCGATTTATGTTACGCAAAATTTCTTACAATTTTCCTACGTGCGTACATTTTTATTCTTTTCCGCAGATTTAACTGAACTGTATAATATTAACCATAGACTAATTACGTTACAAATACATATCCCTTCTAATTAAAAAATTAGATTAAGTTTTCTTCTTTATTAAGTTATTCGTCGAGCTTACTTCGCGAAGTTTGCGTATGTACGACTGTCTGTTTTTCTTTTTTCTTTTTTCTTTTTTTAGTGTACAAACAACTAATAAATTATAGTTCTACTGTTAAATATCTAAATATCAGCGATCTGTTAAAGTTAAATTTTACCTACAGTTTTCTCAAAGTCGAAGAATTTCTCATTTATATATGTCACATTTCTTCTGAACTTTGGTCACATCAGGTTTCATTAAAAAAAATGAGGCTGACCTTGACATATCAACGATTACACCCACAGACCAATTGTATCGTATCTCTAGAACTACAGCCAACAATACAGAATAAATGTTTTCTGTTAGCTTGCTTTTAAAAACGCATTCAAAGATCGACTCGTGCTACGATTTTGATAATCTTTCGTATGCCATGATTTAGTCGAGTCGATAAATCGGTTAATTTTCCTAATTGAAAGACTCAGAAACTTAATGATTCATGATCACTGTTCCGGGAAGTCGTAAACCACGTGCTTCTGCATGGATGACAGTTGAGCGTTTATCAAAGGAATGACCAACATTTGACCGGGAAACTATGAACCTTCGTTATCAATACGCAAGGAGAACGAACTCGTGGTACCACGTGCTGCGTTTAATCATCCGATATTACTACGCTAAAAAGAATATCGATCTTGCATTTACGTCGAGTAGATTTCACAGAGATGTCGATGACGACTAACGCGTCACTCTGTATCGCTATATACGATCAAACGATCCAGTGTTTTCCATGTAAATAAATTTTTTATTCGAATTTTTATACTAAAATGAATTTCTAACTAATTCTCTAGTTTTTAAATCTCGAATTTGAATTTTCGTTTCGCATTTCTGAATTGGAACTTTTCAAATAAACTTTCGAATTGAAATTTTTTTTTCATTCTGAATGTAAACTTTCGAGTTGAAATTTTTCATTTTTGAAGATAGACTTTTGAATCGGAATCTATTAATTTTCAATTACGTGGTCTGTAAATTTTAAATTCGTCGTAGATTTGTCGAACTTTTCGGATATCCGGTGTTTAATTTGACATTTTAAACGACGTTATGAGAAAACGTATTTTACGCGCGATATTTTGATATTTATTTTCATAATTTGACGGCGTCATTTAGAAATAGTTATTAGCGAAAATGATCGACGAATTGTAGAAAAGTAACGAAGCACTTTTTGACAAGCAACATAGGTCTCGAGTGCTTTAAAGTATAATATCAATGAATCTAAGACAAACGCCATTTGCAGAAACACTTGACGATTATTGTTATCGGTCTTAGATACCGATCACGATGCAAAAAATAAACCAACTCCTCGTATACGATCGAATCTTCGATAAAAAGAAATTAAAATTTGTTGTATCTAACGATCCTTCGCTTTAAATCATTGTAAATCGTTGTGCATCCTCGTAACGTCGTAACGTAATTTAACAGTACTATATTATCGTACGGTACATTTTGAATAAATTTAGTTTATTTTATTTATTAAAAGCGTACCAAAAATTTCAATTTCAACGTCAATTTTTTTGCAGAATTTTAAATTTTAAATACGTACATATCTAATATAATTTACTCTTCATTATAGAACGATTAATATTCTTCAATTCGTTTTTTTGGATCGTATTTTTTTTCTACAGAGATTATTAGCAAATCGTATCGGTTTTGCAGTAATGACAGTGACATTGAACCAAGAATATAAACAGAGGGAAACATACCATGACGCGGCGACACCTGTTCTTCTAATCCTGATAAAAGTCACAATGGCGTCAGCGGTTTACAACGATATCAAAATATTCTTCTCGCGTGCCAAAACATTTACCATACATCACGTTCAGTTTCACAGTATCAACTTTAAATAGTTTCACGCGTACGATAAAATACAAGTTACTTGCCCGCGGTAAATTCTAGCGGATCAAAAACACACTCAAAAACACACTCAAAACAAAGATCGTCCTCGTTGGTTCTTAAACTCGTCCCAATTTCTTGACGTGTGCTTCGATAGGTTACTTTTTCGGCGTAATAGTACAGAAAAACAGTCGCAGATCTTTTAAAAAAACAAGCTCCGATATTCCATAGGCTCTTGAACGTTTTTATGAAAATTTTCGACTCCTTCTATTACGTAGTTTCTTATAAGTTATTCGAAACCGTTAATATCGACCGAATGAAACTGCAAAGTTGATTTTATTTAAGATCGAGTCCCGTCGAGCGACTTTTCGACGTCCTGCGAAATCTCGTCGCCAACATGGATGCAAGGATACGGCACATTTCACGGACTTTCAGAGGACACTCGGTCCCATTAATCTTCCATTACACAGAAATTTTATCCGAAATTTATCGCGAGAACTTAGATAAGATTTCTTAGATGCTGACTCGAGATTCTTCGGTCCTCGTATCCTTCGATACTCTCGATGATATACAACGCACTCGTCACGAAACTTCTGCACCGTTAATTTCCTTTCGTTCTCGACGGTTCATCGAAACTACATGTATTTTCGTACGATCGAATCGCCGATTGTTTTGTTTACCTTCGGGGAGACGTTACGAAAACGAAGCACGCGGTTGACTGATCCATTGTCGGAAGTAAAGGTTCGGAGCGGAAAAAAGACCGGTTATTCGATACGGCCCCGCGAATAACGTAATACGAATTACGGATTACGGCAACTGCGTCCAGAAAAATTACGCGAGCCAAACTAACTTAATTCGGTTATTTATCTGTAGGTCGCATCGCGGTACGCTTTGCGTTTCGTACCCTTTACGTAATCGTAAACAACAATCGTAAGACAATGAAAATATTTCATCGACGATTACATGCCATAAACACGTTAAAGCATTAAACAATTCGAAAGATACCTCCTCTTCTTCGTTTACCAGTAACTTTATCGAAACAATACGACGAGTTATTAATAATCTTCTATCGATCGACGGTTAAAACAGGAAGAGAGTAAATCAAACATTCGACAGTTCATCAGTTGTTAATAGATATGTACTTCTTACGGTAATTTACGTTGGAAAGAAATCTTAACGTTATACGATTATTTTGGAATTATTTTGCTTGCCGGTTGTTTGTTTCGATTAACTCCACTGAATCACTCGGAACGTTACTCGTTATATTCCGGTTCGCACGAGTATACGCAGAAAGACGCGATGAACGTGTTCTATATGTATAAACACAAAGTTCGTTTTTCTCTAATGAAATGGTCGTAACGATGTCGCGCAGAGCGCCTCGGATGCGCACATGAGGACGGCCGAACTAATACTGATAGCTGGCAATGCTCTCGCCAATGCATACGAACTGTTGCCTCCAAGTCCAAGATACGGAGTTCTTCGCCTCTGTTCTCCCCTTCATGTACACTCGTGCTTTCTGCGTGTTCATCAGGAGACACCAAATACGCGGAGGTGTACGATCGAGATCGTCAAGCACCGTATTTATTTTACTTTATGGCATGTTTTTCGGAAAACGTATTATTTTATTATACAAATTTAACTTTGTTTAATTTTAAAATAAAATAAATACGTTAGTCAAATTAGATTAAATAATTAGATTTAGATTAGATTTTAAGATACTTTACATACTAGACTACCAGGTACTAAATATATAAACCAAACAATTGGAAAGATTATCTTTTTATCGAGTACGTAGAATTCTTGAGTATTTTATGTTCTTAGAATTGAAGGTTCTCGTCATTCGGAAATGAGATGTCCTGAATCACTTCTTTCGATAAATAAAATAACAAATAGATATTTTTTCTCTCGTTAAGTTATCATTTTATCTCGCGATAGCAAACTAATAATAACGATATCTATATAGCTGCAAACTATCGACGTATACAATCGCATGCTTAAACAGTACCGACACGCTTTACTTTCACGATGCGTAGTTACAGTCACTTATCAGAAATGTAAATTATCTGAAAGCTACACGCAAAAGTAAGGATAATTTCTATGCAAAATTTCTTAATATTATTCCCTAGACTTTCCTGTTAATTGTTATTATTGGAACGCACTGGATGCGATACTCCTCCAATATCTCCTTCCAATAAGTTTAGATAACTAAAACTTTTTTCTTCCAATATATAAATATGCTCTGTTAAAACTTTATCTGATTTCATGATAAACCCATTGGAATTATGCAATTATTACGAGAAATATAATTACAAAATATTATTATCACAGATACTATATATAATTATAAATACAAAGGAAATTCTATGAAAAATTTAATTCAAAATGTAATTCAATAATAGAAAATTAAATTGAATCGAAAAACCAATAAAACAGATTATTCAAATGTAGATCAATTCTCCAATTGTAGTAACGATTTATTGTACGTAATTATGTAACACAAAATTAATTTAAATTAAAATTTAACAAAGTTAACAGATTATTTAAATTTACGATAATTCTCGAACATTCTAATGATTTATCGAGAGCAGAATTTCCACCAAAGAGTATAATTTTGTTATTTAAAAAATATCGAAATTGAAAGAAGGAGGATGATATTCAATTAAGCGAAGATATGCAAAATGTGACGTGAAATTATGATCGATACAGGCGAAAACTGCGATTACAGGATTCATCCTGACATTTGGCAACAACGTGATATTCTTGACCATCGTATTTTTGCCTGAATCGTTTCTTTCTATCTAGATGTATCTTTTTGAAAATACAGGTACCGAGTAGGTGCAACGAAGCTTTCCTCGATCGCCTAAGGGCGATTCGTATACTTTTGGTTAACTAAGATGCTTTTACTAAATGCTTTACTAAAATGCAAACTCTGAACAGGTTTGTCATACTTGAAAACACTATTGTTATCCGTATCTATCACATCGTATACCAAACAACGATCAAGTTCTAACGCGTTTTAATACCGATAAAATTTTAACTGTCTACTTTGTTTTTAAAACGATCGTTGGATTTATGATTGGAAAAATATCGTACACGAATATAGAATGGAATGGAATCGCAGAAAAAAACGATACCTTCGCTTCTAACTTAGATCATCGAATTCCTCGAAACTGATTCCACATGCAAAGTGTCGATCCGGGTTGTCACGCGTTCGAGAGAAAAGACTTGTTTGTCGTGAAAACTTATCCCGCCATATTTGAGTTTCATGCTCGAGGAAACTCGAAAACTATTTATCGTTTCGCATATTCCAGTGCAAATTTCTCGCATTTTGTATTAATTAAATCAAACAATCGTATTTTGTATTTTAAACGAGGAATCGTTTAAACAATCATACATTATAATATGCACGATGGAATTTAATTTACTGCGAAATTGTGTCATTGATTTATGAATGTTATATTATTTGAACAAATACCGCCAAGTTCGTGAAAAATAAATAGATATATTATAAAAATGGACGGTCATAAAACGTTTATTTTTGTGATATGTTTTTGAAACGAGCGATTATGATATTTAATAACGTCGAAGAAATTTCCAAAAAAAAGTAACACGGTAACTGTAATATCGTTTATCATGAGACAGCAAACACAAGTGACACTCGCGTGCAACACGTTGAACAAACGTGTACGAATTTGCGTCGGATATTGGCCTATAACAATGAGATTTCTCATCGACGAATTTTCAGTTATTTAATTGTTTAATCTATTCGTCCAATTATTAATTATTTGTTTACTATGTAATTATATATATAAATGAAGATTTTGTCAAATATGAAATATACGCAGAATGTTGAATAACACGAAACACTGAAAAACGAATAAATGAAAAAACGTACAAACAGAAAACTAATAACGTTATAAAAATTTCGATGCAATATGCGCTCTTGCTTGATATTTATATAATATTATAATATAAAAAATCGTATTGATAACCTGCCAATAAAATGAATACAGAAAATTCAACGTATAATCTATGGTAATATAATACAATCATCATAGCGTTCATACACAATACAGTAAACTACTTGCAGAAACACACGTAATCAGGAAATAATCACGAATCTCCGCAAACTATTGCAAAGTAATCGAATTGGTCATGTGCGAGATAAACGTACTACGTATTAGAATTTACAAATCTAATAGCTCGTACTTCTATTATTCGTATAATCGTTATACTATCGTTAAAGTATCGTTAAAGCGAAGCTAAGCATTAAGCGAATCTTTTTCTATACGCACGATGGCCAATTTCGATAATACCTCCTAATATAGAATGTTAATGAAATTAATGTCGAATCGATAGTGAAATTCGTTAAATCGTAGAATGCAGGAGAAAATGAAAGTTATCGATCGTCGTTCGATCTGAAATACGTACGCAATCACGTTTAATATTACCGCGATGTGTAAAGTCGTTTTCAATTCAATAAAAATATAGTACAGCAATACTAGTAGCATAGAGCAGTCTCGTTGAAAGGTTAAAAGCACGATAAGATAACTCGTGGCAGCGAACTTTACTAAAATTCCTCAATTTTTCCCAACTAATACAAGTTTATCTGCGACGAGGAAACAATATATACACGCGATATTTAAAAATCTGCTCCATCGATACTTGGCTTAGAGGATAGTAATTCTATCGACATAATACAGAAACGTGTAAATAAGGGTGTTAGAAGTCGAAAAACATTTCACAATTTTCTGCGGATTATCAGAAATGTGCATAAATACGATAGATAATACGTATGTGAAAACTATTTCTGTTTAATTTGTTGAAAAGCGAATAAAAGATGACAAATCATGAATTTTTTTTTCATTTTCCTGCTAAATTGTACGTAAAGAATTTTCAAAAATACACATTGCCATAAGTAAATCGATTTAAAGGCGTCTTTTATTATTTTTACAAATATACGGAGGCAAACCGGAGGTCATCGCAACACCGAAAGGCAAGCGGAAACAAAGATTATTATCGTTATTATCTCTACAAATCTTATCTCTTAGATCCTCTAAAAATTCTAACAGGAATTCTTAATATTTCGAACCTGATGATATAATTTTGATAGAAAATCGTCAAGCTACAAAAGTAATACCTACCGTAATAAAATTCTTTTTAAATGTGGAAAATCTCTAATCGCTTCGTCCAAAAAAATTTCGTTTTATACAAAAGTCTCGAGATCAGGGGCGGACTGGGACTTAAATTTTTAGCGGCAGATTACCGGCATGACCGGCCGTCCATTTTTAGTTCATTAATTAAATCCCTGCCGGCCCACCGGAAATTTTCCCAAACCGATAGCTAGTCAGCCCACCCTTGCCCGAAATATTAAACTTATCAGCAAGCTATCAAAATTTCCCGTTACTTCTGAATCCGATTTACTTCAACCACATATATTACTTATCGTCATCTATTTATCACAGAACAAGGAAATTACCTAAATCTATATAAATATTACACTCGAAAAAATTCTCAAAATCCCCCAAAATATATGAAATCATCAAGTTCAAGATAGTTATTTGATAAAAGTAGAGTCGCTTTATCCGAAACTTGGAACGATCGCGATTCAAAAGTTATGACAAAAGGAAGCTTGCACTTCTTACATTGCATCGAGTCGAATACAAGTGTCTAAAAATGAATAATTGTTATCCATTATGGTAGAACGTTCTCATGACAGAAGTGAGAAATATAAACACTGAATTACTACTAACAATGAATCAATATGTATTCGATTTTCTTTCTCTCGTAACTTTTGAACCGTGATTCCCAAGCTTCGAACAAAGTGCGTTTATTCAGGGCCCTTTTCTTTACGACGTATCGAAAAATCAAGGGAATGTCCCTTTTCTCTGGTTCTACTTTTAATTATTCTAGCAAAAATTTTGTAATTTAATAAAATAGCGGAAAAATCAGGAGAATTCTGCGATCGCACGAACAACGAAGTAGTATCATTTCGCTACACGTGTTTCGCTCGCGAATGTAAGAGTCAACCTTTCGGAGGATCGAAAAGTTGCGAATCAACGAAACGGTATCGTAATACCGCGAAACATTGGCGCGTAATTAGGTCGTGGTTACAAGAGAACGTTAGAAACCTTTAAAACGACTCTTCCTCGTCGAGAAAGAGCATGAAGATCCCTCGAGAAGCCTGCATTGCGGATCTTTGCATCACACGGGACACATTGTTACATCGCGAGTCTTCTTTGGTCAGGGAATAGGGAAATCTTCGGCTCGAGTAAGCGTTCGCTGAATTTGTTCAAACTTGTACAACTTCTACGATTATTTGCAAAAGGGTAATCCCTCAGGGTTAAGGTAAGCTCCTATGCCACAATGTTGTTTGATAACGAGGCAAATAATTGCTAGACCGCAGATTTTTATACGAATTCGTATTTTCGTGAATGTAACGAAGAAAACGGAAAAGGAAAGAAGCATTAATCGATAAATATCACGATGGTGCATTGTTTACTTTGGACAGTTTTTACATAATTTATGTACGTTTGCGCATAATTTTGAACATTATACGTATGCATTCTGCAAATTTTTGTATCCTTGAATTTCACGTAGTTTAGTAATTATTAGGCTGCCAATTTTTATACATTTGTGCGAAGTTTAAAAATGCAAAAGCACGCAGAATTTGTATGACATATAAAGATATCTATATATGTATAATATGTTCCACTTTTAGTCCGCGGTCTAGTAATTACGATTAATATTTCTATATATGTGTAATAGGTCTTTTTATGTTAATCTGAAATCTAGAAACTAATAATTTTCATAAACAGATTTGTTAGCCCTAGCAGAATGGTATATTACTAAAATGTAACGGTACATTATTCAATGTAAAGGGTCATATAATAATAAACTTTGATCCATTTAGTTATTACTACTTGAATAATTTATTTTCATGATTTTATTAAATTTTAATAATTCGTTCAATTTATACATATCGAAATGAATTCAATAACCTACAACACAATAGCATCCAATATCGTTTAAATACAAAATTAAAGGAATTTTTTGTAGCCTTTAGAAAGATATTTCCTTCGTAACTCGTTATTTATTTTATACGAGATTTATTGTTAAAGATTATATTATCTCTAATATTTTAGAAGAATATCCAAATAAGAGAAACTATGCGTATCTTTTCACAGAAATGTAATAACAAGATATAAACATTCTTCGATATCTTCAAATTATTTTTTTGTTACTCTCTTTCGACTTCTTCCCTTTCAATCTCTCTGAAAAAGCTTTAAATATCGCTAAAATTTCTTTTTCGACGAGAAAGAAGACGAGAACAGAAGCTCTATCGTATACGTATAACCATGAATCTGCAACAAAAGACTAACGAGCATCGTTCATCCCTTACTCGGAATTCATAAAGTAGACACGTGTATTGTGTATCGTGTATATTTATTGCCGGAGAAGAGAAGGACATAAATTGAAAAGCATGCTTCCTCCTACCTTGCTTAATTATGTAAATGATCGCATTAAGAAAATTCTAACGACGATTATACAAATAATCGATATGGGAAACACGATCGTTATCTATTCGTGTCAAAAAATATCGGAATATGTTAAATTGCATAACTACGTCTCTTTCGAATCTGATTCAAGTAGCTAGTAAATAACAGACAAATTATCATTTATTATCTTATGTTATTCATTCTCTTACAAACATTTTAATATAGGTTTCTTTTTTATCTGAAAGCTTCTATTTTATTCGTCTTATTTATCGAAGATTTTTTAATCTAATTTTCCTTCAAACTTTTTGTATTATTAACAAATTTACAGCTAAAAGAGATGCGATTTTTTAATTCGAATAAATAAATCGTGCGAAGAGGAAGCTTTTAAGTAAAAAGGCAAAGTAAATTAAAAAAGTTTGTAAAGAATATTTTGAGGAATAGTAATAAACAATGTCGAGTAGACAGATTTTATTTTAACCGAGAATTTTTTAGCGAAACGACTCAAAGGATGCTATAAAATGATCAATTACAATGCAGAGACACGTGTTATCAGTTAATAGTATTCGCACATAAGTGAAGAATGCAAGGCTAAATCGCATAAATTGTTTGTCTATTCGCGAAAATATATTAATTACATTCGTATTTATTCCTACCAAATGCTAGATAACAAATGCATATAGAATAGCGGTTGCTATCTTAGATCCCTGTAATAATGATAAAGTATTTAGAAGTTCTTTTATACCATTTTTTAATTCTACGACATTGTAACTATTTAAATTTTGTTTAGTGTTATAATACTTAGTTTGTGTGTTACAAACTTATATCGATTGACTTTTATTTCTGAAATTGTTTTTTATACATTTGGCCTTATTCTTCAAATAGGGAAAATATATTTTATATTTTATATTTTAACGCTTATATATATATATATATTACTTTTATAAAATTTATCTTAAACAATATAATCTTTTCGTTTACACTATAAATTTAGTATCAAGATAAAATATCGAAAAACATCCTATTTCTATATTACGATGTCGTATATTATGTCAATGGTTTCTTAAAATAACGGAAAAACTCTCAAGTAATCCCTAAACCGGTAATGTAATGTAAACCGAAAATTAAAATCTTGTAATGTATCGATTTATCGGTATTCGATGTTGCTCGCTAAATTTCACATGATTCATATACGGTAAATTTGTATTGTGTTGTTCTGATAATTTTTTATTGAATCATTTACAGATTTGCTTGTAAACTCATAATTGAAATTCACTTCATCGATGACTTCGTCTTACAGTCATACCGAACTAGCGATACAAATATAACGCGTCTAAACTTAACAAGAACCCGTTAAATGTCATGAAGTAACCGCCACGGTAACATGACTATTTCCAGCAATAAAATTCTATTAACTATTTAAATTTCACATTACATGATAAAATATTCAATGACACAATATCGTCGTACTAAAAACAATGAATTATCCAAAATAAAGTAACATTCTCAAAAAATTAGCTTTTCATTTTCTCTTCAGATAGAAATCACTTTTGAAGCATCACCACATAACGTAATCGAACTTTTTCTGTAAGTAGAAACTAAATGCAAAGATATTTTATTGTAAACAAAGAAATATTTTATTTTATCTATTCTGAAGATAAAATGACTAAATTTGTAATAGGTACATTGCTTCTAAAATTACATCACCATATAATACAATCGAATCTTTTCGATAAACAGAACTAAATGCAAAGACACTTTATTACAGGCAAAAAAACAAACTTAATCTCTTCTGCTCTGAAGGTAAGATGACGTTAAACATCTATAATAGATACGTTGCTCCTAAAATTATAAGAATATTAACCTATTATATTTGACAGATATAATTAACCACAAACAGCGACAGTACAATAATTGTAAACAAAATAAGCATCAGCTGATCAGCTGATCGTGTTACCATAACCGCAATGGCTGCTATTGATCTCGCAGCAAGCTCTTTCGCACGCGCGTGCTGCGTTAAAACCCCTTCTACCCATTTCTACGCACGCGAGTAAATCTTGTCTAACGTCTTGTGCTCGGTGTCTGTTGACGAATAAAAATGTTTTCGGCATTAATACTCACCAAAAGTCGACCTAGCGAACTGGAGCGAATGCTAAAAAACTGCTACACACTCCATAGTACGCGCGGGAAACAATAACTTAACGATTTAATTGACAAAAAAAATAACTTATTATAACACACGAAAAATAAGTAAAGCACGCTTGAGGGAAATGTATCTGTATGAAGGCAGGTGTAATGACACGGCTACTGATACAGAAAGGACACGCTGATTTGACACTGGAATGTAAAATGCGAGATTTCGAGAAGCGAGCAAAGAAAGTATAACGCGATAGGGAGAACGATATGTGTTTTGACCGTGTCTCAAGTCCAGGGTGAATTGTGATTAGTTGCGCATGTGTATCGACGCAACCCTTCTTTCGCAACTTTCATTGGTCGTTTTAAGAGACAGGGACGACGCAGCCTGTGGCGCAAAGTAGAGAAGGATCAAAAGAAATGCAAAATTCCATTACAATACCGTTTCTTCCTTTCCCTTTTTTAATTCTTCGTTCCTAGGTTCTTCATTTTGAGTAATTTGAAATATTTTACTTGAATTTCCTTCTTTTCATGCTACAGACTTATTTGCAAAGCATAAATTGTGTAATGATAATTGTATATTTCACAGCAATATCCAAAACAATAGAATTGTTTTCTCATCTACTCCAATTTTTGTCAGATATTATTGCGATTGTTGCGATATACATAATTGTTCCCACTCGCACAAATGTGCAGAATATGCTTGAAAATAATGGACATTATGATTGTATATAAATCAACTATTTAGATTTTATTCTTATAGACGATTTTACTTTACGAGATTATCAACATAAAATACGTATTTACCAAATGTATTATTGTATGTAATATAACGAAATAAATTGTACGTACATACATATAGTATGTGATCTCATTTTTATTATTATTCAAATATTATTTGTTATAATTGAATAGAAATTTTCTAACTCTTTAAAGTTAACTTTCTAAGAGTTTAATAACGTACGAATATTAGACAATTTTTTGTCATTATAAATATGGTACGTTAGAGTTTGTATCTGTATAGATTTCTAATTTTTATAACTTTAAATTCGATTAACTTCAAATATTAATTAAAAAATAAAGATTCGTTAATTTTACTAAATTAATACAGAACTTTACAGTTTTCAGAGATGAATAATGTAATTAATATATTTTTCATTTATAAATATGTATGTATGAGATGATAAAGTTATTAACTTATTGATAAGAAATATTTATACTAGCGGCACCTATCATATTACTGCTGTATTATGGTAAATAAATGTGCTGAACCTGTCGACATGATATAAAAACAATGTGAAAAAATACTGATTTTATTTAATTAATACAGGCAATCAAAATGTCAGACGAATCAGAATATGATGTAGAACCAGAAGAATTTGATATTTATAAACGAAAGTATCAATTCCTACTAGATAGGTGTGAAGTTTTACAACAGGTTTATGTTTGATTTTGGTATTCTGTATTTTACGCAGTGATTTATTTGTATGCAGGAAATGAAACTATTCACTTTTCAATTATAGGAAAATGAGAGATTAGTTTATCGTATCCAACGTGTTAGGAAACTTCTCAAACGTACAAGAAAGGAAAAAAAGTTAGTTTAATTTCTAGGTTATATATTGAATACTACAAATATATTTATTATTTATTTTTAAAATAATAATAACTAATATACCTGTTTTGTATCTCGTTATATACCGCTAGCATGATTTGTTAAAATATTTTTTTGTATTTTAGATTTTTAATTGATCGTTTGGATCAACATGGTGACCGCTGGCGAGAAGCACCTATGGGAGTGCTTGAAGAAAACAATGTATTTCAAGTAACGCTTAAGCCAGAAAAAGGCCCAAAAGCCACTGCTCATAATTCTAAAGAAGAGAAAACTAAGAAAGGAACAAAACGAAAAGGTGCAAAAACAGATCCCAATGCTCCAAAAAGACCAGCAAACCCATTCTTTCAGTTCTGTCAAGAACAAAGACCCCGCGTTATGGAACGCTTAGCCGGAGAACCAGAACCAAGCAAACAAGAACTCACTAGACAACTTGCAACTACTTGGAAATCTCTCAGTTCAGAAGATAAAAAGGTATGTACTAACAAAGAAGTCGTTTGCATCTTTCTAATATTTGAATTAAGATATTTATCGTACATGTTTTTTTTAGGTATACTACGACATGTATGAACGATCCAAAGAAAAATACGTTGCTGAAATGCAAATTTATAACAAAAAGTCAGAAGATACGCCAAATCATATGTCTTTAAATATAACATAGTATTTGTGTATTTAAGATAATGATATTTATAAATACGTAATTTATAATCATATATTTGCACATATGTCAATATTTATGTATAGAAAGTCAAAGCAAAGTTTTATAAATAAAACGAACAAAAACTATTTAGGAAGAACATTGTACATTGATTAAAAAAAGCATGTAACCATCGCTGATTTCTTTTTAACAATGATAAATTTATGCCTTAAAATTATCCTTCTCCCTTCTAAGGAATGCCATAGTTTGTATTGGATCTTTTTGTTCAGTGTGGTCCATAACAGATTGTTCGTGAACTCGCATAAATGGGTTTGTGAATTTCTCTTCCTGAATAGTGCTTGGCACAGTAGGATTATTCTTTTCACGTTGTATACGAACCCATTCTATCTTTTGGCGAATTGCTTCATTTTCTGGCTCCACATGTTTTCCAAATTTTAAATTATTTCCTGTGTACTCATGACCACAATATACTTTCTATAAAATATCCAAAATATATCCTTCTTACCTTAGTCAGTGATTATTTCAAACAGAGATCTAAATATAATTATATACTTACAGTTTCGTTAGGTAACGATCCCAAAATTTCTATAAGTGCTTTGTACATTTGTTCTGCGGTACCTTCGAAGAATCTACCACAGCCACCAGCAAAAAGTGTATCACCTGCAGATTAATGTTTATTATCTTTTGATTAATTTACAAACAACTAAGTATGTAATTTATATTTGTACCTGTAAATACTGCTGGTGATTCTTGATCTCCTGTAATGTAATAACAGATATGTCCGCTAGTGTGACATGGTGTTGCTAAGCATCGAACTTGTAATTTTCCAATGTTGAAAGTATCATTGTGTTTTACTTTACATGTTAGTGCCTCTATTCTATCATCTCCACCATATACCTGAACGTTATTAAATTTTTTACACAAATTTGCATTTCCTCCAGCATGATCCCAGTGGTGATGAGTGGTTAAAACTTTTGTTAAACACACGTTATTTTGTTGAACTGCACACGCAACACTGTTCGGATCAACAGGATCAACAATTGCAGCTTCCTGCGATGCTTCGTCGATAATCTTATAAAATTACAAAACTTAATGTTAAATAAATTTCATAATGAACTATCATCAGCATCATTATTATGAAATAATAATAATTTGTAATTTTAAATAGAAATAACAAGTGAAAATTTAATAATCAAAGGAGGAAAAAGTAAAAAAATACCCACTAGATACATGTAATTATCTTGGAGTGCAGGTAATATTTGAACCTTCATGTTGTCTTGATTTATTATTATAGAATTACAATGTCTTGCATAAAAACCATTAGTTGAAATACTTTTGGCTAAAAAAGATAAAAGCGCTTGTGTTTAATATTGAAATTTAATGTATACAATAAAATGTATGTGCACTCTATTAAGACTGTATAGTCTGTTATCATATAAAAGTGAAAACATCATTTCCTTTCTTATCTTTTTCACGTGTGCAATATCATTGATATATACCTTGGATCAAACAACAATCTGCAAAATCTATATTTAGACCTCTGAATTAAATTGATATACAATGTAATGTTTAAGATTTAATAGCATATGTAGAATAATATTTATATATATATTGTAAAATGATATTTGTAAGACAATTGTATATTAAAGTAAACAATAATTTTAATATTTGAACATTATATGTATTCAAATACTTACAAATATGGAAAGTTATTTATCTTTAATTACTTTATGATTATATCTTGGATAAAAAATTTTCATATTAAATAAAAACCTAATTTTATATTAAAACACAATATTTATAAAAGTGGAATTTTCCTAAAGTAAAAATATCGATAAAAATCGTAGAAATCCTAAAATCTGAAGTATAAAAATAATAAATTAAAGATATCTACAAGTTCCTTTGAAAATATAATAAGAAAAAGGAATACCCCTAAAATACAAAGATGTTAATGTGTTTTCGAGCCAAGAGGGACAAGCACGATACATTGCATTAAACATGGCTTATTATATTTAATATTGAGACTAAATCACGTTTTTTTGTGCAATAAATTGTCTTAATATCAGACACTAACAATATGTGCAACGTTACTTGCCTGATCCCTACGTAGTACTACTAAAAAAACAACTGGACTCAGCTGATCGGTACGATGTAATTCTGATAGAAACTGTTATGTTAGGTTACATACAGCGTTGTATGAACCATCGTCGACACATGAATGTGTACATTTTATATTGTAGCATAATTTAACTAAACAGCACTTGTTATTTACTAATAGAATACAAAGCAATCTTTTTTGCTATTGTCATATGTAAATATCTTTTTAATTTATTTACAATGTCTGCGAGCAGTTCGAAAAAAATAACTGTAGACAATGAAAATCAAGATCGGAAAGAAATAATAACTATAGATGGTGAAGATCAAGGTCTGTTATTGTTTTATAATATTAAAGATAATATTTTTTCAGAAATAAATAAATTTGGAATGTTACGCTTCATGATTGTTATTATTATTATTCATATCAATGTATTTATATATGGTTCTTTGTTATGTTCACATTTTACGTTTCTAAGATTATTTGTTATAATTATTCTTTTTTTAGACAATGAAGAAGATGAAATTGCAGTTATTGACTTTGAATTGAAACAAATCGAATATGAAATGCAAAAGCTTGAAGATCGTAAACAGATTTTAACTCAACGTAAGGAAAAGCTAAAGGATGACGCACTTTTGAAAAGAAGTCTCTCTGTATCAAAGAAGGATTGGACAAAAGAAGATTTTAGTTGGTCTAAAGATCTGAGAAAAGCTTTAAAGGATGTTTTTAAAATAGATAAATTAAGAGAATTGCAACTACCAACTATGAATGCAATTATGTCGAATGTAGATGTTATTTTAATTATGCCCACAGGTGGTGGTAAAAGTTTGTGTTATCAGTTACCTGCTGTTATTAGTAAAGGTATTACAATAGTAGTATCACCATTAATATCGCTCATGGAAGATCAGTTACATGGATTACAAAAACATAATGTAAAAGCTGGAATGTTAAGTGCCAAAGGTAGTAAAGAAAATGTAAAAGTCATAATGAATGCACTGGTGGATAAGAAATCTGATCTTAAATTAATTTATGTTACACCAGAGTACATGGCAAAATCTAATCGCTTTATGAACAAATTGCAAAAAGCCTTTGAAATGAAACGTTTAGATTGTTTTGCGATAGATGAAGTACATTGTTGCAGTCAGTGGGGTCATGATTTTAGGCCTGATTATAAATTTTTAGGAATCCTAAAGTCTATGTTTCCAGGTGTGCCAGTCTTAGGTTTAACAGCCACTGCACCAGCTAAAATTATTGTGGACATTCAGAAGATGTTAGATATTCAAGGTTGTCTAGTTTTAAGAGCTACTTTTAATAGACCAAATCTATTTTACGAAGTTCGACGAAAACCAACAGATAAAGACACATGCTTAGCTATGATAGAAAATTTATTAAAAAATAGATTTAAGGATAAATCTGGCATAATTTATACAACTACTATCAAAGATGCAGAACAATTGACAACTGATTTAAGAGCATTGGGCTTGAAAGTTGGATGCTATCATGCAATGTTAGAGGCAGACTATAGATCAGAAGTATATTCTAAATGGATATCAGGAAAATATCAAGCTGTAGTTGCCACTATCGCGTTTGGATTAGGTATAGATAAACCAGATGTAAGATTTGTTATTCATCACTGCATTTCAAAATCAATGGAGAACTTTTATCAAGAAAGTGGACGTGCGGGCAGAGATGGAAAAAAGGCTGTGTCCATAGTATTATATAGGTTATTAGATGTATTTAAATTAAGCACAATGGTGTTTCAAGATAAAGTTGGTTTACAAAATTTATACAAAATGCTAGAATATTGTTTAGATCAAACATCATGTAGACGTAGCTTGATCGCAGTACACTTTGAAGAATCTTGGACTAGAAATGATTGTGCGGAAATGTGTGATCATTGTCGGAAACCTAAAGAGAGTAAACAAGTGAATATAGCTCCTTATTGTCGACATTTATATCAATTCATGACCAGAGCAGTACAAAATGAAACCAGATTGACTGCCTTAAAGCTTATAGATGCCTGGTATGGTAAAGGTGCCACAACATTAAGAATATCTTCTATACCAATACCGAAATTCACAAGAGAATCAGGAGAAGCTATAATAGGACATTTACTAGGAAACGGTTATTTACAAGAAGATTTTCATTTCTCTGCATATTCTACAATTTCCTACTTAAAACGTGGACCCAAAGCAGCATTAGCACTGGATGATACTCACGAAATACTTTTTAATTATGAATTGCACTAATCTATATAAATATATTATGATCTGTGATATAGTAATAAGTTTTTCATTATCAAAAAGACACATGCCATTAAGTAAACAGAACACCATTTGTAACTTTTAAATGTTCCTAATCATCAACAATATATTTTATGTATATCATTGTCAATGATATTTTATATAGCACTTATGATATCTTGAGTTTAAAATAGTTTGTAAAATGATAATCGTACTCTACATGTATGTTATGCATTTCATACATTTTTATATTCAATAACAAAAGGTTTTTTTATCAGTATTCATAGAAAAGAAAGTTCTCAGAAAATAATAAAAACGATTTTTGATGTAAATATACTATTTCATTTCTTAATAGTTTTAGGTAATTTAAGACATATTTTTTAACGAAATTATTTGGCTCATATTTTAAATATACTTGAAACAAGCGTTAGTAAGTTGGAAATGAAGGTCGCTCATAAAAATATTTTTTTAATGAAATTACAAGTACAGAACACGAGTTCTTTTTACGAAATCGAGAACAAATAATTCAAACTTAACACAAGGAGAAAAATCAATAAAAACCATATGTACAACGCTAGACAACGTTATGTCGGTAGCTCGGATAGTAAGCTAACCACCAGGTTCACGATCAGATGGAAATATTGATCCTGGATAAGGGGCATCTGTATTCTGTCTGTTGGCAAACACGTTTTACTAAAGTACTAAGCAGCGGTCTGATATTAGATTTGTAATTCATTCATCGTTAGAAATCCAACAATGAAATAAATAAGGAACGCCGCGTAACAGTGATCTATTACGAGTGATCGTAACGGGCGCTCCGCATTTGAGAAAATACTTGGGGTTTTCATTCAAAGTTCGATAATATATGTCTACAACGAATAGTGACGTGCCGATGATACATCTTTCATTCATGAATCCATTCAAGTGAAAGTTAAGTCGACTAACTTTTTTTCAAGAATTTTAAACGAAGGAATGTTAAAAAATGGAATCTTGACGATCTCTGATATTTTGACAAAGAATTTTAACAACGCATTATCTTTGTAGTACGAGGATAATAAAGAACAGGTAAAGACGAGAGACTTAAATGATTGAGATGCATGCTTCTCCATATGTGTGCACATTTTATCGGTTCTATGTATATATCAAAGCTAATTGGTGTGATAACATGCATGCATGCTTAAATAAGCCTACGACAACAGGAAACATTACAGGAAAAGAAATCAGTTCATTATAGCATTTCGATGCAGGTCTATTCGCGCGCTTCTGCGCGACGAAGTTTCACCACTGCAGTTCTGATGCTCTCTAGAAACACCAAGTATTCCATAGATGTTGTCTAAGAATTGTCAGGAAAAAGAAATAGTGAAACTGAAACTGTTAACTTAATACTGTGTTGTCCAGTGTCAAGAGTCAGATTGTATTCGTACGGATTCGTTATAATTGCACATAATACTTTGTAATCACTTTAACGATCGTCATTCGGGTATCGTTATAACCCCGCGACGATTCAATATTGTCTAAAGACAAATTTAATCGCACAAACGCAAAAATCCTCGCACCGCGCTCTAATAAAATTTACTAGATGACTTATATGCACCGATCTGCCTTAAAGGAAGATGCCTCTGCCAAATATTCTGAAAAAGGCAAGCAGTTATATTTTAGGCGATTGTAATCAGGACAATCGTCGTACTATGTACCAGGATGGTGAAGCATTATTTTGCAAGAATAACGTATGCGTTCACCCACCAACTTTAATGAGACAGAACTCCGATGTGGTACATCATCCCGGTTATATGGCCATAACCTGTAGGTTTAATAAAAATTCTAATGTACCAACTTTACATCTCAGTTGGATCCCGAATAGCACACTCCGTAAACATCCGACTACGTTAGAAAATTTAAGCGTGAAGAAGCCGGACTGCGCTACTCATCGAGACACTGATATAAGCTCTCACCATTCCCAAATATCAGAGGAAAGTTGTGACTTAAAATGTGAATACGAAAATGCTGAAAAGGTTGACGTCTGTTTAGAAGTAAAGGAACCTATTAATTGCGGAGATTGTGAACGCGTTTGTTCTGGTGGTTTCCCACGAAGTGCACGTCTCGAAGGTGACGATACGAAAAACGATGACGCAGAAAGCATATGTGATCATCAAACTCTACTTACGTCAGAAGTTAAAGAGACTCCAAATGTCAATATCAATCGGGAAACAAACTATCATCGGTCTGACAGTTTATCGTCTACTATACATGAAGAAAGTGATCACAGCATCGGTTTGAATCAATTACGTTCTCAATCTCTGAATTTGAAACATGACGAGGATCAACATTGCAAAGATAAAAAGGTTTCTGAATCGCATGAAAATGATGGAATAAGTATCGACGAAGAAATGAGATATCCTTATTGTGATGATACTAGCCTGAAAAGCCGTAGCATGTCATTAACCTCTACATGTAGCTTATCGGTCGGTGTATCTTCAGAAGGTACTTGGTTTATTAATTTGATTATTTTTTTTATTAAACTGTAGTTGTTGTTAACGTGTAAACTTTGTTTCTTCGTAGCTGAAGAAATCCCATCATGGATGAGATCACCTGAACTTTTAGCTTTACAGCATAACCTCACGTTTCCTGAAAGTGCAACAGCTTCACCAGTGACATTACGTAGAGCACATAGATGTAGAAGGTTTTCAGTGGATCTCAGCGAAATGAGATCCCTAAGATTGTTTTTTGCTGATCCAGCTTGTACTTCTGGTCAATTAGTAGTCGCAAGTAGAGAGAGCCAATATAAGATTCTACATTTCCATCATGGTGGGTTAGACAGACTGGCAGCTACTTTACATCAATGGCACCAATTGCTTTATCCACGCTTAGATACAGACGCTGAGGAGACACTTCCATATAGGTAGAATCTAATTAATGAAAACACAATTAATGTTTTACTAAATACTCACAATTTCTCTATAATTCAGGCATTTCATGGTATGTCGGCCAGAGGTAAGTCGTGATGAACTACACCCAGAAGAGGGACAAGTACCGATGATTACATCGCTAGCTTGGAAGGATTTATTAAACGAGAGAGGTCAGGTAGAGGATGATCTTGCCCTTCGTAAAGGAATATTTTTTGGTGGACTAGAACCTGCATTAAGGAAAATTGTGTGGCCCTTCCTTCTTCATTGTTATTCATATCAAAGTACCTATGAAGATAGAGAACATATTGATGCCATTCGCAGACAGGAATACGAGGAAATACAAAAACGTAGACTGAGTATGGGCCCAGAACAAGCAGACCATTTCTGGAGAAATGTGGTGTGTATTGTAGAAAAAGATGTTGTTCGTACTGACAGAGGAAATCCTTATTATGCTGGAGAGGATAATCCAAACATTGAAATAATGAAGTATGTTTGTATAACAATAATCATTTAATTTTTCAATTTATATTTTATATATATTTTATATTATTATGCTAATTTTCAAATATATATTGTTACTATTAACACTATCGTATTTTACTTTTTACAGAAATATTCTGTTAAATTATGCAGTTTATAATGCCCGATTAGGATATACTCAAGGTATGTCTGATTTATTGGCTCCTTTATTAGCTGAACTTAATTCCGAAATCGAAGCATTTTGGTGCTTTGCTGGCTTAATGCAAAGATCTGTGGCTGTGTGTACGCCTACTGATGTAGATATGGACAGAAATTTGTGTTACTTAAGGGAATTAGTTAGAATAATGGTACCAGACTTTTATGCACATCTACAAAAACATACGGATGCCCTGGAGCTTCTATTTTGTCATAGATGGATACTCTTGTAAATACAAATTTTATAATTATAATTTATAATTATTACAAAATTTATAATCGTATGCAGAGTTATTTCTAATAATATATATTTTACAGATGTTTAAAACGTGAATTTCCTACCGAAGTAGCGTTAATAATGTGGGAAGCTTGTTGGGTAAATTATTTAACCGACCATTTTCATCTATTTCTTTGTCTTGCTATAATGTGTGTTTATGCAGATGATGTAATAGCTCAAGACCTGAGAACAGATGAGATGCTTTTGCATTTTAGTTCTTTAGCTATGTATATGGATGGAAATCTCATATTGAGAAAGGCAAGAGGCCTACTTCATCATTTTCGTCAACTTGTACGTTTACCATGCACATTAGCAGGGCTTTGCCGACAATGCGGCCCCGGAATGTGGGATAGCACACATGATCCCGTTATAGAATGTGTAGATCATAATGATGCACCCTGTCCATACTTGAACAATTATGAATAACGACCTAATTTAATGAAAGTGAGAAAAGTATCCTATTGTTAAAGCTTTCAAATTATTCTTACGTTAACTAATCAAATTAAATGCTGCTCCGATATAACATAAATAAGTTATATAAATCGCAGTTGATTAAATGTTGTAAGTAATAACAGATGTTAATGAAAGTATAATATTTGACTCACTGTTTGTACGATTACGTAATATCATGAATGGAAAGGACATACATTTATATTATCACGAATCTTATTTGCATAACTTCATAACTTATAAATGCTAATTCAAAAATACGTGGCAAATTAAGTTTGGTAATCAATAAGAAACGAAAGACATATCTTAAAATTTAACATTCAACTGATTCCAATTTAAAGAAATTACAAAAGGTTTTAATGATGATGTATCTACAACTTCTGTAAAACAAAAAAGTATTCTGTACTAAATAATTAGGTAGGATTTCAACGATTATGACGAGTTTTAACCGAAAACCTGTAGTACAATTAAAGACTGATGACCAAAGAAGAATGGAGTAGTATAAGCATTTTGGCTTTGAAACCTCCAGACAAAAAGAAGCTTTTTCACTGCACAAACATTATGCTATTTATTTAACACGATTGAAAATGTGCCATCGTTCAGCTTTCAAATGCAAATTTCACGAGTTGTAATCTGAAAATAAAAATCGTATCCGATATCAACAAAAAAGAAAATCAAACGTAATTCGATGTAAGTATCGCGTAAAAATTTATTATAAGTCCGTTTAAATTTCTTGTAGTCAATTAATGATAACGTGTTCGCTTTGGGGTATTCATTTATGCGATATTTTTAGTATCTTTCTATAAAACAAATTTCGATTTATTGTATATTCATTATAAATAATCTATTATCTTTTAATATATAGTACCTTGAATTCTTTACATTCAACATTTTATAGTAAGCCACTAACGATGATTTATACATAGATGATATGTGTAAACGTCTTTTACTCACCGATTTTTTTTTACCTTATTCTGATAACCCAAAGTGTTTTTGCTAGTCTATTTGCTCACAAAAATATAAAATCGAAGAAATAATTCGTTCTATATTTCAAATTCTTTGATCTTTTTTTGTATAAAATAAACATTCTCCATTGAATAAATGTATACGGAGACAGTGATTTGTATGATATCTTACAACTTAAGGAAACAAACTTTAATTATGATAATCGACAGAGTTGTGAAGATTTCATGCAAATAAAATAATGCTTTTACTGTGCCACCTTATGTTGTTAGACTATTACAGAGAAATCTATTCGTGTTAAAATTTCTTCTTCTAAGTATAATATATAAGTAATGTATGAATAAATAGAAATATGTATATACAGAATATATTATGTATGTACAGATTATATATATATATACACATATGTAATGAATATATTCACGAATAACATTAATTAGTCTATTTGCTATTCGTGAATATCGAATAAATCGAATTTATTCGTGACATCTTTCTTCGTTAGTCAAAATATACTTTCGCCGAACTGATTGCTGTAACTTTGCTGTTACATTCGCCCGGCACTTCTATAAACATTTTAGCGAAAAACTTTTTCTATAATACATGATTAATGCCGTTTGAATATTAAAATGTTCAAAATCAATTAAAAAACGTGTAAACAAGAAATTCACCTTATGAAAATTAGTATTGCTTCGGCAGAAATAGTAACATTGAGTAACTCAGTGAAATCAATGATATCAAATTTACTTTATTATAGTTTTAGTAATATTAGCCATTAGTATTAAAGGATGATTTTAAATATGCCCGTTTATTTTCTTTTAAATTAAAAATATATGTAATATAATAGATTAATTATCTATATATCGTATACCTTAATAGTATATAATTTTGTAATGAATCTCTTTAATTGCGATTTAATCTTAGTCAGAAAATGCTTAAAATTTGTTACAAATATAAGTATTGTGTGAAAATTGTAAATACTTCTATTGGTATTTTTTCGATGGTAAACATCGCGTCCTTACCTTTGCTGCCAATGAAAATTTGAACGTGAATTTGGAGGCATCCCCAACCCATCCAATGTATAAAAAAACGTAGTTAGCCTTCATGTATGCTCTATGCAACCACCCGCTAATGATATTAAATCATGCCTTCTTTGATTGGCTTCAACCTTTGTTTGAAACATTTTTTGCATGAAGCCATGAAGTAAGGTTTTCACTCTATATATATATAAGTAAATCAATATAAATTTATATAATCAGTTCTTTATTTTTCTGTTTATTTTTAGAAAATATATGTGTACATATTTTATATATTTACATACTATATTTGTATAAGTACACGGTATGAGAGGCATATTGCAAATACTTTGTTGGCAATTATACACCATATACATATAAAAATATGTTCTGTGATATACAAATCAAATTTATACAATCAACAACAGTCATTTAATCTGCCTAATATTTTCTATGCACATAAAAAATAAAGTATGCTAGAAAATTTTTAAAATAAATTCTTTCTTGATGTATCATACAGGCCTTCGATAGTTTTGCACATACATATGTTTATTGTACAAGTCTACAGATTAAAATATACCTTCATACCGTTGAAATAGTGGACAAAATATTATTAGTTGGCCACCAAATATCACTTAGTTGAAAGACATTTATGTACAGTAAAAACTGTATTAAGAGTGGCATATTCTCTATTGAATAAAAATATACAAAAGATATTATATAAAAGTTTACAACATAAATTAAATGTATACATTCGGCTTGTACGAGATTAATCCTGACTTATGCCAGTGTATTGTCAGTTTACTATGACACATTGTGTCATGATGTATTCTTATTATCATAATTAGTATTATTATCACTATTAATACCATATTTTCTCTTATATGATGGAAAAGATAATATTCTAATAATGATGCCAAAGTGTAAACAGTTGAATGAAGGTATCTTATTATCAAGGACAATTGCTCAGTTGTTCTATCTTACAACAATTATTCTATAACACATTTTAAATAATAAATATTTACTAATATTTTAAAGGTACTTTTTCTTCTCATTGGTAACTTATTATTTGAATTGCTGTTAAAAGTTCCATGTATTTTAAGAATGATTTTAATGTAAACATTAAAATCACTAGTATCACAATTTTCCTTTTACATGTAGGAAATGACCAATATCAAATCCAATGATATTACTTTAGATATGCTCTAGATTTCGCAGATCCAAAAGACAAAACAATTCAAGTATGCACCATTATGTAACTCCTCCCTCTTTTTTAAATCCTCGATTTAGTACTTCATAAGATTTCTATCCTAAAGGTATGCTTATAGAATAGAAATGAATTTGTATAAAATTGACGGATACTAAAATCATGCAAGCAATGGCCCAAATTATAACAAAAATTAGCCAACAATTACTAGAAAATGGGCTTGCAAATTTATTGACGACACCAAGACCTATAAGTCTATTTGTCTTTTGTCTGGCATAATATACCAAAAACGTTGGAATCAAATATTGAATTCCTGCTCCAGCATATGATCCCGTAATTCCCACTAATATCGATAAGTCTTTGATACCCATAGCAATCATATAAGGAGGCAGTATTGCTAATATTGGGAAGACAATTTTACGAAGACACAAATGAGACGTATCATCGCTGAGGAACAATGATTGTAGATTATTCCTAAGGGTGATGGCTATGATAGGAAAGCTTGTACTTAAAGTAAATACTGGAAAAAGCGACAAAAAATATTCTATAAGAATAATAAAAATATTGTTACTTTTGGAACAATCTCCAGATCCGCGGGGGCTAAAATCTAAAGTGTAAAGATCGTCCAAATGTTCGAAAGCGAATGCTCCAGTTAATGCCAGTAGGAGATAAAAAGATGCTATTAATAAATAGTCCAATGCCAAAGATCGGGTCAAAGTAGACTTATTTGCGATTGGAGCGATCAATGCAGGTAAAGAATGGTGACACATAAATGAATAAATGCAAGCACCAAATAAACTAGGTATACCTGAAATACGCATATGCAACAAATTTATTTAGTTAAATGCTAAAAATATATATATATATATATGTCGGGTTTACATTAGAATTAGGGTTAGGGGCGTGAAACGAATCTCCATTTGGATTACACATTGTCGTTATGCGATAAAGAAGACATTGACTAGTGCAAATACGATTATTACAGAATTTGACAAGTAATCGTGGTAATTAGGTACTCGAGAAGCTAATGACAATGATCCTAAGTTCAATAACGAATCCGCGGTCAACGGGATAACAGGATGCGCTTTTTTCCGAAGCCCAAATCGTACTCGACTTGCTTGGCTACGGTGGAAGTATAACTAAACTAACTCTTTGTTAAAACGTGGAATATCCACCGAACGTAAAGACGCTAAGTGACTCGCTAAAAACGACCTCACGAGAGAATGACCCTCCATCGCGATGATGCTGCAGAGGGAAACTATGATGGGGTGTGTCTAAGGACACGAATCGTCGGATTCGTCGAGGATAGCCTTCGTTCAGAAAGTGAGGGAAATTGACGTTGCCGTTAATTGGTCAATTTCCATGTTGGTGGCTAGAAAAGGATGCCAGCCGTCCTTGAGGGAAGGTTGCTAGCGGGAAGCGTTGTTCGTTGAAAAATAGATCTCCCCTATCTTCCCGTAGTTGGGACAAAGACTGTCTGTTTGAAGGACTTTAGGTAACTAGATCTTAATGTTTATAACGGCCCTCAGACTAGCTGAACATGTACAGTGGAGATGCGTCGGCATCTGGTAACCATCATACCCGAAGAATAGGGTCTGCGTATGGCGAGCCACGGGACAGAAACCGTTGGAATATTTACTGCCGTGTGCCGCTACAAATATTTCTTTTAAGGAGAGCTATAGAATTACTCCATACCTTTGTTAGACAAAGCGTTCATCCCGTGACTGCGGCTACGTTCGGCGACTGGTTGTCGCCACGAGCCCAAGCTCATTATCACAAATCTCGAACAAATACAATCGGATCGAATGACGACAATTGTTTAGTTACGCCTATGATAGAATCTAGATTGCGATGTTAAGGGATTTTCCCGGAAGTTCCAAAGGGAAGGCTCCGATGTCCTTTCATCTCCGACATATATATATTTTTATAGTTATATGGATAAACTTACCCATGATATTCGCAGCTGGAGGATCTCCTTGCGCACCATGAATGATTAAATTTTTTAAAGCATATACAATCATGATAGTGAATGCAAGCCATCGCATTCCTGAAGTTAAGAGTTGAAGATATTTAGTCTTTTGAATATTAAAGAATACAAAAGGACCCAGCAATATTATAAATATAGTCTGAAAATGATACTTATTATCACTGTATGAGAAAACAATAATTGTTGAGGTATATACCAGCAACTCTGTTTATACATACAAGGAACATTCCATATGCATCTGCCCGATCCAGAGCAAACCCTTCCCAACATGGTTCAGTATCTGGTATTGTAGAATTGCATGTAAAATTTGCTGGTTGATAAGTACAAACAACGTCAGCTAAGGTTTTTGCAACAGCTGCTCCATATATACTTAAATCTCCATAAAGATATATAGCAAAACATAAATAGAATAATGTTGTACCAAATTTATTAAAAAAAATTGATGCCATTTGCCCCATTTCTATTTTATCACGTATTACATAATATCGGTATGTCATGTCCGCACAATCAGGACTACTTGAAAATGGTGTAACAAGAGGTGTATCTTCAGAATCTGAATTTGAAGGACCGGATTCACCTAATGTTTGAAGTACCTACAATTAAAACATAACATAAAATAGAACATATTTTAAGTAAAAATGCTCTCAAATGGCTAACCGAGCAGGATATATAGCCCATTTTATATAAAAAATATAATGCTACTGAAAAGAAAAATCATCATAGACAGCACAACATAGGAGAAGTCTAAAAACCTCAGACTCTGACTCGTTGATAGATGAATCTTGAGAAAGACATACACGTTTTCGATGTTGAATGTGTCGCCATGCTACTATAGCATTGGCAGATGCCATTACCTCGATCACAAATGTAACAGTGATAAAACTGTAAAAACAAAAAAATATACACATATATAATTAAGTCTTGAAACTGATTAATTAAAGTATACAGATTTTATAGATATACCTTATAAATGCTAGTATTAAAATAACACTTAATCCAAGAGCCCATCCTGCCTGACTAAAAACAGCGGGTAATGTTAAAGCTCCTGTTCCAACAATTAAGTTAAAAACGTATATAAGACCAACCTGAAATGCACATTAATAACAAAACTTCATATATATAGAAAACAAAGTCTTAAAATAGCAACAAGTCATTCATTCGATAACCGAGAAAGGTTTTGTTTACGGTCAAAGGTTATGTGATATCAGAATATGTCAAAATTATAAAATCTATAACACCGATTATAAACTTACCCATGTCGAATATTGATCACTTGAATTTTGCTCGGGCATTTTGATTGAAGTTATAGATTAAAATGAAAGAGTTTGCTCGAGCTTACAGGTACCACTGCCATGTATCATTGACCTAACTATCGCTTTGTACTTTTCCAGTGATGATTCGAGAGCAACTGTCCTAAGAACGTACAAAACCTCAACACAAAGTCTCTTTATTTTTCTCCTCCTTAATCTACTATATACTCTAGTTATTTTATTGTTTACATATAAACTTATCATAAATTTTACTCATTTGTTATTAAAGATTTTAGAATTAAATATTTACCGTGCAATAGATGCGACAATTAAAATTTAAATTTAAATTCATATCAAATATATGTATCCTTCCTTCCATTTGATAGTATGCATCACAGCTGATTTTATGAGTCGAGTGCATTGTGCTGCCATCTAATTGCAATTTAAATATGATCACTAACAAAGGCAATGTAAATATTGCAGCTATCACTGTTACACATTAAAATTATATGCGCTTATTATTATCATATATATGTATGTATTATATGTAAATACTTTGCAGTACCTATGTTATGACACTGTTATCTAAGTAAAAATCTTTGTCATTTTGTTCAGTGAATAGAAGACTATCACAATTCGATGATGTAGCGAGTTTATTAAAAATTGATACATAATTATGAGAAGTTACCTAAAAAGAACTTACTTTACAAATAAGATTATTTCTTCATTAGTTGGAAGTTTAGTCGAATATTTCATAAAGCAGTATTATTAAATATATAAATACAATATACTGATAAAATGCCTCTACTATGAAATTTTAAATAAAATTTGATGACTCGAATAATGGCATTTTTACAAAAAGAACAGATACCACTTCATTAAAAATAATTTTTATTCGACCGAAAATATAAACCTAATTCTTAGTGTAATATAAACTTTTTACCACAAATCTTACGTTACAATAATGAATAACGCCAAACGGTACAAAAGCTACGTTATATATAAAACTACATGAATTCATGTTAAATGAAATAAGTGATTAATTTCTTTTTTTTCTTTCTAGCTCAGATTAACTACGATGTACTGGATTGGAGATCAAGGACACAATATCCAGTAAAGGGTATTGGATAACTGTAATCTTAAAAACACAAAAGTCAAAGCAATAATGTTTTTAAGAGTTTTATTTTATAATCCCATAAGTCTAAAGTAGTCTTTAAGATGTGTACGTGAATGGTCTTGCACAATACAATGGGAATAAATTATAATACTTTGGCTACGCTTGCGGGGTCGAAACCGTGTCTTTTTTATTCGTTTGAGCGAGCGTTTGTAGGATATTTTTCTGGGTCAGCGGTCTCCCCCATTATTAAAAAAAAAAAAAGAAAGGAAAGAGCCATCTTTTCCCTCAACGATCGGTAACATTAAAAAAAGATTATGATTAATAAGTCGAAGGCCTATCTCCGCTAGGAATGATGAATTCTAGAAAGACTGACACAAACCTCGTTAAATATCGCAGAGTAAAGTAACGGAATGCATTTAATTGGAGGACACCAAATTAAAAGATCTTTCGTGCATTAAGGATAATCACAACGGCTCCATACTGCATCGGAACGATATTCCGAAATAATTTATATAATAGTTTACCTTCAGCTCAAACTCGCGAATATTAAAAATTGGCAAATATATAGCATGTTCGAAAAAAGGAAAGAACATATGATTATTTCGATTGTAGAGTGAAATATCGCGATGACAATAAGAAAGATGTTTTTCGTGAGGGTGGTTAGCTAGATGCTACCATAGGGAATATTATTTAAATGTATAATACAAAGGACTCGATAGAATAGTAAAGTACTCAGAACTTCGGAGAGTACACAAAAGACGCAATAGCGTCCAATTAAATGATGAAAAAAATAGAGCAAAGTCTTTTAGAACTGTTCCTGCGCTAATTAGCGATTTACTACTTTCATTCTGCATCATTCAATTAGACATTACTATATCTTAAAACTGATCTTCGAATGCCTAAATATCTCTTTTATACTATTGAATCCTCTGAATTATATATCCATATAACAATACCTATGGTCGAGAAACGAGACAGAGGCCGCTCTCGGGATTTGGGGAATGATAATATGCAAGAGATATCAAAGATGTGCTTAGAAGCACTTCCTGTGGACGATGGATGGTCCAGACTCGTCGTATTCTTGTTTGGAAATCCACATTTGCTGGAAGGTAGACAAGGATGCAAGAATAGATCCACCGATCCATACAGAGTATTTCCTCTCAGGTGGTGCGATAATCTTGATTTTCATAGTGGATGGTGCTAGGGCAGTGATTTCCTTTTGCATTCTGTCAGCGATTCCTGGATACATGGTGGTACCTCCAGAAAGGACAGTGTTGGCATACAGGTCTTTACGGATATCGACATCGCACTTCATGATCGAGTTGTATGTTGTCTCATGAATACCGCATGCTTCCATACCTAGGAAGGACGGCTGGAAGAGAGCTTCGGGACAACGGAATCTTTCGTTACCAATGGTGATTACTTGACCGTCTGGAAGTTCGTAGCTCTTCTCCAAGCTAGAGGATGACGCAGCAGTTGCCATTTCCTGTTCGAAGTCAAGGGCGACGTAACAAAGTTTCTCCTTAATATCACGAACAATTTCACGTTCGGCCGTGGTGGTGAAGGAGTATCCTCTTTCTGTGAGAATCTTCATGAGGTAGTCGGTCAAATCACGGCCAGCCAAGTCCAAACGGAGAATAGCATGAGGCAAAGCGTATCCTTCGTAGATTGGTACAGTGTGGGAAACACCATCACCGGAATCTAATACAATACCGGTAGTACGTCCAGAAGCATATAGCGAAAGTACAGCTTGAATAGCGACATACATAGCGGGGGTATTGAACGTTTCAAACATAATCTGTGTCATCTTTTCACGGTTAGCCTTCGGGTTGAGGGGCGCCTCGGTAAGGAGTACTGGATGTTCTTCGGGAGCCACTCGAAGTTCGTTGTAGAACGTGTGATGCCAGATTTTTTCCATATCATCCCAGTTGGTGACAATACCGTGCTCAATCGGATATTTCAAAGTAAGGATACCTCTTTTTGATTGAGCTTCGTCACCAACATAGGAATCCTTCTGTCCCATGCCAACCATGACACCCTGGTGGCGTGGTCTTCCAACGATAGATGGGAAGACGGCGCGTGGAGCGTCGTCTCCAGCGAAACCGGCCTTGCACATACCGGAGCCATTGTCAACTACGAGTGCAGCAACTTCTTCGTCACACATGTTTGGTTTATTGAGTTATCTGCAAAAATAACAAAAAACGATGTTAATTACTTGATTATGATTCCTTTTTTTATTACAGTTTTGCAGTACTTTGTTATAACGTCTGTTAATGTTAATTATTGAATACGAAGTTAAAAGATACTATAAACTTTTAGTTAAGCTATTAAACATATTTTATAATTTCACATCTTATATACATATTCGCTTTTACAATCTATACGAATAAGTACAAGTTTTTACGATTCTTAAGAGAATTTTCTATTTTACGCATAAATTATCGTTAAATATAATAAAGGAAATCCAAAGTTCAACTAATTCATTATTCACATGGATAGATATTTCAAAATGTAGTCTCTATAGTATTCAAATAAGTTCTAAAAAAACGAAGCTAAATTATTGCTTAATTTCGTTTTAAATACTTGATAAAAATTAAACTACATATAAAGATGTACTATGAAATCATTCATGACATATTACCCTATAATCAGGATAGCAGATTACAAAATAGCATGTACTGTGAAGCAATATTTTAAATATTTTCAAGATGGCGTTCAGCGACACGTAGCATTACACTATCGCGATAAAAATTAACTATCTCAAATAGGACATTCGATGAGCATAGACACAAATATACTCTATGTATTTTTCCATATCAAGATAAGTATCATTGAAAAAGTACGTAATCATGATGAACTTTTTACTGTCTTGTAAACCGCCGTTAACTAGAACCGCACCCTGCCCCGCCCTTCCCCGGCATTAAACGGTCAATATCCCACATGATTTTCAAAGAATAAATCCTTACAGTGCTAAGAACATAGAAAATTGACTACAAGCTTTACTCAGTTAACCAACAGACATAGGAAAACTATCCTTACTCCAATAAAATACAGTCTTGAGATACTTCGAGCATATTTTACATTCTAAAGATTGACATCTTCTCGTAAAAAGAATTCGGTTCTTTTTTCATTCACATGTAATGCCGTCACCGATACTTATAACTACTTTTACTTGTAACTACACTATCCTATAGTGCAATTGAAAAGATGGAACACAGAACACACAAAATTTGACACAAGCGTATCTTAAGCCTAACACCACCCACTTCTCGATTTGGAAATCCACGCTCGGATGTACGATTTGTCGATCAACTATTCGCCCACGCACTAATTTCTACTTAGTTGCACTGAGGATTCTTAAATTCGTTTGAACTTCGTATCGTAGAATGTTATCTATCACTGGACTTAGGATGTGATGACTTACGTTTTTCGTTTCGTATAAAAAAAGTTATGTACAAGTTAGGGAGCTCGGGATCTTTGGATGTGACACTGCCGCACAACCGACCGATCTAGCACCAAACACAGAGTGTAGCTGACAGCCGGCTTGCAGTGTATTATATGAACAGAGTCGTTGTTCGGGGTCCCCACCACCAAGCAATCGGCCAATAAAGGCAGGACACCCTCAGCCAATCCTGGCTTTCTTTACCATATATGGAAGTGCTCTGCCACGGAGGGGTTTACCCCCTCCACCCCCTATCTGCCCTTCTCCGACCGTTTGAAGTGTGTCTCACCACCCTTCGTGAATGTATCTGCCAAATTGACCGAACCGCACATCTCCGATCTTGCCAATGCTTCCCTTCCTCTCCCCCACGATACGTAAGTTCTGTTTCGACCATATTCAATGTCACTCGATATTTTTATACATCAAAATAATAAATAATTAATTTCGACATTTCTTTTTTTTAATTCAATTTGGGTATTTCTCGCCGACCCTTATTAAATACAAGACCCTCGAGCAAAGAAAACTTTTTAATATTACAATTTACATATCCGAATATTAGTAACTTTATGGTTATTATAAAAAGATACCTTTAAGAATACTTAATATACGCTTAACTCTTTGGCTCAATTTCGACTGCTTTTATTAGTCTTTATAAAGTACAGTTTATGTAAATAGATAATTATCTTCTCTTCGTTAGATAACTATGAGAATGTGTAATATTACACTTAAATACTATTATTTTATACATGCTTTTAGAAACGGTTACAATTAACTTCAAAGAGTGATAACTATAAATATTCGAATTAGGGTATCGTACAGAAAATAGGTACGCTATAACAATTTCTTGCACTTAGCATCCTAATTTCCCAACAGATAAATTTACGTTGGTATTTCATACTACGAGCTAGCATAATCGCAAGTTAGTGCTGTAACATCCTAACTACAGAGTACTGCTATTAATAAACGACCACGTCGCGACCACCTGCCTTACAGTGCGTACACGTCAGGAACCACTTGACAACGACAACCTGTCGGATCGTCCCGGTACGTTCTCCCTTTTCAAGATAATGCTAGTAGAAACAAATTGCCCAAAGAAATAGGCGCTATATCGAGAAAAGTCAGAAACGGAGAGAGCAACGCCCTGCCATCATGGCTGCTTATGAACCGGCGTTTGTCCTCGATCTTTTCGCCGTTAAGATTATGACAGATCGCCGTGAAACGCGCTAAATTAATAACAGTGTTGAACTTAACACTCTGAACGGTACAGTACTTACCTTTTAGAATCAAAGGTAACCAACAAAGTACACGATCGTTGATCGGCAAAGAGACACCGCAAGAATACTATCGGCACGACGAAACGAGACTCGAGAGCCGCGAGTTGCGAACACTGTGAGTGAGCAAGATCGTGGCCGGTACCGTGTCATGTGGACTCGCTCAAAGGTATGGTCGGTATACACGCTGTAAATGTCCCATATTACCTAACATATTTCCTATTTGTTTCCTCTTATTTTTTAAATTTATGCATAATATAAAATTAATTGAGCGATGAAAGTCTGAAAAATAAGAAACTCAACGATCATCTGTTTATTTTAAAGTTATATTTTTCAATATCATCATAGTTAGTACACCCCTGTTTCAGAATGGATTCGTCCGGCTTCCCCACCACTTGGATTCACAGCTCTTGCCATATATGGGCATAAAACGAAAGCGGCTCGCTGATTGGTCGGTTGGCCGGCTGCCGGCTAGATTCTCCAAATGCCGCTTCAAACTGTACGATACGGGGAGCATAATGCCTTCTGGAAGCGTACACTAGCTAAGGGCTTTCCTGACTAACCGTCAGAGCTGTTTGTAGTAGTAAACGTATCAATACGTACGAACGTATATGTGAAGATTATCACGTTCTTTGTGTGCGCGTGCTAGCGACCAGTACCGGCAGTAGGTATGAGTCAGAAAAAGTTTTGTTATATACTTTGGAATGGTCAACATTTTTTTTCACTTGATGCAAGTCGAAACAGTTGTCATTGAGATTTAATGATCCTCTACTCATTCGTAAGCTTCCATGGAAATTCCTATCTGTGAAATAATATTATGAAGTTCGTCGAATTTATGTTACGAAATTTAATGAAATAGGAATCATGTTACTAATCCCGGGACATTTTTCACCTAATCATCTTTTGCCATTGATTTCTTAAATTTGAGGAAAATGTGAGAGAACTCTTATTCGTAGGCCTGATTTTTTGTTCCAATTTTATGCTAAATTCTTTCCACAAGAAAAACTCGTATTTCTTGATATATATATATATATATATATATATATATATATATATATATATATATATATATAACCTATTTACCGTCTTGTTTACTTAAAAAATTATTAGCAAAAATCATATTTCTTTCGCATTAGTTGTAATTACATAACATATCTTGGCACTAGATTTATTCCTTAACCAGGATATGGTATGATTATATTTGAAGAAAGCGAATCTTCGAACGAGAAAGGGTAACAAATTGTCTTTCCGTAAAATTTGATAAAATAATATTCCTTTAGAACAACATAGTCAAACCTCCAAACCAACATAGTCAAGTCTTTACAACATAGTCAAGTAGAATAAGCTGGCGTTAGTAGAAGGTCATTGATGATTTATTTCCAAAAAATCCAGTTACTGTGTCACTTTCAATATTAATGAATGTTAGTGACTCATATTATTGTAGTAATAATCTGCATACCATGTTTAGTACTACTTGTCTTCTTTTAAAAAATTGCGCCAGAAGGAAAATAATTCGCAAGAAGGATTTAGAAAGTCAGTAGGTCAGACTTCACTATTTATGCATACTCATTGTCTAGATTTCGTTTTAGAGTAGGACAACTAATGTCTGCCTAAAAGTTAACATGTTTTTGAAGTATTTTAAGGTAGGCTTAGAGTAAGTAATTAAATGATGTTCGTCCACCCACTTATTGCGTGTGGTATATGTCATCTCGGCCGCCTTTTTCATACAACAGAAGCTAAAAATAGACTCAAGGGCGCGGATAAGGGTGCACTGGACTACTACCACGTCACGTAAGCCCTATGCTTCGGCCCTATTTCCTGTATATGTGTCGGTCCGACGGAAGGCGGCATGGTGTGTGTGAGTGCAGTGTCTGCTTCAAAATCGATACGCGTGTTCGTGCAGTCTACAATGGTACATCGTACTTGTGCACGGAAACCACGTGGTGATGGAAACGTCAAAGTACGACTGGTGATACTGCTTGTTATTTTGTCGTAAAACATTTTGTAATCAACATGTTTATCAGTCGTAATCATTACTATTAATAAAGCATGTTGTTATCAGTTAAAAAGCAAAATACAAAGAAATTAATTAATAGTGACGTTGATGAAATATCGTTCGTTTAAATATACAATTATACATTTTTTAAGTCGTAATAGCCTTTGAGTTAACGCAATATCGTAAATCTTAAAATCTATTTAAAAATGTGTTTTCAAAGTTGGCTCATTCATATTAACAGAACATTCGCATACATACTTTGAACTTAATGCCTTATAAGAAATACATGTGAGATACGTACCATTGATTATTAATATATTGTTTAAGTTTGGACATTGCGAAAGGTATAGTGGAGGAAACAGAACAGTTTTATAAATACACCTGCCACGTTCCTTTGTCGAAATAGTGCTTTGATGACATAATCAGTGAATCATTTGTACCTAATAAGAAATCGTATCGGGTTATGCACTCGTTCCTCTATGAGGACGTGTCAAATTCTGTTCTTGATTTTATTTTTGATTCCGTGTAGAATTTCATGATTATTTTTATTTTTTAAATTTAACCACCATACTTTATATGGACGTCAAATTTAAATATACGTCATTAATGTGCCAGATAAACGGATGGACTGCTTCACCCAAGTCTAACCTAACCTCGAAACATCGAAGCCGGCACCCAGCTGTCACACGCACACAGCATCTTTATACACGTCAATTTCGTGTAACTCCATTGTCCTTTTAACCGCTCAGGTTTTTATTAGACAATACGTTATTTTATTCAAGTATAATATCAAAAGATAAATACAATACAATGGTATCTACGGAAATTATTTTTATTGATTATACAAAGTTCAAAGAGAATATATGAGTCATGCAGAAACCGAACCGATGAACTGTATTTCTTGAAAATTTCATAATTTTTGTCATATTAGCGTTTAGTTTTATAGAAACCAAACGATTAACCTCTATCAAAATTTGTTCCCCGCTATTGGCCAGATCGACTTCTACGTGGTTCGTATAAAAACACATGCTATACACGTTTCGATGAAAATTACAGCACAGATAGAAATATGCATATTTGCAATTGACAATATGTATGACTATGCCTTATGTATGACTATGTTTCAACAGCACGCGTAAGTATTAACCTTCGCTGCTCCAGCTGCTCCTGCTGTATCACACGACGTGTCTCTATTTACTTTCTCCGTTATCGTGACAGGTCCGCAATAGGAAGAATTAAATCCAAGTAAGGTGGAGGTGCATTGTGGGCGGCCTGAAAACCCAATGGTCCGCAAAGCCTCGACCTTGCTTACCAAATAAGGTCCCGTTCAAGGTCTTCGAGGCCTTGCGTAAGGCTGTGCCATCGGCATAACGATTAACCGATTATGTCCACGCTTTAGTCATCAGTCGTTTTCAGTGAAAGTGTCTGGTGCAGTTTCCATGAGAGGATCGACATATTTTGTACGTTCTTTAATCTCCATGGGATCACCGATTTCGTTCTATGGAAAGTCCGGATTGGGCGTGTCTGCCCTACACGGACACGTGCCGTAGGTAACGTCTGGCTCCAGTCGCGCAGTGCCACCGAAATCAATACGGAATGCGACGGTAAGTTCAACGCACCCACCCAGAAGAGTACTTAAGGTTCTTTCTCATTGGACTAGCCGCGTGCATTCGGTCCAGACAGTGAAACTATCGGGAATCACCGTAACGAGGTCAAAGACCTTACATAACACACCTTTCGCGAATCGAAAATTTACGGAAAGAAATGTCAAACTCGAGGAAACGCTTTGAAAGTCGAAGTTGAAGTGGATTATTCTTGACAAAAAGTGACCGTAGTTAGGAATTTCCTGTAAACAGGAGAATTCTAGTTATTCGTCGCAAATTTTTAATAAAATTTATTATTATAATATATACCGTGATTTTTATACACTAATTTTATTTCCTCATTTACTTAATATCATTTTCATCGTGCAATTGATTTGTAGGTAATAACGACACGTGGAAAGTTAGAATTAGCTGTACAAGTTGATTGGTTTATTGGGTTCGTAAATGACTACTCCGATAGGCAAATTAAGATTCCTAATAAGATAATTTGATATTGTGAAATTAGTACAAATTATTTAAATCTTGATAATTCTCGAGAAACGATGCAAGTGTAAGATTTTTCAAGCAGCAAGTACTTTAATTCCCTTTGAATCGTATGTAATACATACTTCACGGACTCGTCTTCACTTTCCCTTGGCAAGAACAAAAGTGATCCCTCTTATGTACTTCTGTTCTCCTCAAGGTACAACCAAGTGGCTGTTCATACGTAATACTTGAATTGTCCTTAAGTGGGAGGTGAAAGATTCTCGGTGAACAGTTTCATCTCGTATCACGATACTCTAATTCGTTTCGAGGTGTAATATACAACTGTAATCAAATCTTAAATGGAATCGTCTTAATTCGTTGTACAAATTTTCTGATCGATACTCGTTTCATCGATCGGAATGCGATTGTTTAAAAGAGACAAGTATTTCCATATTTGCACAACTTTATGGTGAAATAAACGAAATGGATGAAACGAGGCGATACGTTGATAATAAATAAATAAATACGTGACCGATTTGTTGGAACAGTATTAGTCGACGATAGTGAAAATATTACGGCGAAGAACAATATTCTCGTCAGAGGATCAAATTTAATTGTTCAATCGTCATTAGAAATTTCCAAATATACGCATTAACTAATTTTCATTCTTCGGATAATACATCTAATATGACGACAGTTGGCAATTATTCTTGAGTAAGAGGTAACTATGCTCGCGATTAATTTCTACATTTAACATGCAACAACAACAGTTAAACATGCAAAGAATCCGGCCAGAAACGCGCGATAATACGCGATCACTATATTTAGTGTTGACTTATGGCTCGTCAGATCGAGGAACAGTGACGTCGCTTCGGTCTTAGCAGCTAACGATAAAGAAAACGATAATAGTTAGTTGGTGTGCAAAGATCGTAGGACTTGTTATTCGCGTATGCGCGACTGAAACTCTGATTAAAAATTCGGCGATGATTCAAGCTACATATCGGCTTTACACTAGAAAACGATTCATTTCTTAGTCAGAGTACGTTGTCATTCATTCATCGTTTGTTCGTATAATACTTTCGTTATTTGCAATAGGCATTTACAATAACGCATAATTTTCTTGTTTACATATGTATACACGAGTATATATGGTTGCTATTGCAATCAGTTTATCTACTTTCGTCATTTATTTTTATCCTTTATTTTTGCAAGTTGTAGACTTGGACTTTGCAGTAACAGTCATTTATGATATTATGTTTTAGGCTTCTAGAACAATTTTCTTTCGAATAATTAGAGATATAATCTTTCTGCAATTAGACACAATATACAACGTGATACTGCAAAAGCGAAAAGTAATAAAAGAATAAGAGTTGACAATATCTATAGAAATATAATCTTTTTTGTCTTCGGTGATGCGGATAAGATAATCATTAAGTGTAGTGGAATAAAGTCGCTTAGGTTGATTGTTTTTCGCGATGCTTGTATCTTACGATCTATAATGTTTTGCGGGCAAAAGATGCTTTTGTTGTCACTCGACAATAAAGTTATATACTGAAAGTGTCTTAAAAGTCGCATAAAGTTTGTAAACTTTATAGATTATACTCTAGTGTTTAGGTTAATATTACTATTGTTTAAGTTACACATGTAAACGTTCCAAAGTGAAATTTTTCAAGAGACAAATTTAGGCGAATTTCAGTTTAGTATAATGTAGAAGATTGAAATGAAAATCGTTGAACGCGATAGCCATGGAATCGAAGAAAAATCGGATTCATCGATGCCGGTAGGAAGTATACGCGTATTTTTCTCGTGGTGAGTCGTCGAATCGAAGGTAAAAATGACGACCATTCTACTGTAGACGGCACGCGAGAACCGCGGTCTTCGGCTTTGACGAGTGACGTTGGAGATTCTTGGGATCTGACCTTGCACACGCGACTGACCCAGAACAGGTAGACAACCGGTAAAACGAATGTGTTCGCATACGTCGCTGGCTGCTACTTACGTTCTTGACTCCGTTTTCTTGCACGTATCTGAGTGTGTCCGCGGGAAGTCAAGGATTTGGAACACGGCCGTGGATCGCTAGGATTACCAAAAACGATGATTTCGTCCTTCCGCTTATTCAAATCGTCTCGCGAGGCTGCGATTTACAAGAATTAGGATATAATAATATCACGTTTGAAGATTATAGATAAAGCACACGATAAGCAGATAATTTCAGTAATTTCAACAAGAATTTTTGATAATTCTTTCGTTTTAACGTCGCTTCGATCGAAACGGAATATTTTATTATAATAACAAAATTCGCAGCTAAAAATGGAAAGAATTTATTAGGTTGACAAATATAAATAACAAAATTTTGTAGAGGCCAAAAACTATATATATTGTATAACTGTCGACGACAATTAAATATTTTAATACCGGTAAAATACATCTTTAACATTAAAATCAGATAAAAGAACAATTTTAGCAACGTAAGATTAATCGTATGATCGATCATTACGATTATTTCGAAAATCGTTACACATTCGACAACGTACATATTTACGTGTACAACAATTTTGAATTTTTCTTTAATCTTGAGATTAATTTTGAACTAATAAACGAAGGAAATTCAAAGAAGGATAAACGACACGGAATTGACTTGTTTGAATGATTTCAGAAATCGTTCCAGGAACGCTGACGCCGATGTTCACCGGGAAATAATGAGTAAGAAAGACCAATAATCGCGTTATTACGAAATAACGAGCATGAAACACGAAAGCGTAATACATCAATCATTCGCGAAAGTTAATATTTCTTGCACTAGTGATTTTAAACGGACATACGCGTAAGTGAGAAGGAACGCCCATGCTCGATAGTTGCACGAGGATTAAACAAATAAGATTATATCATGCCGTAATGAACGCGCTACAAAGGAAAATTTTCCTCTTGATAATTATCGCTTAGAACGTAATATAATTACGTTATACTTTACTATCATTATGATAATGTACCAATATAATATCCTTAATAACTTTTTGCGAGGATTTTATACTTTATTTCTTCGGAGATAAATTTATCAAGACCAGAGGGAAGATAATTCATTTTTGTTTCTCAGTCGTATTCGTTAAAAATGTATCTGTAGAGATTAGACAGTATACGTTTAAAAATATTTGAAATATCCAACATTATGTATCTATATCTTTTGAACTAACAAGAACTAAATAACAGTATTAAATTATATGCGAATGATAACGATAACATCCACATGTTTTTGAAATGTACAAGGCAACTTCAATTTTCCAAACTGTAGCGTTTTACGCGACAACGATAGCAGGAAGGTATTGTATTTGGCCTTAATGTATGTATGTATGTATGTTTGTCTGTCTGTCTGTTTGGTTGTTTGTACACTTGTAACTTAAAAACGGCTTGACCGAGTCTAACTCTACGGGTCTCGATAGACTCGTGTCCATTTCGGGAACGTTATAGCATATTAAAAAAACAAACTAACAAGAGAGATGGAAAAAAGGTTCAGGCGCCTAAATCGCTGAATCTAGGAAGGGAATACGTCTATTTTCCTTTTACTGCAGCGCATTTACTTGTTGGTTTTCGACGACGTCAAAAACGATGAAATAAAATAAATATTAAAGGCAAAATGACACCCGAGACGCAATGTGTTTCACTCGGACAAATATGAGGTAAAGAAAAAAAAATTTAGATATTTTTAAGTAACCGATATACGTAGTTACCGAATTTGCAGGTAGGCGACAGTAATCGGTCAGCCACAGTATTTACAAAGTTTAATCACTGTGATAATTTTTAATCGGTGCGGACGCCCAACTGTGTCATTTTCAGACGTTCCTTACCTGTTACCCCGATAACTATATATCGGTTACTTAAAAATATCTGAATACGCAAGTGCCTCGTATTTCTCAGTGAAACGTACATCTTGTTTCTTTAGTTTTGCGCAGACGGGTATCATCTTTTTCTTAACGTTTATTCTTTAGTTTTACGTTTTAATTAGCTTCGAAGCAACACCGAATAGAAGTTGGCGCGTTACTTTTTCTCCAGGAAGTTGGATTACCTTGCGCCAAGTTAAATTCCTCTTTGCCATCGGTATCGGAGTTTTGCGACGAAACGATAGTCGACTATCGCGTTCGATTTGCTGCTTTTCCAGAAACTTACACGCTTCGTCGAAGAGACGTCCAGCTTGAAAACTTGCGATCTTCTCCGTTTACCCGTACAAACGAACCATCGTCGTGCTAATTTCTTCGCGCTTCTTTTTATCACCTGTACTCGTTTCGATCCATTTTCTAGTCTACTTTCTATCGATCTTTCGAAATCCATTGGGTCACGCGACAAAAGGATATTTCCGCATCATTTGATTTTTCGAAACTGCAACGTCTCGATCGTCATTGGCTACTTTCTGATGAAACTCGTTGAAGCAAAAACCGGAACGATCGACGTCCGCTTTCTGTTCTCACAGTCGTATCGTAAGCGGTCCGAGCGATTCGAGGAAAAGTGTAATCTCGCGAAGAAAGCTTCTAATGGAAAGAAACTAGTCGTCGAAGTCCATCGTAGTTTTCGCGTCTTCGTACAGCTCGTGCGTTATGCTTATGCGCGAGACGCATGCACATACATTGCCGCTCAAAAGTATACGAATACTCGTGTCTTTTAGTACAGTGTCATATAGTTAGAAAAACGCAGACAGGAAGATTTAAGGCGACCCTACGACGAATAAAATTTTATTTTGGGAAGTAAAGTATACTTTTAAATAGAGGATAAAATATCTTGTAATAATGCAATATTTATAAAATGTACGACGTATTTGTCGATTCCACGAGGAGATAGTAAATATCAGTTTCGATCGTTAGTTTGCCATTAATCGATATATTCTACTGATATTCGCGTATACTTGATATAAATCGAGCAAAGTGTCCAACGTTTATGAGCAACGGTGTACGCGCGTTAGACCAAGTGCACCATTCTCGATGCATACGAAAGTGGAACAGCTACATAGCTAGGTATGTTGTCTAGATGGCAAGACGACGACCGGTGTCCTTGTTCAGAGAAGCAAGGTCTTGCCTTATCTGTACAACTTTGGAACTTGCTAGTTGTTAGCAATCTATGCAGCTCGACCGGTCCCCACCGTTCCTTATTTACCATTCACAGAAATATTAAGAACCTCTGTGACCTACAAATATTCCGCTTAATCTTTGACTTTCCTGAAACTGATATGTTTTACATGTATCAAACGCTGCCAAACACGGAACGTTTAATCGACTAATTGAAATACGATCGTGACATTTTTATAACGATGCATAGCTGATACATAGTTTATATAGATTTTTGATAGTTGACGAGCGAATTTTTTTATTTGATTTTTGGCACTAAATACGTGTTCGTTATCCCTATAAAAAGTTGATTTTGTCGTTAATCTTTTACGAAACTTGGTAAATCTAATTCGAGATACTTGAGAGTTAAGAGAAGACTCGGAAGATTCTCTCTTTTCGTCAATTACGATATGTTGAAATATTCTTTTTTAGATGTTAATGATGCAACTCGACGCAAGTGCATTTATGTTGTCAATTTTTTCAATGACATTACCATTACGATGCTCGATATCTGTGTCACGCAGGGGAGGTCGAAATTAATCGGAAGAGAGCCTAAACGTCCTAAAGCAATGCTTACACGCGCTGCAGTTGATTACAATTAGCTCACCCTGTACATGCGAGAGTTCTCTATCAGTGTAGTCATGCGGATGTAGGTCGCCTCTTCCAGTTGAACGCATCTTCTTTGGTAGTGCAAGATACTTTCGAATTTTCAGTCATTTTTTTTTTTCTTTTTAACACATTTCAGCGATTTAGGAATGCGGATATCCTTTTAACCGAAATTTTACCGGAACGACGTACTCGTACGAAACGATTATTCCAAGTACCGAGTTATCGATATAATTTTATGCTCTGTCTCTTAGAATATTTTTAATGTTTCGAAAGGTATATCGAAGAATATGCGAAGAAGAGGAAACTTCGATCATCGTAAAGCGATTATACTCTTCGCCGGGCCCTTTTCTTATAAACCGTAAATAAGAATTCAAGAAGCATTCGCAGTTATAAATAGCCATTTCCGCTTCGTCAGGTAGGCAGGATCGATCGACTCTCGAGTTTCGACCAAGTTTTTCGACGACTTACTTCGAGGACCTTCTTACTTCCTATGCGTTTCAAGCGGCAAGAACGATCAAATTTAATTCCCTCGTATTTTTCAAAACATTATTTAATATTATAACGTAACATTATATCGTTTCAAAAGTCCAATATGTTCGCGTTTTTTCTTTCTTTTTTCTTTTTTTTACAGAATGTAACGCGTTGTTCGGTGTGACGTTTCTTCGCCGTGGAATACGCAGCTGATAAAGAAACAAGTTTAATCCTTGGTAGGTAAACTGGATCGACATTGCACCCTTGAATTTCCATCCTTTTTGGAATTTTTATTTGCTTGAAAAAGATTCGTCGAACGTTCTACTTGTCAAACGGAAACGTCGTTAAGTATTCCAGAAACGTTTTAGACTTTTTGTAAGCCTAGAATAACGAAAGAATTAATCTTGAACGTAAATAAGCTGGTTCGTTTAGAGAAGGCTAGTACCTTTTTAATTCTACGAAATGAAACTGATACCGGTTGCGAGTTGCGGAAAATAAAATAAAAAGGAATTATATCGTTTTCGTTAAGTTACGTTCTAATTTCTCTAAATGAAACAATATCGCTTGAAAAGCGTATAAAATAAGAAAAAGTCGAATTATTTTCATGCAGTGATTTTTGATTTCGTCGCGAGCTCGAATAACTGACGTACACCCCGTTCCCATTCATTCCATTATAGTCTCGTAATCGGCGAACGATTGTCGTCATGGCAAAAAATCGGGTTGAATGAAACTGGAACGGAGTGCATGTTCGTCAAGTCGGCAGGCAAAAACTACCGGATGAATGGCTGGGTACTGTGTGCGCGGTAATGTGCACTAGCACAAGGTATCCTTCTCGAGTGGGACGAGGGACTCTGCAGACGAAGAAGAAAGGGAGTAGGCTCGTATCTGGAAGTTTCAAGACCCTCCGCCTATGGAAACTTGAACTTGCACGATTTCCGTTAATAACCCGTATTCTCGTCTTCTACTTACATTTACTTACATACCGTTTATGGTAATTTAGAGGATATCGTGTTTCGTTGTTCCATTTCCATCGACGTTACATCATTTTTATTATGATTTTACATATCATTTTACATTCTATCCGCATCTACGTGTATCGGTAGTCTTTCGGATATCTATAAGATTTTTATTTTACACGTAATCGTCTATCTCAGAGCAGAGGAAGACCTATTGTATGTAAGGATTACCTTTTGTATGCTAAAAGGTAATACAATTTCGCAAATATCGCGAACTAAATCATTTTACAGCTTTTACTTAGACGAGTATTTCTGAATTACGTATTGTTAAAACACCGTTGCTAAGTGAGTTTTCGTGGAAAAATATGAAAAAACAAAAGTTACGAAAATTTTGATCGGATAATACGAGATCGTGGTGGGTGTGATCGCAATAGTCCTTGCTGCTGCACGACCTCCACTTTCGTCCAAATTTGGCGTGTGTCGTCCCGTCTGCGAGAGGAAGGACAAATAAAGAAGAAGAATATGAGAATAGTATATTTATCTACGAACATATGTTTCTACAAAGGTACAGATGAGAACGGTTTCAGCTTCATTAATCGGTTGTTTCAACGTTTTCGGTTTTAGTGAAACGTTTTTAAAAGAGAAAAAAGTGGACGTAGATGTGTAAATGTATGTTTATCGTATAATGCAAATATTACAAAGGCGCGTTCGTATTTTACAAACATTTTACAAAAATCGGAAATGTTCAAGCGTGATAATACTTTGAATTTTTATCTAAGATTGTAACCAATTTTTTTTTTTTTGGACACGCTATAGTATCTGATTTAATACCGTTTTAGACCGTTATACTTCGTAACGAATGATACAGCAATATCCAAGACGGCAACTAGATTTAACATCTACGATTAGCATATCATTAGTTACTGGCGAAGTCCGTATTTAAATTATAAAGTCTCTTAGTTTAAACTAATTTTCAACTCTACAGCGATCTTTATAGAGCCGATACGCGCACGATCGAGTACGTAAATTACCCGTCTAACGTACAATCAGATTTGAAGGAGAAAATAAAAAACAGTTTGTTTTACGATAGCTGTAAAGGTTGATTACTCTTTAGGTCAATTAAGTCAATTCGCGTAAAAAATTTCCTGATACGTATTCTTTTAACTCAAGTTAAAAGGATAATAATAATAATATATCAAAGAAACAAATTTGAAAAGTTATCAAAGTTAATATAATCGCGGTGCGCTTTGTGTTACTACGAAGCCTTTTCGATTCGTAAAGACATTTCAAGACGTAAATCGTGGTTCCCATTAATATCCTGCGGTTCTTTCTAATCTTACAAATGTATTTAACACGGTCAGACGAATATTCGATCGCGTGAAAGTGGAACGAAAACGTGTGCTTTCTGAGAATCAGCGGTTCTTACAAGCCGGGCCAAACAGGAGTTTCGCGTTAAAGGAGGTGAAATAAAGCGATTACAATTTTGGCGGCGATCCAACGCTTTCCATCGAAGGGTTTTTCTCGGACCGACATGACAGATATATGTAATTACGCGTGTGCGTGCGCGTGCGCGTTTCAAGACGTCCACTTTTACAAGAATACGAATTAACGCAACGTAATAAAACGTTAAAAACGAGATATTCGTCTTACGTGTTCGTAAATATACCACCGGAAATCTACACGAATATTTTACGTTACTTTAAACGCCTGTTTATTTTCTTACGCGATATAATTATCCACAGATACGTATAACCCTATAGTTCGACGTAACTAATTCTCTTCGTATCAATTAATTTATCAAAACGACGAACGTGAGAAACAGAAGCGACAGAAAGTTTGCATCCGCAGCAATGATACGAGTCAAACAAGTACATACTTATTCCAAATATAGAACGCGTTACGAGAATAGAAATTGAGCTCAACACGTGGTCTCTTGTACGATGAGCCGGTGGTTCACCTCTTCCTTGTTACGTTTAAAGAGTCTCAAGCGTACCGTAAAACAGACATTTATGCAAATTCAAATTTTAACGAACACGATTAAAGAAATAGAAACGGACGTTTCTTTTATCCACTAAGTGTTTCAATTATTATATATTATATCCATATATACAGGGTGAGTCGATAAAAAGTATCTACTATCTAAATAACTCGTTAGCTACTAGTTGCATCGTCGAGAAACGGTTTAAACGAATCGCGTTGCGTTTCAAGAGATTTATTTCTCTATATTTTATATTTTCTCGGATATCGAGGTGACCTTGAGCTTTTTAAACGAGATTTTAGCACAACATAGGCGATCCAGCCGAACGTTTTCTACGTAAAAAATATTAATCCATTTATAGCGAAAAACCATTGGTTCAGCGGATATTTTAATTTCAATTTGTCAAATTTAACGTACGTTTAAAATTAAAACATCAAAGTATACGGTGGTATTTAAGAAGCTGACGATCACTTTGATACGCCAGAAAATATAAGATACTGGAAAATAAAATTGTATTCGTCCGACGAGTCCCTTGAAATGCATCACAATTCGTCTAAGACGTTTTTCGCTCAAAGTTATTTTAGATAGTACTTCTCATTAAGGCATCCTGTATATATTTATTTAGTTTTCGGCTTCACAGCCAGAAAAAGTTTCCATATTGCCATGCTTCGTTTAGAATATTATAATTATCGTTGCATTTTAAACGTTTCACTGCGTATTTCTGCGTATCGCGTAAATTTTTGATAAATGCACAAATATCCGCAGTCCACCAATAAGGATAAAAATTCTGTTTTATAATCGAACATCGAATCTTGAAGGATCCGTTTCTATAAGACATTTAAAACTTTCCGATCTTCCATCTTCTCGCATTTACGATGTCTTTGCGATTAACGATAATTCAAGCAAAATATAAAGAATACAGCGAATATACTTACTCTGTTTAAAAAATATGTCTACATGTTTAAATAGAGGTCAAGAATAGGTACGATACAGAGAGAGATAGATTACTTGCCGTTTTTGATTTTTAGGCAGTCCAAGCACCGAGCCTAACGTTGAAAACGAATATTTAAAAGAAGAGAAACGCAACGTGGTAACAAATAGTAATAAATAACTGAACGACTTTCGAACCTTTTACGTCTCAATTTCGTATTTCAATTTTATCGAAATCCATCCTATTAATTGTTTCGTCGATCTTACGTTCACCTGGTGTGAAATCGTTTGTAAAACGTGATAATTTATCGTTCTAAGCGATGGATGGCATAGGTGACAATTTGTCGAGTGTATGGTGCGAGAATAGAAACGAAGTTCGATATACGATCCATAATACGGTCTTTGTCGATAGCTCGTCCCACATACCGAGCACAGCAGATGCAGGGGTCGATATACTTGCGGTATATTCCGCGTATACAGTGTACGTACAGTGTACGTACTCTGAATCATTCACCGTGGCGGAGGGTAGAACTGCACAATTATCACGCAGCATCGAATAATTATCAATAACTTGCATGCCTGAATAAATTTGTACGTCGCATTAAGTCGTTGTCCCTAAACAACGTATCTCGAGTGTAATTTTTTCGTTCCTTTGTTTTTCTGTTCCAGTATTCGGTATTTAAATCTATTTTGAGATTTAACGTCTCCGTACTTCCCTGATTAAACAAAAAAAAAAAAAAAAAAAAAATAAAAAACAAAACGCAAAATTTACAATGTAAAAGAAATCGATGGAACAACGAAAGGATTTTTGTTGTTCGTTCGAATGGATCGTTAAAATTTCGATCGTTAGAGCACGTTGTGAATATCGAGTAGGTTTCACATAGAAGTTATCGCTGCTTGGGATGAAAATTATTTATGTAAAGGAATTATTAATTACGGACAGATATAAATGAATCTGGAAGGATCGATATAAAGGTTGTAGCAGGGTAAAACTTTCAAGGTAAAAGTATCCTCTGCATTATATGTTAAAAAGCATAAAGAACGCGAATATGCAGCAGTGGATTTATACGTATCCAACATGGAAAGTAATGGTTGACGAGATGTATGTAATTGGGTCGTCGTGAGTCGACCTATCGTAATTTTCGTTTACATTCACGTTTCGCGGTATATTAATCGAACACGCATATTTAACGTTATCGTGTATTAATTATGATTTGTTATATATAAGAAGTCTGTTCCTCTTTATCTGCCTTTTTATAAATATCACGCTATAATACTTTTTTTGCTTCGCGTATCAATGCGAGAACTATGTTACTAGGCGCTGTGAATAACCGATCTTTCTGATAATTTTGACTAGCGCGTCAATATGGAATCTCGAATAGAACGAAATCTATCGTTGGTACGTAAGTTTCGCGTGTGTAAGTCCGGACGTAGCTGTATACAGTCGTATACGTACCGCTCCACATTTTTTCAAGTTCAAGTTCATTCAGAGGTCATACGAAAGGAGTCCTTGGAGGAGAAGGTAGAAGAAATCGCCTGGGAATTTAGCCTGTTCGGATTCGTGATGTGGGAAGGGCGGATATGCGTATCATAATTAATCGCTGGCAATTTATATAACGACACCGCGTTCAACCAGATTCGTTTCTCACAGTTCTCGAGCTTAAACGGAGTCTCGAGAAAAGTAACAACACATCGAAGAAAAATAATCTTTGCATGTGCAAGCCTGAACCTTTCGTTTAACTCGCGTATTTTCTACGTATAGTTTTCAAAATCAATTTTTACGTGTTTAACGCGTTACCTCTGTTTTCCTTTGATATTTTACACGGATACAACGATGTGCAAAAGTTTCCAGTCAAATAAATTTGTTACTTTTTACTTCGAAAGCGATATATCTAATAAAACGTTAACCAACTAATTTTTGTTTGAAAAGGTATGGCAAGTAAAGGAGTAAACGCTATCGCATAGTCGTACCGTTGTTAGTTAAATTTCTTTGAAGTATCGCTTTTGGGATATAAAGTAAAAGATGTATCCGACTGAAAACTTGCTCACATCGCCACGCTTGTGTAGTACAAAATTTCACGCAGCTTTTACGGATTGTAAACGAATGTTCATGTAGCGTGAAGAAAAAAGTATCTATTTTATATTTATAAATACAAGTAACGTACCCGTTGTGCAATCTAGTAGAATCACATGGCAGAATTGACGTATCATTAAAAAATTCATACTCTTTACCGTACCATAGTAACAGCATTATTAGCGACACGAACAAACAGTTCTGCTATAACGATCTTGTAGAACTATTCCTCTACACGATATCTGTTCCTTGTACGCGCGTAATAATATATTCCGATAGCGTACGACTTTCGTAATATTTCAGCGTTCGAATAATATTCGGATAATTAGGATCATCGATATTTATACAACGTGATGTCACAGCGGTCTGTCACTTTCGTACTCTTACGATTGTTATCGTTATCCACATTTTTGTCTTCGTATACAATCGCAACGTAGCAACCGATAATAAAACGTACGATAAATATTACGCTGAAACGTTTGGCTCAATCGTAAATTGTAAAATCGGAATAATTCGTAACTATTCGACGTTTGAAAAATCCCGATATGTTCCGCACAATTCGAGCGTTTAGTAAAATTAAGATTATTAATTTGCTTTCCTTAGTTCGAATCTTCTATCCACATATACTTGGAAACACTTAAAAGAGCTAAAAATTTATTACTTTTCTTCGCTCGGTCCAAGATATTCGATCGTTATTTCGAATATTTCAACGTTCGTATACGTATTCGAAATACGAAAAGGGAAAATGTTACTCGTATAGGATAATTTAATCAAGAACGATACTATAGCAAATATACGATCGCACCATGTAATTTACGTACATCCAATATCCAACTTCTTTAATTATCTTGTCGAATCTTTCGGTTTTACAGCGATCGTTTCCGCCGGATAGTTTTCTGCCGGAAATACTCGAATATTCAGGGGCCACGTTACGTTTCGTCACGTATTACTCGAGCGATTGTAATTCCGGATGTACAGTCGATCAAATAAAAATGCAATTTTGCGCTCTCTGCTCCAACTATCTACCGTTCTCGTGCGCGTTTTCTGCGTTCGTGAAATATGCGTATATCCCCGGTACTCGGATTATCGGGTACATTGCACTTCTGCGCGGAATGGGACCCCGTGTATCGCTGGGGGCTACGTCGAGGGAGCACGGAAACGGGTCTTGAGGGACAGTGTTCAGGAACGTATCCTAGCGCTACGGTTCCCCTAGCCAACATTACAATAGGAACATTGACGATCAACTACGAGAACACCGTTCCACTGTCTAAAGTCTGTCGTCTTTGGACGTTAACGTATCTTTCAAGACGGAATATCTTACGATACTCTCTTCGTACGTTTACGCGTGTCGATGAATCATATTCTCGTATAATACGTGAAATATACGTTAAGGATAAGTCAATTTTTAATAATAAAATAGGCAATTTTTGGTTAAGAACGAACGATATTAAGACATTTTTCATATTCATTTCTAGGACATTCGGATATTACTCTAGGATGTTATTCGTTACAGCTCCTATGTCCAAAGTTATAACATTCGAACATTCGTAATCGACGATAGAAAATCATTTCGATAGTTGGAATCTTTCGGAGATTCGTACAATCTCGATAATCTTAGTTACGTGTTATTTTATCTTCCAATATAAAATAGTTCGTGTTATTTGATCGATATATCTACAGTGGCGTACACGAATTTCTGGTTACGTACATTTCTCATAGTATATTCTTTTCTGTTTTCTCCGTTTCGACTCTGTTTTCAACCGTTTGCTTTTACGCGTAATGCTCTTACGTCGAATATCAAATTATACTTCTTTCTCTGCACATATTTTATTTAAAAAAAAAAAAAAAAATGTTTCGCCGTTAAACGACGTAGCAGAAGATTTCGTAAAAATACAAATTATATAAAGAAGATTCGCAACTTCTAGGATACAGAGTATCATTTGCAAGAAAATATTGGAATTCGATTCTCAATTTCATTTCACGCTCGTTCGTTGCTCCTACTACGTTTATTTCTTTGCAGAGTTTCATCAATTTCTCTATATATCGGCTTTCCTTTCGAGAATTTGTACAGACCTCGAGATACAAACGCATTTAGCGCTTGAAAGTGACTACGACGGTCAATTTTAAGCAATTAACCAATTAAAATTGGTTTCACGGCAAACGTTTGATCTAGAACTTACAAAGCATCGATGAATCATAAATACGGCACTGATTTGAAGGAGGTCCATGGGGGAATCGGTAGAAGAAAACCTGCTTTCATCGCGACACCTGTCGACCCGTTATATATACCGGCGCTCGAATACCTTGATTCTTTGAAAAGCTTTATATCATTCGCTAGAAATCATCGGTGTACGCAGATAGATATCGAACTTTCTTCTTAACGACAACAAAGCGTTCTTCGTGCTGCCGAGACGTAGAAAAAATTGACCGTTTGTCAGTGGGACGAAAAGAAACCTTTCGATGATTAATTAATTCAGGAAACGAATAGATTCGTACTTTCTCCTTACGACTTTGAATCAATAATTCTTAAATCTTTCCAAGACGACAGATACGACCTATTGTCTTAAATTAAACGCTACTTTGCTATTTTTTGAATAAACGAAACTTGGACAATTATATAATCACGTACTACAATGGTCGTGTGTTATCACGCGACTCATATATATATATATATAGATAGATAGATAGATATATAATATCATGCTTTTACCGATTTTAGCACGGCTTTGCAAAATTCGCCAAATTACGATCGTTTCGAGATCTCACGAGTAAACGAAGAATCGCGTACGGAAAATCGAAGAAAGGAATTGAATTTATCGCTGTGCGTAGTAATAAGAAGGAAAGAATGCCAGCAGGATGAAATTGTGGAAGATACAATTTGTCACGAAGCAGCAGAAATTCCATACGAGCTGCAGCATGAATCATCGTCTAGCTTTCAGCTGGAGGGCGTTCGAATTTTAAGCTGTGTATGTCTGTACGTGTTTGGAAGATAGTTGCAGGCGCCTTCCACAGCGATGATCGTTGCAACTTGCGTTTCAACTTCGATGTTTGCGTTTGAATATCGGTTCGTTTACTTTAAGACGCTTGGCTTGCTTGTTCTTGGAGTTGCACCACGCGTGTGGTTGATTCTTCGTAGGAGAGTACAATGCTTTTGGAATTTATTCTTTTCTTTTTAACCATTTCTTGAAAACAGACAAATTCTTTTTAGAAGAAAAACTTATGGCAACCTGCGGTCTGTGAACGGCGAGTTTGCAAGTTTCCGAACGAACGAGTTATTCGGTGGAATTTTTCGCGGTGCACGATCTTACGTAAGAACGTTCGGTAGCTCTATTTCATAGTACGTGTAACTTTATCGTAGCAAGATAATAACGCTACAGCGCGAAAATAATTGTCGAACCGAGATAAGAATGACGAGAGTCGCAAAATCTTTCATACGTCGAATGTTGTATGTTAAGAATTATGTAAAAGTGGTGAAATAGGAAGCGGATAAGAGGAATCAGACTTAGACATTCCATCGTGATTACAAAAAATTGCCTCCAGTAAGATACGATCGAAACTCAAGCAAGTCCATATAAGGAAACGTATGTGCCTTATTCAAGATTACCTCGAACAAACAGATAACAATAACTATACGATATCGCCGCGATTACAGCGCAGTTTTCGCTTCCTTGATATCAAACGGTGTTTCATTTATTTCTGCGTAAAATTCCGTCTCTCGGACATACGGTTAAACGTGCACGTTGCTTCTATAGAAACGTTTTCACAAAAATGCTGTTTGAGACGGTCGTATCAGGCCACGCCAGAAGCGACAAGAATATCTCGAAATTCGATGATGAAAGCGCTGAATTTATCGAGAAAGCGCTGAAAGATCGAGAAATTAGTCGATAAATATGAAAACATTTGAACGAAGAAGATATACCGATAGTTGTATCGATAATTGTGCCTTATCGACGGTATCGACGCGTAAACGTTGCCTAAATACGTTATTGAAAAGTGTAAATAAAGTAGCATAAATCTATAGTTATAGATATAGTTTTGCGAAACTACGAAAAATATATTAGAATAATAGATATCTCACGGAAGGTCGCTACACGGAGAGTATTTTTACGATGCAAAAAAAGATAGGTGCATAAAATTTCTTCAAACTTAATCAAATTTATAGAGTCTGTACGAAAGGAGAAGTAACGAGGACAAAGATAAGCGGATGCTCGGAATTCCATTTCACGATCACGATATGAAAAACAAAAAAAAAAAAAAACAGAACCTAATAAGGTAAAATGACTAAAGAAATTGCGAATAAACCGATTAAAATACAAAACTCGGAGGAAAAATTAAAGCGAAAGAAATAAGACGAAGCTCGTGATACGATGAATCATCGTTCGAATTCGGAAAAACGCGTCGTTGCAAATTTATAAAATTTCTATGAAAAATGAACTCCGATGGTTGCAATATTAAGCTTGCTCTAGGGGAAAAAACATTTCCAAGAGAATATTTGGGTGTATTTCGTTGCACGAGGCCCTGGTATTAAAAGGACCACCTTGGCGAGCGAGCTCGGTTCTATGGTGTTCCATGGCCGTGGGGAGATCGATGAGGAACGTCTGCAGCGGCCACCACGCCCAAACCGGGAGGGAGTACCATGACTCACCCCATACAGAGAGAACCATGGGACGAGTGGGGACACCCCCGTGGCGCTGCTACGTGGCATTGAAAGTGACGAACGATCGCGCAAATTCACCCTCGCTTCTCGTCATAGTTCGACGAACGTGTGTCACGTGAGTCTTGCTTAGGGACACGCACGAAACAACCGGCGGGGATCACGTGCGTCGACCTAACCCAACAACTTAGTCCAATTTAGGAAAGGGACAGTCTTGATTTTCAACGATCGGAAGAACCTTGGGGAAGGTATTCCGATTACTCATCGACTCCGCCACGTTATATGTTTCGAACGAACGTTGAAATCGTTCCGTGATCAATACGGGTATACCATCTTATATCGCGCTCGCTGCTTAAATTTTGCTTCTTGTCGCCACTCTACTATCTTACTTTGTTACTCTACTATCGTATAGAACGATTTCACTTCGATAGCGATCGACAGGAAGTTCGCCTTAATATCTTTACATTTGTAATCAGAATATCTAATGTATTTCTTTATATTTTTAAGTAATACGTATTTGGGATCAAAGTTGGGGGAAAAAAATAGGATGGAAATAAAAGCGATACGATATAGCAAGAAATTTCGTTATCGTAGAAATCTTGGCAATTGCATACGAGCCTGGGTGCTCCTCCTTCGTTAAGGGAGTGGCTCCATTTCCTCTTGTATCTCGTTGACGTGTGTAGCTTTGACGAATAAACGTGCCAAATAAACCGAAATCTTACTCACCCGCTGAATAATCGTTTTCTCTCGTACGTGAATGACCATAAATGGAATTAGTGATTTTTCGCTTCGTATCTTCTCAACCTACTATATATCGTAGTAAGCTACTACAACCCTGCCTATGATAAGACGCGATTAGATTACGATCGCGATTTATCGTCGATCATCGTACCAACAAAATAGGCAGTGACAAACATTTCCGATATTTTAATAATTCGATATTTTAATAGAAATTGAAAATGAAATAACTGGAAGACATTAATTAGCATGAAATGGAAAGATTTTTATTCGTTCGCGGTTGTCTTGTTTATTATCCGTTTATTATCTTGTTTATTAATTGAATATAGCATATATTCATGGGAAAATCAATGCGAGCGTTAATTAAATTAACGAAAGCGTTGCATATTATCGACTTATCGTTCGTTCGAGCGTATTGTTGCCATATAGCTTCATTGGAATAATCGGTATTCGAGAAGATAGCCGAAAATAACCGAGTATATATTCTACGAGCGCAAGGTTGCTCTGGGATTATTCTTGACGCGAAGCTTTTTGGGACGCGCTATATTACGGACTGTCGAAGAGAAATTGGCCGTGCACCCAAAGTCAATGACTTCGTGGCTTGGTTTAATTGACCCGACGACGGGATCTTTTCACGGCTTTAGGAATCAAGGCCACCGCGTATACGTATTTAACGAAGCTCGACGTGTGCGTCTCGTAGGTGTTGGACGTCTTTTTGCAGACGCATCGGATGTACGCGTAAAAGAAACACCAGAATACATTGAACGTGTCTAATTTAGTGCTGCCACAAAATGAACGTTACAATTATGAAAATTAGATTAAAATAACGGTTCGCCTAAAATCGCATACGTTCCAACGATTAATAGCGAATCGCACGATGTATCGACTATGAGTCCTCTTTTTAGAAAGTATTCTGACCCACTATCGATCAAGGAATTTCGTGAATCTTTTAAATGCAAAATTTCACGGTCCAAGCTCTTCCGTAATATCCCGAGAATTGCCACCTTTTCAATTTTTACCATATTAACGTAACTCTGACTCGTTAATCACGATAAGGGACGATCGATTGTCTCGTTAATCACACGAAAGCTGACAAGAATCAAAAACCGAGATGATTCGATCGTCTTCGAGAAAATATATCTACACATTTTTAGAAAATTTTGTTTAATCGCCAACCGAGGAAAAGAAAGATTTTATTAATTTGTTAGTTTATTAATTCACTATATATCCTACACTAACGCTATAATAATAATACGCTACACCGGTACATAATAAATTTAACTTAGGCGAGAAAATTTTCAGAAACGGAAAGCAGATGCGAAGAGAACAGAACGGTAGGCAACGCAAGGAGGCGTTTTCCTTTCCTGTGGTAGAATCCTCGTTATCCTACGGATGCCGGTATCTTACGAGATAAACGTTTCCCAGACGACAAATGTGTTTCCCATTTCCTAATAATAACGGCGAGTATTCCGCGACTCTCTTTCTCGGCAGGTCTTCTGAAATTAATTAAGCTCATCAACATGCGTATCACGGTGTAATTGGAGCGACTCGTTCGGAGTAACAACTAACGAGGGTCCGCGTTCACACCCACGTATCAAGCGGAGCATGTGTAAAAGCGCCAAATATGGATCGTTTATACGGCTCTTTAAATCTTTTACTATAAACAGCCCCGATACGATTACAAGTACACGTACTTCGCTTCTCCTCATCTTTCGCAAATTATTTTCTATGAAAAAAATCTCACACGAGAAACGATATTTTTCTATGCTCTTAATTTGTTCTCGTACTTGTACTTAACCGCGTTAAGTGGTATAAGAACGGAAGCGTAGGATAAAAATTATTCGATAATTTTAACTCAAACTGTCTTTATGTCTTTGACACGATGATACATATATTTAACACGTAATATTAAAATGTACAATTATTTACCTTTTTATTTCATTTCTCGATATTGTTCGTCATTATGTTGCAAAATATAATAATTTCTTATTGTACATATACGATTATGTATCAGGATTTTGAAATAAAATATCGTTTTAATAACTGTGTTTCATTAATACGTGGATTATCAAGAAAAATATTTGAGAAATTCGATATCAGATAAGAAACATGTCTGAAAATCTTTTGAAATTTCAATGTGAAATCGGTATTGATGAGGAATGCGAAAGTGTTTTTTTTAAATATTACATTTCTCGTGTAATTAAGTCGTTTGAATTTTTTTTCTTTGCTTTGCGAGCAAGATTTTATGGTGTCTAAGTAGATATGTGTTAATGAAACTGTCATGAAGTACGTAATTTAAATATTTGAATTACGAATTCAAACTTAAATACAAATTTAAATATCAATGTATCATAGTCAAGAGGATTAAACAATTGATTGTAAAAGATTCTATATGATAAATAAAAATTTAGTATCTATTATTAAATGTTACTCGATCATGTTGTCATATCAACAGAAATATTACAAGTTTAAAAGGTTAAAACGTCGGAACAAATAACACGTGCATTACGTACACATGTACCGACCGATCTTGAAATTAGCTCTGCCGCGAAGGAAAATAAGTTTGAAATTCACTGACTATGTTGAAAAGTATACCTCTAGGAAGAATATTTAATTCAGTGGAATCTAATGCGCTCTAATTATGGAAATATAATACTCGTTATCAAATAATTTTAGTTGACTAATTTATTGCAAAAAGACGCACCAAGGTAATTACATTAAATTAGTTAAAATTTAGGTATATTAGCCACAATATCTTACAATGAATGATATGTTAATGTCATATGCATAGTCAGTTTTAACAAGAGTAACTTATATTATTTTCTTATGTGCACTGATATATGTTTCGCTTCCGGTCGGTAACTAAATGATCGATGGTTATATCGTGGGTCGTAAGTCACGAAATTCTGGCAATACCAATTAGAAATTGTAGGTAATAGATTCGAGATATCAGGAACCTAATAGACATGCTCTATGGGAAAAACGAATCACAACTATGTGTAATATCTGAATACAAGATATTCTTACTCGTTACAATAAAAATGCGCATTTTTTATTTTTTATTTTATTTATTCCCTTCCTTATCGCTCGACTTATAGATTCGTGTGACTAATGCATTTTAAATAAAAAGATAGCGATATCGAAGCTTTCAAATTATTTAAACTATAAATTAAGATGGTTCGTCTTTTTTTTGCTATTAGATAGTATATCTAACATTTTTCATACAGATAAATATATTGTATATTATAGTATAAAAAAATGTATAGTTGTCTTAATATAAAATATTCTTTCTCATACCTGTTTTATTTATCTTTCTCGATCGTTTTATTTTTATCTAAAGTTTAGAACATTTTGTTTAAAAACATGTCACTTACGCACTCTACCATCTGAAGGTTGAACTATAGAGCAATAAAAATATCGCAGTGCACTGCTGATTTGTATAATCAAGCTTTGTTTTTTTCACAAACGTATATGACTTACACGTAAGCTCAACAGTATACGACGTTAATTGTTTCGACGAAAAAAAGTTATAAATATCATAATATGCTGTGGTTAAGAATATATTTGTATTAAAATCTTCTGCTAAAAGTTTAGATTAGTTCAAGGATGACTCGGGCTAACAGGTTAGTTTTTGTTGATGTATGTGTGCATTGACACTCTACCATTTAACATATATAAATGGTTGGATCTCATTCTGCTAATTCATCCTCTCTTCTGATATTTAGAAAAAGGGGTCGTGATGCGGAAGAAGAATTTAGTGAATTTATGCCATTAAGTAAAAGAATAAATAATCTTCATATTAATGGTTTATCGGGCATGCATGAAAATGTTACTGAAAATATGGATACAGACTGCTGCGGCAGAAGCTTTATGCCATCGCCAAATTATTCAGAGCTTTCTCAAGGATCACCGTTATACGACGGATGTAGTTCTAGCCAAAGTAGTTACATAACAGAATATAAACCTGATCTGGATGCAGCTGAAAATCCATTTTATTACGAAAGTAACAAGCTGCTATTTTCCTTGTATATGGAACGTGTTCAGAGAGCATCTGATTCATTTTGATATCGCTATTTCCAAATTATAATTCCTAATCATTAAGCATTTCTTGCATATCATTTTCTTCATTCCTTTTCAATGTATTTCTACTCAAATTTGAATTTTCTTAAATCGAATCAATGGAAATCTTGAAAAATTTAATGTTCAGCATTGTAAACAACAATCTATTATTTATTATCAAGATATTATCTCTATATTAATGCAATTGTATATATCAAAAGAGTATTTAAAATTTTTTGTCAAGCGACAGTTTGCTTGGAAAGACAAAATTAAAATTTGCATAATTATGATTAACGAATTTAGAATTTGAATGATCTGTATTTCGTTATTATTATAATATAATATAGCAATAGCAATTGAATTAAATTGATGTTTCTATATTAATGACGTGTCGATCAATTGTATTTTTCTTATAAATATATATTAGATCGTAAAGTATTTTGAGATTGTGAAAGTATGAAATAGCATGTTTGTAATAAAAATATCTATAAAAGAAAAAAGAAAAAGACATTAGGCTTTTAATTTACTTTTATTATGTACTTATATCGTGTTGTCAGTGCATATACATACCAGTATATATATATATATATTTATTTATTTATTTATTTATTTATTTATTTACAATAAAGGATTAGACGATCGAATAGTTGTATCAGAAAAGAATTTCCTCTCTGGCTATATCGAGTGATTCATATAAGGCGCGCAATAATATAGAAATATGGCGGCCATCGAAGTATCTTCGTAATATCGATTCTCGACCTAACCTCACTTCAGTCTCCGCTAGGTGCGCACAGAGTTAGTGTCGCTTTGTAGTGGTAGAGGAAACGAAGTAACTGAGAGTAAGACAGAGCGACGGACAGGTGTTTTTTGCGCTGTTAAAAATTTCTTTTTCGAAAGTTCGGGACTCCTGTAAAACTACAAAGATCATCTGTAATATCTGTAAATAGAACGGTTCTATTACGAGTTGACTTGTTTAATGTAGAAGCGCGCACGCGCCGCTTTCCCCTCGCTCTCACAATATACTCCGCGCGTAACCGCCGCCATAGTTGATATTTCTCCGATAGAATATTAATAGCAGCAGTAAGTTTTCGCGGTTAAACGTATTTTTATTTACTTGACTGAGGAAAACAAGAATGCGTTCGACGAGGGCGGTGAGACGAGGTCGTTCAAGATAAAGCCTGGGATCCGTAGGAAGAAGGAGGGTGTCTACTTTCACAGCTCGTGGTTTTTAGGAGAGTGGCCTGGCATCACGGCGCTTCGAGTTAACGTGTGGCCACCGTCGGGTGGCTATGTACCGTTAGCTCGAATTCATTCCCCGTTGGCCGGCCCAAGACCCACGCTTACCTACCGACCGGGGGCCATACTCGATCGAGCTCGACTGTCGTATACCCGGAAATGAGTGCGCGTCGTGGCTTGTGCCGTTAACGCAGGAAGACTGCCAGTAGTGCGCGAATTTATCACGAGTCACGACTCGTCACGATCATCTTGAAAGACCCACGTACAATTTCGACGTACGTCTCTCTTTTTCTCTCTTTCTGTCTCTTTCTCTCTTTCTCTTTCGTATGACGTGTGCACCGTAAGCAAAGTAGCCGTGGCTAGCCAAGAGAGCCGTGGCACAGCGGCGAATGTATACGTAGAAATGAGAAAGTTGCTGCCGCCACGGTGAAGATTGAGAACGACGCAGGCGAGCCAGCCAGGCGGACGGTCTCTGTACTACGCGAAGCTTCCGACGCGGCGACAGTAGTAGCAGTACAACGTTTGGAGTGCACAAGGGAGAGACACAGCTGCTTGTGGGTGAGTAGGACACGCATTTTCCTCGTGGATGATGATCGTCTTGTTCTACCCAGGTAACTCGCGTGCACCTATATACGTGTGTTTCCGTACGGTAAACTAAAGGTACGAGTCGGAGGAATCCGCGGACGGATGCCGCCCCACGAATCTTTACGCGTTTTACTCCTAATGCGAAACGTGCACGAGAAACCGCGAAACGGTGGCCACAGAGCACCCACCCCAAGACACTAAAATCGTCGCGGGGCCCTCGTCGTGGCTCACGGCTTGGCTCGAGCTGGCTTTGGTGGGGTGGTTGGAGGTGCGGACAGTGGTTGAGAGGCTGGTGGGGTTGGAAATTGCGTGGTGGTGGGTGCCCACCGAGGTCTCGGAGGCCCCTCCGTGGCATCTCGCTGCCTCTAACCCGTCGAGGTGGGGGTGTAAACAACAGCCCTGCCTGTGCCTCTGTTGGCTCTACTCTGTCCTCCGTTTCGCCTCTGCCCTGCTCTCGCCTCTGCCAACTCGCCCGATCTTTTTCCTACTTCCTCTCCACGTAACGTCTCCCGATGCGCGATCGAAAGAGCACTGAAGGGAGGGAGAGACGCAGGGCGAAAGGGAGAAGAGAGGGAATAACCATCGAGAGAACAAAGCATCGGGCTTCGCGGACCTGTGCTATTTTCTCGCGTCACCGTGTACTCAATTCCATCATGGCCGATGTATCACCGAATCTGCTGACGTGGTAACCTTGTCCATCAGTTTACCTAACAGCCGCGGCGCCGTCTATATGCGCGCGCGCGCACTTGCCTTCGATGTTTACACAACTGCGATGTTGCCTTAACTACACCCGTTCAACGTTAGATATAGAGTACCCGTCGTAATCTGTATCGTATATAGCGTATCTTTCTCTCTCTCTCTCTCTCTCTCTTTCTCTCTATTACAGTTTTACCCTATCTTATTACTTGTGTGCGAAATTTACGTATTTTCCTTAGCCTGGGTGCTAGTAAGAAAGCATATCTGATTGCACAATGCCCGAGAGCCGTTCCATTCAACGTACGCTGCCCCCGATATCATACGAGACACTAGAATTCCTCTAGAAACCGCGAATGCTCAGACATGCTCTCTTCGATACGTGTACGCGAGGGAGACGGTTATGTAGTGTGAGAGAGATATGTTGAACCTTAAGAGAATCGGCGCCATTACGACATGCGCGTCTTGCAAAAGCGTCCAACAACGGTACGTCGGCGAGGCTGACCGGTCAGTCGCACACGCCATTCCGCGAAAGTCGAAAAACGCATCCCGCGGTGCGTCCTGTTTATGCGTGTGTGTTCACGTTTACGGTAGTTTCTTCTTGTTTCTCTAACTAAGCCGTGCAACCACCCGCAACGACTTGCTGGCACGAAATAATCGTCCATTCGACACGGCACCCTCCTCGGGTACGTCGAAAGGAGGAGAGGTGCACGGGTAACCTAACCTCTTCTCTCTCTTTCTCTATCCCTCACCCGTTTTCTACTACTCCTTCCCTACCCACCGGGTGGATCAAGGGCGAGAGTCATCGGTGTGTCCCACTTCGTCTGCCGCGATGTCTGCTTCGTATGTTCTCTCCCGATATTTCGCGTTCCCCTCCCCGGGGAGTTCCCGGTATGTCGAGGATCGTCTCCCTTCTTTCTTGACATGCCCCTACCCTTTCGAGCTTGCGGCACACGCTTACGCACCTACACACCGATCTATCCGTTCCTTCCCGTCCTATTCTCGCGATATTCCGTGTGTTAGTACGAGAAAGAGAGTGAGTCTCGGGCTCTATTTCGCGGTGGGTTCCCGTTTTCCCACCTATGGGTTCCCCCCTACCCTCTGTCGAGTGCTCCTAACCCCTACCCCCGTGGGGGGCACCATCATGGTGGAGTGGGGTGCAATCCTGGGCCACTTCGACGACTATCCTCCCTGCTCCCGGATCCCTTTGAGGTGGGGAAGGGGGTGAAGTGGGGGATCTTTCACCCCACCCCCACATACCAACACATGGTCAAGAGGTTCGAAGTTAAGACTACGACGGTAGGAGGTAGCGCGGGACACTCTCGACGTTTAACTTCTCACCACTTTCGCGGTTAAATGCTTCGGGTGCTGTTACCAAATGCACCGCGTTTCAAACGCAGGAAGAACAAGGGTAGCGGTGGTAACGGTGGTGTGAAAGCCCGATCCAAATTGCTAAACACCGTATCTTTAGAGCAAATAGATTTGCTGTTTACCTTCGTCCGATGCATGTTATTCCACTCAACCTTGATCTTGATTTAATACGATACGAACATTACGAACGAATAGGGTAACGTACACATACATTGCTCGGGGAGGCGGCTTCTTTTTTTTTTTTTTTTTTTTTGCGGTAATCGTACTCTACTGTAGGAACACATATAGCGCGGAACTTTTCAACAGCGGGTCGTGTACAAGTTCTCCAACCACCTGTAGCTAGTATCGAGTACGGGACACGAACATAGAAAATGGAATACAATAGAGTTAATAGTATTGACACCGAACGATGGATAAAATTAAACGAGAAATAAAATATCTTTAGATTCGATGTTTGCGATATATGACAGATGATGTTCAGATTAATTGGTTTTTATGCATGTTTATTGACTTGCAATTTGTTTTTCGTATTTAGCAACATGATCGATGTACAGACATGATGTATTCTTGACTTTACTTCGGAATATGTCTGCTGAAGGAACGTTACGGGATTAGAGAATATCTGTGAATTCTATGAAAACACGGAATATGTTTTGAAACAGTTTCAAGTATCGAAGGTCGATGAACTTCGACAGCAATACTCATACGTCAAAGTGAGTGTAGTTGTGTAATATGATATGTAAATACGTATCTGTTATCAAGTGTTTGATACTCTGTTTGTTTCGTAACACGCAAATACGTTTCATTTGAGCAAAGAAACGATAATTTAAAAAAAACACGTATATTTTCAACTTTGTAAGACGTTATAGCGATATAATATGATTTTTTATATGTTTATAGAATTTGATAATTAGCAAACAAATAACACAATATCTTCAGTTTTGACAATTTTCATAGTTTTTAATTATTATTTACATTTTGACTGCTTTATTCAGTGTTAAAATTTGCATAGCTGAAAAAATATTGTATATCGTTTCGGACGTTCAATAACCGATCAATTTCATGCTCATTATTTATATCCTAATGCTAACAACGTCCTGTTTGGTTTTCAGATTTAATTATCGTGAAAGATGAATTTCACGCCCTTCCCTGGGTTCACAACAGGCTCGCTACCGACGGGCACAGTTCATCAGTTCGCAACCGCTAAATTCGCGCAAAACCTACCCACTGGTGGTCAGGTGGTTGGCGTTTTATCCGGTGGCGAAGGTGGGGTTCATTATCTGAGGCCGGTCGATCCGAACGGGTTCGCGGTGGCTCAAGGGGGCAACAATCAGCAGCAGCAAATTATCACGCTGCCAATTACCGTACCTGGAAAAGATGGCACGCAACAGCAGCAAACCGTCCAAATCCAGGTGGTCAATCCCAGCGTTTCGCAAAGTGGAAACAGCGGTGATCAGCCCAAATATCATTTGGCTCCAATATCTTTGGGACAGTTCCCCCAAGGTGCCGCAACAGTTCTTACCGTTGCATATAGTCAACAAGGCGCAGATGGGGTACAAATTCAAGTTCAACCACAAAACACCGTGGCTACGACGCAAACGTAAGAACCATCGTTTCATCTAAATTACTTTTAGCACATTTTACATAGGATTGTTTATAGTAAATGTATCCTATTTCGTATTTTTTTAAATTGTATGTTTATGTTAGAATATAAACAATTAACACGAATATATATTGCCCTTATTTTAGGTCTGATCAAACAACCCAAAGTACATCCACAGCAGTCACTACTACATCCCAACAAACCATTCAACAGACAGTGCAGCTACCAGGGGCACCTGAAGGATTAACCGTCGTCGCACAGATTCCACAAGATTTAATTTTACGCGAAGGTATGGAAGAGTCGAAGGAAGATGTGAAGGAAGGTACGACACCGGTCGCTCTCATTAAGAGAGGTAACATTAAGAATCAAGGGAATCAGAGTGGAGAGGAATATATTACATCTATGCCTGCGAGTTGGCAAAGTCTGGCAACCCCAGGCTCAACTGTGGCTGATTATCTCTCTAGATTGCCTGCTAGTACCTTGCCTCTTAGTTTGCAGCACTTCTTGAAATTTTCGGCAGAAACGATAAAGAGAGAAGCCACTATCGAGTCGAGTCCTCTAGGAGCTGATGGCTTAGACGCATCTGGAAGCACTGCGTCCGGTGAACAAGCAGTACAGATTACCGTGGCAAGCGGTGAAACCGCTATTATTCCCGATGTCGTTGAGGAACAAGAATCTGGTACAAAACCTAAGAGAAAAAAGAAATATAAGAAAAAGCCGCCAAAGCCAAAAAAGCCAAAACCAGGTCAAGTGAGCATAGTTACTGCTCTTGATGGAACAACACTGTTCTGTTGTCCTCAATGTAACATGGCTTATCCTGAAAAGGAACTCTTGGAACAGCATCTTATCGGGCATAAAATAGAAAGAAGGTTTATTTGTGACATTTGTGGTGCAGGTTTGAAACGTAAAGAACATTTAGAACGGCACAAATTGGGTCATAATCCGGATAGACCTTTTATTTGTTCAGTTTGCATGAAAGGCTTCAAACGAAAAGAGCACTTGAATCTTCATTTTGTTATACATTCTGGACAGAAAACAGAGGTTTGCAGTGAATGCGGTAAAGCATTCTATCGCAAAGATCACTTGAGAAAACATGCCAGATCCCATTTGGCAAAACGTATTAAAGAAGATCCTTCGAATATTGCCGATACTTCCCAAAATTCGCAACAGCAAACGGATCAACAACAACAGGCGGAACAATTGCAACAGCAAGCAGATCAATTACAGCAACAATCTTCGGTATCTGAGTTGCAGCAGATCCAAATACAAGTAGGTCAAGGATCTCAGGCACAGATCCACCAGATAGCTGTTAGTGAGCAGTCTACTGTTGTTCTTCCAACTGCTGCGGAAACTGGTGCAATGGCCATGCTCCATCATCAACAACAACAGCAGCAGCAACAGCAGCAGCAGCAGCAGCAACAGCAGCAGCAGCAGCCGCAGCAACAGCAGCAGCAGCAGCAGCATTAGCAGCAGCATACCGCCCCGAGTCAGCCTGGGCGGTTCTTCCGATTTAATCATCAACAAGCTAGAGGTCGTGCAAGGCAAGGTGTTCTTGCCGATTGAATTCTATAATCTCATAGTCAAATTGGTATTGTGTTAAAAAAAATTCGTTGATGGTGGTTATCGTTGCCTAGTAGTGGTGTTACAAAATTGAGACATTTGCTGTATCTTTAAATAAAGATACTTTTACTGACGAGCCGTCGCATTTCGAAGTTTGTACACCATCAGCTTCTTAAGGAAGTTGTAGGCCAGATTAATCTATGATTATAATTACACTGCTGAGCTGACTGACAAACGATGTTCATACGTATGATTTTTCATTTTTGCGTACACGTTATAGCGTACGTGTAGAAAAGCAAAAAAGAAAAAAAAGAATTATGAAGGACGAGTTAATTTGCTCGTTTAATTCAAAATGTTTTTGTCGCTAATCCAGTTCCATGACGCAAGTTAGAATTAAATAAAGAAGTTTATATATACATATATTATATATATATATAAATATATAAATATGAAAATATATTTTTGAAAGCGCGAACTGGATTCGTCACACAGAATGCAATCGAGTTTTCGGCTAAAGTTAATTTTTTTTCTTTTTTTATTCACAATAAATATAGGACGAGAAAAATACGTAATGCATAAGAAACTAAACTAAAATAATACACAAGGCAGGGCTGTAAATACAACCAATTTACTGTTCACAAAAAGGGAAGAAACTGTCGCGCAGATATAAAATGAATCCATTTATTTATTCCACTTGTTCTTTACGTGATTATAAAGACACGAAACAAGAGTGTATCGTAAGAACTGTTGGACGATGATTAACATTTAAAAGAAAACTACGTTTTGCGATATAAATTGTAAAGTTTTATATTTGTATCTGCATCTACACATTGATTAGCTAATGTTTGCTTTTATGAAAATAGATACATTTTTTACTTTATCAATATAAATCAGTCTAAGAAAAATACATTTATTATTACAAAAATTTCAAAATAACTAAATGTAAGTACATCTGTTATTTTTGAATTAATTTAAGATTATCACAAAATACGAGTGGCTAATTAAAACCGTGTATTTAAATTCAGCAAAAAGTAGTTTTACAGCCACTAATACATCTAGAGATTCTAAGCTAGTGTAATTTATTTTGTATAGTATTTAAATCGTTTTATTTACTAAACTAATAGTTTTTATGAGAAAACTTTTTAATTCTCTTCTTTCAGTTGAATATACATATTTGAAAAAAAGATTTTGTATTATCATAAAATGCACATTTCAGAGCTACAGCAAATAATTGTTGGGAATGAACCATCATCCAATTTATTAATCAATCATGATACACTCTCAAGATCATTTGAGAAAAAGATGTATGTATACAAAAAGAATAATTTTTATTGCAAGTATCATTATCAAAGGCAATGGGTATAACTGTACAAGAAATATAATTATTATTTTATTATCATATTATTATAGCTATTATCATAATCAGTATGGATAGTCTATAAGTCATTTTCATTGTTACTTACATAAATATTGGAGAAAATAGCTAAAATAAAACATTTAATATAAACAATTTTCTATTGATTAACCAATTATAAAAATTTTTGTATTATTGATTCGCGTACTTTTAATTTATCAACTACCGAGCATGAGATGTTAATATCTAAAAGATATCGATGCATTTTAAATAAACAAACTATTAACCGATGATCTATATACAGGAGAATCTATTAATCTTTGAAATCATTTGTATATTTGTATTGTTATTATTCTATTAATGGATGTAAGGATTATATATTTTTTTATGTTACTATATATATAAGTACACACACACACGCGCGCGCACGCACGCACACACACACATACACACACACACAATTTTAATTTTTATTAATTTTAATAAAATATTCATTTGCAAATAAATTATTCGTTACAACAATTTTCATACACATTAGCTATAAATTCTTATATTATTAAATTCTATTTCACATTCTGCAATAATAAAGATTATTAATTAACTGTTAATTACAAAAATATAACATTATAAAACACAAGATATTCCTCGTCAAGTTTCGCTCCGTACTTTTCTCTTTCTGATTGGTGGTATTCCTCGACGACCGTGGAGTATATATCTCGAACTTGTTCCTACTCCCATGGATGGAGAGAAAGAGAGAGAAAATAATGGCAGGTCGCCGGGAGCAATTCGAAGTTAAAACCCCGATGGATTCGGGCATTTTCGCCGGCGCGGTCGCGAGGAGGGTCGGGAGAGAGAAAAAATAGTTAAGAGGCTGGCACAGTAGAGGGCGGACGGATGGGGTGGGGGCACCGACTTGAGGGACAGGTGTCAACGGCACACACATAGAGCGGGGGATCTTTTTTCGGAGATTCTCGGCTTCGTGAAAATTTTTGTACCAGGCGAGCGCAAGCTGCTAAGTACTAAATGGTAAGGTGGATTTTCTACTAAATTTTTTCGAATTAAGTTAGAGCTTAACGTTCGTGATGTTCCGTATTCGGTACGGCCATTTTCTGCTGAATTTCGTGCGAATTCGGCCCCCGCGTATCGACTAGGTGCCGAGAGGGGGAAGTCTCCGGGTCTCTCCCCTCACACTTCATCCCACTGCACGCATACTGTACCCATCCCTCTGCCACCAGATCATCCCCCCTGCGTCCTCCCCCGTTCTCCTTCATTCTTCCCGTCCTCTGATTCCCGTTCTCCGCGCCGCCGTCCCTCTACGGCCACCCTTCCCCCGCATCGCGACGATCCTCCGCCGCTTACAATATTCGTTTTTTAACGTCTTTTTCCGTCTTCTACCCTTTTCTATAATCAGTGTATATCCTTCGTAATCCTTATTAAAAGAACGCGTGCAATATCCTAGTATATGCACCAGTGAAGATTTACGTGTTTTTTTTTTTTGTACAACAATCGTGCGGTTTAAGAAGGGAAACGCGACTGTTTCCCCTGTGTGTATTTCCTCGTGACAGAAGGCTGACGCAGCAGCGGCGGTGGCGGTGGCGTGCTGTGTTCTCTTGCTTCTTATGCTTGTGTCTCTCGTGTTGTAAAAATCTGCCCCTACGCTCGCTCTCACCTCTCGGAGACCCCCCTCCGAGGAAAGGATTCGATTCCACGGCGAAGAAACATGGGGAGAGGGACGTTGCTGTGAGTAAATACTCGGGCGTCATTTAAGTTGGACGTACCAGATATCTTCGTCTCGGTGTGTCATGTACCCGCGAAACGTCTCTCCCGTTGTTATCGCCGATGTCGCCGACAACTTATTTTCCGAGTTTTCTCTCCCCGAGTTTTTCCCACGGACGATGGCATAATTTTTGTTTAAGGCGGTTGCAATGTATTTCATAGGCACATATCATTGTCTAATGTCGACGAGTTGTTCAATGTTTATTAGTATGTTAACGATAACGCGTCGTAATTGTAAATTTTGGGAAAATGTTGAAAGATGTTGGTTGACCGACGAACTTCTTCCGCGAAACCATCCTGTAACTCGTAGTATGTAAAGTGTCGATAAGTATCATTTTATATCGGTTCTAATTCGTTTACAATTTTTCAGGTATTTGATTGACGGTTTGCAATGAATTTCCCGCCGTTCGGAAGCCATTTTCCCGGTACTATTCCTAGTATTCATCAGTTCGCAACCGACGGCTCCGGCGGTGCGGGCGGACGTTACGCCAATCATTTTCCCAACCAGCCTCCGATTGGAGTGCCGGTTATGGGAAAGTACCGTCCTGAAAGCAACGGCGTGCAATCTGCTCAGTCACAAGTGATGATGAACAATAAAGCAAGTTATCCTAACAGCAATGTTCATCATTACCCAAACGTACCATATTCCCAAGCTCAACCAGTTCAACAGCGGCCCTCTAATTCGCCTGGAATGCCAGAAAAGCGTTCTTATCATCAGGTCAGCTACTTTGTCTTTCTGTATTAAAATTTAAAGCATAGGATAATATAGAAGTACTTAATAGAGAATGGAAACTTTTCAGCAAGCGACCGAAACTATAAATCAACAAGATGTTTGCAATCTCCTGCAGGATAAAGATAAAAATAAAGAAAAGAAGGGAGACGAGCAACAGCGCAATGGAGAAACTACGACAAATGGTAGCCAACAAGATTATACGATGCATCAACATCATCAGCAGCACGCTCATACTCAAACTCCTGCAACTATGCCTGCTACGTGGCAGTCTTTGGCTACTCCTGGATCCACAGTGGCAGATTACCTCAGTCATTTACCAGCTAGTACTTTACCGTTAAGTTTACATCATTTCTTAAAATATTCTGCAGAAAGTATTAAGAAAGAATCAGAAATGGCACAAACCACTTCTGTAGCTGTAGCAACTACAACAACGCCTAACATAATGATGTCCCCGAATAATAAAAAGAAGAAAAAGAAGAAGGCTCCCAAGGAGAAAAAGCCACGTCCAAAACCTGGAGAAATTCGCTTAACGACGGCTCTAGATGGCTCTACATTGTATTGCTGTCCAGAATGTCATATGGCATACCCAGAACGTGAATTGTTGGAACAACATCTTCTGGGACATACTTTAGAACGAAGATTCGTGTGCGATATTTGTGGGGCAGGCCTCAAAAGAAAGGATCATCTTACACGTCACAAACAGAGTCACAACCCCGAACGTCCATACGTTTGTACCGTTTGTTTAAAAGCTTTCAAAAGGAAAGAGCAATTGACATTACACTTTGTTATACATTCTGGCGAGAAACGACACGTATGCACAGAATGTGGAAAAGGATTTTATCGTAAAGATCATTTAAGAAAGCATACCAGAAGCCACATTGCAAGAAGGGTAAAAGCTGAGCTCAGTCAAAATGCTGGTAAGGAGATAGAAGTATTTTTTGTCTGTGTAATGATAAACATAAATAAAGCATTTTTGTTATGGTAACGAGATTCTTTTATCTCTAGGTACACAGCAAAATCAACAACAAAATAATGTTTCAAACATGCAGACAACAGCTGTTACAGCATCGTCTGTTCTTTCTGGTGGACATCCGGGACCTCTCCTGTCCTGAGCCCCGCCACCAGGGAACTTCCAAGTTCCCCATCCTAATAATATTCTTCACTCGCATACTTCTCATCATTCGTTGCATCATCATCATTTGACGGCCGTTAATGTGGCGCACCAATCGAGTGTCACGCCACTTGCTACGTCCAGCCACTATCAAACGCACGACCTCAGTTTTTTGGGACACGTTAAAGATTTCTGAGAGCAGGGGAAGACCTCGATCAAGAGGTAACAAAACTGACAAATTATACGAGTACTCTTAGCCAGTGAGAGTTAATTCGACCGCTTTTCTTCGTTTCGACTTTAGTAAGTTTTCTACGATAACAAACAATTATCCGTGATTCTGCTGACTCTCTATGTCCTAGTACAATAACGCAAAAGCTGTGACAGTTGCATAAGTTTTTCAACGGTATGCACAGTTTTTATCACCTGTGTGTCGGGTATTGTTTTTGAGATATGTACGTGTAGATCTTATCTTGAAAAAGTGTGCCATATGTGTATGTACATGATCAAAAAAAAAAAAAAAAGAAAAAAATGAAGAAAGAGACATAGAGAGTGTTTCCATGCACACGGAAAAGAGACACCATAATTTTCTCTAGGAGCGTTAGATTAGAGCCTGATATAAAAGTCTTGCCATACTACTGTATGTATGAGAAACAAAACATATTTTTATGAAGGCTTGATGTAAAACACAAAGAAGCTACTTATTATCAAGCTAAGCTTATTATCAAGAGAGAGAAATATTATAAATTTTTTCCAAATGAGTTGAACCGAACGATTCAATTTAGTTTACAAATTCATTTTCAATTAGTCAACCGAAAATCGTTGAACACAAACAAAAGTTTGGAATTTGTGCGAATGAAGACATGTATATAAGGATGCAAACGAGTCATCCCACCGATTAATATGTAACGTCTTTCAATTTCTTAATAACCTGAAAAGTATGTTTCTTTTAATCATCGACTCAGTGATATTTTGATCGTATCTTGATCTAAAGAATTAAATATGTTTACAATCTTTTCGACGAAGTTAGAAAATATTTTATTTTTAGAGTCGAGTTATTTAATGTTTTAACGAAACATTACAAAGCAGTAGCTAAAAGAACACGTGGCAATACTTTAGTGGATAAAGGAACGAAAGAACATTATTTCACTTTTGTTTTTATAAATTTATTTCGTATATATACAAAGTTGACAGTATTTTATATTTTACAATATATAGTTCCAAATTTTTGCTTGTATGTATACATTTATACATAATTGCGTATATATACATATGTATGTATTTATGTACACGTATATATTTTGCGATATCGCCGAGAATCGTACTATATCTCACTTTTTTTATATACGTAAGTTCTTTAGGAGTTTACATCGTTTTTTATATCGTTTTTACATTGTTTTTTATACATATTTTTTTCGTTAAATCCCTTTAACTTTCGTTGAATACTGATCGTGTTAGTGAACGTTTTTCGTTAGACTTCATGTACTTTTGATTTTCTTTGTTTATTATTATTATTATAATTTTTATACGTATATATTATAGTAAATATTCAAGTAATCGTCGTTAAAAAGAATGCTAGTTTTATAATCTTTTTTTATGTCTTATTTATCCGCATCGTGGAAGTGAAATACCCTCGCGGACTGTGATCGTTTCGGACAAAACTGACATTTGTTCCAATTGTCTCACTTTGTCTGATATGTTTTTTTCAACCATTTCTTCCTCGTTTTAGTATTATTCAGTGTGCCATTTTCTTCGAACTCTCTACGCCGATACTTTCTTGCCACAGGCATTAATTCAGTCTACCAGATCGTCGACGCTATCCTTTCGTCCTGTTTTTTTTTTTTTTTTTTTTTTTTTTAATTCTTAAAAGTAAACGTCCTATATCCTTGAACATTACACGCAACAGCTGCTTAATACGTTTACGTTCTGATGTAAACCGTATGAGGAAAACAGAATGCAAGAATATAACGTATGAAAAAAGTAGTTAGGAATGTGATGCGCTATTATAAAAAGGAAAGAGAGAAAGGAAAGGGAAAATATTGAAAGCATCGTATTCGTTGGGAGGACGACGCGTTTCGGCGATCCATTACTGCTTACGAGAATGAACTATAAAGTATTTTGTAAAGAACTTAGGGTATGCAAATAGAATAGACGTACAAATTCATCGTTGATATACATATATTTTAATTATTTCCTACGTTTGACCGTAAATATACACACAGTTATTTTCTAACGTTCGCTCAAGTTTTGTTCCAGTAATCATAAATTTTTGGTCTTCTTCCAATCGATCCTCACCGACTGTTTTGCATCATATTTCTAGCAAAAGTCGTATATACGTTCTATAGCAGGTAATATGAAAAATTCAGGATTCGTCAGACCTCAAATATAAGGATGTACTAAAAATATTATATACAAATATATATGTGTATATATATATATATATATACTAAAAGTTATATATATATATACATTTAAAAAAAGTATAAAAGAACGAGCTGTATTAAAATACTCCACCGCCATGTACTTGTAATCATGAAAAAAAGAGAAGAGAAGAAAGAGAACAGAGAGTACACTTTAGGTTATATGTTTTAGCGAGTAAGTTTGTATACAAGATGAAGAAAAAAAAATAAGATTACTACGATATGTAAGTGAAAGACGAGAGGAGAGAAGTATAAAAGATGCGTATGTCTGCGTGTGTTGTATGCGTGTACATGCACGCGCGCGCCGAATCGGAGAGAAAAATATGTCGGGACGTGTGTGCTTGTTTGCGTGCGTTTTATGCGTGCATATAATAATCCGAAAAGTATAAGGGAAAGAGAGAAAGAGCCTGTGAAAGAATTAAACAAAAGGAAAGAGAGGAAAGAAGAAAGAACGTTGACATGTGGGTAGTTATATATATAAAAGTATATAATATAATATAAAAATATATATAATGTGTGTGAGAGAGAGAGAGAGAGAGTCAGAGAGAGAGAGATCAAATTTTTCCGGAACAGGAAGTCGGTGGACTAAATGAAGAGGAAAAGTGAGATGAAAATAATGACAAATAGCTTTACGATTTATAAAAAGAAAAAATAAAACAGCGAGCGCGCGCGAAAAAGAGCGAGCGAGCGAGCGAGCGAGAGAGAGAGAGAGAGAGAGAGAGAGGGAGGGAGAGAAACATTTTTCAGAAGTTCGACGTATGATTTTTTTTTTTGAGAGATTAAACAAATGAGAGGCTCAAGAAGCGGTCTATTTTCAAGGGTAGCCAAAAAGAAAAATGAATAAAAAAATGGAGAAAGAACCTGATATTTCCGCGCTCGACGAGGCGGACAGTTTGTCTTTGATATTTCAGAAAACCGACCACTTCGTCGAGGTATAATAGGCATAGTTGGTGTTCCTAGAGAAAAAAAAGATGAGAAGGAGAGAAAGGAAAGGGAGGAATAAGAATAGTTAACGCGTCTGTAAAAACGGAAGAGAAGAAAGAAAAATAACAATTCTCCGGTGCCTTTGCATAGCGCTGGACTTTAACCGCACCTGCATACTTTTTCCACCTTATGAGTAAAAGTCCATGGATATGGCCTCGTGCATAGCTCTTTTTCGGGACACCCTGTGTATGCTCCTTTCCTCTTTCGTCCCCCGTTCGCAACTTTTTTGTCGTTTTCGTCGCCATCCGACACTCTTTTTGCGCCGCGAGCAAGCTAACAAAAAAGATATGAACAAAAAGCGGTTCAACGGGCGATCGAGAGAGGAAGAAGATGAAATATTTTTTAATAATGTGAAAATGATTATTGAAAGAGAAGAAAAAGTAAGATGTGTGTTTTTTAGAAAAAAAGAAAAAAAAAGAGGATCCAGAGACGAGAGTTATTGACGAAAGGGGAGCGAACAGAACGAAGAAACACGTTTTTTCTGTACTTTTCAATTATGATTTCTTCAATTTTCCTCTTTAGCAATCTTTTTTGTGTTTCGTTAAATGGCAAAAGCCAAGTATAAAAGGACGTGGAAAATTTGTTACTCGGATGGGATGGGAAATATTTATTTGCATTTTTCAAGATTAGAATTTCGCTGGTAGAGCTATGTATACGTTTTGTACTTATTCCTTCCTGTGTATCAAGCGTATAGATATTTTACTTTATACCATGAATCGAACGAAGCGAAACTACAGCTTCGTTACAGAAGATACCGAGGGACTCTGTTTCGCGAACTCAGTGGTTGGAAATGATTTAATTTGTCTTCTGCCCCTAGATACATACGTTTTCCGTTCTTGTAATCGATATAGTAGTGTCTAATGATTAAACAAGTATCGCGTTTTATAGAGCATAAGTAGTAATAAGGTATAGGCCTTTATTGCCTAAGTTGCACGAGCTAAGAGAGTGAAAGGGAGAGACTGCGAGTGAAACCGAGAGCGAGAGAATGGGAAAAATGACAAAATGATAATAACAGATTGAATTTGCGTACATCTGGTTTTACAGTTTTACTAGAAACTGTAAGGGAGAAGACATAAGAAAGAAAGGTCTTAAATCTTGAGAAAACAAATTCACGGAAACTCGTAGAATTCCTTTTTTCGTATGGTAAAAGCGTTTCGTACTGGTGTTTACTTAATCCTCTATGGACTATTCGTAGTAATGCGCGCGAGTATGTAATGGCTTTTAACTTAAAGCATTAAACATTTTCTCTTGGAACAAGAAACAAATTTGTAAAAAGGTCTCCAAAATTTTTGAAAATGAGAACTTTTCCTCAAAGCATCGAATGCTTTGTTTAGATTATAGAGGATTAATATCACGAAATACCGTTATTGTTATTACTATTACATTTTTGCGTTATTCGTATACTATCATTTACAGCGATACGATTAGACGTTTGAATGCTATTTCTGTAGTAAGTTCGAAAGTAATCGTTGCTCGAAACGGGACATCGTGTTCGGTAACGACGAGTCTTCGCGTCTATCGATCTCAACCTCGTCGAAACGAGTAAGGAGAAAAATTGAATAACCAGAAAGAACGACGACGATGGAAAACACAGTTTCGAGCATTGATTTCTCGTTAATTTACCGTGTAGTTATCGTAAAACCGATTGTTTTCGACGAGCGATCAGACGTAAAGGTAATTGATCGAACAGGGAAGAAGAAAAAAAACTAAAAGTTTAAAAGGTAACAGTTTGTTGTAAATCAAACGCAATTCACTGAGAGATATGAGGGTGACAATGAAAACCATATTTTTCTACGCAGTGTCGAAAAAAAAAAAACTCTTAATCGTACTAATGCAGAATAGAGCCGAAAATGAATTCGATTTAAAAAAAATGGCTTCGTCGCGTGAAGCGTAATAATTTGCTTCGCGCGCGAGCTACGGATTTTAGTTGGTTCATGCAAAAATGAAAGAAAAGAAGAACGCAAAAGGGAGGGGAGAAAGTACAATAACGAAACTTGAGATTCGCGCTAATATATTTAGAGGCACCGAAGCGTTCTCCCGCGCACTTTTTTCCTTGTAAATAGAACGAAACCGAAGAAGAAAGAAAGAAGGGATAGACTTAAGACGAACACCAAGTAAAAATGCATCGTTTTCGAATGGAGCAAGATAATGATTTCTCGATCGAGAGGCGAATAATTTTTTATAAAGTTCATCGGATAGCTGTTGGTTTTTTAAGTAACCTTAGACGTAAGACGCAGTTAGTACACGTGTACTTACACGATCCTTTACAGTCTAACTTTATCACACTTTCCACACACAAACAAACGAAAGAAGAATAGAAATTTTTAGCAAAGGAAAGAAAAATTAATTTCTGGAACTTAAATTACCGTTACATTTCGATATCTTGTTTTATCTATTTTGGGAATTAGTTAAAAAACCAAAAAATCCGGTTAACCGATTCTTCTATCGTAATAAGTCCTTTGGAAAAAGTTATAGATTAAAATGAAATTAGTAGAGGAGCTAGACCGTAAAGGATTCGAATGAAAGAGGAGAAGTTTTGCATGAACCAACGGGCGCTGTTCTTACGTGTATATTTTATCGGAGTATCCAGCTGCCGCGGTTCAGTTTCTCGGCTTGTCCAGTCGGCGTGGTATGTGTGCTTGCGTTTTTTGCGTGCGTCCTCTGTGCGCGTGTGCGTAAATGTGATTACCGGTTTTTCAAACAGAGACGTCAGCACAACAGGCGAGTAACGACGGAAGGGAAATATGGAAAGATATACAAATTCCTCGACATAGTACAAAGCATTTAAACTCCTCTTTTTCCAATAGCCTAGGGAATATGATAAGTACGCATTGCACATAAGTCATTACGCGTAAAATAGACATCTACCGAGTAGCCGGAGAGTCCGCGACGCAACGAGCCAATTTATTTTCTTTTTTCTGTTCTTCTCTCTTCCATTAGTTTTGTTTGTCTCGATAATATAGTAGAGAAGTTATGACAGTGATTTTATTTGAACCCTTTGCACTCATGAATCGCTTGTTCCACGCGACAAAAGAAACTCACATTCGATTCATAACTTTGGAGAACATTTTTGGAAATTAAAAAGAATATGTAGTAAAAACATAAAAATATGAAAACTTTGATAGTTTCGTAATTTATTTCGTTTTCTTGTTGTTCATTTTGCTTTTTAATACGGTAGCATTTTACTCGAAAACGTAAGTGCAGAGGGTGCCAACAAATCGTACATGCAATTTGTCTAAATAGATCTGTAAAAGATTTTTTAAGCAACTCTTCTTATTGGACACACAAACGCAATACTAAAGATCCGTAAGAAAGATATTCTTACAAACTTTTTACGAGACTGCAAAGGCTGACGTTTTATAGATTACTCGAAATAGCGCGAAGGTACTTACATTGCGACCGATCAAATGTTAGCAAGGTATATACTTTTGTAATAGACTAGCCAAATTGTGAATGGTGAATATTTTATATAAACCGTATAGAACTCTCTGAGAATTAATTTCGACGCACCGCTGAATGCACACAATAGGATATATCGTTTAGAAAACTTGAAGTTTCGGTAGCTATATCTCGAGTTGAATCGTATTTGTCTTGTCTCGAAAAACTGTATTTCTTGAACTTCTCGATTTGTTCACCACCGTTTAGTGTATCACGATAAACCGTATGCCTAAAGAGCGCATAGATACTGCCATAATTGCGATTATTAGTAGCTTCGGATTAAAAAGAAAAAAAAAGAAATACGAAAAAGAAGTATTAAACATCGATAAACGATGTACTTCCTTCGAAAAAGAAATTTACTCGTTACTCATTTTTCGAATCTAAGATTGCGTTTCCGGTTGTGGATTTTCCGGACATCCGATAGATAATAAAGGAGAAAGAAAGGGAAATAGTGAAATTTTCAAGCTCGGAATATAGGAAATACGAGCCTTTTGTTTGAATCCACCATGTTTTCATTTTCTTCATTTCCGTTTGTTCCTCACCGAAACATTTGTACCACAGTCTTCCAGGGTACAAAGGAAAGAGTAAAATAATACCGTTCGTTCGTCATGGTGCGTAAATCAAAAAGGGAAAGAACAGACGAGTAGTAAAAAGAAAGAGGAGAAGAAAGAGAGAGAGAGAGAGAGAGAGAGAGAGCAGAAAGCGGGAAAAGAGAGAAGAAGAAAGGGAAGAGAGATAAGATGAAACAAAAAAAAAGAAAGAAAGGACTAATAAGAGAAATTGTGTATAACTATGCGAACCCTCTGATGATCTCAGCGTTTTATTTTTGTATAGAGTGCATAAAAAACATGTAATCTTCAGGAATGTAAGGACGAGGAAAGAGGTACGCAGTTTGAGACAAACAAAAAAGCAAGACTTATGTAGTAGATGAGAAGACGAAACGTATAAAAGGGAGATGTAGGTATAAAAAAAAAAAATACAGACAGACGAATTTAGGTTGCGAGGATAGAAGTTTAAAGTTTGTGAACGTTTTTTCGGACATTTCCCAGTGCTGCTTTATGTAATACCCTATATATATAATATATATATCTATATATATATATATAAAAATTGTATGAAAAGTCATCTAAGAAAATATGCTAATTTTTATTATTCATAATTCCTTCGTTCTCCATATCCTGATGCTAAAACAAACAAACAAACACACACACACACACACAAATGGGTTATAAAATATGATTTAATTTAAAACGACTTATAATTTTATGTAATAATGATTTATTAGTTTAATTGTAACTACTACAACCGATAACAAAACGTTGATCTTTTTTTAACCATATTTCACGTAATATGTCCGATTATGTACACTTTGGAAGCGTTATATAGTAAAGCCGATATATGGTCGGTTCTTCTTAATAAATATAAATACATAATTTACAGGGGTAATTTGACGTAACATTTCACGTGTAAATACGCGTATAACATATAACATATTAATATAATACAATACATATTACTACATATTATACGCATATCTATATATTTCTATATAGCACACGTACAAACATACTGACACGCTCACACAATGTAAACTGCAGTATTAAATTATTTAACATGACATATCCTTACATTCATCGCTGTTTCAACTTTAAACATTAAGGAACATTGCTCTTACTCTAACATGGATCAAAGTTTCTTTAATCCTACATATTTACAATGTACAACATGAAAGAAGGTAAAGGCATATAAATAAAAAGTAACGGAGAAATTAATATCGATAAAAACCGTACTTTGTGCAATGTTCCTTTCCAGTTAGGGCTACAAAATGTATTCCATTGATTACAGACTATTCTTAACGTTGATTTTATATTCCTTTTTCATAATTACGTGCAAAGATAGGTGTTATTATGCTGTTTCTTTTAGGCACATGATCCAAGATGATTGATACCGTTATCTTAGCAGAAAACAAAATCATGTATTTTCGTTCCACTTTCACACATCATATATAACAAATACGCATCTTCTTTCAGTATCTTGAGCATAACAAGAATCGTTTGTGCACGGTATTATAGAGTATTTGCATCTCTTTTTGCTTAAAGATGAAAGTATTTAAAAGCTGGTCTTACAAAGGCTGCTTTAATTTAGAATACACAGTAAGATACATCTAATTAATATACTAACATTTTTTTATTAAATTTGAAACTAAACATTTTATTGCTAAGCTAGCATTATTCTTGTTCTTTCCATACATTTCGAACATCATATCAAATGTAAGATTTAAAGAAAAAAATTCAACGATACTAGGGCTTATACCCAGTTGTAATTTATATAAAAGCTTGAATAATTTATATAAATATCTTTCCTAAATAAAATTATTTAAAGTATCTAAATATATATATTACATTTCAAAAAACTGCCCTTAACAGGTACGTTCTTACTTTAAGAATATTGTGCATATTAGAGGCATATTAAAAAGAGAAATATAAAATTTGCAGAATTAATTTAGAGCCTGTTTGTTTTTCAGCTACGTTATAAGTAGCATTTCCAGACTAATACATATATATATATATATATATATATATATATATATATATATATATATATATATATATATATATATATATATATATGTTGGAGATGAAAGAACACCGGAGCCTTTGGAATTTTGGATAATCCCGCAACATTGTAACCTAGAGTCTACTATAGCTGTAATTGAACAATTGTAGTTATTCAATCCGATTGTAATTGGTTTGAAACTGCAAAATTCGAAACCATCAACAACTATTCCGTTATGTCATGAAAGTGTCTCTGATAAAGCTCGCTGTATCAATCTCTCAAATTTAAATTGCCTAAATTACAAAACAACTTTGTTTTAAGATTAAGATAAAAATGTATTAAGTTCTCAAAATAGAAAATGGAGGTGGCCCAGTCTGCCTCATCATCATTGCAAAACTACTTAATCCTTCTTCGCCGTTATTATGGCTATTCTGATTATTCTGCGAACTGTTTAGATTTTTGCTTCTGCTACTATTATGACTTTGCAAATGTTTTTTTAAGTGATCCTTTCTATAAAAAGCTTTGCCACATTCTGTACAAACTTGATTTTTGCTACCTGAGTGTATAATCATGTGACGTGCAAGATGTTCATTGCGTTTAAATGCTTTGCAGCACATATTACACTGATAAGGCCTATCTTTATTGTGTCCTTGTTTGTGACGATCTAGATGTTCCTTGCGTTTTAAACTTGCGCCACAAATATCACAAATGTGAGGTCGTTGCCTGTGATCTTCCAGATGTTCGTGTAACGCCTCTCTGTCTTCAAATCTGAATGAACATTCTGGACAACGATATATTAACATACCTGAAACAATAAAATTTATCATTTACAAAAAAGAACATTCTCAATTTCTGTTATATCTTTTTTCATGTGTTTACCATTGATATGTTGTGGCTCAACTTCAAATTCAATTTTTGGTCGAATTTCTTGGCAATTATGCGTTGAATTGTTGCTATTTTCTTCATACTTAGTTACATATGGTAAACCTAATGTACTAGAACATCGTGCTAAGTACTCTGAAGTAAGTCTAAAATCTATTTGTAATGGATCGGTCATAGTTGCTGCATCTACTTTTTGAATAGTCTGTGTACCCGAAGATTGATGAGATATCTGAGGGCATGTCTCCTTATTTCCACAATTATTCTCATTTCTATTTTCATCCGTTTGTTGAACATGAGTTACCGGATGCCCAGAGTATGTATATCCAGTGATATTAGGCTGATTATGTTGATGGTTGTGCATATCAGATGGATATTTTATATTACGTGGATCATAAGCCATCTTTCAACGTATGATAAAAGTAAATATCCTTGTCGTTTGTCTATAAATATAAAAATACTGTTAACATTTTTAGAAAAGTTGCATTAATAATTTAAGAGATTGAATTTCAATTTTTATCTTAAAAAAGCGAAACTAAAAAATACTTTACTTTTTACATTTTATCAACAATAAAAAAAAAACTTGATAAAACTGTGAACGACACATCAGTTCGAATACAAGGATCAGTTAGCAAAAATTTACATATGAAGACAACGCTGTCGTAAATTTGACGTAAATGAGAAGTTTTATTGAGCAGGTCAGGAAAAATGTCATTTGCTATTCAATATTTTTGAAAATTCGAAATATTCTTAGAAAATATCGCAGTTACTGCAGAATAAAACTATTTATCTACATTATTCGCGTGAATCAAATTTACTCACCCCTTAGTGCACAGTCAGTTGTGAAATCAGCACATAACTGATCACTATTTGTTTGTATTGAGCTTGGCCATCTTTACACATCAGCTGCTGTAGAAATTCCGAGTCCTTCTTCTAACAGGCTATTTATTTTACAAAACTATACACTCTGATTACGTATTAATGATTCATTTATTAACAAGATATTATTAAACAAACTAAGTACTCGATTAATCTCTCTCAATCATGATCACTTTTGTATAGTGCAGTTTCGTTTCGAAATACGTGACGATGCGACGATCACACAATAGAAAAGGTATAACGCATTTAAAAGAGGCGGCTATTTAAGGCATTCGTCGAAAAAAAATAACGATTTGTATCAATATATATCCGGATGAAATCAATAAATATTAGAAAAATATGTTATAATTTTAGTAATATTTTTAACGATTCTAATCAATGTCTTCCAATGATTTCAAATTTATTATATATTCCTATCATAAAAATATTGCATTTATTTAGTTAGCTTTGTTTCTGTATCTTCAAATATATATCGTACCCTTGTACTCTATAATCATTTTCTAATAACGTTAAGAATATAATATTCATTCATCTTTATGTATTTATGTGTGTGTATTATTAATTAATATTTTATGTATTGATATGTCATACATATTTCATATATATGACGAAATTTTATTTTAACTTTTTCTTTTATTTGCTAGAAAAGCTCGTAATATTCAATGGGTACTGGTTATAATGCATATCTACGATAATAACGCTATTTTTATTTAAATTTAAAACCGGTATGACTAGATAAGAATGCATTTTCGCAATGATGACATCTTGCGGTAAATAAATCCACGTTTCAGGACCGTAACTTCTTCTTTGTGTGACAATTGAATATATTTACATTATTATCTTAGTGAAAATAGCTTCGATATTTCGATCAAATTTAAATAAACCTATTAATCCGATTTATTAAATTCTAGTTTTTTTTATACTGGATTTTATACTGATAGGAAAGTATAAACAGTTTACGAAATGTAAATTCAAGAAATTAACAATGAGATTAAATATTTTTTCTTAATGAGGGTGTAGTTTTAACAAATCGTAAAAAGTAACTTAATCAAAATAAATTCCAATGTTACTATCGATATAATTGTACGGTTCCTTAAAAGCAGAATGTTGAAAGTAGTAAAAATTAACAAAAAAAATAAGTTTAAAATTCATTTCCTCTTCGAAGAATATCGAAAATAAAAAATGGAGAGAAGTAAGTATACGTAGGTTAATGTACACATAGTGAACCAGATGTTTGTATATTTAAACTTATTATGTACAAGGGGTTATATTATATTAAACAACGATTTGCTATATAGGTATTTGCCTATAAGAACTCGTAACATCGGTACAATATATTTGTTAATCACATGACCACGGAGTGGTCACATAACAAAACTTGATTATAAACTTGGTATTTTTTTATCAAGAAAAATGAGACGAAGGATATAAGCGTGTATATCGAATTCGTAAAAGTTAATTGGCTTGAGTATTCTTTTGTCCAGTTGCAAATACATGTTTATAATCGATTAAAAAGATACCATTGAAGTTCTCCGATATTTGCAAAAATATAGAAACGATGTGTTATAAATTAATAAGAATCGATAATGTGAAAGAAGTTTGGAAAATACGACTGAATACGAATGAACAGCCGTTTCCTTGCGTTTCAGGAAACTTCTTTGATATAATTATCGAAATATGTATACTCCCACTCAAAAGTCTTAGGGCATTCACCGTTTTTAATAAAACCTTGGTATCCGATGTAAATTATAAATTTTAAATCGCATGCATGTTTCAATAACATTTACTTTCTTTATCATATAACTAACAATTTTTGATATCTTTATTGTATACATAGTGTTATCCAATTTTTAACCTAATATAATAATAATTGTCTTAAGATTTTTGAGCGAGGAAGTAGTTTCTACGATACTCGTGAAATATTCATGTTTGTAATGATTCGATGAAAGATCATCAATTACGTCCACTTGAGAATCACGACGAGCGTTGTACGATGTCTATTTAACGCGAGTTCCAACGAGCGATAATAATAAATTACTATTCGCATGCACTTTTGGCAGACGCTTGGCGAACAACAGATTATCTTTGTTACCAGCTAAATAGCGAGCATTCAGGAATATTTAGAGCGTACAACAGCGTGTCTCGAACGATCAGACTTCTAATTGATTTTTCAACTTGTAGCACAAAAACCGATAAATCATATCTTTCTTGATAAATTTTACGAAATAGAAATAGATATCTTACGAGATACTTAGACGTTGAGCAAAGATACTTAACACGTACGACACCGTAAGAAATGTAACATTTCGAATGACATCGTCGAATCGTATTAACATATTAAATTACAATATCTAATTATATAGATATTGCGAATATATAATAAAATGTTTTTTTTTTTTTATTTTAGTTTAATATTAAACAGAAGAACATTTCTATTAAACAAACGTTTTCGATCGATGTTTATATTATTAACATCATCTCATACGGCATGGGACATGTCAGTGAAATTATTTAAAATCAGGTAGAACATAAGCAACGAAGAAGGAACATAATACCTCTCGTACAGGTTGCAATTCGCCAACGAATAATTTCAACAAGAAGAGTTTATGATTTCGTTACGTTGGTTGTATCAAAGAATACTACATTGTTCTATCATTTTTCTTTCGAAGAGTATTGTTTCATACAATAGAATCTCGCTCTTACTCAAATTTTAGAGACACTGGAATGCACGTGGGTAGCAATAAAGTATATTAGTAATACAGTCTCAACATCTTCTACTTTCGCGATACATGAAAAATTGAGAAAATTGTCGGCGTGCGTTTCACCTACATGTACACATGTGCAACAGCATTCTTTCGATGTTAAACAAATAGCAAACAAATTTCGATAACTCTTACGCAATTACGTATACATGTGGATCTCGTTTGTCCATGATAGACACTTTCGAGGTCCCACTAACTGTTTTTCGGTCTCGTGGAGAAATTTGAAGTTGACGAATATTTGTTTCTAATTTCTAGAATACTTTTCAATCACGTCCTTGACAGCGAAGATTTCTCCGGCGAGCTTTCAAACGCTGCCTCGAGAGTAACTCTTACTTCTTTCTTTATTTTCATTTTTTCTTTTCTTTTTTTTTCTTTTTTTTTTGTTACTTCTTCTGATTGAGCGATAGAGCAACATTTTTTCAAGCTTTTTGCATCTTGCCGCATTTTGTTATTTTATGATTCGAAAATAATGTTGACAAGATTAATTGCCATGTGGTAAGATACCTAACAGAGGCAACACCTAAAACGAGAACCTTGTTCTCGGAAATATAAAAGTCGCGCGCGAAGAAACCTCTAATCGAAATTCCTGTCTTTCGAAGGACGATCTTCTACGATGTTCAGTCTCTCGGAGAAATTTCTTTACCGAAAATACATACATTTATGTATATTTGTATATAGTCAATGTAACATCGTGAGTATCTTTTTGCTGATTACACACAGAGAACAAAAGTGATATACGCGACATCTTTCTCTTATTTATTACTAAGCGAGGGAGTCGCGGACATAAAATTAACAAAGCATCGCTACAACTCCCTTTTCTTTCTTTTATGTCGCTTTTATGTTTCTCGAATCGCTAAATGTATGTATATATTTATATATATATATATATATATGTAAAAAAAACCAGCATTCTTTGTGCACAGTACACCGTATATAGTCGACTTCCGTTACCGCGCACCAGTTGAAGGATTAATAACTTGAATTAGTTAATTATACATAGTTCAAGTACATTTACATACACATCTTTATCACATACTATTCGAAAACTCATGTTATTTGCACGTGAACTATAACAATTTCGATATGGATTGTACATATATTAATGTTCTTTAGTCAGGTATGCCTGTGTGACCCCCTGAACGATGTTATCCTCATTCTCGACGAGGCGATGATACTGAAATCTCTTTGAAATTTTTTTTCGTGTTATTTTTATAAGATATATATTTCGATAATAGTATAGAAATATATTTTTTCACGGACAAAGGTGTAGAAAAGATTAAATTTCATTTTATAGAAGATACGAAGATGACAAAAGAAAGGAAAACATATTCAGAGAGAACATTCATTGCTGAAATAATGTTCAAATACCGAAATAATAAAATATACAAAATGAATGAGAGAATAACGCTTTTAACGATACGTAATATAATAATTTATGTTATTTCGATCGTTTTGACTATGTTAGAGATAAAGGATATCGTCGAGAATATTGAAACAGCGTACAGGAGCACGATGATATCGATAAATAAACTCATATTCGACATTTATATTTTGCAACTTTCCATGGGTGGTGTCCTGTTGCATCGAATAAATTAGCAATAAACAAATGTAGCATGAACGAAAGAGATTTTAACAATTTCGCACATCTGTTCACTTAGCACACCTGCACATTGGTAACAACGATATCAACGTCCTTTCTTATCAATAACGATATTAATAATTTCATCTTACTTGTATCATTGTAACGTAACTTTATTGTTAAAACTTAATGGACAAGTACGTTCATCATTCCAATTTCACTAACAATTCTCTGTATAATTTAAGTATCATTACAAAGTATAATTTAATTGAAACGAGGCATAGAATAATTTTTTAGATACCTTTTTTAAATTTGCCAATGAAAAGAAAATTACAGACGTTTTTCGCATTTAAATACAAATTTCTATAGATATCGAATCACTGAAATCAAATGTATTGTTACAATGTTCGTTCTAACTTAGTAGCACTTGTATATGCTCATCGTCCTTTAAGTATTAACAAAAACAAAATGGAATAAAGCGTTTTCTATTTATACATAGTCTAAACATGTCGCAGTCAGGTTTCCTAAACGCATTTTAAATACGCTATTCAGTAGTGCTTGCGTATATGTATATACTTCGATTTATCTCATGTATACATATGTATGCTCTTCATTGAAGTGTATTATTTTTTCTTCCAGTACATTCATCTTGTGGTATATGCAACAGAATGTGTTAAACAGATCTGCGGAAAAAATACAAAGTTCATCGAATTTTATTTCTTCTATTGTTCCAACTTTCTTGCGTTGTAATTATCAAATAAATATCTTGTAGAAATCTAAAGGCTACACAATTTACACATGAGATTTACAGAAGGAATAGGAATTACTTTTAAAAAATAAATCGTTTTAAACGATATAATAAATTGAAAGCATTCTAGAATAATATTCGTATTTTGAATGAAAATCACAAATTCGTACATGGAAAATCTAATCATTCAATTAATAGCAAGAAAAGAATATCATCTTGTAAAATAATTATAGAAATATCGTTGTTATATATTAAACGATGGAAATAGATATAACGAAATTTCGTCAAACGATGTATCATTCGTTATTACTAGTAAAATATGGTTCGTACAACTGAATATTAATTCGACTCTTTGGACGAGGCCCTCTAAATTATTGCGTGGAATTAAGCGTGGCATTAGGTCATTTGGTTTATTCCGATAAATATTCATTCTGGCACACACGTCTTCAATTCCCGCGAGTTACTACTTATTTGCCACCGTGTGATGTATGTATGTATACTCTCGAAGCATCCAAAACAGCAACGATATCGATACACAATAATACCATATTTATGTTAGTAACACATAATATAATACGATTTTACAGTCATTTACTTCTTCTTCTTCTTCTTCTTCCTTTCTTGTTCACTGGTAAATGATATATTGACAACGCTTGGTATTTTTATGATATAGTTATTACACTATCAATGATGATGATGATGATGGTAATAATGATGATGATAATGATGATGATGATAATAATAATAATAATAATAATAATAATAGTAATCATAATAATAATCGTAATAGCGGTATAACAATAACATAATTATTATAATAATTACCATGAAATAATACAGATAGAAATATATACAGCATGCGTAATACATTGTCGTTGTAAAGTTATACGATTATAATAGTAAAAGTAAAGATACACGCGGCTCTTTGTGTTTGATTCGAACGATTCCTTGCTACGCGAGATTATTCGGGGACAAACACGGAGCTACGCTTTATCTGAACACCTTATTTCTTTGGGACGTACTAAGACCGAAGGCTGAATCAGACGGCATTCTCACAAACATTATTGGAACGGTTCACTTACACTACTACAACATAACAAATACCATTGTTTAATATTCGCACCTTCTATTCGCATCATCTGTTCGTTAAATCCAGAGTCTATTAAAAAAAAAAACTAAAAATTTCATTTGGATTTTATTACAGTTTTAGTATATAGTATTTAGAGCGAAACACAAAATTTTTATGTTAATCAGTAACTGATCTTTCTTATACAGAATAATAACACGTCGAAAAGGATACTAATATGTGATAGTATTTTTTTAATGATCTTTATATATCGTATGTTTTCTGTATTTCTACCTAGTAACGTTTATATAGCCAGAATGATTTTTTTATGTCGTTTATTCAATGCCTTCGGGTAAATATTGACGAAGACATGTACCGAGTTAGAGCATCATGCATAAGACATCATTAATAGTGCAGATCAAACAAACAAAAATGTTACACTCCGCTGTTATTCGCAAATGTACAGATGTATATTATATATATTAAAGTGTACTTCGTATAACGATGTTGAGAATCTTTTATCTGCTCAAATGCGGATAACCATTTATATTACTAATCCGCTCACTTTGAACTCACTGAATACGTGTACATAACATTTTTTTTTTTATTGTCAATCCAATAATCTGCCATTATATTTTGCCTTTATACATGCTAATTTAACGTTAGCGATAGTGTACAACCAACTACGAGTATATAAGTGTCATTATCTTAGAATTCGATATTGCAAGGCAATGATTAATCTTTCCTTTCCTTTTACTTTTTTACAAAATCGATCGATTCCTCTGTGGTAAACCAGAGTATCGAAAAGAGCGCGCGGTTCGATATAATTTTTTTTATGTTCAAATAGTATTCAATGCATCGAGAGATTTGTTTGTAACTATATAGTTGAATACTTAAATGTATCCTGTATCGGACGAAAACCAAGAAGATCACATCCAAAACTGACTTCATACGCAGTGAAATGTTTCTTGATGTTACATAATTAATGTTTCTATAAATTGTTGGATGCATGTATGCTTGATTCAATTTCTGTTTTCGTGCCACCGTGATTATGATATGCTAAGTAGTATTAAAAATAAGCATTACGCGATTATCCTTCATAGCCTTTCATTAGCACAGATCTCATAGTCATTAATAATAAGTTAACACATCATATATCTTTCAGTTCTGATTTCATTATGAAGATTCGTAAAGTCGTTGTGCCCGAAAATATATGTATATATATATGTATATATATATATGTATATGTTTCAATTCAATCAAATAAATCAAACAGAAAGTGCTTTTACCGATAAAATTTACAATTTCCCGGATTTTTCTTGCTTACTTAGTTCAAGGGCTAAAGCTAATTCAGCCTCTTCTTGCTGTTTACGCTTACGCCTTTCCTCCTCGGTCTTTAAGCTTTGTTGAGATGCCCAAACAAATTGCTCTTCTTCGCTTAACGAGAGAGGTGGTGCTGCATTGTTACCGTTCCAAATTTTACCCATGTCATTTTTCGATTTTTTATCGTTAAAAGTAGTTTTAGATCTATTGTGTGCTAAATCTTGTCCGTGCCTTCTGGCAGATTTTTCATTCTTGGTGGAAAATGCTTCATCTATGTCTACCGTTTTTATCTTGAAGTTTGAAAACGCAGAGTCGATGGCTTTTATATTTCTGTTGTCGTCAGAGAATGCTTTCACGAAATCAGTATCGAATTTAGCATTGTCTTTCTCAAACTTGCTTTTAGTCAGAGGAAAAGTATTTGAGAAATCAATATCGAAGCTTTTGGTGAACGAATTTTTACGAGAGAGTACCGAGGTTGTTCCGTAACTAAATGGATCCACGTTGCCAGCCGTTGTTTCACTCTTATTCGCGTTATGATCTTCTGCATCATCGGCGAAAGGATCTGGTATGTTAAAGGGATCTTCGTATCGATAGTCTCTGAAGGGATCTTCCGTGAAATCCGGCAGCTTTGGAGTTACCGTTGATACTGTATGTGTTCTGCTGGTTGGTCTGGGTGGTGCCGTTCGAGTCAGTGTTGGTTCCGGCTGAAGCAGGTTTTTTTCAGTGGTCAATTTTCGTTTACTGAAAAGTTAGAAAGAATAGCGCAAGAACCGCTGGTTATCGTCAGGCTGCTGGACCATACGTGGCTGTTGTTGAATACTAGAATATACTCAATTGCAAGCGAGTCAAAATATTCGAGTTCGTTCGTTTTGATTCTGTTACAAATAAAAAACTCTAACACGCAGTAATCTGTAGTATGTTACTAAATTAATCAATTAGTAGTCAACTGATAATCAACTTTCAGCGAAATATAAAAGAAACAACAAATGATAGATAAAAATGATAAGCGAAGGCTTTTTAAACCATTCACGAATAAATAAACATGTGTTTAAAGATTCTATGACGTTAAATTGGTCGAATTAACTCGAACATTTTATTTAAATAATGTAAAAATTTCCATGCAATATTATAAAAAGAAAATAGAATACTGGAACAAAGAGAACAAATTAATTAATTTGTAGACAGCATGCTCCAGGAGTCGGATCAATGAATAAACTGAAAATTGTGCAGCTTCTACCTAAATATAAAACAAAAAATATAATTAATCTTTTTTTTAATATAAATATATTTTACAAAATAATATTGTAATATATTAAAATGACGTATTATATAGTAATATTAGGTAACTCGTAGTTTAGAAATGTGAGTTAAGAATCATATTTATGTAAAATAGCTACTATTTATGTAAAATAGTATTGTACTTTAAGTAATGTTTAAGTCATTATCAATATATTACACCTTCGTTAAAAATAACTGTACTTAAAACGTAAAGTAACAGCATACAACGTACTGGACATTGATAAAAATGAGGAAGGAAGGGATATGCCCAGGAAGATATATTGGAACACTTAAACAGAACGAAAGGAGATTGGTTAATACGATTCAGAGTGCCAAGAAAATAATTGTTCTACCAACTGATAAAATAGGAGCATAATTTTCAACGATATTATATGACACTTAAAAACGTGAAAGTACATACCTTAGAATCAAAATTAGCAAAATCTGCAAATCCAGTAGACGTATTAAAATTATTACTGTTGTTGTTATCTATTATGCCTTGTTGAGCAGAGAAAGCATTTGCAAAGGGATCAGGTGTAGGAGAAGGTGTAGGCGGTGCCGGTGCTGCTCGTAGAGGACCGGTAGGTCCTTGAGACGGTCGAGGAGGTGCTGGTCGTGGTGGAGGTTGTTTTGCTTTTTTAGGAGGGAGAGCAGGACTAGGACTTTCTGGTCGAGGTGGTGCATGAAGATTTGCGAATGGATCATCTCCAAATGGATCTTTTGTCGCCTAGGAGAAAAAGAACTAATAAATAAACCAAATAACAGCTGTATTCTTGAAAGAATTTATTATTCCTATAATGACTTACTGATGTTGTAGTGGTAGCTTTAGTATCATTTCTTTTTCCATCTCCAAATGGATCAAATGGATCTTGTTTCACAACAGCATTGCTATCATCAAATACACTAAATGGGTCAGATGTGAATCCCCCTGCTCCTCCTCCTCCTCCTCCTCCCTGTAATTGTAAATATATTGCTACGTTAGGCATTATATAATAATATAAGTAATTATTTCAATTGAAAGATCTTACAGTAGTATTTGGAGATGAAAATGCACTTCCAAATGGATCCGGTGTTGATGCATTATTAAATGGTTCTGCAAAAGGATCTTGTTCAAACCCATCCATTGTTGCTCCATTTGTATTAGAAAATTGAACGTTTTTCTTATTTTGAATCTTATCTTCTTCGCTTGTTTTCTCGTATCTATAGATTTTTACGCAGAAATAATAAAGTAATATTATTATAAAGACAATTAAGGAATGTACATATTAAATACTTACTCTAAGTTTTCAATTTCGGGATTAAATTGCAGACTAGTATCAGGTACAAGTGTGGCATCCCCAGTTGCAAGTGCAGAGTCATAAAGTGCAATTGCATCACTCATTTGCCGTTGTTGTTCTTGTAAATGAGTGATTTTTGCTTTTGCTTGACAAATTTGCAACTGTGTATCCTGCAAATTTTTAGTGAGTTCATTTAATTGGTCCCTGCTTTTATTTTGTTGCTGTTCTAACTGCTGTTCTTCTTGTCTCAAGCCTTCCAATTCTTGTCGTTTAAAATTCAGTTCTTCTTCTTGAGCACGCAACACCGATTCTTGCTCTTCTGCTTGTTGACGCAATTTATCAACCTATTATTAATGGTAATAAAGTATTATATATAATAATTCATCTATTATGACATAAGTATAAAAGTATATTTCTGTAATATGTTAAGTATATTTGTAGATACACATATACATATATATGTAACTTATAGACTATATACAAAGACTAAATATGTAATTTAATAAAGTTTATAGTCACTCAATAATATATTAATTACGTCACTCAATAATATATACAATAATTAATTAATTATATTGTTAATAACGTATGGTGTTATATCTACACTTAATCATTTGCAATTATCAACATATATTTTTAAATACAGAAAAATATTATATACAATTATAAAAATTTAAGACTCAAATCCAGATTAAAAATACTTGTATTTTTATCAATCTTGAAAAAAATTAAATTTAGCATATAGATTTATATGAAATGCTTTTATAAAGTTAAAACATGATTTCATAATTTTTACTAGACTGGAGTCTCAAACACAAAGTTGTAAGCAAATATAATTCTTTTGATGGCAATCTATGCTACAACCAGTTTATCATGCAATGCAGCAGCAAAGCACTAGCATTAACTATGCAGATGTAACGGAAACAAATAAAGCTTTTTCTAAAATAATGTGTGGTGTATATATATTAAATCATTAGTTTATATATTTATATCTTATACATATGCTTATATAGATATAAATAAAGTCCCATATAATTATTTTCTGAATATAATTAATACGCAAAATGAAATCATAAATGTTTTTATTTTTAAATTTTTGTAGGTTTATCATTATTCTTGTAAAAAGCTATCCCGATTTTTATCATTTTATAGTATTATACTTGATGAAGTACTAAAGAATTGTAGCCAGTATCTCATAGTAGTGAGAAATAGAATCTGTATTTCGCAACCGTACCTGCCCTTCATTAAAAGTAGAAATTTTTGATGTACCTTTTTCTGTTCTTCACGTATCTTCTGCTCGACCTCACTCAAATCTTTATCTACTTCTGTCTTCTATAAGCCAAACATAATAAAACATAATAAAACTAAATCATAATGAAGGATCTAAACACATTGTAAAATGAAACAATAAAATGAATTGATAAATATTCTATTATATAAAGTATAAATTATATTCATTGAAAAAAAAGTAATCAGAGAAAGATCATAAATAAATAAATCAGACAATATATATGTATAAAAATGATTTTAAGTATCGTATAATTTATACTATGAAATATGCGAAAATGTTAAAAAAGATAATATTAAATACAGGAAAAGACTCTTACACTTTATACCTCTTTCCTTCATTGATAACTATTTTGTACGCAAAAAAATAATTTGTGAAACATATGATAGTGTAATAATATAATATGCAGTGTTAAATTATATTATTAAAACTTAATTTGTATCAAATAATAATTTCTAAATTGTAGAAATTGTAGTACACTTAATTATTTACATATCTTAATAAAAGCATTATATACAATTCACAAATCCATGTTTCTAATTTCATATGTAAGCAAAGCTGTACATTCAACAAGCAAATCATCCAAATATATCAAATTAAAATGTTATTTACCTGAGCTTTTAAATCATTCAATCGCTTTTGTGCTTCACCTTTCTGATTTTCTAATTGTTTTAATGTAGCAGCAAGTGTATCCAGTTCGCTCTGTAAACTTTTAATTTCACCATTCTTTATCTTAATATCAGCTTCCTTTTGTGCTATATCTTGTTCCATACTTTGCCTCTCTTTTACAAGTTCCGCTATGTCTTTACTTATCATGTCCAATTCTGGGTTTGAATAACCAGAGACATTATTGTTTTCCTAAAAATGAAAATACATTTTATTGAAAATAGAAAAGGGAAATAAGTTATATGAAATGATGATTTAATTATATAGTGACAGTACAAATATTTTGTGTGTGCGTATAATAATATATAAAAACATATGTCAAGTTAGAACTTAAATATCATATTTAATTTGAAAATATATTTCCCTTTGGATAATCATATTCCATGTAACAAAATTAATACATTCTATACTTCAACTATCTAAATATTTTAAATAACTTTAAACAGTTCTAATATATTTTTTATTGGGATATAATTCTTTATAATAAGTAAAATTTCATATCATTTACAGAAAACTACCAAATAATTTAACAATTTTTATACAATTCAATTCAACACATTTTTTTGTCAGTACAGGGTATAAAAAATTAATTCCTTCTTGCTACCGCTATCCATTGGAGAAAGCATTGCAATTTTTCAATGGATTATATACCTCATATTAAATCAGTTTATAGAAATAAAGGTGCTGTCATTTATTGTGTTAATTATGAATTCTTCTATGTATTCACGACGAGTTTTAGGTTTGATTTTTTCCGGATCATTTGTATCATACAAAGATATTAATTTTGCTTTTCTCGCTTCTATTTGTAACTGTTTTGCAAACATAACATTTCTCGCCTTTTCTCTTTTCAAGGTAACTATTGGTGTTTTATTATGTATTAAGACAGGCACAATTGTTATACAACTTGCCATATCCAAATTGTTTCCCTTTTTACATAATGAACATATTTCCAATGCATTTAAATTACATTTACTACATTTTGACATGTTTGTTGATTTCAATGTAAAGAAATAAATTTCCAATGGATAAAAAATTGAAAAACGTATGTCAAGTTTCGTAAAACTATAAGATGCGGTTAAAATTGTTGCTATATCTTTATTTCTTATTAAATATAGTTACTAATTTTATAATAGGAATAAATTTATGGAAAAAATATAATGAACTTCGTAAGAAAATAAACGAAAAATTGAATAAACAAAAAGGTAATAATTTTTGCCATTTTTCAGCAAAAATATAGTAGCTTTTTATTTTCCATTAAGAGAGTGAACTTCTTCTTGATATTAATGAATATGAATATCCAAGAGCAAATGAAACACTTAGAAAGATACACAAAGAGTTATGGCAGGAATATTATGAATGTTTAAAAAAGACATATAACGAAATTGGATCAGAGAAGATGATGTATCCAATAGCGTTTCAAGCCTTAGAAGGAACACTTGTCACGTACGATGAAAGGAATACTCTTATTACTTATTTTATAAAAATAATATTACTAATACACCAATTTCAGATTAAAATGTCAAATATGTATCTCTCCAATAGAAATATATGTTAGTGATGATGTAGAATGGTATTTCAATAATACTGTTAGCAATGATACAAGTAGGCTTATAGAATCAGATAATGTGTTCATTTCCCCAGAAGACAGATCATTAATAATACATAACATTAAGGTACAATTTAGTAAATAAATATTTTTTGCCATAATAATACAGCAGTCTTTACAGTCTGAACAAGCTGGTCAATATTGGTGTAAATTTGGGGATACATTATCAATATATTACTATATATCCATTGACACTGATCTTGAAGGAGTAAAAACTGTATATCCTACAACAGCACCCAATATGCCTCATGCAATACCACAAAATATTGTATCAGAATATAATTTAAATATCTATACAACATGGACTAAATGGTCCTTATGTTCTAACTGTAATGTAGTTGGCAAAAAAGTTCGGTATGGATATTGTACTGTTTCTTCACGTGCAGATATCAACAAGAAAAGTATAATAGAAGAAAAACTACTTGCAAATTATAAACGGCAAAGTATACTTTTTTTTTTTGTGCTATGCATTATCTATCTTAAAATTTCAAAATGTGTAACATTTAGCTGCAGAGAATGAACAAAATGGAACAATAGAAACTACAACCACAATTCAGGATCAAATTATAGATAAAAGTATGAATGATAAAATCAAAATGGTTTTACGTTTATTTAGAAACAAAATACCTTGTAAAAGTAAATATTTGCCAAAAGCTTTGGACATTTCGAATATTAAAGATAGAAAAACAGAAATTATGGTGCGCTATTGTAAGGTATTATTAAATATTATGCAAATAAGAATATTTCGTGTAGTGCTTAATATTCAATATACAATTAAATTTACATAACTTCCTTGTAGATAAAGTGTCCAGAAAATATAATATTCGAAGTACGAGATAAGAAGGGAAATGTACTTGAAAGTGCAAATAATAGTGCTGGTATATATTCTATGGTTCAAGGAATGCCTGCTCCATCACCGCCAGTTATACGCACAACAATTTATCAAAAACATGATAAAAAAGCAGTTCTTGTGTGTCCAGGGTAAAATAACATTGAAAATTAAAGAAATACGTTCAAACTTTTTTTACTTTTCCAGAAATTTAAATACAGATGTACCAATTAATTGGAAAATAGATGACAAAATCTTAAATCCGTCTATTATAAAAGACCAATCTGAAGGAAGAATTTATTTTAATTCGCAAATGCATATAATCTTCAAATCATTAAAATTTCAAGATGCAAATATATATAGGTAAATAGTTATTTAGTTATTAAATCGAATTAAACAATAATACTTGAAATACAATTCATAATGACTCTGTTTATAGTTGCTGGCAAAGAAATGAAATCGTTGGTGTAATAAAATTGAATGTAACTGGAGAAATGGAACTACAAACAAATTACAGTGTTATTATGATTGGTGGAATGTTAATAATTGTTGTGTTCATGATTGTGTTTTGGAGAGCATTTCAAACTCGTAAACGTTTTACGATACATTGACTGTATCATGCATTATTTCTTTGAAATAAAACAACATACGATGTTGCAAAAAAGGTATAAATAACTAAGAAAGAAGGAAAGAGTTATTTTGATACAATGAGATATTTACCACAACAGATTCTGTTGGTTTCCGCATGGATGGTGGTATCATATCAGGGCTCAAAGCTGTGGGTGGTTCAACACCCCTCAGTTTTTGTTTAATAAGCCACATAGCTAGAGCAAATTGTTCTTTATTTAACTTTCCACTTTGACATGTGTCGCAAAGACTCCTGAAAAATAAATAAGAAATTTCTTTCATTTTTTCCTTATTTTCTATTAACTAGTAAACAGTATAATTAAAATATATATGTACCATATATGAGCTAAGACAGTCTGTGGAAGTCCACTTTGAAGGAAGACATCTTTGATTTCAATACCTGAGACATACCCATCCATATCTAGATCAGCTTGCAAAAATAGTTTGTCTGCTACTATTTGATCCTCAGATGAAACTACCCACTGTACATTCGTCTATATTATATATTTTTATATTAGGATTAGAATATTTAATTTTTATTTTTATTTAACAATCGAAATATTACCTTTACTGTATCCAAACCAACCATGCTCTTCACTGGAGGTACATTAGGTAGAGGTGGAATAGATGGTGGAACTGTTGTAATTACAGCAATTGGCGCAGGAGATTTTGGTACTGGTGTTGTAGAATCTTTCCTTTTTGCCGGTGGCATTAATTCTGGTGGAAGTACACTTGGTATAGCATATTTCTCTAAAGCTTTATACACTAAATGCACAGCCTGTATTAAATAAATAATACATCAAATTATATTATAGAAATAAAACATTAATTTGTATATTATATATTATATATTTGTATATTGTATATTATAGAGTAAGCTACTTACAACAACAAATTCATGTCTATCCAGCATACCATCTTTATCCATATCTGCAAGATCCCAAATCTTTCCAAGTGTATCTAAAGGAAGTTTACTATCCATAAGAACATCCTTTACTTTATTCCCAGGTATATATCCATTTGAAGGTTGCAAGCTGTCAAAAAGTTGATCATATTTGGCTCTTTCTGAAGGTTTAATAGACCAATCTCCGTTACTGACAGATGTTATTACTGGTACAGTATTTACTATATTTTTTTGAGATATTACAGGAATATCACCCTAAAAATATATAATGGCGATAAGTAAAATAATTTATTTCGTGTATTAAATAATGTAACAGTTTACCATTTTTGGAGGTGGCAATTCTATATTTAAATTTGACATACTAAGGTCTCTTCCTGCTTGGGCTAATGCACAAAGTTTGAGAGCAACAAAAAGACCAGATTTGTCTAATGATCCACGTGATTGTGGATCTGCCATATCCCATATCTTACTTAGTACAACATCACTCAGCTGGGATTTCTTAAGAAATCTTGCAGCTTCCATCGCACCAATTCGTCCATATCCATTTGGATCCACCTTCATATGTCATACGTCATATAACATATTAATCAAATATTTAATTTTAAACCATCTAGATACATAAACATATAAGATATTACTATATGAAAATACATAAAACTATACCTGGTTATAATAAGCTTCATATATAGCAGTATGGCTTCCAGCCACCTGTATAAAAACAAATTTGTTAAATGTATATATATATATATATATATATATGTATATATTCACTCCTATTATATCATAAATTGTATCATATGACAAACTGTTAATAGTATTATGCATAAATAACTCACATAAATTGCCGCAAATATAATTGCCGCAAATGTATAATGTATTAACATTAACAAATATATGAATAAAAGCTTCAAATTATTAAGTTTTATGATATGTAAGTTATAACTATTTTATCAAGAAGTTTATCAAGAAGTACATAGAGGAGATAATGTATTTAATGTAGATTTATCGAAAGATTATTTGTATGTACTGTCAAAGAAGTTTAAGTAACTGACGACACAAGTATGGTTGTATTTATAATGTGTATGGCAAAAGGTGGTATCCCTTTACACGGAAGAAAGATGAATCTTTCAAAAAATCTAATTAATAATAGATCTAGTATATTGAATATTATAGCCTGATAAAATTATAAAAATTATAATATACCTGCGTGGGTGATGGCAGGGCGGCCATACTTGCATTGAACACTGGCTTAACCAATCAGACTATGAATCGATAGTATGTCATATTAACTATTTTACTTAACATTTTGTAGAACAATTGTTATTGTCAGATACATTAACGAAACGCAGAACAGCGATTATATTTCTCCTGTCAAATTATTTGGACGAACGAAAGAAAGTAAATGAAATTTATCAACAATATGAAACACTTCTGCCGCTTGTAGCGCTCGATTGCCGTCTTATATCACCCGTGCCTTATATTCTCATATTCCACCCTCTTTTCATCAACCGATAATCATGCAAACTAGACTTCATGCGCACGATGTAAACTTACGATTCAAATTGAGTATCTATGTAACTTGAATATCTATATATCTATATTATTTTATAGATAATTTGTATCGAAATGAATTATTTCAAATTTGAATACAATTTTCGATTAACTGTTCTGTAGTGTATTGAAAATTATTCATGTATTGTTTTCTAAAATTATGAACAAGTTTGTTTTCCCAATCAATTGAAAAGTATGCTGTAAAAAGAGTACATTTGATTTACATTTTTAGTCGTTTTATCATTTTATTAAAAATTTACAAGTATCACTATTATTGGTGCAGCTACTCTCCAATTTGTATTGTTGCAGTAAAATAGGTTATGCTATAATTTGCCATAATATATAATTTATACGATTTTTATATAAAAATACGTGATATACATTAGAAAGAGAATGAAAAAATCGAATGTCGCGTTAGTGATAAAATGAATCAGAACGAATTGAAACGATCGACCAAAATTTTTTCCCCTGAGCAATTTCGAGTAAGAAAATTGTCTTTATCGAGATTATATTGGACATCAATTGAAAATAGCACAATATAATCAAATCTCTGATCAAATAAAGTATAATATTTAGAAAAAGTCAAGTTTACAGGTTATTAACAAAATGCTACTGTCGATTAAAAGAAAATAATACTGGTTTTCATCGAAGAAAACTACCGGTCTAAAATGAACACTTTATAATCGATAATGATATTCGTTAAATCTAGTAAGTCTCATAAGTTTTGCTTTGTCATTATCCGAAGAATTCAAGACTATATGATGTTTCATGGTAAATATTAATCTTCGGAAAACAAAACACTAAAAGCATAGTAGATATATTCCTGTCATGATCTTTTCTTTCCTGTTTTTGGTGCAGATGATGCTTTCCTTTTCAATGTACAATTTTGGAAATGATCGTATATCTGTAAACAATTTGTTTACCTTTTGCATATTTCATACATAATTTTTATAGATGATAATAATAAATATATAATTTTTAATTTATTATCTGCTCTTTTGTGTTATCTGAAATTTGATGTTACTTTAATCTTTCATTTCTAATGTCATTTAGATTTTCATGATTTTCTATTTTTTCAGTTTTCATGTTGTTTAATTACAATGCATTTACATATATCAATATATTTTAGGTTCCCCATGGTGTGAACTTATAATGTGATATCATTGAGAATTTGTTTTTATTCCACAAGATAATGACTATAACCATGTAGAATTTAGTATCAAGAAGATGACGCCTCATTTTGTAGCTCTGACACCCATAAGAAGACGATGTTTGATCATATTCTCAATAGTATTAATACCGTGCGCCATTCTAAACCTTTTATCACCATCAGAGTTGCATGAAGAAACAGTCTTGCAAAATAGTATCGCAGAATTACAAGCTAAATTGGAACATTTACATGCTAAATATATTACAAGTCAAGAAGAGATAAATTTATTGTCACATCAGTTATTGCAATTAATAGAGAACAATCACATTTTGCCAGATCTTCAATTTTTACTTAACAATACCACATCAAATGTGACCAACATAAAATTGCCATCTATATATAATTTTCTTCCTCATTTTTTGAATGATCCTACTAGTCTACGTCCAGCATTTGTACAGAGTAAAGGTCGCACTGGAGTTAGCATGGTACTTGGTGTACCAACAGTTAAAAGAGAAGTACAAAGTTATTTAATGGCAACGCTTAAAAATTTACTAGATCGCATGAATTCTGTGGAGACAGCAGATACTTTAATCATCGTGTTAATTGCAGAAGTAAGTGTTTGTAAGATAATAACAAAGTTGCCTTGAAATATCGCACTATAGCTATTTTTATCTATGTATCATTCATATATATTTTTACAGACAGATTTGGAATATGTAACATATGTTGCAAAACAAATTGAAGTTCAGTAAGTTATATGTAAAAAATAGCAATGTTTGATGCTATCCATTTCTTAATATGTCTAATTTATTTGTTTATATCTCAGGTTCCCAACTGAATTTGAAGCTGGTGTAATCGATGTAATATCTCCATCTGCATCTTATTACCCAGATTTATCCAAATTGCATGATACTTTAGGTGATGACCACCAAAGAGTTGTTTGGAGGTCAAAGCAAAATTTAGATTTTGCATTTCTTATGTCATACGCTCAGACAAAAGGAACATTTTACGTACAACTGGAAGATGATATTTTAGCTAAAAAGAATTTTATAACAACAATGAAATCTTTTGCACTACAAAAGATAGCAACTAAAGAAAATTGGTTTGTTTTGGACTTTTGTCAATTAGGATTTATTGGTATGTTATATTGATATCGATATGTTAATTGCTAAAATTAATTGCTTTGTTTTATATTCATAATTTTTTATCAGGAAAGTTATTTAAATGTGCAGAACTGCCATGGTTGATACAATTTTTTTTAATGTTTCATAACGATAAACCAGTCGACTGGTTATTAGATCATTTGGTATCGACTAAAGTTTGTAGTCTTGACAAAGATAGTGTAAGTGTATACACTTAATAGCGAATTAGGAAAAAATATATTTTAAAGACACTTATGTTCGTATGTAATGTATTTATGTTAATCAATGTTTTGTATATTTTAGAAACATTGTAAAATGGCTAAAGCAGAATTATGGGTTCACTACAAACCTTCGCTTTTTCAACATATAGGAACGCACTCCTCGCTGAAAGGGAAAGTACAGAAATTAAAGGTACATATATTAAAAGGAAAACAATTACACATATGGTATTTCTGTTTTTCTTTCCATATTCTATAGTTATTATAAATGTTATGTTTAGGATAAACAATTTGGAAAAATAACATTATATTACGCGCACGAGAATCCAGAAGCGACAGTAGAAACACAAATTAAACCTTACAAACAATATACATTACAAAAGGCCTATAAAGGTGAATCATTCTTTTGGGGTCTTTTGCCGCAACCTGGAGACCATTTAAAATTCAAATTCTCCCATCCTATTTTTATAAAAAGGTATTTTAAACATGTATCATATTTTATGCAACAAATAATTATGACGTTAACTTTTGTAATGCAGGTACTTATTTAGAAGTGGAAATCCTGAGCATCCATCTGATAGATTTTATAACACTACAGTAGAGGTCTTTACAAAGATATCTGCATCCATGAATAGAAACAGTAATGACATTACCGAGGATGGTTATGTTATTATAGGTATTGTACAATATTATATGAATAGGCATATGTAATTAATAATATATATATATATATATATATAACGTTGTTTATAATTAGGAAAGTTTGATGCACTTGGGATTGCTCAAGGAACGGTAGATCCAAAATTAGGGAAAATATTGATACTTCGTTTGACGGTACACAGCGAAAGTGAAAATTGGGCTATCTTATCTGAGGTAACATTTGTCAGTTAAGAATGTCGTTATATTTATAAATGTTATATAAGTAAAATTTACACAGATTTTCACATTTATTTTTCATTTTTTATATTAACAGATTCATATAGTCGAAGATCATCCTAGTTGACCTTCGGAAAAAATATTTCGAAAATTTTTTCGGCATCATTTACAGGGATAATATAAGTTAATTATTAAATTATTTTTAATTTTATTTTCGTGTCATCATATCTTGATAGATTATAGATTAAAGATTATTTTCCACCGTCCACCATGAGAGATAGCTTATACGATATTTTAGTAGATCTGATTTTAATTTAGAAAGTGAGTTTAACAAAATTTTATTTTTAAAAGATGAATCATCATTACGTATAACGGGACGATATAAATATAAGTCCTTTATTAGCAACAATATTTAATTCTTTTTCTGAGATACGTTTTCGAGCAACTTGCGAAATTTTTGACCAATTTTACCAATTCTCTAATCGAAACAGTACCTGCGTAGTCAATATGTTATTTCATTTATCAAAGATCGAAACACCATTTATAATTTTATGTAGGTATTTCTAGTATGTGAGCAAGGAAGTTTCTGTGACTTGAATCTCTCGCACAATACTATTAATGCGAATAGGAATGTCATATACTTAACATCGCGATAAAAATAAGTGCCAGACTATTTTAAGAAATGTTAAGGTCAGTGGAACAAACAAGTGATTTATCTTTTCGTAAAACAAGGAAAAACCGTTGAACAAATATACATTTGTAATATGTGTAATTATGTGCAATTTATATTCTTTCTGTAATATATTATTAAAGAAATATTATTAATGTCTAGAGATTCGAATACTTGTTATATATTAAAAAGTGAACGGTGATTTGAAGTTTGTATGGTTCTCGTATATGTATTATTTATTTCGTATAGCTTCTTATATAAATATATATTATTATAAAAAAAAATATATATATATATATACATACATACATAAATATACACACACACATGTATTTTCATATAAAATAAAATATATTTTTTTGAACATTAAAATATACGCTTACTTAGGACTATTGTAATTACTGTACGCTATTTGCTACATATACTGCATTATAAGTTTACATTAACAAAGATATTATTTTCATAATAATCTTTTGATATCAATTAAACCGTATAAGGATTAAGTCGATTAAAAATTGCCATTACTTTTGAGTGAAATTATTTTAAACGCTTTCGTACTTAATTACGTCCTTAAAGAAACCATTACCCTGAATGGTTTAGGACTAATGGTGACTCCATCGACAAAATCTTCTGTCGATGGTTCTTCTCCAGGTACTGTGGAAAATGTGAATGCTTGTAACAGAGTAGTAGCTATAATGAATGTATTGCTTCTAGCTAAATTCTCCCCCATACAACGACGTCTGCCTATTGTAAAAAAATAACAGTGTTAAACGTATGATTATTAAAAAAAAAAAAGAAAATGATTACGTCTCTTAATGTTGAAATACGTACCCAAGCCAAATGGCAAGTACGTGGGTGGCGTAATGATATTACCACTTTCGTCTATAAATCTTTCTGGTCGGAAGTTTTCGGGATCGCCCCATGATTCATCCATTAATACTCTATTGAAATTTACCAAAAGCATCGTATTCTAAAATAGCGTTAGCTATATTATTTGCTTAAAGATTTTAATTGCTTCGTACTCGATACCCTTCGTCGCATCAGATACTTACTTTTGGTATCGTATGACCCAATATCGTAGTATCTCTTTGTGCTCTATGTGGGACATTTAACGTTCGTCCTGCGAAGAATCTCAATGATTCCAAGACGATGGCGTTCATATATGTCATTCTAAAGTGAGATAATTAATTACATTTTATACAGACGATCAATAAAAAAATATTAAATTTTCTAATAGCAATCTTAGAATCGAATTTTTGTCAAATTTTGTCTTTCTGAATCACCTCGTCCGATCTTCTAGAGTTGGAAGTCTGTTACGTCCAATTACTCTATCTATTTCTTCGTGCGCCTTTTTCTGTACTTTCGGGAATAGCACTAAATATAAAAAACAAAAGCAAAGACCTTTGGACGTAGTTTCTGAACCTGCTGTAAATAAATCCATACAAATGGCAAGCAATTGAGATTCTGAAACATAATTCGGTATAATTACGATCGATTTAAATGAAATATTACTCTTAAGGCGTACATCTAATATTCAAATACCTGAAAACGTGTTGTTATAATTTTTAGAGTTCAAAACAGTTAGATATACGTCCATTAAATCTCGCGGCGAGTCTGGTGCAAAGTCGTTCTTATGAGTATCCAGTTCATCCTATAATTATATTACTTAGCTTCTCCTATAATTGACATTCGATATTCAAATGATATTTTGTTTACCTTCAAGTACTCCCAAAGTTGTCGATGAACCTCCACGAACGATTTGTAGCCGGACATTTCTGGCGCGATAAATCTCAGTAGCGGAAAATGACCAAACGGTGCTCCTAACATATCGATTTTCGTTAAAGCCTGTGTCAGAATCCGTTGGAAATAAGTTAGCTCCTCGTCACCGATATTAAACCTGAATTAGATATCTCGAATATAAATTTTGTTATTGAAAAACTGTTTGATCTTTCAATGAGACCAGATCGATATTTCAACTATCAAATAAGATAATACGTGGAAGTAACAGAGAATGAACAACCTTTTACCAGCTATCATTCTCCACAAAGTATTGAGTACTGTAATTCCAAACACGTCGTTCATTGGAATTATCGTTCCAGGATGGGATTGAGCCATCTTGATTTCCACGTATTCGTAAGCATTTACGTACAAATCCGAGGCTTTTACTTGCTTTTCACTCGTTGTATGCTTCTCCATTAATTCTGACTCGTTCGCCTTATCTTTTTCAATTAATTTATATATCTGTCCATTGTCATACTCGTTATTATTGCAATACATTTTAGATTCGTTAATTCGATTATTATGTTCGTCGCTGATTAATTTTTTGATGTGTTCAACGAGCGATCGGCACTCTTCTTGTATTATTACAGCCATGTCTTGCCGACCGAAGCCGAGGTCACGGAGATGTTTCAACACGAATCTTCTTTGCTCGATCCACAAATTTCCATCCACGAGAATTAATCCTTGAATCGAAAAGATCCAAATTCATGAATAAAAGATAAATAAAAAAACGGATCGAATAAGATTAAACGTTTGAAATGAATCTTTAATTAGATAACTAAAGAAAAAGTTGATGCTGATGAAGTTACCTCTCCTACAACCGGAAGTTCGCACATCGTAAAGTAGACCAAGCGGCCTTCCATCGCAATCTTCATTAGCGAACATTGTTCGAATGCTCTCATAATCATTTAGTATGACGATACGGTCCACGCCGACTTTCAGACCGACCACCGGCCCATATTTCTTACATAAAGTGAAACAGGTCTTGAACATGTAACCAGTTTTCTTGCGAAGACGAGTCAGTTCGATGGCGCAGCCCAAAATTGGCCACCATTTTGGACCTAAAATCCTCAAAAATTAGACATACACCGACCGCGTTTTTCTTAATATTTATCAAATTGTTAAAAATAATTTTTTTATTCCATTTCTTTTTTTACTAATTGATAATTGATGATTTGGGGGAGGAAGTTAAAAATGTATAAATTAAGGGAAATATAAGCTAGAGAATATAACAGCACCTGGTGGGTATCCTTTCGGTTTCCGCGATCCTAGATATAGTAGCAGTAAGAGTAGTATTATACATAACACCACCGTGGTAAACATACTGCGAACACAATAAATACCGTTATAAGTTTACTTTACACGGTACTCGATATTTTAGCGCGAATGTATTTGTTCATTTATTTAGAAAATCCCTACCCCAAGCCTAAGAAAAGCCCAAACCCTACGGCACGAGGAAGAAAAGTAGTTGGAATAATGAATAATGAATGTACAACAAAGGAAGTAAAGATGAAAAAGGAATATAAATATATGAGAGAAAAGATGTAGAAGAAAAGACGGGCAAAGGAAGTTACGTTATAAGAACAACGCTGATTGCCTTAACTTGTGAAACCAGCTCCTTCGGAGATATTATTTGCGTAGTAAGTTGCCTATTCTAGTAACGGGGCAACAAAATCTAAGATCACTCGAGAACAAAAAGAAATCAACCCGAAAGACCAGAGTATTGCATAAATAAATTCTAGACTGGATATACTATATCGATTATATGGTATCTTAAGCGGAATATAATCTTTCATATCGATACGTTCTCATGAAAAAAACTTTTACAAATACACGCTTGCAACAGTTTCGGTAAGGGAAAGTGATTAAACGAGATGCGGAATTCGACTCTCACCTCGATTGCCGTTTTCGACTATTTTGAAACGTGGGTTTGCGCCGCGCTTTTGAGGAAGAAAGTGGACATACACGCGGACTCGTGAGAGAAAGTTACACGGAAGGGCCGAAACATGCTCTCACTTTCATTATTTCATAACTCTTTGCGTAATCGGTGTATACGCTTAAGCGTTTTTTATTCTTTTTCCAAACGTGTCATCTTTTTCGATATATTCCAATTGCATCTTCGATCACTGATCCCATGTCTACGATACACAATACTATCAACAATATTATCGCGATCAGTTGTACTTTTTGTCCTCTTCCTCTCTTATTAAAACAGCCTTTTTATCTTCACTATTTAAGTATTTCGTGAATCATACGACAATTAAATTTTCATTATCGTAAACTATTTTTCCTAAAGTTTCCTATACAACTGTCTCCCTTTTCGACATATTTTCTTGTGTCTTGTATTTTCTTCACAAATAATATTTTGCGAATGAATAAAAAAAATACAATCAAAACCTATGAATAATAAATTTATAGCGTCCAAATATTAGCGCAATAATTTATCAACGACTAATTTAGAAAATTTGTTTTAAAGTTAGATAAAATGCAAATCGATATAGAAACAATTTTTACATTGAATTTGGATTATTAAACATTACTAAAGCGATAATCTGTCTGATACATCTATCCGTATCCTTAAATCAATCTTACCTTACATCTGGAGAAATTTGCTGTTCTGTTGTGCACGCAAAACTGGCCGTGGTCCAGCCTGCAAACGGCTTTTAAATACCCCTCTTCGTATCCAACGATTTTTCATTTTGCGTACAGAAGATAACAGCCTTAAGTTGTATCTTCGGTTAAAACTTGTTGAATAACAGTTTTACGATACAGCTTAATACGGTTATCTTCTGTCCGCAAAATGAAAGATCGTTGGATACGAAGAGGGGTATTTAAAAGCAATCTTATACAATTTAAATACAGCTCAACCATTATACGCGCATCATGAGTAGAATAATTTATTAATATTAGTGAAAGTTATACATATTAACGATATCTAGCTGTAAATAATAAAATTAATTTTTAGAAGCATACTGAAGAAGCGGAAGTTGCTGGCATTTTTGTTTTCTTTTTATTTAAAATCATTAATAATTACATTGACAGTCCTTCAGTTACTTCGACTTAGTAATTCCAATGCTTGTTCTTTATACCGCGGTCTTCCGAGTTGACTCCTTTTTTCCAACGATCTCAGAGTTCCCGAACTATGCAGGTATTGAAGTATTTTTGAACGAGTCGATATCTTCTCTCGATCTTACTATAAGTTCAGGCGATCAGCGTTGCAATTATTTTACTCTTAACGTGTTACTATAGTATAACTTGCTTTGTTCGTCTTTTTTCTTATATATTTATATTTCCTTTTTTTGTTTTCTTTGTCGTATATCTGTCATTCTTTATTACAAGTACTTCTCTTCGTTGTACAAATATAGAGCTTGTGCCCGCGATTTATAAATAAATAAATTAACTAATCTTATCGGAATATTTTTTTTTTAGAAGTAAATTTTATTGCAATAAATAAAAGGAGCATCGAGCATGAAACTGAAAAGATCAAATAAATTGTTCCGTACCACGATCCAGTCATTAAACACTCGGCCATTTCTTCAGTCACAACACCGTTCGAGAATAACCGTTTCTAATTTTATAAAGATGCCATGTATCTTCTCCAGTCTTATTTCTCCGTCTATGTTTCCCTTAACATATTCACTCGGACCAGCAATAATCCCCAAAAAATCGTTACTGCCGTGCTGAAAATTAGTCTTTATTACCACTAATTCTGCCTGTTCTGCCTAAAATCTGCCTGAAATAAGGTTTAATGTTTGCCGTCGAATCCCTTATTTTTACGATGCATTATCGAGGCGCTCCCCGGTTTTATTAACTGTAACTAACGATTAAATGTTGGGACACGCGCGATTTCCGCGTGCGTCACTCGAGGGTACGCTCCGTATCTACGTTTGGGGGCTTCAGTTTGGGGCGGTCAGTTCTCTTCTTTTCTTATCAGTTCTTCCAACCAATTAACAGCGATGACCGTTACCCTTACTTCTTCACCGAAATTTTTAATTGACTAATCCGCTTGTCCCGTGTTCTAGGCTCGTCCATCTCAAGTTTTCATCTTTTCCACATATATCACTTACACTCAGTTTTCCGCGCAAGGTACGCAATAAAACAGTACCGTTCCGTATACACTGAACGAACATTCATTCGCACATTCAGTCTCCGAAGGTGTTCTCTGTGAAATATACAGTTATATTTAAACTTTAAAACCCCGTGTCAGATTCCATCTAAATATTCCTATAATTGTAATCGAAGTAGGGAATCGGCTTATTCGTAGTGTCGATACTAATCAAGACGAGAATTTATGATCCTCGTTGACGAGTCATACCGCAGACGTGTCTCCCTGCGAACACAGTCAAACATAAATATAATAAAATATCTTTTATTGTGCAGTGACTAAATTACACATAAATTATTTTATATATGTTCTTTCTCTTTTTCTATTCCTTCTTCTTGCTCTACTTTTTCTTCTTCCTTTACTTTTTCTTCTTCCTCTACCTTTTCTTCTTCCTCTACTTCTACGAATTCAAAAGGTAGACGATCACCCCATTCGCTACTCCTTGCACAACGATATGTATTTCTAAAAATGCAAAACATTACATTAACGTCACTGAAATTCTTTTATAATACATTTTTTAAAACTTAGATAATACACACTTTCCATTTTTCCATGTGGTAAAAATTTGTTCTTCTAATTTTCCCGAAGATGTACACATACGGCATATAACATGTTTGGAACGTTTCAATACTTCTCTGACAATTCGAGGCCATTTACAATCATTTTCGGGACGGTTACCTAAAAAATTATACATTTTTAAAAAAGAAATATATACTGGGAAATTTATTTATTGTTCCTAGATTATTTTCATTACATATAACTGACATTACTATGTAATATCGTGCTAAAGTACCTTTTTTGAGTACCACATACGAGTAACGTTCACGTTTATACATCGAGTTTCCACCAATAGGTAATGTTAGATAAGTAATTTCAAAATTACAAGGAGTGTTATCTGTCGTATATCTAGGACACACTGTATCGTGAGGGCACTAAAATGTTAATATTATATGTTAAATTAATGTGTACCATAAGATGATGATTATATTAACACTTACAGGTGAAAATACATGAGCATCATGGGCTTTTTTAGAATTCAGTATAAATTCTCGTGCTTCGTTAACTAGCTATTTAAAATAAAGTGATTAGTTATAAATACATCATTTAAAATCAATTAATTAATCAATATATTAAATATCATTATTTAAAATACAATAAAAATCAATTTTTAAGAGTGTGTATAACTTACTCTGAATCCAACATTCGTTCCTTGTTCTATAATAATCAAATATTGTTCTGTTTTACGCCATAATTTTGAAATTGTTTCGAGACGAGATATTTGATGTGGTAATTCCAATAAAGAGTAAGCACTCACTACAATATCGTAAGTTGGCTACGATAGAAACAACATCTTTAAACTCTGTTTTAGATACTTGAGTACGATATAAGTTATATTCTTACAATTGGAGACGCAGGAAAAAATTGTCGATAGAAAATATGCATTGGTTTAACTTGTGGTATAGCTCTTTTCATAAGGCATTCAGATAATTCATGCATATCTTTAGAAATATCAACACAATAATACTCCTTAATAGAATTAACCCAGAATTTTGAGGCTGCCCTAGTGAAATTAGATTTATATTCCCCTAATATTTTTACTTCAATACCTTTAGAAGAAAGAAAAATAATTTTTATGTATATTATATCTTACCACATAACTGTTCCAGTACCCGAACCAAAATCAAATAATGTCTTTGGCGTGAAATTTTTATCGTTATTAACAATTTCGTTGAAAATTTTATACAAAACAGAATATTCAGGCATACTTCTACTAACTAAATATGATAAGCTTGTGTAGGTATCATAATGAATTGGCGCCCAATTATAAAGAATAGTTTTAAGAAGCCTTTTAGCTTCTGGGTTTTCAAATTTATCATCGTTATTTAAATCTTGCATTTCATGTTGGTTAAGTCTTGACTGAACTTCTTTCATTTTCAAACGAACATCTTTCTTTTCTGGTGGAGGCTGTCGATTATATAGATGTGCTGCTAATTTTTGACTGCTTGCACATATGCCTTGTAATGAAATGGTTCTATCTGTAAAAATATAAAATTAATACTTGAAATATTTAAACATAACAATCATGGAATCTCATATTAATGATATACAACATATTTTTTTAAGCTTGTTACCATATAGAATGTCTCGAACTGCATCTGCAAGCCAACTTGGTTTCTCTACTTGTCTAGGTTTTAATATACCTGGATGTTGTTTATGTTTAAGTCTATCATTTGAAATTAATTCATTCACAGCATCTACAACTTTCATTCTTTGTTTTGTTGAGAACTAATAAAACGAAAGCAATGTCTAAATTTGTGCTTTCATATATATACTTAGTAATATAAAATGATAATTAATATAAAATAAAAAAATAAGGCATAAACTTATATTACTTAGTAATAGAAAATAATAAGCTATGATTATTCCTATAAGAACAATCTATTAATATAAATGTTCTTAATTACCCATCGCATTTGTTTATATCCCGAAAAAGCTAGTCTTGTTGACATGATGATAATCTTATTTCTTAATTTTGGTTTTTTATCAGTTAAAGAACTGTATATAAAATATTAACATTTATAATATAAGGACGTACTAACTTTAATGCCATTAATTAAAACAACAATATGAATGTTCAAAATTCGATGAGGCGTACAAAATATAATAATATTATTATAATATAATGCAGTATATGTATATTCTATAACCTCAAAGAAATTCTGCGTAAAGGTATCTATCGTATGCTTAACATGTTTTTTCTAAGATAATTTATGAATCTCCTTCATATACAATTAATCGTGATATATGTGTACTGGTACAGTCGGTGAAATTCGAACACTACAGTTGTCGAATTAATTAATTCATAAAAAAATGAAATTCACAGAGCACTTAAGTGCTCATATTACACCAGAATGGAGAAAACAATATATAAATTACGAGGTAAAAGAATTAGAAATATTTATTTTCGATCTAATGTCAACTTTACAAGTTTGTAGTTAATGATCAAACGTTTTAAGAAATGTATATTAAAATAAAAATACTATTTTATAGGAAATGAAAGCATTGCTCTATGCTGCGGTAGAACAAGCACCAGCTGCAGACATAACGGAATCCCACATATTAGAACGTTATTTTAGCAAATTTGACGAACAATTTTTTCACTATTGTGATAAGGAATTGGCAAAGATAAATACGTTTTATTCAGGTAAATTTTCCATCTTACAATAATTATTTAATTTACTTACAATATTAATTAAAAAGTATATTAATTATTTGTCTATTTCATTAGAAAAATTAGCAGAAGCAACACGTAGATTTGCAACCCTCAACAATGAATTAAGTGAAATTCTGTCAGTTTCTGAGCAGGTACAGGGAAGTCGTAAAATCCGTTACCGTAACAATATTCTGCACAAAAAGCCAGTCTCAGCACGAAAACTTCAAGAACTGAAATTAGCTTTTTCTGAATTTTACCTTTTTCTCATTTTACTTCAAAATTACCAGAATCTTAATTTTACTGGATTTAGAAAGATATTAAAAAAACACGATAAAGTGAGTAAAAACAATTAATGTATATAAAAGTTTGTATTTACAATAACTAATAGAAAATTGTTACGTTAGCTTTTAAATATAGATCTTGGAGCAAAATGGAGAGCAGAGCATGTAGATACAGCGTTATTTCACACGCACAAAGACATAGACAGACTTATTGCAGAAACAGAAGCATTGGTTACCAGAGATTTAGAACATGGAGACAGACAACGTGCTATGAAACGTTTAAGAGTCCCTCCACTTGGAGAACAGCTTTCTCCATGGATTACATTCAAAGTTGGACTTTTTTCAGGGGCCTTTGTGGTTCTTCTTATAGCAGTGGTACTTTCAGGTAGCTAAACACATGCAATGCGCGTATAAAGAAGTTTTTAATATTTGTATCATTTGATAGGTGCACGTTATAGCGACAACAATAATTGGCGAGTTTTGTGTAGATTATATCGTGGACCACTTCTTATGATTCAGTTTCTTTTTCTCATGGGAATTAATGTATATGGATGGAGATCTTCTGGCGTAAATCACGTTTTAATATTTGAACTGGATCCCCGTAATCACTTATCGGAACAGGTTGTATACTTTGTGAATGTTATGTATGTTAGTCAGTGACATGTATAATGTATTTTTAGCACATTATTGAAATGGCTAGTGTATTTGGATTGGTTTGGTCTCTATCAATTTTGGGATTTTTATACAGTGAAACGTTAGGAATACCACCATTTGTTCAGCCTGTAAGTCTTTGTAATATATAAAGTTATTAAAAGATATATGTAAGTTATGTTTCAGATGTTGTTGTATATATTACTGGTTTTGTTTTTGTTCAATCCAACAAAAACATTACGTTACGAAGCTAGATTTTGGGCACTCCGTGTCTTGGGTAGAATATTTTGCGCTCCATTTTTCTATGTCGGATTTGCTGACTTCTGGCTTGCCGATCAACTTAATTCGCTAAATACCGTTTTCTTAGATTTTCAATATTTCGTTTGCTTTTATGTGCAAAATTCTTCGTGGACCGACGTCACTGGTTCGTAATTAGATATTGTAAATTATAATTTTACAGCTCAACAGAAGTTAGTAATTACCTAATTGATGTATTTTTTGGTAGATGCAGAAACTTGTATAATGCGCGAATTATCAATGAGATTATTTGTAGCTTGTTTGCCAGCATGGTTTCGATTTGCACAGTGTCTACGGCGATATAGAGATACAAAGGAAGCCTTTCCTCACCTTGTAAATGCTGGGAAATATGCTACTAGTTTCTTCGTTGTAGTATTTTCTTATTTATATTTAACTAATGCTAGTAAGTATCTTTAAGAATAGTTAACATAACGAAAGAATTATAATACGTCTAGAGTAATTACTACCTTGCAGAGTATTACGTGATGTCTACCGAAAATCCCTATTTTTATTTATGGATAATCGTAAGTATTATGAGTTCTTGTTTCACGTACACATGGGATATAAAATTAGATTGGGGATTGTTTGACAATAATGCAGGAGAAAATAAATTTTTAAGGGAAGAAATTGTTTATTCCTCTCCGGTAAGATTGATTGTTTATATAAATTAAGATAGTAATTTTATATCTATGCAGTAATATTTATATTATGTTGTAGTACTATTATTATTTTGCAATAATCGAAGATTTTATACTCCGTTTTGGTTGGGCATTTTCGTTGTCTCTCACCGAAATGGGATACGTACATGCAGATTTAATGGTTTCTATAATTGCGCCATTGGAAGTGTTCAGGTAAGTTAGAAGTAAGTTGATATCGTTAGCAACATAGGTATATTTTTAGAAATTGCGATTTTGGCTGTACATCCATGTATGATCTATTTCATACTGCACATCGTTATCGTAGTCTCATTTTTAGACAAGCTTGATGACATTTTTCGTTTGCATGAAATTTAAAATTATTTTATATTTCAGTCACGCAAAATTTATAAAGCGATGTTGACTAAGTGAAACAACTAATAAATCATAATAAACAACAAAATAAAATTTTTGTTTATTTTTCATTTTTATCCTTGTTTTATTTATTCCATCGTGTATTTCATTAATCGCATTAATCTTTTCTTCCGTCTTCGTTAAATGTTTAAGTAATATTTTATTATTGTCGATTTATCATCAGTAACTACGTAAACGTTTTTATTTACCATAAGAAATATTATGTATCAATTCGCCTTACTAATCAGTTGATAGAAGGTACATATGGAATTATTTTCGTCTGGAAAACGAACACCTATACAATGTAGGCAAATTTCGAGCTGTCCGAGATATCTCCATAGGGCCTTACAGACGCAATGAACACGATGAACCGAAGGCTGCTATACATCTTATGGATCGTACGAACAGCGACGATGATGAAAGGACGGCGTTTCGTGATAATTGAAATTGTCATCTTGTAATTGCATCTTTTATTCTTGTATACTTTAATTTGTAAACATAATCATTTTCATGTATATATATATATATATATGTATATATATATACAATGTATAGCCTCCATTTATCAATGAAATGAATTCTTTTTTCCTTATTTGTATATTGTATACTAACTTGCATGTTTCGCATGTTAAGTTAACCAATGGTTTAATTTATGCTTTCAAGCTCGTATTTATCCATCATTTTATTACATTCGAAATTGTCACGTATAAAGATTGATTACACGTACAATTTTGATTTCGAAGTAATTGCTGCTCCTTCCTAATAGGAGATTTGTATGGAATTTTTTCCGTTTGGAAAACGAACACCTGAATAATTGCGGCAAGTTCAGAGCTGTCAGAGACATATCTGTTGCACCGGTTGATTGCTCTGATCAAACTCAAATCTTGAGGATGATGGATGCAGCGGATGGGGTGATCAACCGGAAGAGAAAGGAAAACGTAGGGGATAAAAAGCCATCACGCACATTTTCTAGAGGTGAATCCCTAATTTGTGATCTTGATACATAAACGTACTCAAGTACAACAAGCGATTTACAAAAGTTGGATATTAATCGATTTCTCCCTGTAAATGTAAAGAAAATAATAGTTTTATTCGTATCGTTAAAGTACAGGTATATATGATTCTACGAGTTAGACTATACGTGGTAAATGTACAAATCTCGCGAGTGTATTATCAAGTTGTTACACAACATCCATAGCTATGCTTGTATTCTTGCCACAGTATCGTGTATGAATATTCCCGCGCAGTCTCGTTCACGAGAATCAATTTTTCGAGAGTTTCGAGATATTCGCTGAATATGTCAGAATCTTAAATTCAAAATGTGGCGGTAAATACATCACGAATAAACACGAATTTTTCTTAATCATACAAAATATCAATTACAAATTGTAATTAAAATAAAGTATTTTGATGTTTTTAGTAAGTTATTGGAATTCTTTCTCTTAATAAATAAGCTTTTCTACCTCCTTCTTCGTAATTATCGTTTTTTTTATCGTTTCAACGTTAATTTTCGTTTATTTTGATAGAAAATAATAATGTTATTTTCCTTCGAGTTAACCCGAGCATAATTCAAAATACTTCTATCGAGCTCGAAGAGCTGAGCTGAATAAAATGAAGTATTAAATGCCGACTGGTATCGTGTGTGATTTGAGTCAGATATACATAGACATAATGTTAATACCCGTTGAACAGTTGTTGCGATTAGCAGTGCATTGATGGTACAGTGATGAAAACGCTCACAAGGCATTGTGATGGAATTTCTTTTTTTATAGTGCTGAAGGTATTATTAATCGCATCACGTTACGAAAGAAAATATCGTTCGAACAACGAGGAAAGGGATCAAATATCGAAAGGATCAACGATTTACTTTTAAAGGATTGTATTTCATTTCTAGTACAATTGTTCGTAAGTACATATTCTTACACTTTAAGCGTCGTTTATTTCTCGTCGCAGATTTTAAAGTGTTTTACGAGTCGATATTATTGACTTTTTCGAATGCCTTTCGCATGTATCGAGACATAAGCGGATAAAGGTATTAAGTAATCTTACTTTTGTTATAGAAGATATAGATCATCGTTGTCATAACATATAGATCGTTTAAAAAAGCAATTGAAATACTCTAAAAGCTTTAAAAGAAGACAAATATTCCAACCGTTGACCGTTAGAAACAATATAAAACTTTCAATTAACACGTATATCGATGCATTGGCAATTGGAAAATGCCATCGTACATACAATTTCTTCAAATATTCGATTAGATCGGAATTTTAAGAGCACCGCGCCATGTCCGATACATAGGTTCATGGTGGCTACCGTGGTAAATGTTATTTCCAGATATAGGTAGTATTTGCAATAGGACCGAGCTCGAGGGTAAAACTACAGACGCGGGGCATCGAACACGGAAACAAGTCTGCAGAAGGGCAAGTGTCGGTTTCATCGACGACGATATCGTGGTGGAAAGGGTAATAGCGGTATTGATTGCAGCGGAACTTGACCGCGCAAACTCTCTGTCTGCCCTCAATGAAATGACGTGCTTACATATGGAACCACGACGGACCGAACGACGATAAAAACCTGTGGATACCACACCTGGCTGACACCTGCCAGTTGAAACGGTGATGATGACATCGACCCTCTGCACCTGCACATGGCTACTGCTACCCTGCTGCGTTCTCGTCACCCTCTCCACCGGTGAACTGAATTTTTATCGAGGTGAGCATATCGTCCGTTCGCCCGAAAACACTGCTCTTTTCGAGGGTAATGACACCACGGTGTAGCATTGCTCTCGATTCAAGGTTCACGATCTTTCGCTTCTTTTTATTACGTTTTCGCTATTGTCTTGCTATAGGTTCGTTGAATTCGTGATAACGTTCCAACATGATCCGAAGAGATGATACCTTGCAAGATAGCACGAATGTCATCGTCACGACGCAATCGATAGTTTTCGCGTTGCTTTTTCTTTCAATTTTCTGCCACGCTAGTCCCATTTCTTGTCAATGTTTCATCTGTTTTTCACGAAACGAAGCGAAAGTTTTAAATTTCAAGTTTTATAAGGAATGTTTGGGTTCGTTCAAAGTTTGCATATGTTTTCGTGTGGACGACCTCAACGTTAAACAGTTGTTGCACGTTCCTCTTTAATTTGGATTTAATTTTTCTTTCGGAACACGGTTCCATCGAATAATCTACCCGTTCATCGTCGAATATATGATTTCTTTAGAAAGAAGAAATCTAGTTAGACGATATACGTGTACTTGGGTGTACGTACGTATGTACGACAAAGAGGATTTGTCTTGTAGACGACTATACGGTCCGCGTGCCATAGTTTCCAACGGAATAGAAATATGTTTATCAAAGTTGCAGCAATGCACGCGTCGCGTCGTGCGTTAAACGACGTGGCTGTTAACCGCAGAAACTTCCTGTACAAGTTCCTACGGTATCATTAGGAAGTAAACCGATAACTGTGAGTGTTGTATAGTTTGTTGAAACGTCGTTTCGCTTGAGTTTATTACATTTAACAAGTAATAAAAATAGCTGCGAAATCAAACACCGAGGCCTACTAACTAAGACGCAACAAGTTGCACGTAGGAAAATGAATTTGTCTACACGATTGGATAGAAACAATAACGTGATCATTTTTCCAGATGGAATCGCTTTTAGGCAATTGATGAAGTACCTCGAGGGGCAGAGAACGCATTTTCTCTCACTGTTGGCGAATCAAGCTCACAAGAAGCATCATTTAGGCTTGGATCGTCAAAAGGAGAGGGATATCCTGAAAGCGTTGATCAACAAAGGCAGCTTGGCGGATATTCAAAGAAAGGAAAAAGCAAAAGGATGGAACTATCGGCAAACGCGATACAACGAGCCGATCAACGAGTTGCCGCGAGAAAGGGAGCATTATTTTTCGTTATACGAGCTAAGCCCGCTCGAAAGTCCTTTGGAGTATCCAAACTTTAAGTTGCCTTATCTTCCCCGTGAAACGGATGGCGAAGATACGAATTTTCAAGACGATGACTACGGATACGATCGGAATCCACTATCGAAACATTTGCCTTTCGACGAGACCAACTTGGACAGGGGAATGAAGGAGGAACCGTTGGAATTTCACGGAAGGTACAGTAGTGGATCGATTAACGAGTACGGGAAAAATGATATACAGATACAAAAGCTGGAAGCGACCACTCCGGATTTTACTTTCGACTCGAATTTACACGATAGACAACCGTTCGCTGTAAAGCCCAATGATCCCAGATATTATCAGGATGCTCCTTTTTTCTTAGGTACGTCAAACTTAATAAATATACATATTTTACTAATTTCTTTTCATACGCGTACAATATTTTGCAAATTTTCCTATTTCTCTTTGTTATCCGCCATATCCCTTGTGATTAACAGATAACAAAGATAACTCGGATTTTGAGCAATCGATGAAAAATAACACGAAGTGGGAACGAGAGAATACAGCGATTGGAAAAGGACACACGATGCAACAGGAGAAGGCGAGAGACATGGAGTCGAAATTTAAGGATACGTCGGTGATCGTGATACCGGAGTTGGAACGACGTATGGAGTACAACCCGATGTTCGTACCTGTAAACCAGGATTTGAATAACGATATATATTTTATTGGTAAGTCAATGGATTCTCTTTATCGCTTGGAATTATGTGAAATGCCAAATTTGCCCCGTTTCCTTCTAGCTGTCGTTGCTGGCTGTAGCGCAGCGGCGATGTTTGCTCTCGTATTAATCGCTTTGACATGGTGCAGGTAATATAATAAATAATATTTCACGTTAATAAACGATCGTACAACCGATTTCTAAAGGTTTACTTAACGTTATCGTTCGATTCTTAACAGGTTAAAACGGGGTGCTAAAGCGGCTGCTGATATAGAATATCCAGCTTACGGTGTAACTGGTCCAAATAAAGAGATATCACCATCTGGAGACCAAAGACTCGCGCAGTCTGCCCAGATGTATCACTTCCAACATCAGAAACAACAAATCATCGCTATGGAAAAGTAAGTCATTTAAATAACGCATTTGAAGCAACAACTATCCTTGTTTCATGTCTTCGATTTATTGCGATGTTTAAAAGAAAATGGGTATAGAAAATGCTCAGTGAGAATTTTTGTCCAACCTTTGCAAGTGTCAAAGCGGTTTTTAAAAGTTTTATTCTAATTAGAGAGTATTGTTTGGATAATGATTTGTGTAGTCGTGTTTCTGCAACCAGAGACCCAGGCTCTGTATCCGAAGCAGAGAGCGAGGAGGAAAACGAGGAAGGAGACTACACTGTTTACGAATGCCCAGGACTGGCTTCTGTAAGTTACATTTATACTTAGTTAGATCGCCAGAATCGTATAACGATGTTACATCGTTAATGTGTTTTTGTTAAGACTGGTGAAATGGAAGTAAAAAATCCGTTATTCCACGACGATCCAACACCGGCGACACCGGCAAAAGCTAACAAAGAAGAGGACCATATATAGTTTGACTAAATTCCGAATATATTTGATTTTAATATATTTTCTGGTGCTTAGCTCACTGTTAACGTACCATATCGGAAACATTTATCTATATATCGAATGTACGCAACTTTAATATTTGTACGACGCGGGAAGTCGAGATAGAAAATTAAGCAAAAGATCTGACACGAGACCATTTTTGCGTTTTGTGAAAGAGTTTACCACGTGAAACGATGAACATTCTACCGTCGTTAAAACCTATCGTGTTTATTTGAAAACACATATTTTTTAACTCCATGATGTACTATAGTTTGTACTTTCATAGCAAGTACGGTTAGCCATATGATTGACATTATTTTTCTACTCACCGTTAGACTTGCAACATAGAGTACGGATTGGAGATTATAGCTACGTATAACGTTTAATATCACTTTATACCTGATTATAATTTTTCAATATAGTAATAACGTTTATCGCATGTTTTCACCAACTCTTCCTTTCTCTACGTATCGATAACTATTGTTCGTCCACCGAAGAAATTTATTATTCCTCTATGATTCGAAAGTGTCTAGTAATAACTTAAAAGTAGATATACGTTCTAAATCAGAATTTCGGTTTAGGCTTATGGAATTATCGTGGCTGTTAATGGTACATTTTGGATTCAGTTGTTCGTTGACGTTCGTAAAAATATATACATATATACATATATACATACATATAATGTGTAACCACATTAAATTTGATATTTTCTCAAGGCAAAAAATATATTTAATGTCACAATAATCGAAAGAATTTCGTGTATCGTAGTACACAGAAAGTTTATTTTACGTGTAATTCGTGACTCGACGTATAAAAGTACGCAACACTTTGTGTTAACATAGTTGTACCAACGTTTAGCACATTTCGTGCGCGCGCGTATAAAGTAACGACGAAAATGATAGAACAAGCTGCATTTTGCATGTGCTGTTGCTTTTGGCATTACTCCTGTGATTTATATCACCTAAATGAAAATTCTGTACATATATTATATATTTGTTACGAAGAAGCTGTTCCTTTAATATTGGCTACTATACAACGCTCTATATATATACATATATAATTTATTGGCTTGAAGCAGTGATAATACGTATTTTATTTTTCTATGATACCTATAATACTGTTAATCTTAAAACAGTTTTAAGATAAAAGAGCCTATTATCGTACCCAACACAAGATATAGAAACGACTATTTATTTTGGCAAATTTTAAGCACTACGTGTAATTAGCGCCGACTATGTAATTTTACTCAGAGTTACTATTTACATCCCCGTTACATGTATATGTATCATATAATAGAACGAAAGACGAAACATCTCCTACAGATTCGTCCCTTTAATAACATTCGATCGTAGATCGAAAATTAAAACACAACAGCATGAATTTATTGTTAGCCTTTCAATGCCTTTACAGCACTGCATCGTCGACTATATAAATTCGTTAAATTTTATAGAAAGGACACTATGAAAGGACAATCTGTGTACAAATAGACTATTATATAGTGATTTGTAGCGTGATTGTACGTATTGTGAGCTGTAGCATAGAAATGCAATGAAAACATTGCGATTCATGTTCGCGATATGTTTCGTATATTATATCGTTATCATTATTATTTTTGTCCTTCCATTAATTAAAAAGGTGGTGTAAAATACAAATAACAAATGATGTATTATTATTTTACTAAATAAATTGTTTATTTTATAAGGAATTGCCAATTCTTTCTTCGATGCGCAGAACAAGTAAAAAGAATGATTTACGCAATATATCAAATTACGAAGAGTAAAGAATTGTTTCAGAGAATAGGATAAAGTAGCGGATAAATCGTTATCAAACGATGATCGAATGTTTAGAAAAATATGTACATTTATTCATAGGTTTATGTACAAGTTTCACAAGTGTCGCGAAAATAAGTCGCGCAGAAAATATGATACGAATATTTGTATGTAGTAGATTTTTATGCTATCTCGAAACTTGAGACTTGAATCTTTGCGGTATAATAAATACTATAAGCGACATAGGCTAATACGTTCGGCTAATTAATAGCTATCTTTTATAAAACATCGTTACCTTTTACGTCATATAAAGCTCCATTTCGTTTCTACGAATATAAAAATTATAATTTTCTATCACTTATGTAAAGAAATTATTGGAATTAGTCGAGTGGAAGTAATTTATTTTACGCGAAAACGATACAAAAGAATTATTCGTTGTACTTTTCGTATTTTATGAGAAACAATTTGCCAACTCGTGATCTGAAATTTTCTTTCTATTTTTCAGGAAAACATTCTCTTACCTTTCAGGTAGGATAGAAATCGACGTAAAAGATACGCGCCGTTCGCAGTGATTATGTACAAATCTTGCGATCGATGCATACTTTAGATCTTAGAGACTAAGAAAACATTCACGATGTTAAGTCTGAACTCGCAATGTAATTGTCCTAAAACGTCGCAGTTACGTACGTACATACATGCATATACATGCACATGTGTGTATACATATATGTACTTACTCACAAGTACTTGAGACGCAGAAGTCGTAAAGTGTAAAGCGTACACGTAGTTTCACAACGATAGATCACTTCTCATCTTGATGATAAGATGCATTAAATGCTCCAGTTTCTTGGCTCATTTGAATGGTTTCTTCGGTAATTTCGCCTTCGTCTACGTACTTGTAAAATTTCGCCATTACAGCGAAAATAATTATATCGATGAACATTAATCCCGCGAACAAAAGGAATTCATAAGCCTAAATAACAAGAACAAAGAAAATATTATGTTGGATATTGGAAAGAATTTTAGTAGGTATCGAGGTTAAGGTAGTGTAACTTTTCGAGAAGTTTAATGTTGTGGACGTTGAATAATGCATGATTCGTAGTGACCGTAACGCAAAAGCGATTGGGTAATCACGACTGTCGCCGATCTGGCCTTGAATCGTTTAAAAAACTCTAGTATCGAGTACACGTACGTTTGTTTTTACCAAGGGCTGATGCATAGGCGCATTTAAACATAAAATTATGTCAACTCGTACTTACCTGACGATCGAAAATCGAGATTTCCGCCACAATGACTACAATGAGATTGCCAAAAGCTACTGTCAACAGCCAAGAAGCCTGTAAAAGGGACTTCATACTGGCAGGGGCTTGCGTGAATGCAAACTCTAAGCCAGTCACCGAGAACATGACTTCGCCCATCGTGAGAATAACATATTGAGGAATCAACCACAATATATGCATGGAATTTGGTTCGGTTACAGTTACAACGTTAGCCATCGGTTTTTCTCCAATAACAGATCCGACCACCGTGTAAACTCCACCAAGTTTGAGACGTACGTCTTTCTTTACTAATGTACCGTTCAAATGAATATCGTATGTGTCAGGTTTGAGTTCAGCTAGCCTGGTTTCCTGAAGCGAAGTACCATTTATCTTGAATTCAAAGACTGTTGCGTCGCCCTTCATAAATTTCAGAGAGACAGGGTCCCACGATGAATTTACGTAGACGAGCCCGCGTATCAAAGGTTCGCCAGAGGTCGATTTATCCACCGAATCCGTGTAACTATAAAGTTCATTTCTCTGCGTTACAACGTAAGAAGTCGCATTGCCTTCGGGTAACACGATCGTTCCTAAAAATACACACGATCGTTAAATATCGTTAAATAAATCATACGAAAGAACTTTAATATACCAGCTGTTTCATTGAATTTCGTGATATCGGCTCTATTGCATTTTGAAAAATCTGCCCTATACCGCCATACTGCTTCGCCACTCGCTTCGATATACTTGTCTTCCCACATATCCATACTTTCGAGGACAAAAGATAATTCAGGATTATGCGTCGTTATAGTTACGGGACAATCCAGAGTATTGAAAAGGCGCAATTGTGCGAAATTTTTCGAAGGCAAAACCGGATACGTTTTCTGCAAGTAAAACGAAAGTAAAAAGAGAGCGTTCAACGTGAATTAAGATATTCCTCGTAAAATTATTTGAACGTAACTAGAGATACTATCGTATTTTGTATGCCGCAATGGGGCATTGTACGTCGTGCTGCTTATTTTTAATTTAACCACGTACCTCGAGCTGAAATTCAACCATGGCCGCTACTACGAACGACAAAGAAGCTAAGAAACCGCCGATAGACAAGATTCTCAGCGGAGTTCGTAAGCCGATCTTCCTCATAAGAGGATAGAGACAAGTCTCGAACAAAGGTATAAAGGCGAGCACCAAAAAAGGATTGAACACTTGCATCTGATCTGGTTGAAGCAGGAAGTTTCCGATTTCGCCGGTCATTCGGGTTGCTTGAAACGTCCATCGAGAGCCTTGCTGATCGAAAAGTGCCCAAAATATCGGTATCGGGATAAACAATTTCATCACCTGCAGGGCTGCTTTAATATCGTTTATCAGTGATTTATCGTACTTGTCATCCGCATACTCGAGCCAATTCTCCCTTTTCTCATTCTTTGACGTAAACTTTTTGTAGACAGCGTACTGAAATTTCAAACACGAATCTCACGTATTCGAAAATCTGAATTATGCCTGAATTAGTCGGTTTTAAATAGAAACATGGTTGAACTTACAGAAACGCACTTAGAAACATTCAAAACGACGTTGCCCGTCGGCTTGGTTATTCTGTACAAAGGTTTCCCAAGGAGGAATATCACTGAAACAGAAGATTCGGGATGATCGAACAGTTTCGTCGTTTTAGGATCGTTCACATTTTCGTATACGACTGTTCTCGGAACTTACCGACGGATAACGTCATAAGAACGGCTGGCACAAAAAATGCCAGAGAATAACAGGTATTTTCGCCGAAACACGTGACCTCGCTACGAAGCACGGGCGTGAGGAAGCTCGAGATCAGAGATCCGAAGTTGATAGAAAAGTAAAACAGGGAGAAGAATGTGGACAAGTATCGCTCCTGTAGCGGTAGTATGAATTGATCGCCGCCGAATGCAGCCACGCAAGGTTTTATACCGCCTGTGCCAAGGGCTATAAGGAGTAGGCCAAGCAATGAAAATTCTCTGCAAAGTTACACGTTTGACAAACGTAATTAGACCTCGATCGATGTTTGATATAGTACTTCATTGACTCGCTACTTATTTAAAACAGAGAAAACGTTGAATATTAAGATAACACAGATGATAATCTACAGAGACAAAGACAACGATTTAATCGGTCGATCCGTTTGGAACAATTAACGATAGAGATTAAGACATTAAAACATTAAAACGAAATATTAATCTTACCTAGGAGGTATATGTAATGGGGGCGCAGCGCTTAAAGATAGCAGAAGTTGGCCTAGAGCATAAATGATACTCAAGTATAAGATGGTGTGAAATTTTCCCATTAAGGAATCCGCCAGCATCGCTCCGAATATAGGGAAAAAGTATACGAACATCGTGAACACATGATATATGACGGTAGATGCGTTATCGTTGTAGTTTAATTGATTCCTTAGATAAAGCGTCAGTACAGCTAAATAAAAGAATTGTTTAATATTACACGATATTCACGGACTAACGTATAAGATCGTATAAATACTTTTCCGACTAAAACAATTAATACGTAAATTAAGCGCCAACAGGAAAAAATACCAAAAACTTTATCGCTATTGCATTTCTACATACTACGCATTCCATAGAAAGAGAATCTCTCGCAGAATTCATTGGACACGATAAAAAATATCGACTTGGGATACGTCAGCTTCTGCAAAATTACAAAAAAATTATATTATAAAATCTGATCTGTGCGAATCGAGTTGGAAGAACCGGATGCGAAACGAACGCTAGTAGCACGTTTCGCGTGACTCGATTAATTTCGTTATCATCACTGCTGATTGAAAGGAATTATTCCTTGTTGTAAATACAATAGATTGTGTCGTAAAATGCGAAGGCCACGCACGATTCGCAGAATTATATACAGCGATTTACGCTATCGGTACTATTTGGCTTAAACGCTGGCATTCAATGACCAGTTTCACCAGTAACGGATACATCGTTTTGTTACATATGAGTTCCGTACCAACGTATAATCGAGTATGTAAAATGTAAATTCTTATTAAAAAAATATATTCAATTAAATATATGCCAAAGAAAGCCACAAAACGGACGTCTTTTTTTACTTATTGAAAAGTTTGCTTTACTGGATCTAACCGAGTTTTAACAGGACAATTGGAAGTGATAAGAAGTTAACTACTTTTTTAATGAATTGCGACTTCAAATTAGACGCGACGAACGACTCGCACTTAGATTAGATTTGTCGTTATCCTTTTACAAGGAAAAAGAAAAACTAACTTAATCAATTGGCGAAAAAAACAATACGTTCGATAATGAAAATAAATGTTACGTTAACAACAATGACTTAGCCAGTTTAATTTTCATTAATCGCGCTAGTTTACGCACTACATAAGATAAAGGAAATTCTTGAAGATTTGTGTCATTACGATAACATTGATAAGAGGACCGCGAATTCTGAATTGCGAAAATACGTATTCCATATACTGTAGTCACGCCAGTAGTATCGCTTACTTGTACTCATTGTTGAATAACCGATAACATCTATTACTATCTTTATTATTCGTAACATATTATGCATCGGAAACTATGTGGCTGATAAAAATGTTATAGCAAACTATATAAATCTTTCTACGTTGTTTCGTTATATTAACGATTTTCTATGTACTAATGAAAAGTATTAATGAAAAGAGCAAGTTTCTTTTTCACAAGGTTACAAAAGGTTACATATGGTTTAATACTAGTGCGAAAAATATCGCGGAGAGTGATCCAAGTAAAACTGCAATTTATTCAACGGTCGATATGTTGCTTCATCGTCAAATTTCTATCAATTCCAGTCAACTCGTTAAAACTATATCAACTATATCTTCTATATATAAATCCTCGTAATCTTGTCGAAATAAAATAAGCAATATTCACGTAAAATTTCTACCTTCGCTTTCTCCTCCTTCTCAGTAGTCATCGTGATGGTCGAGTTAATGATCTACGTTAACTACGTGAATTCTGCTAAAATTTGAACGAGACACTCGAGTAAGTTTTACGCTCAAATAGCATATTGAGACACGTTACATGACAGCCGAAGAATTCTGGAAAGCAGTATCGATCGAAAACACCTTTCCATTCGCGAGGGACACGAATCACAGTGTGTAGATCACCAGTGAACCGTGATACCTAGATCGATATTTCTCAGCACGATCAACGTACGACGCGGTTGGTAGTTGAAGCTGCACTGTTGATTTTGTCGCGTATCTACAATATGTAGGCACTACGATTAAGTCCGACGATGGCATTGACGAACATTGTTAGGTAGTGGTATACTCGCCGTCTCGCATACTTGGAACAATGTGAAAGTCTTCTCTTGATGCGCGGTTAACATCTTACGCTACACCTTAACGGTATCGCGTACAAATAACATTTCCAACGAAACACTGCAATGGTACATTTATTTTCGCAAACTTGTTAGAACAGTGACAGGAAACGTCGTAAGAGGAATAACAGCAAGCACGACGTACGCAATTTTTTATTACCATCGAGCATTAAACGGCTACGTTGTGAACTAATTATATATAAAACGTTGATTTATTAAAACATTTATCCACTACTACGCATCGGTAAGATATCATTAATTGGATAGATTAAATGCTTAATCTTCTTTATCGTATGGTAAAGTAAAAGAAGTTTTTCGTGTAATACGTCAAACTAAGGAACGCGCAACAACAGCAGTATTAGCGCAAAAACGGCGTAAGACAATTTTTTCCAACGTCTGATTTTCATTCTTCGAGATAAACGATAAATAAAAAGTGATCTATACGTTTAAACGTAAATTTAATTATCAAGATTACTAATCAGCGATATCTCGACCGAGAAACAATTATACACTTTTGCTACTTTAGGCGATAACAACGAGTTTCTTAGGAATTTAAGTAAGAAAAATACTTAAATTAACGAATTTTGACGGACGGAAGGCAAACGTTTCGATACAAAAGAAAAGTGAAATCTGATCTCGATTTCTGTTTAAGATACCATGACATTATTTCACTAAACTGGTCCATTTTGCAGAGGCGTGTCTCACGATATTGGACAAGTTTATCTCGCGATGCGTTTACTTTAAAGTCACAATCCCCGTCATTGACCGACATTATGCCAAGTTCTTTTCTTCGAATAAAGTACTGGTAAGTAACGGTTAAACGTAATGTTTTGCCACAAAGGAATTTTAATTCTCTGTGATATCCCTCCCTATATGTATAAAGTTCAATTAACTCGGTGAAAGTATTCGCAGTTGGGCAAGTGTACATAATTTACGCGCAGATTATTCTTAGTCCTTGCCGATTTTATTACTTAAGTGATTTTTCGTATTGCCGGTGAAACAGAACACGAAGCACGGTTTCCGAAGAACGGGTTTATCGCTTAAGGAAATTCCCACTTAAACTTGCGTTTCCGTTTTTCAATGTTACGCAAAGGTGATCACTGGTACACCACGCGAGTGAAAGCGTAATAATAACAATCGATCGACACAATGTACGTCGTCGGAATTTGAATATAACCTGCTGGTTAATTAAGACGAATCGTATAATCTATCGTTAGGACCATTGAGCAATCGAGCATCCTAATTTACCGCGACCCGATTTTATCTTCTATTGTATAACAAACGAATTGTACAAAAGTAATTAGGTATTAACTTTGAATTATAGATAATTGTGGTCTACTAAATACTGACGATTTATCATGGGTATAAATCGGTGATTCGTAACGATATTCAATTATATCGTTAATTCATCACTATACTATATCAAATAGGAAGATGATACTTTTATCGTTTCTCGATGTCGATAAGCAACAACATTCGATATTTACCTTTTGATTTTCCTCCGTGTTACTCTCATTGTCCGGATAATCTGAAAACCATAAATGGTGGAACAAAATAAAGTTGATAACACTCGTACGACACAATTACACGTTTCTTCTACTACCCATCCCGATTTCAGCGTACCACCATTCACGTGCGTTTCTAGCTGTATCCATTTATTTTTCCCAGCAAAAATTATCCTTTTGCTGGTATTTCTTTTTCCATTTCATCTACTCTCTTTCAATTTCAATAATCTGATAGCGTAATTCCCCCTACAGTTACTCGTTTTATAACACGTCGTCCTTCGCGTGTAGAAGTGAAGTTTCTACCACTGCGGACGACACTTCTTGAAAATCGCATTTTTTAATACGACGATGCAACAACTTTATACGTAAATAATGTTGACACTTTGACGCACATTGAATTTAATTAAACAAGCAGAAAGGATCGAAGGATCGCCTTCGGAGAGAATCGATCATCCACTTGTTAACATTTTGCGTTACGTCGATTTAACGAGATTTAAATACTGCTTATTGTTAGCATATCGCGAACAACGCCAATGAAATATAATCTGTTATACCAATCTGTTATATTAATATTTAAGGGCCGCTGTAGTAATTTATCGTTCTCGAATTGGGTCACGCTTTAATCAAACATTCAACCAAATCAAAAGTAAAACGATTTGACCTAGGTTGTCCTGTCAAATATTGCATTACGGCTTGTCAATTGTTTCATAATTTTGAGGAAAATATAACTACATATGTAACATGTTTAATTCAAGGTGGAAAAATTTAATTCATAATCAAATTCATGATCGAATTTTATCATCATATTTTCTACATATTCATACAATATAATTAAACAACACTCGAGTCAGTTTTTAATTAGACCGCGTACTTGAGCTATCGAAGTTTAAATTGCTTCGATATGTATAAGTTGGATATATTTTTTTTACTACTTACTCGATGGGTGCAGAAACGTTTAGACGTTAAAATTAAACTGCTGTCATTCCAAAAATTAAATTAGATTCAAATAAATCTAGGACATTTTTGTAATTTGCGCCCTTAAGAGTGATCTCTTTTCTTTTTTTTTTTTTTTTTTTCAGAAAAAAGATTCAAGCTAATTGTATTTAGCAATTTATGGAATAATATCGAAGATAAACAAACAGATTTTCAAAATGTGAACCAAATACCTTGTATCTCCTTGATAGAGCGTTTCCTCTCGCCCATGTCTGCTTCGCGATTTCTTAAAGCGAACCTGTTCCTACGCTCTTAACTGCAATACTGATCCGCTTTTCCAATTCTGTTATCTCTTTGCGACTATCTGGCCTTATCAATCAAAATATACACGCTAATGATTAATTCTGGAAGCATTTATCATGTTCGATAGAATCGAAATTTTTTAAGATACAAATGTGCTTTATAAATTTCACAAATTAGATTCTTCGTGTCTAGAAAAAAGACGCGATAAAGTATGGATAGTAATGAATATGATACAACGTATAAATGATTTATTTCCTGTTTAATCAAAATATTTAATAACGTATAAGTAGATTGCCGATTCATTGAGATAATTTGGAATCTCATTGTAGATAATAAGAAATATCATAGGATTAAAGCGCGCGACTGAAAAATGACCACTTCAAAGCTGTAATATATTATATCTATAATCATTATATATCATTATGTATTAACCTACACTTGCGAAGATTTTGTACGTTAATTGTACGTTATCAGGAATATTTTATTTGCAGATAAGCGTAAATTACCTTCTGATAGAAATCTTTCAAAAAATAACGGGGATGTGTTCAACTTATGAAGCGCGATGCAATGTACCTAAATAAAATCCGAGAACATAATCAATTATAATCTGAGATTTTTCATTTTTTATTTTAATTACAATTATAATGTCTTGTTATGTCATGTTGTATAACAAAATTCATTATGTGAAATAAGTTAATGTTTGTTCGATTTTATAAGATTTAATAAATTCATAATCTTGCATTACTCGCTATTTCTTACGATTAATTTAATCATTCAAACTGTGAACCTCGAAATTTGCCGCATTGAAAAAGCGAGTTTGCTTCTGTGACCGAATGAAAGGTTCGATCCAGCTCTATGGTGATTTATAATAATGATTAATCGTATATCGTGAAATCATCAAATTTCAGGCAAATAAAACAAATAAAATATGCACTGATACTGTGATACATTTACATTAATTGCAAGCGACTATTGTCATGTTGCGCGATGCTTGTGGAAAGTAACGGTATACTTCTGAAGCTTTCACATCGTACGCCATCGAATTTCTGATTCTGGATTCTGGATCCACAGTTTTACAGGAGAGGCTCGTCGCTACATACAAAGACGAGTTACTGTACTTAGTTCACATTATGGGGTTCGATGTGAACCGCTTTCAGGGCGAAGTTGACGAGGAACTTGTTTGTCCGATATGCTCTGGTGTTCTGGAGGATCCTGTCCAGGTATTATTTCTGTTTCGTTCGTTTACGATAGAATGCTTCCAATAAGCAAACTTTTGCGTTTACGGAAAACTAACCTAACATTTCTGTCGTCTTTCTTTCATCTTTTTCATAATTATTCTCCTCTCCATTGTTTAGTACGACCATCTGATGATTGTTTTCACACACCGTATTATTTACAACGATCGAGTAAATGGAAAGTATTCCTTAAAGTTTGATATTTTATAATATCAGTCATTTGTATTTTTTGTAATTTTCGTTCTGTCAAAGTGTTTATAACTGTTATCAGTTTCGGATCGTTTCCGTTTTTCTTTTAACGAATAAGATTAACATATATAATGATATTTTGTAAATTTTTGTAAGTGTTTAGGACATTATTTAGTATTCATTATATATTTTTATATATAGTACTAAGTCTTACGAAGTGTGTAGTTTGGCTTAAAGACTGGTAGGTGAGCAATATGTTGCAGGCACCTGTATGTGAACATGCCTTTTGTCGTACATGCATTAATGAATGGATAAATAGACAGCCCACCTGTCCGTTGGATCGTACACCAATTACATCTGCTCAGCTTAGAGCAGTTCCAAGAATTCTTCGGAATCTGTTGGCCCGCCTTTGTATTAGTTGTGATAACATTATGTACGGATGTCAAGTAATAGTTAAGCTTGATAGTTTAGTGTCACACTTGGAGCAATGTGAATATAATCCCAAGAGACCGATGCTTTGTGAACAAGGATGTAGTCTTATTATTCCTAAAAATGAGCTAAAAGATCATAATTGTGTGAGAGAACTCAGAAATATTATACATTCGCAACAACAAAAGCTTGCCGATATGAAACGTGAATTAGGTGAACAACAACTTCAAATAAATGAACACAAGAGGGAAATACATCTTTTAAAAGACTTTATGAGAGCATTGAGAGTTTCAAATCCAGCAATGCGCGCTATCGCTGACCAAATGGAAAGAGACGAAGTTGTAAGATGGTCTGCTACCCTTCCTAGAGCAAGAGTAACAAGATGGGGAGGAATGATTTCCACCCCGGATGAACTGTTGCAGGTACTGTAACCCACAAATTAATGTTAATCAATCAATTCTGGTAAACGAATAAATGAACGTAATTTTGTAGACGATGATAAAGAGAACTTTATCGGAATATAATTGCCCGCCTCATGTGATCGACGAATTAATGGAAAATTGTCACGAAAGGAAATGGCCTCCAGGCTTAAACTCCCTTGAAACCAGACAGAATTCCAGAAGGCAATATGACAATTATGTTTGTAAAAGAGTCCCTGGTAAACAAGCAGTGTTAGTTCTTTATTGTGATAATACTCATATGCCGGAAGACATGATGGTTGAACCTGGACTAGTGATGATTTTTGCACATGGCATAGAATAAAATCTCATACCAATGTACTGTGCATGCCCAGATAATTTGATGTTCATCTATTCTGTTGTTTGTTATATTCACTGTGACTAACTTTCAAGGTGCATGGAATATCTTCGTACTTATGTGCAAATATTGGGATATTTGCATAATCCATCTTGCAATTACTGCAGGATATCTTTCAAAATGTACTGAAAAGAACAAACGACATGCCTTTTGTGATAAACAATTGTACAGACGCAATTGCCACATACAAAAATCTAATTGAATGTCTGGATCATTACACTGTGATATAATGTTTCATTGAGAATGTTCCTGAAATTGCATGATAAATAGTAAATCATTTTTAGTTATTCTAAGTAATCTCATGTACATTTCTACAAAATCGATTCTTTGTTTAACATCTGATAAACCAACTATTTGTCAACTATTTCAGGGAATTTTTTACATATATAGAAGTCTTTAAGTGTTTTATGATAATGCTTTAGACAAGTAAGAAACAAAAAGTATAGAAATTATCGATATGGTAATTGCTACTATTAAGATTTAAATGTGTTCTAAAAGATTAATATCAAATGTCAGAATGAAGAATAATTTCTTCTCTTCTCTCAACATTATTTATATGATTTTAATAAAACATCTAAAAGTGCGTACGATGAAATAAACATGCTATACAACGATCGCTTAAATAAATTATTATACTCTAAGCGAACACGGTCGTATACATATATCGTTTACAACTTACAAGATAAGAATGCTATTTTCACAGAATAATTCACAGATAATAGTTTAAACTAACGGTATACGATACTTAACAGTTTCGAATTTCCTCAGTATTGTTCTCTTTTGAAATTGATTTTGTAATAACCAGTGTATGAAGAGCATTCGATCCCTTAGCTATTTTTAAATAAATACATAATAAAATTTTAGCTTCTTGTCTTTGCACAAATATTTACAAAATAGGATAGTTATCTGCCATCAAATGTAAGACCTTTGTATAACTCGGCTTCTCATCTCGATGCGTTTATCTTCGATACAGCAAGAAATACTGCATATTTTACTTTGGACGTTTAACGTGTCAATCATGAGTTATGTTTTACATATAAATTCGTTTTACCCTCTATTTTACCCTCTATACATAACACATTTTCCAATAGCCTAAAAAACTTACGATTTTAATATATTGAGTAATACAAGTGATTAGCATATCCTTTAATAATTTTGTAATAAAACTTTCGATTTCCACGGAACCTTTCCTTTTTACTTTTTTATATGTTTAATCATTGAATCCGAACACTGAAAAAAAGAAAACGTATTGTAAAATAAGAATATAATATGCTGAAGTATCTTTACAATACATTAACGTTTTACACGGTCAACGCTCAACGGACTAAATGTTGAAAATCATTCTTTTCTCAGTCTTCTTCAACGTGTGTACTCAGGGATTGTGAGAAATTTTATACACAGTTTGGTAGTTGTCATAATAAATTTCGTTTTACGTATTTCAAGTCATTTGGTATAGTATCGTTTATTTGATAGTATGTTCGCGCGTATTACAATGCTATAGAATCTTCGGGCTCCACTGTCGGCATATCGTCGAGGAGAATGCGACAGAATTTAAAAGGCGAATTAAAAGGAGCACTTAAAGAGTAGAAAATTATTTTGCAAATATATTTCTTAATCATGTTATTTTCTTTATTTAGCGTCTTCATTTTTCTAAATGTCTTTATGTTTACAGAAAAGTCACAAAGTTTCTTTATCAATAGCACAGAACTTTTTATAATTTTCATTATGGTATAAAATAGTTTTCTTTGGTTGTGTATTACAATACCTTCTGTATAAGTATATCGTTATCACTTCGTTTTCTTCGTTTTCTTTTTTTTTTTTTTCTTTTCTTGTAGGAAACTTGTAATTCGCCTAATATGAATTATGGTAAAATAGCTTACTCGGATGTTTAAATAAACGTCGATGGATGCGTAGTGGGGAATACGTAGCTTTATTTACCACCGTAAAAAAGTGGAAAAAACGACGTTCAGTCTTATGTGTATTCGAACGAGATTGTACGCTTATTGAAAATTTTATTCTTTTGCATGATATTTCTCGAGAATCTGTATTAGAAGGCATATTACGATTGTTCAGTAGTACCCTCGAAAATTTGAATACATCGGTGGTGGCTAGGCCCTGAGATATGGCTGTTTATGTCCGATGATCTTTAATTTATTCCCCATTATTCTCGAACAATTATCTTAAATACTTAAAATTCTAGAATAAACATTTCTTATTTAAAAAATGAACTGGCATCATATAACGTTGTATATATAAGTCATTCTTTTTTTGGTTAAAAAACAACATTTGAAAATTGATTGGCAGATGGTTGCAAAAAAAGAGTGGCAACGTTACGTTAATTGATTTTAAGTGCACTTTTAAACGACGTTCTTGGAGATTCTTATATCGTTGGGCATACTCCCGCGAGGACTTGTCCGTAAGCACGTTCGGGGCTCATTTGGATAGCTCTCATATTGATTTGAATGTTTCTAATACAGCCCACGTATTGTGCTTGCGAGCTACTTCCACGTAATCTTTTTCCAAGCATCGGATGACCACCGATGAAGATCGGATGCTTCGATAGAACTCCCGCCACATTTTTCCCGCCGATTCCTGGCTCAGCTGCTTTGTAGTCAACCGATAAGAGCACGGCATTCTTCTGTTTAACAGCTGTGCAAAAGAAACCACAAAAAGTTATTCACTTTCTTTATCCTTTTTTTATCGAGATAAAAATGAAATATTACCTCGAATATTGTGCCAATTGCCATCGCACAAGGAATTCGGCTTCGTTGGTTCAAACGAAGTCTCTATCGAACCTTTTGCCGTTTTAACAAGGAACTTCACCGTTCCGTTAATCATTTCTAGGACCAAGTAATCCCGCTTTCCATGGACAGATAGCAGGTGACCAGAAGTGGAACGTGGTTTAATGTCCATTTGGATGTCGACTGTTCTGCCAACTGTGAACCTGTCCACTAAAATTGTATTGTAGAATTAGAATTCGTTCAACAAAATTCCATCAATGTTGTATAGTCGATTATTTAAAACTGTACTGTATGTACCTGCTCTGAACAGATTACTACCATTACCCGGATAGAAGAACAATCCAGGTTCGATTCGTTTTGAACATGGAATTACACCCACTTTATTTATAGGCTCACCAACTGGTTGACCATTTACCATGAAGTTTCCTAGGCATCCATTGAAGGTGTGATTCATACTCTGAAATTAATAACCAAACTCTCATTAAAGAGGAAAGAAATCAAGTAAAATAGGTTCAACGTCTATCAGGTAGATGATATTTACTTACGATCGTATTAAGAACTTTGTTGGACATGTCCTGTGACACCCCTCCTACGTAGAACGGCGGGCTAACATTCATGGTTTCCGTTGTTCCTTGAGAAGATCCGGTAACTGCATCATCTTCGTCTACGATAAGTTGTCCATGGTTTCCTTGTCTTTTAAATATTACGATGTGCCATTCATCGTCGTTTATTTTTCTATTGCTGACTAATATAGCTGGTCCGCTTCCACAATCAAATTTGTAATAAATCTTAAAAAAAATATATGACGATTAGACACAATGTAATTCAAATTGCGATCGATTCGAATTTTCTAAACTTGTTTACACGTAAAAAAAGCTGATAAAAATTGTTATTGATGTTGCAATAGAGAAAAACGGCTTTATCTCGAGTATATGTTTCCGAACCAATACCAATTACCTGACATCGCGATCGATGTCAGATATTTTATCGAACATCGACACTTTACCTTTCCTTCGTTGATATACACAGCGATCAAATTCTGATTGGCAAGGTCCGACGTATAGAAAATGATTCCTTCGTCGGCCATCGTTTTGATAGCGATTTGGAAATCGTAGTCGTTCTTGTATCTGCCGTTTAGAGATCTGTATTCTAATCTGCTGTTTCTCGCAGTACCTGAAAACGATGCCATTCTTTCACCGAAATTCCTCGTTTCGTATATTTTTCAAAATCGCGCGGAAATATCGTACCGAAACGCCAGGCATTTTCCATGTCAGGATCTATAGCCGGGTAATACGGTAATCGACATTCGTCGATGTGCAACGGTGTGGTTCTTTGAGTGGAAGTAGTAGCCTCTGTGGTTGTAACGAAATCATCGTGATGATGGCCGCGTCCCTCTATCGTAGGTTCTTCCTCGTCCGTTTCCTTATCGATATCAACGTCGATGATGTCTAACAATATCGAGTAGTAAGTTACAGATTAGATTCCTTGACTAGACTCCTCGTCGTACTTATTATTCATGTTATTACTTGTAACATCGTACTCACTAATCTGGGTAGATACTTCGACGTTGTCGTCTGGACTTTCCGTGGGCAACAGAGGAGGCGGGACGTTCGGTTCTGGTTCGGGTTTAGATGGTGCAGCTGTACCATGTATGTAGATATATTTATGTGTATTAATTTAACGCTTCGAAAGTTTCAGCTTATTTATCATTTTAAAAACGTCAATTGCTTACACGATGGATCACCCAGCTTGCACTTTCCAAGGAGAGCGTGAGGCCTTTCTGTCGTGTTGGCGAAATTAACGATGACACCGTTCAACGTTGCGTCTCCGATACAACCGATAAACGGCGTCATCGCGCCAGTCGGGGGGATACCAAAGGCAGCCGGTAAACCACCGATATACAAACTGCCATAAGGTATGTTCAGTAGGGGTGCATCTAGATCGGTACTGTAATTCTTAATATCGTCGATGTCGAGCTTGAGAGAATCGGTCGAGTGCGTAGCCGTGACTACGTGCCACTCGTTGTCGTTGAACTTGATGCCCGTGGATGTTGTTCGTAGTTCCTGGCCCTGACTATTGAAGACGAGAACACCGTCGATCAGCGACAAATAGCTAACTACACCTTTCTCATGATCGGTCACGTAGAAGATCAAGCCGTCGTTTGCCAAAGTCTTGAACTTTAGGTTCACTTGAAGACTGTTCGGCACGGAGATGTTGTGCCATCTTACATAGCCGGATACGTTCTCCTCGAAAGATACCAAGCTTACGAACTAAAGAAAAAAGCAAAATATCATGTAACCAAAGCAAAACGACTGCTAGGTTTTCAATTAACACGGCCAGACAGCACGGAACATTAAACAACGATAAACAAATTCATCGCTTTATGCATCGTTTTATAATTTGTTAAACTAACCGCAAGATCATCGATTCGAATAGTTTTACAAACGTTACATTACCCGTACTGGACAGGCAGGAACCACACCAAATGCCTGAATGTTGCGAGTCAGATCGACTATGGTATCTAGAATAACCACATCGTCGATGCAACCTTCGAAACCTTCGTTAGTCACAGGCTCATAGGGATGTTTAGCATTCGGTGGATATCCTCCGAAATAAATGTTATCCGAAGACACCAAGTTCTTGGTATTTCCTTCCGCTTTGCCTTTCACCACATCCACGCCGTCCATCTTTAGAACGCCGGTCTTCTCGAACCTGAGAGCTTCCAGGTTGTGCCAGTTTCCATCGTTGTACTTGTTCCAGGATTTCAAGCTGGTTCCACCTTCCCCGAGATCGTACTGATAGATTACGTGGCCGTCTCTCATTTCCAAAGCCAGGAACTGTTTGCCTTTACCCATTAGGTAAATCAGCCCATTTTCCGCGAACGTCTTCAAGTTTAATTTAATGCTGAATTTTCTGCTGTCCGGTGAAATCTGGAAATCTCTCTTGCTTAAGATAGCGTATCCGTGTTTGTCGAATCTGTAACCGGTACTGGGTTGGAAGTTGATCAATTTGTCCCTTTCCATGGCAATCTTGTCGTTATTTTCGCCGTCGATGAAATTCCAGAAGGAGACCGGCGTATCTTCTCCTATTACAAGCTCTTCCATTTCACCTTCGAACGAGGACGCAGTGACGGCGTTCTGCATGTTAAAGGACGGTGGATAACCACCTACGAACAATTTCGATTGTTCCTGGTCCAAATCGAATATCGTGTGCGAGCCAGGTAACACGTATCCTTTCTCATAAAGTCGATCTTTACCTTCTCCGATATCTTCTCGCACAATTAGCTTTACGTTATTTCCGGTTCTCTCGACGATTATTTGACGCCACTTATTGTCCGATACGAATTTATTGTTGATGATCTTCTCGGGACCGGATCCGAAATCGACGATGAGTACCGGATAACCGCTTTCGATCAGCAGTGCCATGAAATCGTGAGTTTTCGAGCGTGGTAATTTGGCGTTCTCCTCGTTTCCTAGATATAGTAGAAAGCCGTTTGTCGTGTTCGTTCTGAAGTACAGAGATATCTTGGAAGACGTGGCAAGCAGAGGAAGGTTTTCGGGATTCTTCAATTCCAGTGTGGTATTCCTATAGAAGGTCAGGCCGACCTTGTAACGATCCGCAAGTTCCCTGGCGTTCGCAATTTTGTTCTTCAACGCCTCGATCTTGCTCTTCAAATCGTTTCCATTGGTATCTATCGACCTTTGATTCGCGTTCAAGTCGCTTAACAATTTGGCAATGTTCGGCAGATACTTATCGACGATGTCAAGTACTTGCTTCTTCGCCTGGGATATGTCGCGAGTCGATTCCGAAATGTTTTTCGATAGCTGTTTCGTTTTCTTCAGATCTTCCGGAATTTGATCGACGGCATTCGTGTTATCGACGGAAAGCTTGATATTTTTCTCCACCTCTATCACCTGATTCATAGCGTCTTGGGCCACCGTCGAGGAAGGGGCTTCGATATTACCGAGAATCTTGTCGATGTAATCCAACAGCTCACTGTTGCGTTTATTCTGCTCGGAGATCATGGCGGAATGCGTTTGAGCGTCGCTCAAATCCACCTCGGGTTTGCCCGTTGTCTTCGACAGTGTATTCTGCGCCGATTCTAGCAAATTCACAGCCACGTTTCGCGAATCCAGCAACCTTTGCTCGATACCGTCCGAGAGAGTAGTCGCGTTATTCGCCGCAACAATCGCGTCGTCTGCAGCTTCGCGAGCAGCTTCGATCGCCGTTCCTATATTTCTGTAGGCGGAAACGGCTTTCACCGCATCGGTATTCCTCGTATCCGTCAAAATACTATCCAGATCCAAGGAACGATTATAAAGACGTTCGGCATGGTAGTGCGCGTTTTGCACGGGATTAGTTAGATCTAACAGCAGTTTGTCGTTTTCTTCGATCGTTCTATTTAACGTATCCGTAGAATCGTCTATCACGTTTTCCCTTAATAGTTTCGTGTTACGATCCGCGTCGCGAAGATATTCGCTGGCGTTTCCGTTCAATTCCTCTCCGGCCATTAGATCTTCCTTCGCCTCTGCGGTGGAGTTTTTCACCGTGTCGAAGTTGCCGGTCTCAGCTGCGATTCTGTTTTCCTGATTCAATCTATCCACGACACTGGCCAGCTCTTGAGCCTTCCACGTGATTTCGAGAAGATCGTCCATTTTGTCCGACACGTTCCTCACCTTGTCGCTCAGATTATCCGCGATGGAGGATAAATTGCTGACTGGTACGTTGTACTCGTTCATTTCCGACACGAGAATGTTGGCCTGGTCCGCTTGATCCGTTGCACGGTCCCGGAAACCGACGAACGATACCCCTTTGATCTTTTTCAGAATGTCTGTAGCCTCTTTTAAGGCGCTGTCCACTTTCGCTCCAGTGCCCAATTCAATGTTCAAGGCTAACGATTCTACCTCGGAAACGGTCGATCTCACTAGGTCTATCTCCTTGATCACATCTTCCTCCAGAAGATTCATGTTTTCCAACGTATTCTCCGCCGCGAGCTTCCATTTCTCGCTGTCCTCCGCGGTATAATCGATCTCGCGTTTCTGATTCGAAACCTCCGTTTCCAATCTCTTCACTTCTTGCTGCAACGGCAGGAAGTTTACCCTGTTGGGGTCCAGAAGTTTCACTTTAGGATACAAGTCGTTTACCGTGTCATTGATGAACTTCAGTCTTTGATTGGTGAAGTAGCTCTCAGCCACTGTGCTGAACTCCGTGAAAACAGGATTCAACAAATCCGATAATTCATCCGTGACGTCCAGCAAGTTTCCGGTACAGGAGTCGCAAGCGAAGCAACCTTGCCCCGGAATCAACACGTTCCTATACGGGCAATGATCACATTTCTCCCCGATCACACCCGGTAGACAACTACACTGGCCAGTGGTAGTGTTGCAAGACACCCCAACAGAGTAGCCGATGTTACATTCGCAAGAGGTACACCCTTCCGGCCCGTAATTCCAGTAACCAGAAATACATTGATCGCATCTGCGTCCAGTGACGCCAGGTTTGCATCGACATTGGCCCGTCGCATCGTCGCACTGACTACTTTCAGAGGCAATTCCACAATCGCACGCTTTGCAACCTTCGCACGTGTCATAGCCATAGTGATCGTCCGCGCAATGATCGCATTGCTCTCCGACCACGTTTTCGTGACAGTAGCATTGACCGGTGTAACTGTCGCAGTGTTTCATTCCGCATTCTTTGCACGAACAGGTGCGGCAATCTTTTCTCTCAACGGCGTCGCCGAAAAATCCTGGCGCGCACAGATTACAAGCTTCCCCGTAAGTGTTGTTCAAACAACGTAAACACTCTCCGGTCCTGGAATCGCAGGAACCGACTTGGTTGGTATCGATGTTGCCGGAACACTTGCACGGCTTGCAATAGTCGCCGTAAACTTCGGGGTTTCCGTAGAAACCGGAAACGCAGGACTCGCAGCGAGCGCCATAATAACCGGCAAGACAGTCGCAGCTTATTTTATTTCCTTCCTCGTTCACCTCGCAACCGGTGGCGAAATTGTTGGATGGGAAGGGCAGAGGACAGGCACAAATCAGACAATCGGTTGGAGTTCCTCCGGTAGCGTTGCCGTAGTAGCCTTGCTTGCAGAGTTCGCAATGGTCACCCGTCGTGCCGTCTTTGCAGTCCTACGGTAAACGGAAAGTTGTTTAAAGATCTCGACACTCGTACATGTAAATAGATAGATCGTACATAATAACCATTATCTAGAGGTTAGCAAAACGTTCGTGGAATTTAGCTAGATCCCTTATCAATATATCTTTCAATCGCCGAATCAACTTACCAAACATACGCCGGTTTCCACGTCGCAAGTATCTGCGTGCCCGTTGCACTCGCAACTAACGCAATAACCCCCATGGGGTCCAGAATCTACTCTGTAATATCCTGGGGCACATTCTTCGCACGAAAGTCCTTCGTAGTTCGGCGGACACTGGCACTGCTCGACGCCACTGGCTGGAACGTTATACTGCGGCGAATAGGTCTCCGTAGCTACGTCCATAATCACGTGCGACAAAGAGGCTGTAATACTGGGGTTCCAGTATGTAGCACGGATGTATATTCCTCGAAGGTCCTCCAGCACCACCATCAGCTGTTCCCTCGTAGCGCTTAAACGATTCTCGGTTATAAAGTTCGTTTCGATCAATTCCAAAGACGCTTCGAAATTCGTGAACGACGGTGGCTGCTCCTCGGCGTAATGAAGCAACGTTGTGTCGGCACCTTGAAGAATCACGTCGGCCGCGCTAACTGCCTCGCCAAACGGTCCGGTACTATAATACACGGTATAATTCAGGAAACCTCCATAAGAAGTCAACTTTTTCCACAAATAAGTCTCTGGCGCCGAGAAATAGACGACTTTTCTGAAAGTGTCGTTAGTGGTGAGACCAATAGCGATACTCGTCAAATTGAACTCTTGCGGTATGGTTGTCAAGTACGTGATATTTCCACTCTTCTCGTTAGACAGAGACAATTCCCAATTAGTCATATCGGACACCTGCACCCTGTACAAGTTCGCTGACGCACATCTGGTGGTCTTTCCGAAACAGAAACACTTGGTACAACCTTCCTGATTGTTCTCCTGAATATTAAAGGTACCCTCCTTGCACACGTCGCACGCTGATCCTTGGACATTTTCCTTACAGAAGCATTCTGCCGTGTATTGATCGCAGATATTCGCAGTGGTCCCGCGGATGTCGCAGTCGCATTTCTCACAGTGCGGGAACTGGGAATATCCAGATCGACACTTGTCGCATTGTCTTCCTACCACGTTCTCCTTGCATTTGCAGTTGCCATTCAAGAAGTCGCATTGCAAATCTCCGTCGATTACACCGAGAGGCGAACAGTTGCATTCTTCGCAGCCGACGATCGGATGGAATCCGTAGGTTCCCACCTCGCATTGATCGCAACGTTCACCGATAACCCTCGGTGGACAACTACAAGCACCTGTTTCTGGCTCACAGAGGGCTGTGCTGGGACAGCTGCAAGGTTTGCAGTTGGGGAAACCATAGAATCCGGTTTTGCAGATCTCGCATCGTCTTCCAATAATGTTTGCCCTGCACGGACATTGTCCACCGAACTTTTCACACTCGAGGCTTATGGATCCATTGATGTTACAGTTACATGGTAGAGCACGATTGTTGTAATTGGCCGTTAAGGAGAAGATCGAGTCGCGACAGAAACCCTCCTCGGTGATGTTGATATGGAAGTGGTTGTATCCGCACTTCTTGATAAACTCCTTCGTCTGATCGAACTGGATCTTCTTTAAGATCTTTTCGTTGTACTGCTCCGTTGGAATAACCAGGATATAATCCAGCCAGATACCTTTGCTGTCGCTCTCTTTGAAAGTGATCATAAAGTTTTCGATCAGTTGGAATCTGATGTTACCGTCTTCTTGTTTCACCACGCTGCGACATCCACTGTTGCTGGGACAGTGGGGAACGGACATCTTTGCTTCGTAGAATTTTCCATTTTGCACCAACACGTCGAGCTCGTATTCCGGATAGTTCGGTTGATAGTATTGCACGACGAAAGTGTAGTCTCCAGGCTGTAAAACTTTCGCGTGAATATCTACCATTGTATTCTTGTCATCCAGATAAATTAACTTAGTATTATTATCGTAAATTCCGAATGGTCTATTCTCAGATTCGGCAATCGTGCTGCTGCTTTCGAATTCGATCTTCTTCGCGTCTGCTGCTCCGGGGAACTGACCTTTCACGCACTTTCCGTTCTTTCTAACGCATATAGATTTTGGTTTGACATAATCCAAGGACCACCGATTGTAAGGAATAGCAACGACGGAGTCGATGGCCACGTTCGACGTAGGATCTCCGGTTAAAATCAAGCTGATATAGTTCGAAGGGAAATTCATCGTAGCTACTCTGCCATAGGTGTCGGTCACCACCTGTCTGCAAACACTGGTGTACTTGCAAGGATACAGGGTAGCCTTTCCCTTTCCAACTGTATTTGCTTCTATCAAAAGGGTTGACGTGGCGTTCTCATCTTTCGGTGTCACGTACGTAACCAACAGGACGTGCAGACCGGGTTTCGAGATCCTCAAGTCGAAGTGTATCTCTTCTTGTCTCTCGTTGATCAATGGAACTTCCACTTTATCGATCTCACGCAGGATATCTCTATCCATAAAATATTCGGTCAGGGGGATTCTGACGTCGTTTTCGTTCAAGAAACCGCCAGCTCCGTGAACAGAGTCAAATATCGTGAGATCGGGGTAACCGTAGTGTCTACAGAGTCCCTTGTGACCAACCTCGCAAGGAATATTCACGTTTTGAGTTAAAATAGTTGCCTCGTAATATTCGGATGGAAGCAGCACGAAGTAATCGAGGAAAAGGCTATTCTTGGTGGCGATACTGATGGACCAGTAGCCTGGATTCATAACCATGGCCGAAGGAAGATTACCTTGAGGTCCTGCGACGGTCACGAACGATGGTTTTACGGTTGGCTTGAAATTGACCTTGAACTGTTGCTCCACCTCCAGTGGATTTTCTGGGGTGATAGTGATTGTTCCAAGGATCGGCTCGTTATTCGGATTCACGTATTTCAAAGCCATTCTATAGAGGGACGACTTTTGAATAAAGACATGCAGAATGATCTCGTCTTGAAGGGCAGAAAATACCGCGTATCCCTTCCAACTGTATCCTGGGAAGTGATCTTCGGTGAAACCGTAACGGACAGGGCTGTTGCTAGGTGTCCTTCCATCCTCTGCTTCGTATTGAAATTGATGAAGAGTCGGGAAATAGTGGGCTTTTAAGGGTTCCTTGCAAGTAAGACCAGTGACACGTGGCTGACACTGGCATTGGCCAGTTAGTTTATCGCACACCGAATTTACAGAACCACCAATGTCGCAAGCACAATCTGAAACGAAAGATTTACATAATTTGTATTCGTCGAAATAATTCTGGTTACTGGCGCGCAATATACGATTAATTACATACCTGTGCAGCCGAAGAAATTGCTCTCTTGAAGATTGTACGTACCATCCACGCACTGATTACAACTCCTGTCGGTTACTCCAGGTTTACAGATACATTGGCCATTCTTCGTGTCACACTCACCGATATTTCCAATGACACCCGGTATATTACACTGACATTCTTAAAACAAGATAAAACGACAGGGAACAATTACTTTCGTCGCTTTATATTTGCCGATCGTATCTTGAAAATTTCGTCGTTCCATTTACCTTCGCAACCCTGAGGATTGTAAGGCTGTAAGTTCCAATAGAGCGGCTTACACTGGTTACAGATCCTACCCTCGACGCGATCCTTGCATTGACAAAGTTCACCGGCAGGCAAGGAGCCGCATCCCTGGAACGTTTCTACCACGCCCGCTGGATCACAGTTGCAACCCTCGCAGGTGGGGAAGTTATAAAAGCCCTCTTTACACTGGCTACACCTGCCGCCGTCGAAATTCTCCCGGCACTGACATTTACCCTCCGCGTCGCAAGACGCGCCGATCGAACCGTGGCTGTCACAGTTGCAGGCTACGATTGCGATAAAGGATTATCATCAGTTTCGGTAACTTCTTCTTGCGGTTCTTTACTTGTACCCAGTATATTGCTTTGGCTTAATACGAGTTACTACAATCAAGTTTACGGATTTTGAACTTGACCATAGCTTTTTACTTTTCTTTAAGTTAGAAAAAGTTAGAAAAAGAGAAACGCAGGATGAATCGTCGTACAAAGAAAGATGGAGTTGCGTTTGCCATAAAGGGCGGCCTAAGAAACGACCTCCGACCGTTGTGTAATACGTCTTGCGGATACAGCGTTCCCTTACTACATCGTGAGAAGCAGAGTAGGGGAAATACCGTAAGCTCTTGAGCTTAACCGAACACGGTAGTTATAAATAGAAATCTCACGTACCTATACATTCTGGATACATGTAATATCCAGGGCTGCACTGGTCGCAGGTTCGTCCAGCGAAATTAGCCAGACAAGAACATTTTCCTACGGCGTCACAGCTAATAGACGACGACCCTGTTAAGCTACAGTTGCAAGGCCTGCAATTTGGAAACCCGTAATACCCATTGATACATTGATCACATCTGGGACCGCCGTATCCTTTCTTACACAGACACCAACCGTCCGTTTTATCGCAAACTCCAGGTTCGGTTCCACGTGCGTCACAATTACAAACTAGACAAACAACAGCAACATCGGATATTTATAATTAACTCGTTTCAAAATTCGTTTAAAGGCGCGTTAATAATTAATACAGCACGGTTATCTTTTTGGATACGCTTACATGTACAGTGAGGGTAATTATAGTAGCCATCTTCGCAGATGTTGCACGTCCTTCCGCCATAATTATTCTTGCAGGTACAATTGCCAGAAATTACGTCGCAGTTGTCGTTGAGGGAACCCAAGGAATTGCATTCGCAGGCTACAAATTTTGTGATCGATTATAACACAAATTACGTTATATAATGAAATTCGTCGCGGATAGAAACGCTCCGCGGTTTACTCACGTAAACATTCGGGGAATTTATAGTAGCCCTGCGCGCAGAGGTTGCAATAATGACCGGCGTAATTCGACTTGCACGGACAAGATCCGTCTATGGCCTTGCAATGATCTCCGTGTGTCCCATTGCTATAACACTGGCAAGGAACACAATTCGGATAACCATAATATCCATAGCTGCAACTGTCGCAATTAGGCGAAGTGTATTCTTTTCGACATTCGCATTTGCCGGTGGCATCCGCGCAATTTCCAGTCAGATTAAATCCGTTACATTGACACGCTATTGAAAAACGAAAACTAACGATGTAAATGATATTTTCTAGTAACGTTTTAACAAAATCGTTGGCCGAATGGAGCTACGACTCACGTTGACAAACGTCGGTTGCGTTCAAAGGTTTGTTCCGCGGCCTGTAGAACATCGGTTTGCAACGATTGCAGTTAATTCCTTCGGTGTTGTCCCGACAGTTTTTACACACACCGCCACCCTCGTAGTTACCGTGAATATCCAATGACAAGTGTTTCTCGTCCACTTCCGTGTCGTATTCACACTCGTCCGAATGGCCGAAACAATTGCAAGCTACAAGAAGTAAAAGATCTTTTGCTTCGTGGAACAAAGTGACTTTCGGTTTACGGCGAACGAAAAAACGGACGAGTAGTACGTAAGGAAGAAAAAAAATTATTCTCACGTTCGCAAGTGAACTTCTTAAACGCCGTGGACTGCCGCCATTTCTTCTGCTCAAATCCTTTGCAACAAGTCGCACATTGCGCCCCACAAGTGTTATGTTGGCATCTGCAAACGAGTTTCTTCGGCATTTTTGGATCCAGTATATCGCAAGTATCCGCATGGCCATTGCACATGCACCGACCCCCGATACTGATATCTTTGATGGAGTAAAAGTACTGAAATACAACAAATTTAGTTGTAATCGTTCGTTTCGGTTATCGCGATGAGATTCGTCGAATCTCGGGAACACTTACTCTTCTGGTGACGGTCGGATCCTCCCGCACTAAAGACATCAAATGCCCCAGTAAATTTTTTGTTCTTAAAAAACGAAAACGAACATTCGTCGCTCGTGTCCATTCTTGCAACAAGGTGGAATTGAAGTAATGTTTCGCGGATGGACGATTATTCAGAATCGAAATCGGTATCTCGCCACCCTCCAGTGGCACGATTTGAGAATATTCCGTGGTACAGATGACACTATCGTCCCTGGTGATCGGTTTATAGCTATCCACGCCGAAGTAAGTCAAACAATCGTTAGCGGTATCGGAAAAGTATTGCCAAGGCGTATAGCTCTTTCCATAATCTGTTGATTTTTCAAGTACCCAGAGTCCGGGTCTCGGCGAATTAGCCATTTTGACGTACACGTATGCCACGTGAAATTCCTATGAAAGACGTTTTACCAATTTTTATTCAAATCTAGGTCAATTGGAAATTGATAGGATTAATTTCTATTTTGTAGAAAAGTAACGAAAGAAAGGCATAAGTGAGTTAGAGTTCCCGCTACTCTGTGAAAGATGATGGCGTTTAATATCGATATAATACGACCCTTGTTTTCTCGCTACCTAGAAACAATACGAAAGCATAGGACTTTTGTAGCAAGAACTGGGGAACATGTGTGTCGAACTCCGTAGCTTTTGGAACGTTAAATTCGTGCCTCCCCCCGTTTCCGGACACGTGGTCGAGAGTATACGAGAAGAGAAAAGAGAGAAAAGAAAGAAAGAGAGAGAGAGAGAGAGAGAGCACACGTTAACGCAGCGTAAACGAGTCCTAAGAAGTTGTTTAACGAAAAGACAATAACCTCGTGTCTACGACAAGAACACGTATCCATAGCCTATCGAAATTCTAATCTCTCTTATTAGCTACCAATTTTTTAGCATATCGTGGATTTAACTTTTCCCGGTTTTCTTTCTATTTAGATTTAGAAGTTGGATAATCGGATATCGAACAGATTGAACGAACGTAAAGAACGTCTATTCGCTGTACCATTTACCCTGCTCCCTGAAACCCGTGTTTTCTATTGTCCTCAGGAAATGACGCGAAGATAATTCTTTCCCGTTTCGCAGGAAAACGCCTACTACGTGATAAAGCAATTTGTTACAGATAAAATACTTATTCCACCATTATTTCAGGCTCATAATTTCCTGTTGGTGTCAATTCTCTTACTTTCTGCTTACTCATTTTTATTTCTCGATATCTGGTCGCTCGATTCGATAAAAATGGGAAAGAATAACCGATCGAACATATCGCCCTTGGAATCCGTTATCCGTATTTCGTCGATCTCAGGTTCGCTAATTCGGACACTTATCCATAAAATATTGTGTTGAAATTTGCAATTTTGTTTACACTTACTTGTTCAAAATTGATCGTCAGATTCACTTCGTTGTACTTCATTCCTCTGGAAAGCGGTGGCGATTGCCACCAGGTTTCCATTCCATCGACCGCGTATTCCGGTGGATGCTTTTTCTCTGGGTTGTCCGCATCGCAGTAATCGCATACCTAGACATCGACAACGCTATTATCGTGCTTCCTCGAATTTTTAAACTACGTTCGAACGTAGAGCGGACATCGAAACGAAAGGAAAATCCTCGCTCGACCATGACATCTCGATAGTCGACAAACATACTTGCTGTTCGTTTGGAGTAATTTTTTATTCGCACCTACACTCTCGTATGCACGTATGTCGAACATACGTGTATTTATTAATATAAAGTTCAACGACCTAACATGTCCGAGATCTCAACGATACATAGAAATCGTGCGATCTCGAAATTTAAATAAAAATACTCTGATTTAATCCTCGATGTGACAACAGGTTCGATTTTTAAACGCGACTAATATCAAATCATTTTTACGGAGGTTTCTACGAACAGATTAGATTTTTTTTAAGAATCTTTGTGGGACATCCGTGTCAGTTCGACCGTTCGGAATTTGAAAAGACAAGATGGTCAAGTGTTATCGAGAGGTCACTCTTATCGGTAACTCCTTATCGGCCCTCTCACTTCTAGTCTACATGGCATTTTCTTTCGCCCGCATAAATAGATACATACACGTAATGCCATAGAACCGAGTGGCCACTGACCCATTCGGAAATCCCGAATTTATGAATTGTCTAATAATATCAATTGCTCTACGATCAGCGTAAGAAGCAGTCCGCTATTAGAACGGAACGAACCTAGAACGTAGAACGAGCACGCAGAGAAAGGAAAAGTAACCTTTTACGGTTAATGTAAAGACAATCGATCGTTTTAAATATTGCGCGACTACGAAATCGGTCATCTGATTTATTATTTCCTGCTTGATAAGGAGAACTCGGTTTTGCGATATACTACTACCAAGAAATACAAAGCCATTAACAGCGATAAAGATAAAATAATCGTGGCAAGTTCTTCATTCACTACAGACCTGTATACATTTTTTAACGAATCTTTAAAAATATTTACAATTTCCTAGGAAACTGTTCTCTCGCGTTAAAGTTCATATTACGATTATCCCCTCGCATGCATTACACCGATTCCAAGAAACCCTGCTAAAGAGCAGAGCATCGTCAAAGGTACTTAGATATACCGATAAAATAAGATTCGTTTGATAATTGGACAATTGCAAGCAATAGTATTGAAATTGCTATGATATACAGCAATTTACAGTATATATAGCACGCGTTTAAAAGGTAACGTAAGTAAAGAATTACGAAATAGATTCTACTAGATTCGCTAATGTAGCATTTTAGTAGCATCAAATATTTCGAATCTTGATCTTAAAGGGAACAAAAAGTTGTAACACGTAGTTTGTACTAATTATTCTTAGTGTCGGTAAATAGATGAATAAAATGCATCACTTGTGTATAATTTCACTGACATTTCTTCGTGCAAATAATTTGTATGAACTTCCCTTATCGCAATTCCAACAACGATAAGTTGATACGTGCATACTAAGACTAACATCTATATTAAATTACATATAACGATGATAAATCTTCATGCGTTAAAAAAAAATATGTATAAAAAAATATGTACTCTCACATACACACACACAATATAGATAGATAGATATATACTACATAATATATATTATATTATATAGCATCAAGAATGACGATTTACAAAGATTAGAATTCTCTTTTGTTAGAACGCTCAATTTCTTTTTAGGGCTACAATCCTTTTTGCTCGCAATTTATAAAACCCTATATAGATATTTTCATTCCATAAAGATGGAAAAAAGTAGTTGAGTAAGCGGATGGTTGCCTAAAGAGTGATAAACTCTTGCACTCAAAGGACCAAATATAGATAAAAATTGGTTCGAGACCGCGACATAGCCTATTCCAACTAAACGATCCAAAGCAAACGTCGTGCGTTCTTAGATAAATATCAAATATCTTTCGTTCCGGTAAGAAACGAACAAAGTACGTCGAAATTTACGAAATATTTGCAATAACTAGTCTAGATTCTCTCGGGACTCGGTGATTAAAATTTAAGTCCTTATTCGGTATGTCTTTTTATACATTTTCCGATACCTTAAGGTATCTTCTCATTCGCGATTTAGATCTAACCAACTAAAAGAAAAATAGAACAAAAGCGGTTGTTAAGTAAAAATCAAAGATATAGAGAAGAGAACGCAGATGTATACCAACCTGACCCTGTATCAGATTAATGTCCTCGTGCTGATCAGCGTTCGCGCCGACGAGCTTGCAATAGAGTTCCGGGCCGGGGGTGTCGACGCCACACGTGGCTGACGCGATAATCTCCTTGCCCTCGGCTAGATTGAAATACGGCGGCGTCAGGATTTCGTTTCTCGTTTGGTGGACCAGCAAGCTGGCCAACGAAGCGACCAGCAACCACCTCGCCATCCTGACGGTCGACTGATTGAGCCCGCCACTGTCGGCACCTCTGGTGTTTCGTCCTTTAACGCGGCGTGTTTTCTTGAAACTATCGCGGCCCCTTTTCTCTCTTTCTCTGTCCCCCCTCTCACTCTCGTTCCTTCTTCGAGGAGAATGCGGCGAGAGAGACGCGAAGAAGTTGATGAAGCCCGGGCAGCTTCTCGGTGTAGACTGACAGGCCGGAGGTCATCGAGGACCGCCGATCTGTGGTAGAGGGGCAGTGGGGGTGGCGACTCTAGAAGGATGGTCCACACACTTCGAAACCATATGCCATTCCGTACCCCTACACATGTGCATGCTGTTTCTGCCCAGCAGTACGAACTATTGTGTCTACTCTTTCTCTCGATCGCCGAATCACTTTGATCGCCACTGTACGTCTATTCGCGAACAAACCAGAGGAATAACCTTCTTCAAGATACCCATTTCAAGATACATAGTACATAATTATTCAGAACGATTAAATCTATCGGTCGAAAACGCTTGTATTTATCCTTGGACTTGCAGTTTTAGGAAGACGTCTAGGCGATTAAAAATTCTTCCCTCGAGAATTAGTTGCATAATATTTTTCAAAGAAGTCTAAATCGGAGGAGCAGTACGTGGTTGAGAAGGAAGTCGTAAGAATCTTAGATTATGATTGATCTATTCATAACATTTTTTATTCATTTTCAGCATTCGTCTATATACAATATCTCGTTACGTACAAATGACGATTTTACGGAATTAGTGTTCGTTTAACGGGCGAAAGAATTAAATGGTATAAGTACAGGGTGCAAAAAAAAAAAAAAAATTAGTGTAAAAATCACCATAAATAGCGTGATTCTACACCTTCGAATCGGTGGAAATTCGTAAAAAAGGTTTGTGCAAAGTTCATCTTAACCTTGAAATTCAAGATCAAAGATCTTTTATTACATCATATTTTACTCGTCATGAGGATCGGAAATCTTAAACAGGCCCCATAGGTCGCGATCCAACCGCAATTCTCTTGGCAAAAATTGTTAAAGTTTCGACAATTTTCAACCTTCTCGATACGGCGCTCGTCCGTAGTTACTTCACGGCTAAGAGCGATTACATAGTACTCATAGAGGTTAAACTGATTTTATTCGCAATACCCTATAATTGCAAATATATTGCATTTATTATCGGCGCAAACAAATAAATGGGGCCAAATAACATGGTTCCTAGTAATTCCTGCTCGTACGTTGATAGCAATTAAATTCTTTCCATCGTTGCATGGAGATTTCTGTCAGCCCTCCTCTCATTCTGTTGATTGAGGATGCTGCTACTTCAAAAACTATTTGCATCTGTAAATAACACACGTTCCAAAAAAGCATGCCTCGCGCTGTAATTCATGTAGAATCATGCCACTATGGTAGCTTGCACATTTACTTTTTTTACGCCCTGTACATAGTGTTATAGGATTGTATTGCCTTTCATTTATAAATAATTGAGCAAGAAAGATGGCACGTACTTTTGACTAGATTGGTTTTCATAACATCGCGCCACTGTCGAACTTCTTAATTTTGTTTTACTCGATGCCGTCTATAATAAATGGCGGAAAACATAATACTCGAACTTAAAATCACAGAGATAATAAAATTTCCTAGTAGCAGAATGTCTGCCGAATCCATCCATATGGTAAATACCCTTGCTGTAAACAGAAATCAATGTTTTTATTGGGAACCATCGGTAGAGAAATAGATAGAGCAAATATTTCTATAGAGAGATCAACATTTTTTTGTTATCTATAACTTACTTAAATTAGTAAATGCGGAAATAAACCAGGTAATCGGCGACACTGTATCCGCATTTTTCGCTCGAAAAATGGCCACTAATTGAACGACTTTACTTGAGACAGAAATTGGAGTGCACAGTGGCTGTCAATTACAAAAAAAATTAATAGATGACCGGAGAGTTATCGATTAAATTTTTTTAAATTTATTATTAATTAGTTAACTAACCGCCAAAATCGTAAGAACGACTTTCGGGATAAGTTGCATTGCGAAAGAGATACTTATGGCAATATAGAGTATTGAGACCAAAATTGAGAACGTATTTATTTTATTTAAGTACTTCAGCACTAGGAAGATTAGTATGTATTCTTGCAATAGAATAACAGGATACTCCAAATAAGATAGTATCGAGTAACCATTTGTAAAATTATAACTAGCCATCACGGTATAGCTGTAAGAAATTCAATGTCAAATTAAGCTTACTTGTAAAAAGCATTCAAAGTTTTTTAAACATATTTTCTGGCTAAGTTAAAATACAAACATCGATGCACGATATACAAGATAAACTTACCTAGTTAATTCTAGCAGAAGGCCTACAACTGAGATTTGATCTGCTGATTTAGCAGTCAATAAATTCAAAATTTGAGGAATCTTTAATACAAAGCACATGCCTATTGTTATAAGGCTCAAAAAATCTGCTAATAGTTGGAGTAACATATTTTCATTTGTTTAATTTCTGTACCTACGATCGAACATTACGTAAGAACTTCAGTTGTACTTTCAAATTTATTTGTTTGTTACATAAAATTTACATTTTATTACTTACATAAAATAATAAATAACAGATAAAAATATTAAAACAAAAATTCACAAAAAAAAATATAAAATACGCAACAATAATACTATTTCGAACTAATTGATAAACTGCTATTCGCACTAAACATATGATTTTAAAGCATCTATAATACAATTTTTGACAGTTTTTACAAATTGTTTTATACAATTGCATTACCTTATACTTTTTACTTAACACGTTACGAACATGTTGATATAAATTTAACAAATTATAAATTAATACTAATTTTTTAACTTACTTTTTAATATTTAATCTCTATTTACACTTTGCCTCACAAGTGTATGTGATTGTACCGATACATATCTTATAATTACTTTGGCAATTGTTCATGCACACCTGTGCCATGCTTGCATACCTTTCACACTTGCGCAATTACACATAGTTGCAAGAGATACACACACGTAAATTAGAAATTAGAATTCATAATTATCAGTCGAAACAGAGATTTCTCTTCTGGTTGAGCGATCGAAGATACATTTACTCGACACGACAGCACCATCGATACCGTGTTTATCCTATACCGTGATAGAGGTTTCCTCTCTGTCTGCGTTTAGTAGATTTTCATCTAGGAACTTTTTAAAACGGTTCATGTGCAACAACTTTAAAAAGATTAACAAAAGGATAGGAGTAATGTAAAATAACTTGAAAATTAGAGAAAAATTTGTAAATAATGATAATAAAATGAATAATCAACACGTGACATTTAAGCAATAGAATATGCTAAATGCTTTACATATTTTTATCGACGCGTTGGAATGTCTCCAAAATTATTAGTTCGAGAGAATGTTCGTTTTAAATTTGTTTTAAATTTACTTTAAAATAATTGTAAAAGAAAGTAATAGGTTTTTGTATTCTTATTCTTACAAATTGTATAAATAAGTATGGTTTTGCATTAAACAAATTATATTTTATTTGTGAATGTTGGCCATTTGAAAATGTATGACTAACTACGTACATAAAACCATTTCGAATTGTGCAACCACATTGGTGGCTGCAGTTCCTCCTTTTGTGAAATGCATCGTCGATCCCGGAAAGTACTCGAATAGAAGTCTTCCTCGGCATGACAGACGGAATGTGGGAACGGAACCGACATGGAGTAAACTGTAACGTGAAGGACTTGCGTTTGTCTTTTAAATATTGATTTGTCTGTCGAACGAACGTTATGTGACAACGATGAACGTTTTTCTGATACTTTGCTTCGTTGACAAATATTACGTGAATGCGAACGAGTTGCAAGTAACCTAGCATAAGTACGTAAAATCCACTTCTAACTTTCGAAACGTCAAACGTAGTCCACTACTATCTACGATGCAAACATCAACCTTGCCGGGATATTAAAGTGCTCATTGTACGGCATGTACCTTGATCAAGATATTTCGAATATTTTGCACAATAGACAGCTAAAAGATGAATCATACCAAAGGATATCCCAATTTCAGTCTGTACTACGCTAACGTGGGTCTAAATTTCTTTATGAAGTGATATCAAGACATATTGTTTTTTTATGTCATATATCTTTTGACAGTACTAATGCTTCTCGTAAGAATATGTTTCTCCATGGATTCTTTCTGTTTCACGTACACTCGTACTATTCAATTTGTTCAAGAAAAATTTATATGATTTACATAATCGAAGGTTAAATGTTAAAAATTTATGAAACGTGAGTGTGTATGCGTGCGCGCGCGCGCGCGCGCTACATGCGTTTGCGTGTAAAATACATTTTTTCAAAAGTCAAATTTTTCGATTTTTTCTTTAAATAATGTAATAACATTAAACAAGTATATTAAATAAATATAATTATTTCTTTTGAATCACGGAAGAAAGATTTTTGTAACTGTTGCGTGGAGATGTAAATTTAAATTACTCTAACATAAATCTGTTTTAAATATCCTTTCAGTTTCTTATTCATAATGGACCATATAAAAAGTACAAGTACTTATATAAACATGAAGATCACGAGACACTCGCGTATTGCTTGTAATTGCTATTTTCAGGTAAGGATTCTAATTTAACTGAGAAACCAAATTTAATTCATCGATTAGGCTGATTTATACAATTAACCAGTAATATTTAAAATATTAATAGTAATATTGAATTCTGCTATAATATTATAGGGGACAATGTGGAACTTCCAAAAATTTTGGCTATTATAAATCCTTTAACAAACAAATAAACTAAAAGTATTGAGATGGACTCTCCACCGTCATGTTCACTAAGCGCTACTGGACCTCTCAGTGATCTTGGTAGCAGTGGAATTGGAGGGTCCATTTCTAGCGATTCAGTTCGAGCACATCTTGCAATCGAGGTATAGCTTATTGCAGTATGATGTTCATATTCGTACAAGACGTAAAGTACATATTAAAAGTATGTAATACTTTTCAAGTTGAGCGAATAATTTACTTTTGTTTTAGATGCAAGAAAGCGATATAGAAAGTAAATCTTTATCGCAAGATTCTTTTGATTATTCAGATGGTATGTGTGGTGAAAATTTTAATACATTGAAAAAAGGACCAGGATGGACTGATGCTGATGGAAAACTAGAAGTTGAAGTGGTCGATGTAGCTATTAAACCTCCACCAGAATTTCAAGATAGCCCTTCTCCTCCTAACTCTGAATCTTCATCTGCACCGATCCTTAGCTATGCACGATTAATGAGACAAAAAGTTCCACAATTAATAGACGATTATGCCGAAAATTTAGTACAGTCGATGATTGAAGAAGCGCTGATAATATCTTGTAGAATATCATGGCCAGAAGGAAGAATAGCGCCTGCAACAAATCATGTACCGGTGGTAACTCGTAGTGTATATAATCCAAAACGTCTTTGGGCAACAGATTTGTTGACACCTTCGTCGTGTCAGGGAGCTACCACTTTAATTACCCCATATAGCACTTTGAATCGTCCAAATTCACGATGTTCTTTAGCTTCTTCTCGTTTGTCCAGTTCTCATAATTCAATAAATACCTCAGGACTGAGTCATAAAGTGGATGACAGCAGTTTTATCACCTCTGCTATGTCACATGATGTTTTAACGACCAGTGAGATTAGTGATATGTACAATGTGCCCTTTGATTCTGACATTTATACTGTACCAATAGATGTAGTTAGACCTTTGCATGATCTTAGAACGCCGCAAAGGCCCAAACGTCATAGACATCATCGTAAAAGGAGAAGAAATGTGTCTGCTAGTTCACAGAGTGAATTAGAAGCCCATATTCAGCAAGCAAGGCATTATTGTGGAAAACCTCGAGCTATTACACACGTCATAAAATCACAGAGACTATTATCCGATGTATGCTGCAACGAAACTGGGAACGGAAAGCGTCATAGCGTTCCGGGCACATCTGGTCGACATACGTCTCGAACATCTAATGGTCACATGCATAATATTGGTGAACCAATTCACATGACTTTACATGAAGTGCGTCAATATTTGCAAACACTATACTCAAGCTCCAGTGATTCTAGTGAAAATAAAATTAAACGCGATAATAAAGCTCCAATAAGTCATACACCTGTACACCTTGCGATGCCAAAAGGTATTAGTGTAAATAATAACAATAGATATAGTAACCCGCATACAGATTCAGCGATGGATACTCCGATTTCAAACAAAAATAGCAATGGACTGATTCACAATAACAATAATAATAATAATAATAATAATAACAATAATCATAATGGTAATGTTAAGAAGCATAAAAAAAATTCGTTTGTTAGCATTAAACATAAAAAGGTAAAAGATGAGCCACATAAAGAGAAGGTCGATTCTGAAAGAGAAAAGATTAAGAAGAGCCAACGAAACTTCTCATTAAATTTGAAACAAACACTTTGCAATATCTTTAGATTCAGGCGTTTGGGTTCTCCGGACCATTTCGTAGAGAAAAGAAATAGCATTGTACAGGGTGAAATTGTAGAAGAAGAAGAGGGTGTTGATTCTGACCAACATGCTAATAATAATAATACTACCTCAGAGGTAGATTCCTCTGTACAAAAGCTACCTTTTTTTAAGCGTGCATTACCGCCATTGCCGAAAAGCAATGGGCATGTAGGATGTGTCGAACAAGCGGAAGATGCGCTTACAACGATGGTATCTAAGTGTGAAAGTCCAACTTCTATACCACCACAAATGCCTCTACCTGCGCCAAAAGTCGAGGACGAACCAGCAGAAGATACCAGCATGGATTTTGCTGCTAGTATTGAGAAAGTAAAGGATGTATGTAACTTATACATTTTATTTCCTTTTTAAAGTTATTATATTATGTTGGACATTAAGGTATATTATAATTATTAAATTTTATTTATAATAGTATGGATGGTATTGGGGCCCAATATCTGGTGAAGCTGCAGAGAAAATACTGTCGAATGAACCAGACGGATCATTCATTGTACGAGACAGTAGCGATGATCATTATATTTTTTCCTTATCATTTAGGCTTAACAGCTGTGTGCGACATGTAAGAATTGAGCACGATCAGGGTAAGTTTTATGTTTTTATTGATACAGTTTTTCTATACACCGTCATTTTTTTAATACAATTTTAATGTCGTGTGCGCATTGTATATGTAGGTAATTTCAGCTTTGGAAGTTGCACAAAATTCAAGTCTCATACAATTGTCGACTTTATCGAGAATGCGGTAGAACATTCACGTAGTGGACGATATTTGTTTTTTCTTCATCGACGGCCAGTGTTAGGTCCAATGCGTGTGCAACTTCTTCACCCAGTGTCAAGATTTAAACAGGTTCAAAGTTTACAGCATACATGCAGATTTGTTATTTTGAAGATGGTACGCAGGGATCTTATTCCCACTCTACCTCTGCCTCGGCGGCTCATTGATTACCTGAGCACGCCTCATTACTACAGTGAACAGTTAGCTGAACAGGACGATAGAGCTGAATCTCCTGTTAGTTCTTCAACTGGTGAATTAGAGAAGATTTGTTTCACACCACAAGGCCTATCGTGAGGTACAAATATATAATCTTTTGTCCTTCATTTTTGTGAAATACTTGCCAAATGTTTAGTATGTATGGTTTAAGATTTAAGATTTCACACAATTTCGTTCCATATGATTTTGTTAAAGAATATTACGATTAAATATGGGAATAACCTATTTTTACATATATTATACGTTAAATTAAATTTGAAATATACAATTTTTATATCTGTTTGAAAAGAAGGGTAATCCGTTCCACGCAGTTCGTATATAGAAAAATATAGTTAATCGCATAAAAGTACTAAACGAATTGGAAAGCAAAAGGTAAAATTACTTCGAAGATAATTTTCAATCAGAATTCATATTGACACGATTAAAAATGCACAAGTAGATTGATATCAGATCTTGAATTTATGATTTTCTCATTTTGTCATAAAATGATTTCCAGAGCACTTATACAATAATCTCAACAAATTCTATGTTATCAGTTTTAATATAAGTTCCTGTCTTTTATTTTAAAATACCTTTACGAGTTCATACGATGCAATGAATGTATAATATTCATATATGTATAATGATGCAAAATGGTGATCGAATAACTCCTTCTTGCGTGCCATATATCTCGTACTACTCTGTTCATATAGACATTAAAATCATAATGTTCTTTATTCATTGGTTTTTAGTTAATAAATTATGCTTTTGCCAGAGATTATTCAGTTATGCATTTCATTACTTTCTGTAAAAGTTTAAAATACGTTTTCTAACGTAAATAGAAAGAATATGAATATAGTTAATCTACATCCTACATTTGACGTTCCACTTTATTGAATGATCAATATAGAGTCAATAAATAATTTTAAATATGATGCACATGCAAGCAATTATGGAAAGATGCTGTAGACTAACACATTATATTAAGGTATAATCTGGCATATATAAATATCAGTTATATCTGTCAACTGTAGAATATTCTCAATATTAATCAGTTCAACATGTTGTTATATCGTGTTTTAAGTTTAGAAGTAGCTGCCACAGACTGATTAACTTAGACAAAATATTCAACGAATTAATGGAATCATAATATAGTATAAATATTTTCATTCAAGCATCAATCGTATTTTTCCGCAAATTATTATCATAATCGTTTCCAAGAATAATCTTTGGATGGGACATGTTATTTTAGATTGCTTTATAATGTAAATATTTTTGTGTACATTACTTGATTTTATAGAATAATTAAATCGCCAGGAATTTATTAATATCTGGCACATTAGATATATATATATTTTGTGATTCTTTAAGTCTATAAAGGATAATTAATATATGATGTGCAATCTTTTAAATGTATTACACTTGTTTGCATTCTTTATAGCCAATTTTAAAATAAGGTTTAATGATATTTACCTTGAAAGGGTAAGAGCTTCTTTGTTAAAACTGATTAGCGACTGGTGCTATATAAAATTATAAATTATAGAATTCTGATTCCTTAAATTATACAGTTGAATCAAGATAATCGAAGTCACTGTTTATTCTTGTGCTCAGATAAACTTAGCAAGATTACATCGTGCAATGCACTTGATCGAATTTAGTTATATTATATATTTAATTTTTGGTAAGTGGTAGTTTTACCTATGTAAATGATTTTTTTTTAATTCGGATAAAGTTCCCGAAACTTACATTCTCGAATTATATTTGATTTGCAATTATTATATAGATTTTAGATTGTAGCTTAATACTAAGAATTTATATAAGTCAAGTGAAAAGTTTTCAATTTACAATTTCGACTAACCAAATCGAAAAGTAGAAAGGAGCTTCAGATAAGATTTAGTAAATTGTAATGATACATATTTTTATTTTTGTCCCTTACCTCTGAAGAGATGTATAAACTCATCTTCAGAAACAGAGACATTACTTTGATAAATTTTGTATTGTGTAATGTTATACAGAGCTCGCTATGAAGCATTGATATAAAGATAGATTTTTCAAGAAAGGAGAAAGTTTTTATACAAAATATGTACTAACTGTTACTAGAAAAATTTATTAACGAATCTTTGTTTTATTTTATCTTTAAATTGCTTTTCCTGTGCAGCTTCATCAATCATGGAATAGCAAGGGCCACATATACATACATATTGCTCAGAAGTTTTTGTTGCACTTTCGTGAACTTTGCAGTACTAAATAAACAAATTTTATACTCAATATTCACGTGGTAGATTTTGCAATATAATTACTATTACCAGATTGTCTGACAAGACTATGTCTAAGGATAAATCTAAACATATGTGAAGCATGTGCGTATAATTAATGGTTAAAGGCACCATGATACCTCAGCCACAGTGGCAGGTATATAGAGCAGAATTAGTACCATTTTATAACAAATGTATTTTACATTAATATAAGTTGCACATACGTATTCTTGTGAAGAAATTAGCATTATTGAAAAATATCAATACTTTATTCGATTATGTTTCACTACTATTAACATCAATATTGAAAAAAAAAAAAAAAAATACGAAAATTCTATGCCAAGTGCTATTGGACGATATAATATATGTTCAAAAGATATTTCTTTTATGTGATTATATATAAGTAAGCGTGGCATTGAATAACAGCTTCGTATTTTTATAATGTCTCTCCAATGAGGATATGTAGAAAGTAACAAATTTAATTCTACATTTTTGATACCAAAATGTGATATTATCGTTAATGTAAAAGTTTGCAATTGACCGTACATTTTCAAGACAAAGTGTTCTTTCATGGTATTAAAATATTCTTGAAGGAGTATCCTTTTAAATAGAAAATCTTTAAATCTGATTACGAAAATGTATGGTTCAATTTAATATTTAATTAGAAAATTATTATAACAAATCTTTTATAAAAAAAGAAGGGAAATGCACTTGGCATAGAACAATAATTTATTTCTTATATGCCAAAGTTTATAATTGTATTCAAAGTATAACATTAATTTATCAATTAAGATATTGTGTTAAAATACACGTTATTTATGTATTGTTCTAGAACGCTATTTTAGCCCACTATATATACATATATTTGTATATGTATATTCGGTTTTGCAGAATTGTATAAAAATAAGTAAATGTATGCAAAGGGTACCATAACAAAAGTAGAAAAGTTAAAGGTTACTTGTACGAGTTATATTTCTGAGACACGCGATGTCGTACTTTGATTATAATGTTCCGATATATACAATTTTTTATTATTGTTTATTATAAATAATTGACAAGTGCTAGTCATAAACATTGCGTCTTAAGTTGGAGTTCAGTATTGTTTACTAATAAATATCAATTTACTTCCAAATATTTGTATTTATTTTTTTATCTTTTTCAAAGATATAATCCAAACATATTTTCAATAGAAGGGAGCGCTAAAACTATGTAAGTTCTTTGTTGTTATTTTAATAATTATTCTTTCTTAAATTATGATTTTATATTCTTCAATTTATTTATTCTAGTCTAATATAATTTATCACCAAGTTCGATGGCTATTAGAGTGAAGGATGCATGATAATCAGAAACCTATCACAAATCTTTCAATTTTGTAAATATTTAAAGTAATATGAGGTATGCTTTCCAACATGCACAACAGAAGTGTGCATGACTTATTGAAACATTAACAGATGTATTACACTACAAAAAAGAAAAAAAAAAGAGAAAGAAAAAGAAAGAAAAAAAAGGACAATCTTCGTTTGCTTTTATGATAAAAGAACTTTAAGTTTAAATTCAAAAAAATATCCTACTTTTATAAGCCCTTTTCATCTACAATTAAGTTTCTATAATTTTGTAATGGTAACATTAATTTTACTATAAGTTTTGAATGTACAAATTTCGTTACACTCCACAAATATCTATAATGTACTCATCCAAAATGTTATTTCAGCTTCTTTTTGTAAATATTTTTCAATATCGCAATAAAATGATTTAACAGAGAATTGTTTACTAATGAATACTTAGTACTATGTTCGTAATTGTAATACATTCATTATTTACATAGTTTAATTATACGTAATTTGTAATTCATTTGCACAACTCAGATTTCCCATATCTTTGAGCACAAGAAAAAATTTTGTTCATTACTTCATTAACTAATTCAGTCAAAGGTACTCTAAGTGTAAACAAATGCATATGTATTTGATTACCCATGTTTGTACGGCAATGTTGAAAATAAAATACATTTTTTAAGACTAATATCCTGAGTTGTTAATTCGTTTTTAATTCAATACTTTTACCACTATTACACATGACCGTAAAACATGTTTGTAAGTACATATCACATTCCAATAAAATTTTAATTCAAACATAATATGTATTTTACACTGGATCGTATGATATTTTAATTACAATTTTGTTTCCAATAAAGTATTAAACATCTTAATTTAAGGTGGAATACCAAGTGTTTTTCTAACTAGCTTTTGGGCGATTTTTTCAAATTCTGCGCGATCTTCTCTCCACATTTTAGCTGCATCAACATTTGCTCCACTTTCATCATTTGGCTCTGCTAACATACTTACCACACTTAACAATATCTTTTCTACACTTTGAACCGGACTCCACCTTTCTGCACTGCTTTCATAGCCCATAGGATCGTCACCGGGTGCATGTAATATACTTATACATACTCTACCATCTACATAAACTAAAGAAAGGTAAATTCTTGTTAATTTTTGGGGATTCACGATGAATCAACATAGTAATTTGATATTTCAGTAAAAAAAATCTTACTATTTGGATGGAACATTTCACAAGTGAATTGCATCTTTGGCGGACTTAGTGGGTAATCTGGTGGAAATATAAGTTTTGCTGGAAAAACACCACCTTCAAAGCATGTTCCTTCTGGTCCACTGTAAACATGCATGCATGACGCATGTTGACGTTCAACTTGTAAAATTCAAAAGAAGATGGAAATATGGGGCAGACATTTTATTATGAACACGTTATGCATAAAAACGAATTTTTGCGAGTGAGGAAAAGATTTTTATAAATAAAGAAAACAAACTTTTATTGCTTAAATACGTACGTGATTAAGGCTTCCCATTCGAAAAAATTTTCTTCATTTATTGGACCAGCGATAATACCTTCAGGTGGATTTAAGGTTAACTCTGCAAGTTATGCAGTACTTGTTACATTATCGTTTAAAATCAAATAGAAAGAATAGCAAAAGGAGAAGTTTTATACGATTTCTTTAGTGTAGTGTCAACTGCAAGAAATTAAATTTGATTCTCACGTTTGTACTCTGCCATCAATCGTCTCAGTGCAGAACCCGCCATTGTTTTGGTCATAGGGGTTAATAACGGCGATTTAATGAAACGTCAAAAATTGAATATTAGGTTAAAACTGGTTAAAGTAACAGACAGACAGAGAGAGAGAGAGAGAGAGAGAGAGAGAATCATTGACGCATTTATACGTAATTAAAGAAACAATTAATCGTTTTATATCTTATATTGTTCTTAAACTGGAACAATGACAATGTAATGTTTTAAATGGCGACAGAAGAACATAAATATTTAGCAGATATTATAAAAAATACACATGCCACGTTGCGACAAGAAGCTCAGGATTACGGTCCTGAGATTGCATGGAAACGACACATATGTCGTAAAGACATTTTGCAGGTTTGTTTAATTTTTTTTATAAATATTAAGATAAAATAATAGTGGTATTCGCGCGTAAGATATTGCAAGATAACCTTATGTATGTGTTTTAGAAATATGCTTCTTGTATGGTAAAATTGGCAACTATCCACTGGATGGAAAATAACTTAAACACCAAGAGTTCAACGTATTCGAGAATAGAATGGATCAAATATCAATGTGAAGAATATTTTTTAAACGAAGGAAGACAGAAATATGATTTGAGAGAAGAAGATATTAAACTGAAAATAGACACAAATTTGTCAAAAACTGAAGTTGCCATAAATTGTACTGTAAATATTAAATGTCAGGAAAATCAAATATTGGAAAACTTCGATAATGATCTTCAGAAGTCAGTTCAAAAGATATTATTATTGGATGTAGGCAGTTGTTATAATCCATTTGAAGCTCTAGATATATTTGAAGTAACTGCAATAGATCTAAGTGGTATACCAGATAAAGTTTTTTGTTGTGACTTTTTAAATGTTCAAATTGGACAAGAAACATTATATTCAAATGATAAAGAAGAAATTTTGCAATTGCCTGAAAACTATTTTCAGGTAGTTGTATTTTCTTTATTTTTGGAATATTTACCCTGCCCAAAACAAAGATATTTATGTTGTAAAAAAGCCTATGATTTATTGCAACCAGGTGGTATACTTTTTATCATAAGCCCTGATTCAAAACATGTTAATGCAAATGCTAAGATCATAAAATCATGGAGATACGTCCTGAGTAAATTAGGATTTATGAGAATAAAATACGAAAAATTGCAACATATACATTGCATAATATTCAGAAAATGTGTGTTTAAACATGTTGCATCAAGGTGGGCGAATTTGCAAGTACTGCCGCAGGATGATCCTTTATTTTTAGATGATACTTCAATTTATATTCCGCAAGATTTCCGAGATGTATCTAACAAAATTAAAGGACGAGATAAACAAGAGTACGATACGAATGAAGTAATGACTATGTTCAATGAATTACCTTTTGAGCAAATGTAACACAAGCAAGATTAACGGTTAATTTTTATTTTTTAAAATTGTAAACATAGATAAAACTCTGATAAAGAATTGCGGCAAAAAATAAATATTGACATTTTTAACTAGTTTTGATGAATCTTATTTTTATTTTTTCAGATTGTGTCATGTTAATTCTAGCGACGGAAATATTTTATGGTAATTTTTTTTTTTATGTTATATCTGGTTACGTATAGGGACATACTTTCATATAGTTTCCTAGAATTCATCTTATACATTTTACACGCCATTTTGAATGTTCTTTTCTAACTTCTGTTCGTTAGGTGCACACGTGGTGAGATTACTTTTACCGTTTATGATATTTGATATCGTATTTTTTATTAGCTGTAACGTCTAATAAGGTAGATCGATCAAGTATTTCGTTAAAAGAAACCGAAGAATTTAGCAAATTTTTAATAAATTGAATAGAAAATACTTTATCTTCTTTGATCACTGTATAGGTTATCATGCAGATGCCAATTTTCATATTTATGCATGTACATAGGTAAGATTAATGCAAAATTTTAATATATATATAATTCTTTCAGATCGTTCAAAATGTCGTCCCATTTAAATTGGATGATTATTCGCAATAATAATGCATTCCTTTTGAAGAAACGTAACATTAATAAACCATTTTCTACGGTTTGTATTACATATACACTGTTGTATGATCGAACGATTTTCTTTTCGCAGCTAATGACTTTCATGAGAATTTATAGTTTGACGTGTGATATGAACTTTCAGGAACCAAATAATTTGAACAATTTGAGTAGCTACCGTTATTCTGGTTTGATTCATAGGAAAAGCGTAGGTGTTGTTGATACGGCTGATAAAAAAGGATTTACTGTAGTATATAAAAAAGCTAAAGCTATGAACAAGCCTGCAAAAGCTACGGTTAGGTGTACAATGAAAGCCGGAGCTCGTCGTTCTCTATATAAGTTGAAGCGATTGCTTACAAAGAACAAGTATCGTGTAGACCTTACAAAGGTAAATTAATTTGGAATAAGAAGTAGAATATATTTATAACCTATTTAAAAGAAGTTTTAATACACGTAATATTTTCAGGCTGCCTTGCGTCGCGCTAGTGCTGTGTTACGTTCTCAGAAGCCTTTACCTGCTAAGAAGACCCGTACAACCAAAAAGGCTGATTAATTTGTGTACATTAATAAATATACATTTTAATGTAAATTTACAGACATGACATATACTGTGAAGAAGATTTATTAACTTATTAATTATTTCACCAAGATGTAACTAATTTAGTTGCCTACGATAATTGTCATTTATCGGGAGAAACATAGATACTTTAATTTTAATCGTAGTATTTCTTCTTTACAGTTATATTCAATATATTTATTTAAAAATTCCTATTAAAAAGATTGCACATAGATAAGCGTAAAAGATCGTACATACATTGTGAAAGGTGAGTTATCTAATCCGATATTCGATTTGGAAAATATGTTTAAGTTGATATTATTTATTTCAATTACAGAATTAGTATATTGCTAGGATATTAGGAAGGCATTTTTACTTAGGTAAGTTGCATCGTTTTTTTGGCTCTGACGACGATGTTTCTTTTAACCAGCAAGATCGATGATTGATATGGTTAAATTTTGTATTTGCTATCTGTAATACATGTCGTGGATATTATTTATATGTAAGCTTGAATAGAGCAATATCATTAATATTAACAATATTTCTAGGTTTAAATGCAAATGTACTTGGTTGTTCCGCAGCGTCTAAATCGAGCGAGTACAATTTTTTAATATTACGTTAATTAGTTTTCTCCGTGAGGTAATGTTACGACGAAACTTTTTAACCACCAAGATCTATGAGTGCCGTGATTAGTTATAGTATTTGCTAACTGAAATATATAAATGACAATGTTACTTTACAAAGATAAGAATATTGTTATCGTTAAATATAAATAATTTCAGGTCCATAGACTAAAAACGCTTGCGGAAGGCAATTATAGTAAAATGTAAGTATAATGTTTTATTAATTACATTATCTATTATTAAACTATAAATGATGAAATCTCGAACCACCAAGATCTATGAATGCCATGATTAGTCACAGTATTTGCTAACTGAATCGTATAAATGACAATATTACTTTACAAAGATAAGAACATTATTATTATTAAACATAAATCATTTCAGGTCCATAGACTAAAAACGCTTGTGGAAGGCAATTATAGTGAAATGTAAGTATAATGTTTTATTAATTAGATTATCTCTTATTAAACTATAAATGATGAGATCCCGAACCACCAAGATCTATGAATGCCATGATTAGTCACAGTATTTGCTAACTGAATCGTTTAAATGACAATATTACTTTACAAAGATAAGAACATTATTATTGTTAAATATAAATCATTTCAGGTTCATAGACTAACAACGCTTGCGGAAGACAATTATAGTAAAATGTAAGTATAATGTTTTATTAATCAGATTATCTATTATTAAACTATAAATGATGAGATCCCGAACCACCAAGATCTATGAATGCCATGATTAGTCACAGTATTTGCTAACTGAATCGTTTAAATGACAATATTACTTTACAAAGATAAGAACATTATTATTGTTAAATATAAATCATTTCAGGTTCATAGACTAACAACGCTTGCGGAAGACAATTATAGTAAAATGTAAGCATAATGTTTTATTAATCAGATTATCTATTATTAAACTACAAATGATGAGATCCCGAACCACCAAGATCTATGAATGCCATGATTAGTCACAGTATTTGCTAACTGAATCGTATAAATGACAATATTACTTTACAAAGATAAAAACATTATTATTATTAAATATAAATCATTTCAGGTTCATAGACAAACAACGCTTGCGGAAGACAGTTATAGTAAAATGTAAGTATAATGTTTTATTAATTAGATTATCTATTATTAAACTACAAATGATGAGATCTCGAACCACCAAGATCTATGAATGCCATGATTAGTCACAGTATTTGCTAAACTGATTAATTCGTACGAAAAAGTAATTGATAGAAAACGAGAAGTACAGTTAATATAGTTTGCGTTTTGTTTTTTTTTTTTTGTATAGACGATTGGGATCTAAGGATGATGCTTAAAAGTTAACGCTTCGCAAGAGAGGTAAGGAATTTACTTATCGATGTCCAAAATTAAATGATTTTCGCCTTACATGTCTATGCCGTCGTGATGATTCGATCACCAAGATCTATGAGAGCCATGATTTTGAATTTGCTACTTCTGAACATAGCGTATTTGACTTAATTATTGTACTTGTATAAAAGAAACAGTAGAAGTATATGTATTTTTTATATTTTGTGCAGGTTAATGATCGTAGGAGGACGACGGATACTTTTGGACTGAACTGAGAATACGAAAAAGAATAGCATAATAATGTAGCAGTACGATATAGCAATTCGATATATGTTTATTTTACATATGCTAATAAAAACATGGATAATAAATACGGCTTTCTTTTTACTTTTTCCTCTTTTAGAATCGTTACACGTAGTTGTATCAACATTTGTCGCAACAATTTATTGAAAGTGATATGGTTTCTTCTTCGGAATTATACATTTAGAGAGATCGCGATACGATACGACGGCCATCAACTTCTTCGGTACGACGCTCGTCTGCCGCGCAGAGTCGTTTGACACCAATCGTGACATTTATCTAAATTAAGCGAAATCCAATAACTATTTAAATTGGGAAATTGCACATTAGTCGAAAGATAGTTATGACGAAGTTTGCAGAAAGGCGAAGCAGAAGGACGTAAACAGTCGATTAAAGACGACAGTGTGTATGTACGGTTTTTACGATTGCCGATTTTAGTCGACGCTCGACCGTGAGCATATATTCAGGAGGATATATTCGGCGAGGTTAACAAGATTATAATGCACGAGGTCATTGATAGTTCATTTTTGTCCCTTATTTTTACTATAAAACTCTCGCGTCTTTTATTACTGGACACATTTGAAATTCCATAAAGAATCGAAGTAGATAAATTACATAAAAATTGTATTTTAATTTTACCCGATATGCTAAATATAACGTACGATATGGAACTGAGCAATATTAAATTTCGAAGTAAAGCTTGACAATTGATTAAAGACAATTGATTTGTCTTGAACTGTTTGATCAGATTTATGGAAGGTTCGAGGTAAGTTACTACGTTTGATTTAAACAGATTAAATGCTGATTTGATCAGCGAACGACTGAAACGTAACGGTAGTTCTTATTTTAGTATCGTTTGCCAAGGAATAGTAGGTAGCTTTTGAAAAATGATACCGATACCGACTACGCAAAAGATCTGTCCGATTTCGATTAAGAAAGATCAATCGAAGCTGGTACTTGTTGGCAATCGTATTTCTTACAAGTATGGACAGCGATAACTAATTTCGGTAACTGACTCGGAAGCGATTCAGCTTAAATAATAACTAGAAGTTTCGGAGTTCTTTTTTCTCATATTGGCAAAATATAAAGGCGTTTCGTTACCGTTGGATCGAAGATAAAAGTGTTCCGATGGCAAGTATCGATGCGATGCCCTTCTTTCCCAACAGTCGTATAATTTTCACAAAAGGCTGGGATATTTGCGCGAAGAATTTCAATTTCGTCAACCGGCGGTGGCTGCATGTTTAATACTTATTCGATATCGGCTTAATATCACATCGTGGTATTAGCATTTTATTAATGTTGGTCACGAGCGAAACGGCGGCTCTTTGTTCGAAACCTTTCGCAAAGAAAATAGTTTTCCGAGTTTGTACTCACGTACTAGCGTTCGTGTTTCATTAAAAAGAATCGCTGCTACGTTCTCGTCGTTAATCGGATTCGTTCGCGATTCCTTTAACCATGCTCGATAAGGAAACTCTGCTTTCGTTGACACGTTTCGAGGGAATGTGTCGTAGCCCGCGAAGGAATTTAACATTCGACGTAAGGATTTCAAGAGCGACGTTCGAAACTCGTAACAAAATAGTATCGATGACACCGAGTAGTGGCATCTTTTAAACTTTCGAAGGTCTTTATACAGGAACGTTCGAGCGTTGGATCGATGGAACTGTATTTTCGGCGCGTTAGGCGTACCAGGATCATTTCTATTATCCTTCGATCCCGTAATAGGCAGATTCAGCTATGGGATCACGTAGTGGCAAGGCTGAAAAGTTGGAAGAGAAGCGTCTCGCGTTTTTTTCCTCCTTTCGCCCCTGAGGAGAGTTTAACGAGACACCACTTTTCATAATTCGAGGAACGAACTCTATCGTTTTTCCGGCGAGGAGCGCGCGTGAGCCTCGATCGATTTTCTTAACCGTCTTTTCTCCCGTGCCTCGAAGCTGCTCTCGGCCGCAAAAGAAAGAAAATAAGGCTGCAATGACAGAAGGTTTCACGGTGGGGCAGACACTGCTGCCTGCCTGCCACGAGCACTTCCAACCTTCTACCCTATAGCCAAAGAGTATCCGGACTGTGAGAAGGACGAGGACGGACGGATGGCAGGTCGGCGTGCGAAAAGAGGATGGAACGGCGAGATGACGAAAAGAGGCAGGGAGAGAGAACGACGGAGAGACATAGCGATGGAAAAAGAGAGAGAAAAAAAGAAAAGAAGCGCGAGGGGAGGAGAAATGGGAAGAAGGGACGAGAGAGGAGGACGGACGAAGACGTAAGTAGGTGGAGTGGTGACGAAAACTGAGAGGGAGAATTGGGAAGGGGACAAGAATCAGAGGAAGGAAGAAGGAATGGGGGGAAAAAAGGGAGAAAAGGATGGAGAGGTTAGGCGGTGTTCTGGTAGACGAGGAAAAAAGAAAAGAATCATGAATAATGCAAGAGTGAAAGCCGGTTGAAACAATTGCTGGGCGTCGCCCTACTCCTGAAATTACATCATCAGATTTTCCGCGAAATTAAAACATTATATATTCCACGGTCTCAGGCTTCTCTCGCTATGGCCACTCGTCTTCTTCTGTCGGACGTTGCGCTTCTCGAGCGGTTCCCTATGACGTGGGCGGACAAAAATCGTCGATCGTACGTACGTTCGCGCGGCCACACCGCGGTAATAGCGCTACGCGAGCCACGCGAAATATCCTAAAAAGAAGTTGCCTCGAGTTACCAACGCCATTCGCCTTATTCCCATCGATTTTCTTCTCCTTTGATCATTTGTTTTAGTATCTTGTATTAACGCGTAAAAGATCAAGGTAATTGCGGCGAGCGAAGACTAAAAAACCTTTGAATCGGCACGTTTAATGCTCGTCGTTACGAATTCGAAGGAGATAATCTTTAAGATAATCGACAGCAACTGGGGAAATTATACATATTTTCACGTTGCAATTGAATGCAATTTACCAAGGAATTCTAAGTAAGTTAAAGATAAGAGTTCTGCTGTAAGTAGCATTATGCTAGATGTTCGTACCGTGCGGTGTCCCGATGCCGGGAGACCGAAAACTTTCTGCAAATATTAAACGATCGACGGCCGGAGGTGTGCAAGTTCGTTAGGCCATTAGAAAGTTTTCCAGCTACGTGGCTCGATTTCCCACTGTTTATCGTTCTCGCGCGCTTAAACGTATCCTTAATTCTTTGCGATTTCAAAATACCCGCTTCGAACTTTAAACGTTTTCAACTTACAGCCTTGACATTCGATGCACCGTTGGACCGGTTTCGCTTGGAAACGAGCTTCGGAAATTCGCTATGTTAAAACGTCGAGTACGAGGATTTTATTTAAAAGCGCCGCTAGAAATTCGTATAAATCCACCAATTGGCTAGTTCGAAAGCTTACCGCGATTATCAGGATGAAAAAGAACGATCGCCGTAAAACTCCTAAACGAATTTCGAACGTGATCGATTATCTCGTTATACGGTGTATCGAGATTCCGTGAATTATGTGTTTACAGTCGCCTGATTTTTATTGGGCCGATATTTATGCACGATATAAAACGCTGCTTATTAATGCAAACAAGTTATTAAAATATCGCGTGATTGCGTTTTATTCGATGACGCATTTTCTTCGAATTTATGCGTTATTTTTCTAGCGGGAAAAATCTAGATCGATCGAAAAGCGAGATCGTTTCCGAGTAATTCAAATGTTTACTATATCGCTGGCACGTTAACAGAGGGTAAGAGTACAAAAATATGATTTACGAGCTATCGAATCTTGCGGTGATTCCCAAACGTTTGCGACGAGCAAACGCTCACAGATTTATGGACCGATCGGCCAGAATTATTATCCGTAATTTGATAGAAATACAACGACGTGCACGGGGCAAACGCTGATCGATTGTTTATAATTAATCGAGCATTTCACTAGTCTCTCTAATCGCGCTATTACGCTATTATTATTGGCGCAGTGTGCGTATTAGGCGAGAACTAGCGGTTGGCTTTATCAACCCACTAAATATTACAATAATAAATCCGTGTGCCTACTTTGTTGCAGCGCGCTCTCAACTTTACTACGAACAGATAGCTTAAAGCTTACAGCGATACGCATATTTGTCGAGAAATTAGATTCGAGTAATTTACTCTGCGCGGTATCGATAATACGCGATGCGAGTAACAAGGCGATGTAAATACGATCGAGAGAGAAGAACAGATACGTAGACTGTTGAGAAATAGAAAATTTCATATACATGGTCGACCTTGCGATTTCGAAAGGCGCTACGGGATGTGTATCGATGGGACTGGGCCTGTACGTATAAAGCGTTCGATATCACCGAGCGGAATACACGAAAATATCGATGGAGATTGATAAAATATTGACACTGCATTAGGGAACGTGCGCGAGAAAAAGGGCGCCGTTACTTCGCTAAACGCTACATCGAACGACGTTGACGTTCGATGTACCGGCGAAAAATAAAGTAAAATCGAACGTTCACCGTAAACATCGGACGAGACGTTTATCCCTAGCTTATACGTCACGCGCAAATCCGTATCGATATTATTTCGCCAGTTTTCTTCGTTTCATTTTTATTAGGAAGCGCTCTATCGTCCGTGTTAGCTCGATCGCGACGTCCACCACTGTCCATTTATTTGCAAATTATGGCCACTAATCTGGCGCTAAAGGGAAGCAAAGTTTTCTAGATGGTCGTGTGGAAGAGCGCGATGGTGCGCGCGCTTGTACAGCCGACTCACACCGACGCGCTCCACCGAATCTCTGTTCCACTCTATGACCCTTGCCCGGTACCTCAATGGTGTTGATTGCTTATCTGAATATGCATAATCGTGGCGATAATGACAGCGCTCGGCCAAACTTCGGATGCGTCGCGCATATGTAACTAGAGAGCAATTCCCTTATGCCGTATCCACCGGATCTGATCGTGGACAATGAAACGGTTCCGGTACCGTTGCCGGCTGTTACGGCCCGTTTAATCGTTTCGAGCAAGATAGCTGGTTCGGTGTCCTTCCTTTTCCTTCCTTTTCCTTCCTTTTCCTTCCCCTTTATTTCCTCCGATTCTCCTTCCGCGTACGAACGCTCGTATCGTCTTTCTTTCTCGCTACTTTTGCTTTTTTAAGTAAGACGAACTTCGTTTCCAGCGTTCGCCGGAGAGTTTCTTATTGAGAGTTCGCAGACACTCGAGAACCGAATCGAAGGATAAGTCGAAATTACAAATTCGAAAGTTTCCCGGTCCTGCATTTCAAGTTCGAGCGGTCTCGAACGTCCTGAACGTTCGTTCGCCGCAGTTCCAAGCGCGTCCGATTCGGAAAAACCGACTGGACGCTATCTCGCGTGTGGGTTGCGGCTAAAGGGACGAACCCGAGAACGTCGATAACCTTGTTTTCGGTGGTTCGCCGAATTTCACATCGACCACGGAGTCTCGACGGTTTCTCAGTTTTACGATATCGCTCTTGAGAAACTAGAGAACGCTCGATCGTTCCCTCTGTTTCTCGGACCCTCCGTTCCTTCACCGAACATAACGCGAATTTTCCAACCAAACGTTTTATTTCGAGAGACGCGTAGCGAGTCAAGCTCGCGTTACAAGATTAGTTCTGTTTTGAATAGGTACGTCCGGTAGTTTTGAAAGAACGTCCCGAGGCTAAGATAGACGTGGCAGAGAACGAGTGGACAAACAGTAGACGTAAACGCCAGAACAGTATCGAACGAGACGTACAAGTCGTTACGCTGGTTTTCCATAGAAATGTTTTCCATAGAAATATCTAGGAGAATGAAATACGCTTATTTTACTTCTTAGTTCTTTGATTCGTTTCATGTTCCCTATAAAAAGAAAAAAAAAAGAAAAAAAAGGAGAAAAAGAAAAAAAGAACTTTCCCAGTTTAAGACTCAAAGTATAAGCTAGCCTTGCAAGGATTCCAAGTTTCAAATGGAGTTCTTACTTTAATTTCGTGGCGGAGACCTACGACGTCGAGATTCTCGATTTCGAATTTACGCGTAAGAATTTATAAGAATCTCGTTCGGAACGAAATTCTTATAGCCACGGCGTAAGATGTAACGTCAAGGCCGGAAAAAGAATATTACCGGATTCTCGTTTGGGACTTTCGGTAGATTTCTCGTCTATAAGTTGCAGTCGCCAGTGATTTAATACGACAGCATCCGAGGGACGAGACGCACGAGGAAAAAAAACTTTTCTTTCTTCTCGTCTTGTCATCTTGTCACCGAGATAAAATTCGATAAAATTTGCTGGCCGTTGCAGAAATCTTTGGACGTTGATCGGTCAACGGAGTTGCGCGACCAACTTTCCTAATTTTGATGAGAATATCTGAAACGTAACGCGATCGTAAATCCGTTACACCAGTAATTTAAATTCCTTTATCTGCGCTGCTTCGACACGATGCGTTCGTTGCGAAGAGATTAAAAGTTTGCCGGAGTAATTTCGATGAAATCTCGCGGGGCAGGCGGCGTCGTCCGATGTCTCCGGCTGCCTGGAACAACGGTTGCCGGTGCACGCGCGTCCATAAATTCTGGAAAATAGTTCGTGTAAATAAGGTTACAGGGTGGAAAAGGAGCAGCATCGTTTAAATACTCGAATTATCTTCTTCCATTGCGAGCGCTCATCTTTTCTTCTCTCGCTGATTCGACAATTCGATCGAGAAGCGTTTCGGGCAAAATTTGCCCCGATAAAACGATAAACTGTACAAAATGTCGAATAATTTAGAACAATTTAAATTCAAACTCTCGTACGTATATCGGGAAATCGAATCGCCTACGAAGAACGATTACGATCGAAATTACGTTCTTCGAATCTTCAAACACAGTGTCCATGCGGAAAGTTCCGCAGCGGTGATTAATAGCGATTAGCATAGATTAGTAGAGGACGATTGGCAGCGTCAATTACCCGATTTCGCGTTCATCGATAACGTCCGTTGTCCGTAAATTATTTACGCGATGGCGGCGTAATTAAAGGGCAATCGCGTAATTGCAGACGCGAAACGAACGCGATCGATCGGCAAGAATCTTATCACCGAGACATTTTTGCGTTCACAGACGATCGAACGGTCGGATTTCTGATGGAAACCGTTCGGACAGGCATCCCCCTTCGAACCAAGTTCTAATAAATTGAAAACGAACGAGGTCCGAACGTGCGGCAGGACCGTCGCGATTTTGTATCGAATATTCCACGTACAAATTCGAAGCGGCGTATTCAAACGATTTTAATAACGTAATCGCGCGTGTGTAAGCGAAATATAAAAACAAACGCGGCAAGATGACAAATATAGAACGCTTTTTGCATCTCATGTTCGTTCCACGTTTCTGCGTCAGCCGAACAGAAATTGACTTTTGTACGTCGGCGATTTTCTGACCTTTGGACGAACGTTGAACGTTGAACGCTGTTCGTTCTACGCGAATACGCGACGTTTAGTTTGCGAAAATTGCGAATCTTTGACTCGAGAAAGTACGAAATGGAAAGAAACGCTTCCGAATATGTAAACCGTAGAGGCAGAAGTAGGTGTAAAGTGCCTGGGAATATTTCTAGCGATATTTATTAAGTAAGAGTACCGAATGAATCGACTACGAGCCTTACGCGCGATCGATAACTGGCGGCAACAAGCGAGATAATTTTCCAAAGTATTTGTCGCGGAAACGAATTAAACGCCAAGGACGCCAGGACTCGCTAAACGCGGCACTTTTTCGACCGCGTTAACCGTGTTTTACGTTTTACTCGGTTTTAATAGAAATTAAATTACCCTTCGACTTTGCTGTAACGCGATTTACACGGCGCAAACCTTTTATTTCCTTATATATTCGAAATAATACAACAACTACTTAATTTAATTAGGTCGCTGGAATATTAGAAAATGTATCTTGTTAATGGCACTCAGCGCCCTTTGTAACTGCCCTAGCAAGCATTATAACGATCTTGCCGAATTAATTGCTTCGAGATCAAACATTTTCGCGCGAACGAGCGAACAAATGCGCGTTTTCTTTGCGCGTAAAGGCCAGGCCTCGGTCGGATTACTTTGGCGCAGCTTCGTATCGTCAAAGCGAACGAATCGCATCGACAAATAGCCATTCGCGATTCTTAGAAATAACGTAAACGACGAATCATCGTGCCGATTCCTCGTATACGGTTCGCGAGTCCGATCTCGCTTCGACGATTCTCACGTACAATATCGAAATTCTTTTACCTTACTTCGTTACTTCACTACGCAATTACCCGCTTCGTTGATCGACGCGTTTCGAATCTTTTCTAACATCTGATTCCGATATCTATACCTATGAGTTCTATAGCGAATTCGCCGTGACAAACCGTTAGACGTAATTACAAGAACACAGAGAGGACGAGGCAGGTGGACGAACGTATTTCCTGCGATAATGGTATCGTTATCGAAACTCGAGGCACGCACCGCAGTTTCGTTCGTTCGATAGTTTGGTAATAAAATTACGATATTTCGTAATAAAATTACACAGCGAACCAATTATCCGAAAAATTTGAAGCTTTAACGGATAATCGACGAGACGGTTTACCCATATTTCCACGCTGAATCGCGAAACATTGGAAAAGAATCGCGATTCATCCTCAGGTTGATAACGTACGCGCAAATAACTCCATTATTTATGCATTTCTTTCGTCATTTGGTGAAAAAACTTCTGAAAAAGTGCTTCGAAGAAATCACGACCTACGTAAGCGTTTACCTACGTACATTCGCGCAACTTGGAGCGATCGTTGTTATTAGCACGGTTGGCGGCTGCGATATTTGCTCGCGTATTGTTATCAGTTGCATAATACGATATTTCTTTTCCACTTTTCGTGAGAACCATTTCGGATTTATATTTGGCCATTTCCTATTATATTAGGATAATTCACGGCCGTCCAGACCAGACGCGTCTCGTGTATCTTTGGTCCAACGTTCTTTCCTTCTTCGTGTTTATTATATCCGACGTATTCTCGCGAAAAACAAGCAACGTTATTTTTCTGGCAAAAAATCATCACGCAACAGAGCTACTTATCCATTAACGGGCACGTGTCGTCGCAATTCTCAGAAGGTGTGGACTGCGTTTACCTTTCGTTTCGTCCCGTCCCGTTCCCTTCCATGCCGGTGGTTCTGTCGCGTCGTTCCGCCGTTCCTCGTCTCGTCCGAGTCCACGCGACCCTCCGCGGAAGCCGAAGCAGGACAGCCGCCGGCAACGGCAGCGGAGGTGCGAGAAAGACGACTAAAACCGATCCGACGAATTCGGAGGCTGGGCAAACGGCCGGGTATAAAACACTTGATCGACGCCGAAGCCAGCATCAGTCACGCTTAACTTCGTTTTCCTGCACCACACCAGCTGCAAACATGAAGGTAAGCGACACTTTTTCCTTTTCTCGCCTCTTCTCCCACGCTCTGTCCTCGCCTCGGCCTCTCCCCATTTCCTCTTCTTCAGTTTTTCCATATCTTTCTTTCCTTTTCGCTTTTCCTTCGGTTTTTGCATCGGGTCTTGCGCTTTGTACCACAGCTTGCTCCAATCTCTATGGCACTCGATCGACCTTGCTTCTCTCGTTCAAACGTAAATCTAGCGCCTGTTTTTGCGCTGCAAGCCGACTCGTTCTCGCGACGTATTCTCACGTTCGCGTAAGTTTAAAAGTCGAATCATTGGACGAACAGAGGTGCCGGAAAATATACCTTTACGTCGGAAAATTACCGACGTAATTCGAATACCTCGGAGGATCGTCCGGGGCGATTAACGCCGTGCAAAACCATTTAACGCCGTGAACGTCTTTCGCGACTTAATTGCGAGTTATCACGCCGGAAGAAGATCGTCAGGCCATAAACAGGCTACACAGGTACGTTTAATTTGAAAAAACGCGTTCGCTTGAATTCGCAACACGCGCCACAGCGAACCCGCCCTCCGTTCGTTTCGCAGAAAATTCACGCGTGTCCCATAAGGGAACACGTAAGGGAAATAAGCGGTGCCGCTGATAATAATATTTTCCGCTGAGCGACCAAGGCCGTCGGGACGACTATCGTTCGCGCGCAACACTTTCTACTGAAATTTTAGCTCGAGCAATCGAAATCGGTCGGAGCATCGAGCGACGAACAGATTCGGATATGACGGACGTTGCGAAATCGCTTATACTCTCTTGTCGATTCAGAAGTAATTCGACGTTCGAGCAGATCAGCTGTGAACAGCGTCGATGAAAATTTGCCGAACGTATCTCTGGTTTGCAGCGTGGAACGGAATAACCGTGGAACAACGGTGGTTCCGAGGAACCGAACCTCGAACCGTAGCTGGGAATCGCGATGGTTCGGTCGGCGGTATTCGTTTGCACGCGTATCTGTCCCACGCTCGTACGAAATTAACCGAGAACACGGCCGGCCTTTTTTCAACCGGCAAAGATTTTATTTCGTCGACCGTTCTAGCTTGACTAGCGCAGCCAAGCCTTCGTTTCCGGCCATGGCCTTTTATTTGCTTCGTTCTTCGTGAAGTTTGCTCAAACATCGACGCCGTTAGTCTCTCCATAGTTGCATAGATCGGATCGCAGCGCAGTGGAAAAATGCCCGTTGACATTCGTCTAAATCGGATCATCGTTTCGCCGGAATACTTTAATCCGGGGAAAGCCGCACGTTTCTATTCACCCTCGTTGATCGATCTTTCTAATCCTCTTCGGCGAATAGATAGGAAAATCGCACTTTCAATTTCAATTTCTCCCGCCGATTTATCGATGAAAATCGGATTGGACGCGTCGCGAGATGGCCAGCGGACAATGGCAAATGAATTTCGCACGCGTTCACCGCCATCTTTTCCAAGCGATACGAGAAAGAACAGGAAAATCTCTGGTCGCGTGCAACAACATGTCTGCGGTAACCGCTACGGGTACGATCGAGCAGCCTGATAAGAAACTGGATTCGAGCTGATCGAACGCGATTCGCCCGCCATTTTCGTTCTATCGCCGTTCGTTCGATCTTCGACGCTCGTGGTTTTAATCTACGTCTAATTAGAGGACTTTACGCGCAGCTCGTTAATCGTCGGGAATTAACGCGCGCCGTTTCATCGGATATACGATTTCGCCGCTTTGACGGCGTGTCCCTCGCATCGGCGTTTTAATCAACCACGAGGTTAATCGCGCGACTATTTAAAAACCATCGATTAGTCCGGGATAGATTCAGCGGCGGTATCCGGTCATCGTGATTCAGCGGTATCGCGCGAAAGAGGATATTTGCATTCGTTATGGTCGGATCGATGTATCGTTGTTAGAGATTTCGTAGAATTTAATTTGCGAACGACGAATATCGCTTAACGTTTTGACAGTTTGACTCGTCGGATTACCTTCCGCGATCCATTTACATTTATCGTTGTCAAAAGTTATCCGCGTTCGATTGCCAAGTACGGAGCACGGTTTCCGTCGCAGTTGGTAACAAAATTTTGTTCATCGAACGGCAGTCCGCTGTCCACGAAAAACGAGCAAAGAACCGAGGTGAAATTTATTCGTGAGAGTGAAAGGCGTTAGGAAGCATTCCTCGATGGTGCGATTGCGTCATGGGATTTATGTACTTACGTGTGCCGCTTACGACGACGACGACGACAACGACAACGACGACTACGACAACGACGACAACGACGACTACGACAACGACGACTACGACAACGACGACTACGACAACGACGACTACGACAACGACGACTACGACAACGACGACTACGACAACGACGACTACGACAACGACGACTACGACAACGACGACTATGACAACGACGACTACGACAACGACGACTACGACAACGACGACTACGACAACGACGACTACGACAACGACGACTACGACAACGACGACTACGACAACGACGACTACGACAACGACGACTACGACAACGACGACACGGCGCGACGGTGACACCAATTCCGTAATTATCGACATTACGCTGTTTAGAGAGCGGCGCTCGGTGTACGAGCATTCGCAATCGTGCCTCGGACTATTTTAGTCGAGCGACAGGACTCGCGAACTCTACTCTTCTTCCTCTTTGTCGTACAAGCAGGTTTTTACCAAAACCTTCGTAAGGATAAAACGATCGACGAAAGCGGTTGGAACGAAAAATAGCGCGGTAGCTGCATCGTCGATGCTTTCTTTTCGTGGAAAAGGCGCGAGAAAGAATTGGGTAATTTTTTTAACCGGTGCTTTTAATCTTGCCGCTGTGTCTGGAAAATTTAGCGGTACGAGAAGAATCCTTCTTTCGCGATAACAGCCCTTCGACGATAATGGCGTAAAATGTACTCGCCAGGGCACGTTTACCCTACCGAAAGACGTTTCTTCGTAACGTTGTAACCAATCGTCGACTACGATTTCGTTAACTAACCAACGTTCGATTTAACCATCCTTGTCCTTGACGCCGTTACGACTACGTTACGCACGAATAACAATTTCCGTGGATTAACGTTCGGTCCCGAGCGCGGTGCATTCGCGCTGTATCGTTAAGCGAGCGGTATTCGTCTTTTTCTCATCTCCTTCACCTTGGCCCGTTTCGAAGACGACGGATCGGTCAGCGGTAAGAAATTGACGAGCGAAATCCGGTCCGTGCAAACACGCTGCTATACGCGTCTTTACGAGCCTCTCGAGTCAGCGAAAGTACGAAAGACGAACGTTTCGTACAGACTGGGTTACGAAACAGCGAGTTTTCCTCTTTGTTGGCGATTACTCGTTACAGGCATCGGCAAGCATTTAGCAAGAAGGGAAATTTCAACGTTGCCGAACGAAATCCGCGTGTCCGACGATTAAAGAAAATTGAACGAACGACGAAAATTCTTCCGCCAAGTTGTAGTCGCAAACGATCCGAGTTATCCTCGAAACAGCTTTGCTCGGCCGAAGAATGCGCGTCGATCGTTAGCACCGGTGCACGCGTAGGTACGGAAACGATTGCGCAGGATTTATGGAAAATCGCGAGTCGGAACGGGCAAGGACGACTTGTTGTCGCGCGGTTAGCAGCTACAACGGCACGGCACGGCACGGCACGGTCGGGTGTGCGCGTTATTCGTGCATCTGGAGCGTAGAAAGCGGGATGCTCGATCAGGGCTCGTGTCGCTTGCGATCCGTTTAACCGTGAATCGTCGTTGCGTAATCCGGTCTCGCGTTGGGTCAAGCGCACGAACAACGAGCAGAGATCGCTACGACTAAGCAGCGGTTGTCAGCCGAGTCTAGATTTTGCGTTGTACTTAGACTTCGCTTGCCTCGGGTATACGCGCCGAGTCTTGGTCCGCGCGTTCCTCGTACCGAGCAAATTTCCGTCGAGCGCGGATCCAAGTCGGGTTAAATCTAGATCGGATCTCGGTTACATCGATGGAATATTAAATTTCGACATTATCAAGGTGGCCGGGAAATAGCAAGCCAGATTTCGTGTCGGCCGCGTCGCTTCCGAGATCTACTTAGCCAGGATCGCGTTACTAGTCGCGTCCTATCCATTGTCCACGATCAGATTCACGATCATCTTCTATTCTGTTACGCGCTACTCGACCTTTCGTCCGACTTATCTGGCCAACCTCGCTCACCTATCGTCTGTTTATACAGCGCGTCGCGACGAACGATCTCTTTAACCCCTTCCATTTTGTCACGCGCAGGCGTAAGTACGCATTTTTGAAAGAGCCGAACCGGTTCTCGTTGCACGCCAACCACTTGCTTGTGTTTCTCTCTGTCTCTCTGCCTCTCTCTCTCTCTCTCTCTCCCTCTTCCTCCCTCCCTCTCTCTTTTACTTTTCGTGCCTCGAATAAAAGACGTTTCGTCGCTGCAAGCGACAAACTCGACGCAGCTAAATTATCCCGTCTCTAGGCCGATCTCGGTGTACGTATTTTTTTAGCCCAAGTACGTTCGATCTCCAGGTTCTTACACATCTACGTCCAAGTCGAAGCTCGTACGACGCTCCGATAATAAACTTTACGAGCGTTTCTAATCCGAGAGGTAGCGCAGCTCGACTTCTCGATCAAAGTTCGAACGGGTTGTATTTAAAAGTCGTTGGATGTCACCGAATCGCGTAATCTGTTTTGACGCGATAGTTACCCGACAAGTTTCAGCTTCTCGACAAAGTAGCGGGAAAGTTTCGAGAACGTAACAACAGGCTACGAAGTAAAATATCGTTGAAACGTATCACAGCCAACTAGCTGCATCGGATCGTCGTCGCTGTAGAACGGGTAACTCGCGAAAGTCTCGAGAACGACGTAATCCCTCGATGCTCTTGATACCCATCGCAGTGTCGTGTCGTGCAGCACGATAACGGTTTTTCAAAGTCGCTGGAGTTTTTGTTATTAGCCAACAGGCTAACAGCTTCAGCCGCGAGAAAACACGAAGGACGATGGGGAGGAAAATGGGTGGTGAAGGGTTGGTGCTCGGTATCACGGCGTTACGTCGCTTTATCACGTACAATGCCACTTTATAAAAGACTCGCGCTTTTCTGTCCGGCTTTCGTATGCAGGTCGCGGTTGTTTTCCTGGCCATGTTGGTCTGCGTCCTGGCAGAGAAGTACACGACGAAATACGACAACATCGACTTGGATTCGATCCTCAACAGCGATCGTCTACTCAACAACTACGTAAACTGCCTGCTGGACGCCGGAAACTGTACACCCGACGGCAAGGAGCTTAAACGTGAGTCGATCCTTTAACGTTAACTTTAACTTTTAACGCCACCACCTACGCCTGGCCACCGTGCCGCCCTCCTTCGTCTCCAATTACATCGGCCGATCGGCGCACTGTCCTACGAGCGAAACAACCGTTTCCTCGCGAATCTTCCTCTCGAATCGGAGAACGTGAGGCGACGATTAAGCCGCGCAGAGAGTTATCTCTGGCTTTTCATTTTGCCGGAAACTATAAACCAGGTAGATGTAATTGCACGACGATGGAACGATACCGGTACCGATCGCATACGTTTGTCGTCAATGACAGACATAAACTCTACAGTTTACGAACACGAAATACGTGGAACCGTCAGTGAAATAACGGAAAATGCGGGAATAAGAGGAAGCAGGGATCGGTACACGGGACGAACGAAAAGGAAGATTTTCGTAAGAACGTAGCGTCGTGCCGCGATATAAATTGCAGACGAAAGTAGCAGGCAAACGTCTCGGCGTATTTTTCTATTTCACAGATCTCTGCCTTAACCCGACTATCCTTTCCCTCGGCGCGGCTTGTTTTATCGCGCAGACTCTAACGTTCCCCGTTACTTGGTCTTAGGGGACCTCTTGCCTCGAAATCCAATAAGCAACGCCCTCTACTTCCTATTTCTCCTGGTTGTTTTCGTTTCTCGTTTTCTTCTCATTGCCGTCCTGGCGGTCGCGCACCAACGAAACGTGCAGCTACTCGCGCGTCCGCCGTCTCTTCCGGTTTCCTCGTAGGCTTCCGTAGCCGAACGCCGCCGTTCCCGAATGCCGTCGATGGAAAGTTTGCGGGGCTGGCCGCGTTACCCATGTAATCGCCACCTATCTTTATTTCCTAGAAGAGATTCCTCTTGGAAATTAAAGTTGCGCGCAAAGGACAAAGTAGTTTGCGCTCTCGTTTCGAAACGACGTACAAACACGCGTTACGTCGCTCAAAACGTCAAGACTCGACACGGGAGGAGAAAGAGGCAAGATACGGTCGGTCGCGCGCATCTCTCCTTCGTTTTCCGTTCCATTATTATTTTCCGCGCTTTTCTTTTTACCGCGTCCGTTCGAATTAATCACGCACGCGGTCGTAACAATTCACGGAAATGTATCTCGCGGAAAGCGTGGAAAACGGCCGACTCGTGGCACGGTACGAACGGTACGATTCGGTTGCACGAATATCCGGAATCCGATCGTTTCTGATCGACTTCTAGCCGATTTGACCGCGTTTCCAATCGTTGTTTTCGAATTCGTTTCGCATTAACTGGTGCAATCGAATCTGCCGCTCGTCAGAGACGAAACGCCAGTTCGGATTAAATGTGATCGCGGACCGATGTTCGTTCGCGCCTCGAATAACATCCGGTTGTCGTCGGTGGACCACGCGCGACATTACCGCCCGTGAAAACGTTGGCAAGCCAGCCTCGCGGCTTTTAATCTTTCCACGTAATCCCGAGATAATCCGAAAGAACGATCGCTCCACCGATAAATATTCCATATCGATGGCGATTCGCCGTTCCGGCTTGCCGCCTAGGCGAAATAATTTTCCATTCGATCGAGATACTTGGGGTAAACGAGCTGCCGCTGTAACGCGCCCTATCGCGTAGCAAGACGGAACGCCGACTATCCGTTTAACAGTCGCTCTTTCTCCGTTTAACGGCGGCGAGTCGTTTCTCTTGCAACGACGTACGATAAGCTTTTTATTGGAGACGCGAAAGCGATGTACTCTGCCGGCGTGTTTCACCGACCCTTTGCTCGACTGTTTTTTTTCTTTTCTTTCTGCTCGTATGATAAATTATGCCGATAAATATATCGGGGAGAAAGGTCGGGGAATCGAGGCGCGAGAAGAGGGAGGAAATTTTCACGAGGTATTTGGATTAAAAAGCGGCGGCAACCAACAGGTTGCGATGCGCCGATAAGACCTCGAACGGTTCCCAGCCGGAGTCACCGGTTCCGGTCTTTGCATCTATGTACATACGCAACGGCTTCGTTAGAAAGTCGCCGTCGATCCCGTTGTCCGTCGATTTCGATAAAAGCGTTATCCCGGAGCGAACGCGAGATTCCGAGAGCCTGGCAGATCGTTGGAGCCTACGCTCCGCAGAGTTTCGACGCGAACAAAGTATATTTTTCGAACGAAACGGCGACGAACGATTCGTTTGCTGGACGAATTCGTAATCCCGGTATCGCGGACGTGTTTCACGGGAAACGCGTCGTCGATCCCTCGCGTCGACAGGGTGCTTCGCCTAAACGTCAATACGTATCGGTCCATCGAGACGGATTTCCCTCGTTCCGTTTTATTTTCTCCCTTACCGTGGAGCGTAGCGGATCGCGAGGGCCAAACGGACGGTGCTTTATCAGGCTGACGTACTTCTTGTCTCGGGAAATTCACGAACGATGAGCGCGCGTCGGTCTTCGGAGCAGCTGGCGTAAACGATGCCCGGGGAAAAGCGTCACGAGCCGATACGAGGGCCGCTTTTATATTCGTAGGAATAACGTACGTTACGAAGGTACCGATCGACGTACCGATCGAGAACGCCATATGGAAAAAATTATATCGAGACCCAGCCACCTTTTCTTCGCCAGCCGACTCTGCTGTCTGCCAGGGCAGCTCGGTCAAAGTCCGTCGAACGGCCGCCTTCTACGACTGTAATTCTTTCTTTCGTAACGCGTATTTCCTCGTTCGATAAGCTAATAATCTACGATTCAACGACTCTTTGCGATATCGTTACTCCTTCAGCCTTGACAAAAGCAGCGGAATCGTAACGAGTACACGGAAGGAAAACAGAATACTCCGTGGACTTTTTGCGCGAAAAATAACACGTATGTCGTACTTGTTAAAAGTTCCACTCGAGGGAAAGACGGAGGCGCAAAGAGGTCTTGGATGTAAAGTTTCGTAGACGCGTAAAGTACCGTGAGGTCAGCTTGGCACCGCTAAATTTTCAAGCAACGTCCCAAGCAACGTTCTTCCGTTAACGTTTCCGTTGGCAAACGTTGGTAACGGAGATAGTCGTCGAAAGTTTACGAAAGAGATCGCGCGAAAGATCAGCTCGGTTTTGCTTTAATTCGCTGGAAAGTTCGTTACGTGTATGGTCGCGGTATGGAATATCTTCGTCTCGTTTTCAAGGCGTTTTCAAGGCGTTTTCAAGGCGTTTCCAAGGCGTTTTCAAGGCACCTGCTTTCCTGTGTCCCCGAGTTTGTTTCCCCGAGGAACCGTCGTTCAAGAGGAAAAAAAGGGGACGGTAATCTTACTCTCGTTGGTATAAATAAGAACGCAGCTCGCAACCCGTTTAAAAGCACTTGCTTCTATTTTAGCAATGGGACTCGTCTTTACGTTCGCGTATTTTTCCACGATTTTCACATCGTCGAATCTCCTAATTACGCCATCGTCGGTCAACGATCGTGCGGAAATTCCTTATCCGGCGAAAACTTGCGCCGTGCTCTATCTCGACGAACGGAACAGCGAAAGTTGAAAAAGTCGTCGCTACGAGAGTTTGCCGATTACCTCTGTTCTAGAGTCGCAAGGATGCGCGTTATCAGGCCTTGTCGTTCCAACTAGCGATCGCAACCAACTAGCCAGACAGGCTGAACCGAAAAAGTTTGAACGAAAGGGCAGGTTCGGTGACAGGGGCGTGGAATAAATAGAAAATGGGCCAAGCACGAGCAAACTTTCGCCACGCGTAATCGAATTGTTCGTGTGATTTCAGAGTCCCTGCCGGATGCTTTGGCGAACAATTGCGATAAGTGCAGCGAAAAGCAGAGAGAGGGCAGCGAGAAGGTGATCCGATTCCTGATCAACAAGGTACGTTCACCGTCAGCCGCTAATCGAACGCAAACGCACCGGTCATCTGTCGCAGATGAGACACAGAGACGCGATATCGATTTGTCCTCGCTTCCGGATGTCGTAGAACCGGTTTCCCGTTCACCGAACGCCACAGTTTCGATCCTCGTATCCTCTATCCTGCGGGGATCTTGCGTTTCTTCGACCGATAATCGTTAACCCAGGCTCCGATTTTTCCGATTTTTCTTTTTTAAGCCGGTTAATTCGCTCCGCGTCCAACTTGGTCGCGTTCCATCGACCCCGAACTTTGCCCCCTTTGTGTCCATCTTGCTTCTTTCGTCGGTTCTCCGTGCATTTTTCCGCCGGTAACGTCGATACGATATCGTAATGGTGGGCGCTGTGCGCGTGATCGGGAATGGGCGGAGGCGGATGAGTCGCGGATGTCGAAGGGAGAGTACAGCCGAGTAAGTTGCGAATCTCTCGTTGTCGACACTCTAATTATAGTTGGTCGCGAATGTTTAAAGAGTTGGTAGAAGGTGAGAAAGGAGCAGAGACTTTCGAAGAAAATATTTTCGGTCGAGCGGGAATTTAATTCTCGCGGCCTTATCTTTGTCGCTGACTTTTAATCCGACTTGCGAATGCCGTTCTTGTTTTTACGCTTCGTTAACAGAGTCTCGCGATCGATTAATTTCGCTAGAGATAGAAGACGAATAGAAAAAGCAGCACGGTCGACGTACTTGAAAAATCACCATGTCACGGTTACGCGTCCTCTATCCTTGTCCCTTTTGTCACGGCGGATGTATAGCGCGGGGCGCTCCTCTTTCACCGCCTGCCGTTCCGTGTAACGTAACGCGCGCACTTCCGGTCGCTGAAATTACGCAGCTCCGAAATTGCAGAAACTCGACGTTCGTCGTTAAACGGAACTAATTAATTTTCGAACGAAACGATCTCGATGTTTGTGTTTCAGCGACCACAGCTCTGGGAACGGCTGTCGAAGAAGTACGACCCGACTGGCGAGTACAAGCTGAAATTCCAGGATCAGGCGCAACAACGTGGAATCGAATTACACTAAGCGGTTCGCGATGTAGAAGACGTCCAAGTAGCCTTCGAAGACGATTCGTCGACACCTCCATTGATAAATCGGCTACGTCGTTTCTTAAATTCTGTACTCGGTTAAAAGATTGCAAAATAAACGTTGCATTTGCGTAGAATCAGAAGAGAAAAAGCGAGCAGCCTGCGAGTAGAGGAATACCTTTCCACGCGAAAGCACGGCGAGTCCGATTCGTTGGTAGCCGCGAGACGAACGAGAAAACCCGAAGAGAGTGCGAATCTCGGAGGATTTGTTCGTTTGGTTGAAAAGACAAGCGCTTGGAAAACAAAGGAGAATTCGCCAGGCACGTCGCGCTTTTACGCAGCTCGCGCCTTTCGCATCGTTCCTCCCGTTTCAACCCCATTCCCTTCCATTCCCCACGCGGTTCTGTCACGACCGATTGTTTCGCGTTCGAAATAATCAAGCCGCTTTCACGGTCGGCGAACGAAACGTAAACCGGCGGATTTAACGCGAAATTGGAAAAAAATTTATCCGATCGAGCCGATCCAACGGAGATTCGTACGCGGTCTACGCGCTGTACGCGCTCGCTCCTTTTGCCGTTCACACGAAAGTTTTCACGAAACCGTAGGCGCCTGCCACGTTCCTTCTCGTTATCGAGAATTTCGTCGTTTTCCCCTCTTTTTCTCCGCCGTTCCAACATCGAATCGCGATTTTTCCACGAGACAACGACGGCCAACCGACGCTAACTTGGCCGCGAGTCGTAAACGCTCCGGCAACTTTACAATCGTCCGTGGAACTGGTCTGTAGAGGGAAAAGTGGGACGCGGCATCTCCACTTCCGTATGCACGAGACGAGCGACTCGTTTCTTCCAGATTCCGTCGCAATTTCGTTTCGAGTATGCGCGTCGTCCGTCCATTGCGCGTGTCGCGCGAAAGCATCTTGGTCGAAAGACGTCGACTGAAATAGGAGGACGTCGCGTCCTACGCAAAGTACGTAGTAGTATATTTTGACGTTTCGGTTTTATTAAGCAATAAACTCGGTAACAATACACACCTTATACGTTACACCGAGGTAAATCGCATAGAACGTAGATATACATTTTTCCAACGAATTACTTTATCGCTTAGTTTAACGTCGAACAACGATCGTTTATCTTGTCATTCGGCCCATAAAGCAACATCGATTTTCGACGTTCGTCGTCGATTTTTCCTTGGCGGAACCGGACGACCAGGCCTTCCGTTCCCGACCAAAGTTTCGTTCCGATCGCACACCTGGCCCCACCTACGTCCTTGTACGTTTAGTCGGAAGACGACACACGCTCGAGTGGTTCTTCGATAGTCGTGAAATTCCTGCGTCTTTTTGTCGGAGAAATTGAATTAACTCGGCCGTTATTAGCTCTCTCGTTGTCGGCTGGAATTTTTTCTCGAACTAATCGAAACGACCACTTACCGAGGTAGTTTCGGCTCGTTAGTTGGCGAACAAGCATCGTGAAAGTTACACGAAGGTGGAGAATCGAGCGGGGGGCGGAGTCGTGCGCGACGGCACGGTACCCGTTGAATATTTCAAGAAAAGCGGGAGGATCGCGATCGCGATCCCGATAAGGGATTTGTCCAAAGTACAAGTTCCGCGACGTTTGTACGGTAGTCACGGTTACCGATAATTTATTTGTAGCCGCGAACCGATAAATTCAGCCGGGATAGCGGGAAAAGTTTGCCGAGCCAAGTTTCGAGTCCGAAAACGCCGCCCTTGAGACCGTTCGCTTAATTTCCTGACGGTGTCCGGCCGCGAAATATGCGAGCCGCTATACACACGCCATAATTCTTTCACGACTTTGAAAACAATTTCTCGTTTGCATCGGTTTCCCCTTTCGGGGCCTTTGCCAAGCTTTCGAAAGGGCAAGGAATCGCGCCCTTTCCTCCTATCTTTCGCTCGTTTACGAACAGCCTGCCGATAAATTAATCGCACGCAGCAGCGATCGTCCCTTCTTTCGCCTTTCTTCCTCTTGAAACCTTCGTCCCCGATATTCCTCGCAAGCGTTACCTTCTTCTTCCACGTACCTGTTCCAATTTCCAGACCATCCGCTTCCGTTTCGACCAATTTTTCTCGCGACAAACTCGAACTGCACGGAACCAACAAAGGAATAAAACGGAACAAACAGCGAGCAACGGAGATTCAAAGTCGAACCGAGTTTACTCAGGCAGAAGGAATTATCAGGTTGCGATCGAGTTGCGCCGATTCGCAAATCTGGAATCGGATAATTATGTACTCGTTGATTTTCTCTCTCTCTCTCTCTCTCTCTGTGTGTGTTTCAAGTATCCGCCGTCAAAGAATCCGAGAGAATAATATTTTATTTATCGACATCTCGTTCCATTTCCGCTCTTTCCTCTCCACTCTCCTGTCATCCTGCATCTATTCTTTTCTCCTACTTTGTCGCATTGCCGCTTTTTAACGAGCTTCGCGTTTATTTTAATTAGACACTCGTCGAGTCTGCTGTCTTTCTTTGGCCGTTGGTTGCTTCGCGAGACAAAGCGACACCCGAACGGCAAACTGTGTTGTAAAAAAGGCAAAAGGTATCGAGGTTACGGACGATACAGCGGCAGAGAATCTGATCGACTGGCGCGAAATCACGCGCCTAGGTGAATTTTCGCAACGAATATTTAGACGAGCGAGCTTCCGTCTAGAGGACACGCGATCGATCCTCACGGGCCACGTTATCGCGAGTTAACGCAGGCTAACAGCCGGAAAATAAAATATTTGACAGTCGTGGAATGGGATTGCCGTGTAAGAGCAGGGTCGAGCTATTACGAAGAGAGTGGAGGAGATCCCGTAAATAGACCTACCCCTCTTCGTCTTGTCCAACCGGGGCAGGACACGACTTTTATTTCGGCCGCGAAGAACCGTTCGAATTTTCTTATCCTGCTACCGTGAAACATCGCTTGGGGGAAACTTTACTCGCGGTCGCCTTTGTTGGACCAGCAAAACTTCAAGAGTCTCGTGATAAATTAACCGCTCCTCCTTCCTCCCTTTCCCCCCCCCCTTTTCCCTCCTCCATGTAGTATCTCTTTTTTCATCCTCTTTTCCCTTCTCCCTTTTTCCTTTTCCCTTTTCTCTTTTTTCCTCCTTTATTCGCATCCCCTTTGCCTTCGTTTTTACGCCTCTGCCCGGCACTCTTCGACTCCGTTAGCACCCTTCCTTTAACCGAGACGCTTCGGCTCGTTTCCAACCTGTACGACGGATTGCAAATCATTCCGAGTACTTAAAAGTTGGCAAAGTCGCTCAAACGAAGGCTAATGCGAATTTAACGAAGGTTGTACGAGCTGCAAGGCCGTTCGAAGACGTCGCAAGAAGCGAGTCGATTTTCGCTCGTAGAGCAGCCGGACAACTGCGCTTTACCGCGTTTTAGCCTCGAAAGCAACGACGACCGTAAGAACTTGGGTATAGTAGCGCGCTACACGATCGCCTAGGACAGCAATTTTTGCCGAAATCGATATTTGCAGAGTCATCCACGTGCTCGCAGTCCGTAGCAACTTGTACGATTAAATTGTTGGAAAGCTCGCCAGCCAGACAATCGAATCGACGTTCGTCTCTCCTCTCCATCGTCCGGCCCACTTCTCTTTTCCTCGCTTCTATCGATCCCTCTCATATTGAAATTAACGTTTCGACGATCGAAAAGATGGTCGTATCGTAGCTACGATATTACAAAGTAATCGAAACGATACTTACAAAGCCGCCGAATGTTTTGCTCGCGCAGAGGAAACCACGCCCCCTTTCGTACGTTCGCATTTTTCACGTTACGTACATACCGATATAGTTTGCGGTTGCCAGATATCGCCGATTTCGATTTCTTCGATTCTACTTGTAAACGGGTTCGTTGGCGAACCTGCCCGTTTTCCAATTCGCCGCCATTTTGCTGCAGCTGACAACAAAGCCGGTCGAAACCGCGTATCGTTTTCGACTTTTATCCCTCGAGATATCTAAGGCCAATGCTGTCGCGTCTTATCGAATAGCGTCTATCGCCGGTCTATCGCTAAACATCATCGTCGTAGCTGCGCGTTCATTTATTTATAGTGGTCTCGCGGTGAATACGACCGCTTCCCACGCTTTCTTTACCCTTCTTTGTCCACGCACCCACCTCCCCCCAGGTCTGTTTGTTCGAAATTTGTTGGCAGCCCAGCGTTAAGTATGGAAATGAATTACGAAACGAATTACGAAATTAGTATAGAACCGACTTAAACAGTCGATTTAAATGCGTGATTCCGACGAAAGAACCGACTCGACCGGATCCTCTCTGCCCCTTCGTACATGCTCCATTCTTCGAGAGGGCAAACACTGGCAGAGGAAACTTAGATCGAGTGGGAAACCTAGAATTCAATTTAGCTTCCTTCTTTCGTCCCTTCGTTCCACTCGTCTCTGTTACGTACACCGGGATCCGGCTGTCTGTCCGTGGGCCGAGAGAAAAGACAGAAGCGGTAAAAATAAAGGGAACGGCGAAAGAATCAAGCGGCAACTCGCTCGTCGCGTGGTCGATTCGTTCGGTCATAGAAAATGGATTACTTTCGGAGTCGGTGTTGCAACGATCTTTGCTCCAAGTTTATTTAGTTTGCTCCTTTTCAACAGGTAGGGAATTCATCGTCGTCGTCTCTTTTACCGATCTAAAGAGGTATCCCTTTGATTACCCGTGCACGCAGCGTCCGCCGTGTTCGGCGAACTGGCATACACCGGTCGCGCAACGCGAGATCACGTAGGGACGGACCGCGTCGAGAAATTGTCCAGAGCCGCGGAGGCCGATCCTTCGCCACGCGTAACGAGAAGTTACGTTTAGTTGGTTTCGGGCGCTCCCTAACGAAATTAGAGACCAGATTCGCCACTCCAGCCGAACGAATTCTCCTATCTAACTCGAATTTAAACGACCGCTTTAGAACGTTTCACAGCGGCGCGTGCTACGGCGATCGATCTTGCGTTTGCCATTGAAAAAGAACTTTCCACTACCCTTCCTGTTACTCGTCGTCTCTACGTTGACTCGAACACCACCGTTATAGCCTGTAATCGTTTTCGCACTGCGTCGAGACACGAGGTAAATTCGAATCGCGCGAGCAACGCAAGAGAGGACGCGAATTTCGGTTCGCAAAGAATCGGTCTCGCGGTCCTCCCGATGCCGCGATTCCCTGAAATTCGAGGATCTTTGCAAATACTCTCGATATCTCCTCCTCCCTGCCTTCACTGTCCGACAAGGTTCCCATTTCTCTCGACGTAGTTACGCGATTGCGCTCCTACAACGTGGCATCGGTACACGTATACGCGGTGCGTGCAACCGACTCGTACGAATCGTATCGGGAAGCCACGAGACTTCGATCGGTCGAGGATTTCTATTAATCCATGGGGAATCGGTGCCTTTTCGACAACTCTGTGATATTTCATCGTAACGCGTAGGAAATTGGCCAGTTTCCTCACTCGCACGAAGATTTATGGTTCCTAAACGACGAACAACTTTATGTCTACGAACACTCGACGGATCTACGGTTCGCGTATCTCGGGCTTGCAACTTGCCGCCAAGATCACTCCTACACGCTCTTTTCTTTTTACGCGTCACAGATTTTTCCTCGCGATAAAGAGACAAAGTAGCGGAATTTCGCGAACACGCAGCTCGAATTTCAACGTCTAGCGTAATAAATAATAAATAATAGATAACAAATAATCGCGTAACAAGTATACGCGTATGCATATATATATGATGTAAACCCGACATTATATACGCGTGCGTGTAGGTATATACGTGGACGTTCGCGACACTCGGCTAGCAGGTTAACGCGTTTGCTCGCACGTGTTCCGACGTAGCCTCGTTACGGCCTGGCCAGGTAGCCGAATAACGTACGCCTGCCTTCCTCGCGGCACGATCGTTGCCGCTTGACAGCCTAATTTCGCTAATTAGATATTTAACGTCGTGCATCGAAGCGATTGATTCCGGCTATGTTGCCTTTGTAAACGCAGATTTCGTGGCTGTAGCTCGTTCCTTCGGAAACGATGATTTCTCGACGCTGCCGGTGTTTGCTTTGCACGAAAGAGCTGGAAATTACGCGAAATAACGTTGATGAAATTTGCCTAAGACGCACAGCGAGAAAGCTGGCTCGCGCTGCCACTTAAATTACGCTAGTAAGCGGATGGAAATCGCACAGGCCAGCTTCTCGCTCGTGTTACAGAAATTTGCCGATCGAATTTTACCAGCACTCGTACAGTTCGATCAAAGACGCGTCAGCTCGAAGGTTTTCCAAGAGATTGGGTCGACGCTGCAACGTCGAGCGTTCGGACGACAAGCAGCGGCTAACAGGCGAATTGCGAGGCGAACTCGCAACCCCGTGTCGCGGCAGATTGCCACGAGAGGTGGCGGCTCGTGCCGAGTCATGGAATATCCACCCTCGCGATTCGCGTAAACGAATAAACGTCGACGAGAAAACATTTTGCAAAATTTATAGATACGCGATGGAATACGCGATGGAATACGCGCCGCGTGTAAGGTCGGCCGACCTTACGAAACCTACGGGAATGTGATCGAAGGCAGCGCTACAAACGAAAGATACGAGAAGAAGGGGACAAAAGACGAAAAGGTCGATTTTCCAGCGTATTGTTTCCCCCGATGCCGTTCGCTGTCGGATCGCCTACGGCTACGTATGGTCGCTAGATCGAAGGCTTATCGTTAGTCGCGGTGCCTGGCAGGATCCTCTCTCGAAATTAGACATCGGGACAGTCGGCTGTCTCGCCCGATTCCCTCTACTGTCAACGTTGCAAATCCTCCCTCATCTTCCTTCCCTCCGCTTTCCTTGTCTCTCGATCTCGAGGTGTGACCCGGATACCGATTCCTCGATTGCTTTGCCGGCAAATTCTGCCCTTGCTCTCTTTCTTTTTCTTCGTCCGTGTCATCGGAAACCAGACGATCGAGACGAGACGCGACGACTTCTTGCCCTGGCGAAAGGAGACTTTGCAGTATCGGAAAACGGGACAGAGTATGGCGGCCGCGCATTCGCCTTTATCGGCAACCAGCCACAAGTAAATCCCGGAAAATTAGCGTCCCGCGGTTCCTCCTCGTTTGTTGCTTTTCCATCGTCCAGACAAACGACGTTTCCTAGTTAAACTGGATTCCTGCCTTTGCTCGAACCTGCGACGCGTCCATCGTGCACACGAGTACGTTTCTTCGCTCGTCCGCCGGCGTTCCGCAAATATCGCAGTTTACGCTTTCCTACGGATCTAAACACCGTTTTCAGAATTTCTCGATTTACCAACGAGATAACGGCGTACGTTCCCGTTTCCCTGTCTCCCTGGATATCACAGTTTTTCCATGTGAAACGGCGCAGGCGATCGCGGTTCTTTCGTTGAAAATGGATTGCGCCGCGTCTTTGTCTCGCGCGGTTCCGCCAATTCGCACGAAGGAGAAACCGAGTTTCTCGCGACAAATCGACCAACGAACTGGCCGTTTGCGAAAATATCCATTTCGTCCGACGGATAAATTTCCGACAACCGGATAAATTCCGAAATAAATTCGAAACAGCGAACGCGCCGGTTAACGCGACGCCCAGTTACCAGCTAGTCTGGTTTCCTCGAAATACACGTGCCTTCTATTCATGCCCGTAGCGTCGCGCCATTCTCCAAGATGGAGAATGGTGATAGAGAATGGAGAAACGATAGAGCGTCGTTTGATTTCGCTTCAGCTCGTTCCATCATCCGCTTCCTTATTTTAGAACCAAGTTCGCTTCACCAGCTTTGCCTAAGCTTCGAACCATCTTTTGCTTTGCCTTTCCCAACTGTACCTTCTCTCTGGCCGACTTTTATGGCCATTTTTTCAGCAAATTCTTCACAACTTTGACCACATTAACGAGCATATTGCGTAGAAACGTCTGAAAATACGGAGCAAGAACGCTTTGTACCGAGCACGATTATCTTCGATCTCCGAGAAATACATCCGAATATGAAACTAGCCTTTGGAGATTCGTAGAAGGTTCTTCTCGTTCCGTTTAATCGTTTCCAGACAGACGCGTAACTTGGCTATCGCAAGTTCTTCGAGATCGTCGAATCCCTTGCTGAACGTTGGCAAACGTTTCGAAACGCCAATTTCTACGCGTTTCGACGAAATCTAAATCCGTCCGTTACGCCCGTTAGACGATAGACAATTTCGTATCCGCGTGCCTGGCTGGCGTCGATGCCGCGTTTCTTTCAAAGAACGAAAATTTCGTCGCACCGGCGCGTTTCCCAGCGTCGACTGGGAAAAAGGCTTTTCGAGCGACGAGGCACGCGTCGCGACGAGTCGGAGCGGAGAGACACAGAACGGATCCTCCCTTTGACCGATCTCCCACGTTCGAGCGCGGACGATGAATCGGAATAAGAATTTCTCATCTGCGGCGAGTAATTTCGCGCTGCCCGTGGGCGAATTGAAAAGTTTTAATACCGCGTGTCCCTCCAAGGGAAAGAATAAGAAAATAAAGCGCCGAGGGCTGATGATAAAGAGGGGAAAGGGGAGTGCGTGTATACGAAGTCCAAGTTGGTTATTTTGTTTAGTCGAGTAGTCGGTGAAAAGCAATTCGAACGAGGATTTCAGTCCCCGAAGCACGCTCGTTTCTCGTAATCGAATAACCAAGTCAAAGCGCGAGTCGCGGAATTAATTTCAAAAGTTGCGCGGATTAACCAAGTTTGTAAAACAACTAGTTATATACGTAATAGCTACTTCATTTTCGCGTTCTCCGTTGTTATCCCGAGCTACCTGTCCTTTCGTTTATCCGTAAGTTTCGCGCTAACTCGCGCCAGACACCTGTATTATCTGCGTGAATTACTGCTCGATCCGAAGCCGATTAAACGCACCGCCGGCATAATTTTCCTGGTTAGTAGCGAACCGTTACTTGGCCGATGAATTTCCTAGGTCGCAACGAACTTGTTCCGTCCGGGCAATTGCTCTGCCCCTAACGCCCTACGATTGATACCGGTTGTTACCGCGAGAACCAAGTTTCGTATCGCGAACGCGCAGTCGATGTATGTACACAACCGAAGACGCATTAGCGAAACCCCGACCGTTCGTTCCCTAACCGTGTAGTCGTGACTTCTAACGGTGTCGTTGTCCGTGTTTCCTTCTACCCGAGCGATCCTACAAGATGATAAATCTCCTTCTACGATGCCCTTAGCGGATTGTCCGATTTCACGGTCTACAGATAGGCGAAAGAATCGCGCAAACGGTCATTTAGCGTACGTTTGTTTAAAAGTCGAGTCTCGCGTTTGACAACTTCTACGGAGGGAACTGACACGGCAAATGCGCGGAAAAATATGACGTTTCTCGAACGGAATGGCGACGGATAAAAGACGAGGGTAGGAATAAAGACTGGGGAGAGAGTGGAAAAAAAAAAGACGAGGGACGAAGAAAGGTTCGGAGAAACGCGCGGGGACGAGAAGAGAGCGGACGCGACTGCTTAATTTAACGACAATGAATTCGTTGTCCCGACGCGAATGTCTCGAGCGGGGAATAAAGTCGAGTTTCGTTCCGGCTCCGTAAACCGCCGCTGTCCTCCGGACTTTTCCTTTATAATCGCATTGCCCGTCGGGCTTTATCCGTGAAGGAGCGGTGCACACGCGGCTGCCTCGCCTCGCCTCGCCTCGCCTCGCCCGCCTCGTCTCGCCTCGCCACGCCTCGCCACACCGAACCGAAAGTAAATCGCGACTCGCGTGGAAGCGGTCGCCAAAACTACCCCGGTTCTTTGTCGCGGCCAAGAGAGAATCGGCTCTGGCTCTTTCCACCCAGACGCTGTTTTGTTTACGCGGGATTTCCTTCGCTTCGACCCTCCCTATCCTTGGATTTACATCCCCGATTACTCGTTCGTCGCCGCTATACAAGCGCACACCGCCGTTGTTGCCTGTCTTTGATCGTTGCGTGGCGTCGGGACGACAGCGATTTCTCCTTTGCCTGATTCCGTGAATCACCACAGTAGGGATATCGTTCGAACGAAAGTCTCGTAAATAGAGAAAAGCGGCATTTCGGGGCACTTTCGGTAATCGAAGGGTAAACGGGCGGAAGAGTAGAATGCGAGCTGTATGGCTACTGCCAGTGTCGCGTAATTAAGAGACTCGTTGCCGATCGATGGAGCGGGGCGCTTGCTTTGATAAACGCGAGTTTCGCCATTCTGTCCGACGATCCTTCGACCCTCGTCGACTCCTACTTTTCCATCTCCTTCTCTCTTGACGTGTAATAGTTGTTCAATGTCGGTCTAAACGCGGAACACCGTCGGCCTTTGTTTCGAATGACTACCATATTTTATCAGGGCCTGTCTTGTCGCGGGCCTTCGTTACGAATTTTTATCCAAACTTCGCAGTTCGTAGTTCGCAGCTGTTACCGTTGTTTAAATTTGTATGGAGAGAAAAATATTATTTTTTACGGTTACTTAAATTTTTCAATATTCGATCGTATATTTTACGTTTCATCCAGCGGTAAACCACGGATATCGACAGGGAACTGTAGCGCGCCGTTTCGCCTTCTCTGACACGGATTTGTTGCGCTGGATATTTTCTTTTAACTACTCTGGAAAATATCGAGCGTATAGAATAACGTTCGGTAATCAAACGAGTAACCACGTTAGAAAAAAAGTGTTTGCCAACAGATTCATAGTCAAAAACTCCGTTAAAATGAAAATGGAACTGTATCTCGAAAGGGGCGCGCGAACAACGATACGATCGTGTAACGAGAATTTTCGACCGCCTTTATAGCGATATACGCGATTCATTATGAAATCGATCTATGCAAAGTGTCAAAGGAGGGTAAGTAGAGGCTACGTACACGCGAGTAGTAGAAGATCGTTTATAGTCAGACACGGCCGATGCACGATAAAACGGCCGCTGCGTTTCTTCGTGACCCGTAGTGCCTATACCGTTGCGAATGTAATTTGCCAGGATCTCGTACAATTGCCTCGTCATCTCCGTGTAACGCGATACTTTAAATAGTTTTTAAAAGAAATTTCTCCTTTATCGTTAGTTTCCAGCACTTGCTTTTAATCCGAGGCTATAAATCTCTTTTTAAGTACAGCTAACGAAGCCACGACCTGGCTTCTCCTTTAACCCCTGACGAGCTGCTGAAAGATAACGCCAGTTCCGGAACGTAGTCGGTTTTCCCGGAAATATTTCGTTTAGACTCGAGTGGAATTTCCAGTAGGAACATCAGGTCGAATTTCCTGCGTACGTACTTAGCGTATAGGCAGGAGGTGACACGTAAGTGGTGTGCGCCCGAAGGGATTAATATTAAGGACGCATTTCGACGTGCCTTAGCTCTCGGTCCAACCCCATCGACGGCACCGCCCGGCTGTGACCCGATTTTCCTCGATACCAGCGCCTGTGCACCGGCGTCTACATAATTCACGCGTCGAACGAAGCCGCCCTGTCGTTTTCGGCCAATACAATCCGGCTTGACACTTTAATCCACCACGATCCTACGAATGCGCTTCCTACGTATGTATTTGACTTGGTAATTCGCGGTCCTACAACGGCTGCCGCTCGTTCCCCTCTGACCCTGGAACGCGCATTATCTCGACGAAATACGATGCCACTTTCTTAATATCAAGCCACCGCCGCGTTGAAAATGAATTCGAACTCGAAGAAGCGTATGCACGACCCGCGGAAACCTATGCTCCAGGTCCTGCCGCAACTCGATTACAGCCGATGGCCGTTGAGAAAGTTTGGTAAATTTTGCGTCCGTGTTCTCCTATGACGAGCGCCACTCTGGAAATAAACGGCAGGTTGCTAAGCAAATTGCTCCGCGGGTATATTCATTTCTGACGCGTGACGCGCGTCCAATTTTTCGAAGATCATTCCGTCGAATAGAACAAATTTAAACGTATCCGACTAAAAACGAAGCAAACAATTTTGTTAATCTGTTTCGTTTCCATGACAAACAGTGGACGTCACTTGTAAAAGGGATTACGCGAAATATTTCATTGTCAGTTCGATTTAATATTTGCGTTTGACACTTTCGCGATAAAAAGCAGATATGAAATGCAGCAGCGCGCGATAAGAAGGAATATTTCGCCGATTACGGTGCTCGAACGAGATTAAAACGCATATCCTAGCGACGAGGCTCGGAAAGCCGTCGCGATGGATAAATATAAAAATGATTTGGTCAAAGCGATTCGGCGCGATTCAGTTACAAAGAATTTACCGAATTCGAACCTCGCGTCGTTACCTCGTTACCTCGAACGTCTATTTACTTACTCGGCAATTTTTCATAACACGTAGCTAAAATATATTTCTTCCGATAAGCTTTTCCATTCGGCTTCTTCCAACAAATTACAGTTCGATTTTTATGAAACTTTGCTTTTCCAGCAAACGAAACTTTGTTTGAGTTGCAGAGGACGTTTGGATATGGGATGACTTTATACGTTTGAACGAAACGCTAATCGATAACATCCAGATCCGATGGATTTCGTTAGCAAGGACGAGTCTTTGTATTCCGGGCACGCCACTTTCTCGATTCCTGACTTTTTTAACGCTTCTCCGTGGAAATAAACGTTACGGATGTCGATGCGCGGTTAACACGCGTCCCGTTCGTCTCCGGGTAAGTTGGTCCTTTGCAAGCGATATTTTCCAAAACGCCGCAACATTTCGATAACGGTCCAAGAACTTTGTCTAAATATAGTGCGGATCGCGCGCGGCTCTCGTTAGCTCCTACGAAACGAGTTCCTTTCCTATGCGCATATAAAATGATTATCAAACGCTATTTCACGTACATAAACGTGGCCCGCGAACAACGTGTCTATGGTGTCTGGTCAAAGGGTAACTTGCAGGTAAGCAGTATTTTTCGTTATTCGTTGAAATACGCGCAACAACGACACTCATTTACCTTCTCATTTACGAATATTCATTTGCCAACCCCTTTTAACTTTCGTTTATTGTTATTTCGAAGTTGCAGCTTCAACATTTAGGGCTAATATTACGCTTGTTCGTAAGCACAAAGTTCCCCGGAACAGCTTTTCACCCCGAATTGCTCAAAGTACTAAAATACATATTCATCTGCATACCCGAGATAACTACTTCGGAAACAAGAACTATAATGGAGATACGTACATACGTAACACACGACGCGTTTTCCCTTTTTCTCGTCCTTCCTTTTTTTATAATTTTAGCAATCGTTGGCCCGACAATTTGTATGCTTATTTGGCCAGTTCCTATCTGCGAGCGTAGCACGAGCTCGAAAAATTATTTTCGCGAATATTCGAAACGTTTTTCACTCAATTTTTCAGCAGCACAATTTTTCCATTTGCCTTGTTAAAAGTTAATTACATTCCGGGGGTCTGCGTTTTGTCCGAGAAAAAGTACACGGTCGACTGTAAGAAAGGAACGACGGATCTTTCTTCCGCTTTTAGAAGCGCGATTACGCGACCGTCAGTGTCGAAAGTACGCGAACCCCAAACTTAGTCGAACCACTTGTCACGGCTTTGGACGAAATATACTTCGTATTCGTTTACGATCGTTTCTATCGAATCATCTAAATATCGTAAAAACGATTCGCTCCTCTAACAACATTTTCACGTATTAATTTCCCTTACACGTCGTTGTAATATGTCGATATCCTTCCCGTAATGCAAACTTTTAAACGTCGCTGATACTTAACATTCCACTCCAAGCGCTGCTTCTTTAAGAACTGCTTCAGAGCAAACCCCTTCAGCTATTTTACCTTTCTTCGTGTTTCATACTAGAACGACGGCGGAGAAGAAAGAAGTGGAGTGAGAGAAAGAGAGAGAGAGAGAGGGAGAGAGAGAGAGAGGGAGAGAGAGAGAGAGAGGGAGAGAGAGAGAGAGGGAGAGAGAAAGAGAGACAGACAGACAGACAGACAGACAGACAGGGTCAGGGAGAACAGAGATTGAACCGAGGCCGGGGTGAAGAGGGTTGAAATATCGTCCGTACCGTTCGCCACGTGGTACGTTTCCTTGTAGCGAGAAATCTTAGCGGGTGCTCGTCCTGCAGATACAAGTTTCCATTAAAATCTTCTTAGGCGCCCTTAATGAAGTTTATCGCGATGAAGTTGTTCGCTCTTTGAAAACGGGATAAATTTATGTTTCGTTCTAGTCTCGATTAAGAGTTTCGAAACGGTGTTCTCTGTAACATATCGTCGGGCATTCTGCCGTGAGTATCGTTAAACGAGTTTCTATATTTCCGTCGGATCGAGTTTTCGTCTCTCGCGGAGTATTCCCTTAAAACGGTATTATTGAAACGTGCATTCGTATCACGAAGGTATGCCTTTGACGTCCGCCAGTCACCAGGATCGCGAGCGTTCCTTTCTTCCGGTAAGAGACTTTTCCCTCTCGTACGGAGAATGTTCGTCGCTGGAAGCGTTTGTCTCGAAATTTCCCTCAGCCATCGAAACTCGAGCGTTTTCAATCGAAACGCGGTAACGTCGTGCATCGGCCACCCTACCGTTTTAATTTCCAACGACGACCACGAACGACGACAGACTTTACGATACGAAAGATCGACGATCCGTTGGCCTACTTTCCCGTCCGATTTCATACTCGCTGTAAATCGCTCGAACGAACCTTGCATTCCCAATGTGTAAATCGAGAGCGTCTACGCGAGTGGCGAGGAATAAAGGAGCATGTGCGACCCGTAATGCACGCCACGCCGAAAGATACGCGAGCCGAGTCGCTCGCCAAGACAAACGTTTTTATTACGAAAAATCAGGAGGCGAGACGAAATCTAGGACCGCGCGCAGCCGCACTCTCGCTTTGCGAAGACGCTGGTCACTATACGGAGCGAGCAAGAACTACGTAGAGAGAAAAGACAGGAACGCGTGCATCGCGTTTTCGCGATAAACGAAACTTTGTTATATCAGCGACATCGATAGTATCGACTTACTAATTAGTCAGATCGCGCAAAGTTTCATTTTTCGCCGTTTCGTTTTGCCTGCAAAATAATTTCAACGGTAACGTTGCAAGTGGTAAATAGAACGAGAGAGACAGAGGTAGATAGCGAAGGCGGGGGTGGGGGTGGGGGAGGGAAGAGAGAGAGAGAGAGAGAGAGAGAGAGGGGTGCAGGAAGCAGGGATGCGGAATTTCGTTAAACGAACACGATATTGACTTTGTGATAGCCAATTACGTTACCATTATCCATTCGCAGGACTGCGTGCAGTCTGTCATCGATAAAAACAATTAAACGCGATAGAAGGAACGAGCGAAAAGAGAAACAGGAGGCGAGAAAACACACACACACACACACAAAAAAAGGGACGAAGAAACGCGTTTCGTTAAATCGATACGACGCTAATCGCGTAACGACAGTGTCAACCGTCTGGCTCGTGTAAAATTTAATTCTTATCGATTTACTTATGCCAATAAGGAAAATTGCGAAAAGGTAAGATAGGTAGCACGTAGGAAAGAGCGAAACGGCGAGCGGACGAAGCGGCTCGAGGAGGGGCGAAAGAGCGAAGGAAGAAGCGCGAGGGTGAGAAAGAGTCGGTGGGAAAGTAGGGGCGAGACTAGCGGTTTCTCTCCGTTGACTGCCCCTCTCTATCTGCCACGGCCTAGTCAGCGTAGGGTAGCTCTCCTGCCAACCAGCCAGCCAATCCCCACCCTTTGCCTCGTCCCGCTGCTAGCGCCTCTCGTGGCAGCTTTCTCAATCGCTCCGCTCGCGCTGCTTAGTCGCTCTTTGTCTGTCGCGTGCGCTCGGTGGTTGGGGTGTTGTCGGAAGGGTGGAGGTGTCGGGCGCCAGTCGCTACGCGGACGTTGAGCTCGGGATCTCCGTTGTCCCTCGCGAGACTTTTTTTTTCCGCCCCCGTAAAGCTTGTGCCCGCGATCGACGGACGTTCGCTTCGTTCGATTCGTACGCGGTAACACGCGTGCGTTTTCCGATCGGTAGCCGTGACATCGTCGAATGTCGGATCCGCGCGATATCGCCCACCGAACAAGCTCGATCTCGATCATTGGCTCCGTGTGGCCGACGAGGATCGCGCTCATGTGACGATTACTTGCTACATGACGATAAAACGAGTGTCGTACGCGAGACCAAGGATCGAATACGTAAGCGTTCTCGGTTGCTGTGATTTGCTTACCAGTCGGGAGGATACTCTACGGTATACTACGTACAGCTTCGGGACTATAACGGATATCGATGGTGATTCGATGCAGCCACGAGGGGACGGAATCGTGACGATTTCGATTGGTAAGTGGTTCGACGTATACGTATATACTGGCATTTCGTCGGATACGAATGTGAATCCGGTTCCGGTTCGGTCCAAGATATATCGGTTATTAACCCTAGCTGTAACAGCCACGTTGCCCCCCTGACCCCTCGTTCTCCGTTTTCAACACCCGATCTGTTCCATTACGACGCCCACTATCCTTCGCTGACAATAAGATTCCGATCGAACGGAGCGATCGTGCTTGACGACTACCAGCCGAGCGCGATGCCGATTCGAGGTTCGTCGCGAGCTGACGGAATCTTATCGCGTCTGGTTTATGGGAATTTAGACAGGGATTGGGAAGTTCAACGTCGCTCCGTACCACAGGTCGTTGTCTATTACGTCATTTGTAATTCTTTCTAGTTTGCTTCCCTCCGATGGTTTTTTTCTTACGATACAGATTGTTTCGTAAACGAGAAACTGCGTGTTTTTCTTGGAATTTCTTGGTTGAACCTCGGGCGAGTGGTAGGGGTGGGGGGAAGGGGAGAATTCTCTTTGATAATCATAGACGACTCGCGAACGACAAGACTTTTCGTCCAACTGGAAAATTTTCCCTCGGATTAGTACGAACCGAGATGCGCGGTTTAATCAAAATTGCGGGCACGCTACATCGGCGCGGTGGATCCTATCGGACGATTAAACGAGAAAAAGAGGAGCTCCGCATCGAATCTTGACGGTCGGTCACCGTGAACGGGTGAAACTCGTCTTCCTATCGACCCTCTCCATTATTACCCTTCTCTACTCGATATGATACCGACTTTAGGACCGCTATTTTTAATTCCGTTCACGCACGCAACTTTCCACCTTCGTCGAGTACGTGCTGCGTGTCGGCCCGTTATTCCTTCTGCCTTCGAGTCGTCGACCGAACTCGGTCTATCGGGAAAAATCGTTCGGGGACCCTGGTTCGAGTCGGTGCTAGGTGAAAAGCCTTCTCGTTGGTTAAAACGAAAAGAAGGATATCGGCGGAGAACGTATTTTCTTCTTTCTTTCTCATCGTTCCTCCATCGATGAACGCCGATAATTGAGAATCGGATAAACCGTCCAACTCTATTTGCGTCCCTTTTAAACGCATCCGTTCGACGTCTACAAAGTTTCGGCGTCTCGAAAGTTAAAGAAAGGGAGGTGGCTACAAAGGGGATAAGACCGAACGAATAAACGAGAACGACAACGACAACAAGGCGACTTGTTATTAAAGTCGAAAAGAATTCTCGATCGTTTTCTGCCCTGACCTCTCGCTTTTCGGACACAACGATTCTAAATACGAATTCGTTTTCCGCTTGTTTACCTTTCTTTCCGTGGTTTCCCGACGCTGCGAGTCTCGCGTGACGAAGTAGCTCGTTGCCGATTTCATCCCATATAAACTTTCGCTTAACGTAAACACCGTTGCCCCGTTTATCGGCTCATATATTTTTACGATGCGTTTTACCTGCGTTAAAACGTTTCGTCGATTACGCGCGGAAAAGAATGTATCGCGTGCATCGGTTTTGTAACGCGATACCTCGATATCCGTTACCGGAATATCGCTGGCAAAAATATCGCGACATAACGTTAAGCGTGACATTCGTTAGGAAAGAGTTTGTTGCGATTAAGCAAGACGACCGCGTCGATGACGCGAATATAGCACGGTTTTTGAACGTCGCGTTAAATAACGGTACAGCGAATCGCAAAACGGACACGTTCTTGATTTTCTGTCTAGAAAATGCGCATAAATAATTACTAAAAGAACGTTGTGTTGCTTCGCATTCGTTCGAAAATTTATGGAAAGAGCGAAAATAAATATTTGACGTGACCTCGAGTTTCGCCTCTAACGAAACGTATTATTTCATAAATTTAAATTAAGGACTGATTAATTATTCCCGCGAAACGATAAATTTAAACAGCTATGGTAGTCGGGTGAAACAGTATCCACGAAAATACGAGGTACTCGGTTGCCGATGTTATTATGTAATTTACGATACTTTTGTCCGTGGAGTTGTCACAGCCGTCCGAGATGTCGCTGTTTTCGCGCGGAATCTTTTAACGCCACCTGCAATCTGCAGTCGTCTGGCACGCGTGAATCCGAAGGGGTAAACGCGATATTTCGTTCGAATCGCGGAGAAAAATCACGCCCCGTCGTTCCGTCTGAATATCTGTGTCGTGTACTTTTACCACGCGTTCCTCGTGCTCAACCTGCTCTAAGCGTTAGTTTCTTTCACGCGTAAACGCACTCCAAGGCGTATACAAATTACGCCCTTGTTACAACGTATGCCGAGATTGCTCCGACAAGAAACGTGTACCAGCTTCCAGTTTTCGGACCAAGTAAGAATTCTCGCTCATTCTTTGTACGATGCCGTTCGTTGCTCTCGTTATATCGCCTGTCGCGAGAATATTTTCACATCGTCGAGCGAGAAATCAACTGCCTGGACATGTGGTTCGTTTCCCGCTCGTTGCCATACACTGGCGCTCGTGTATAGGTTGGCGTACCTGCGTTGTTTGTCGCTAACTCTCGTTCTATAGTAAACTTTATTTTCGCAAATAGTCGTTTGGTAGTTTTCAAAGTGCGAGCAAACAACGTTGTCGAGTGTGCGGAGGATCTGGGATTTCGGGGTGTAGCGAGTTCATTCCGTAGGATACGACGTACGATCGGTACAAATATATCTATACACGTAGGTAAATAACGATACTTTGTTATATATCGCCATGTTTGAATATCGAATTTAAGGAAGGAGAAATCTGTTACGGATCACGGTGAATCGGTGTTCGTGTAAACCTGCCGACCTGTAAACGCGACGTCGAATCAATTTCGTGGCAGCGATTGTACGTAGTTTCGAGCCGTATCGGCCTGTGACAACTTAGTAGGTGCGTCTGTCGCGTTCGAAGCAAAGTGGCGCTGGCTGCTTGGCAATTTGCGTGCAGGGTAATCAGGTGATGCGTAAAAAAGGTCCGAAAATTGGCCGGAAGGGGCAGCAGCGTGGCGCGGCAGCGGTGGCAGCAGGTGACGGTAACGCAGTTTGTTTCCGGTATCGAACAATCGAAGCGAGGTGCAACGCGCGTGACGATTGTACAAAGGCAGATGCAATTTGATGCATTGTGAGCCGTATGTTCGGAGAGGGCCGGTGTACAGCATGAGCACATCGTATATTTAGCACTTGGCGCAGGATGCGACGTAGACCGTGACAGAACGCTTTTCATTTCCTCCTATCGGATATCTCTCGATGCTTATGATTAATGAAATCAGACGTAGCCCGCTATTGCCATTCTTTAGGAAGGATCGTCCGCGCTCGTTTCCGCCGTAACGAATGCCAACGAACGAGTCGAATCTTTTTCGTTCGCGGATGTGCTTCATTGTCGTTGCTCGCTCGACTCGAAACTCACACTGGCGGTCATGCACGCTCATTGTCGCACACGCGCGGACCTCTTTCAACGCGTGCCCGCTGTAACGTCGATTTTTTCTTTTCCCTTTTTCCTTCTTACACGTGCGGAACGTCGCTACGAATACTCGTTTGCCGCGACATGTCCGCTAATTTCTTTCTCCTACTTCCTCCGGTGTTTTTCGGTGTTCCTCTGCTTGGTCGCCGCTATTTGCTTCGCGACTGTTTCCCTCTGCGAAGGCTTTAATTCGTCGACGGATTTTCTCCAACGTTTATACAACTTATCTCGAGATCCAATCGGTGTCCATTTGCCGAACGTTAACGTTTACTCGATCTATAGCACGATTTTAGAGAATAAGATTCCTTAAGAAAGTAACTTTCATCGAACTCGACAGGAGGAGAGAGGTGCGGTATTCGAACGGTGCAACAACGTTGTTTATTTCGCGACGTTCGTTAAACGCGTGTATTCCTTGCGTCGTTTCGAGGGAAAATTGCTTGCCAAATGGCTGAGCTATTTCGTTCGGGCATTGAGACTATCCAAAGAGCGGCGGAACGAAGCGAGTTGGTAGATCGAAATCGGTCAGGTGTTTGGAGGATGTTCGGGCAACGAGTTATCGCAAGGGTGTCGAGCAAACGACGCACCGTGTTTGGAAACAACGGTGATAGTACGTGCGTACGGCAAAGATTTCCGCATAATGGAAAAGCATGGTAGGGAACGGCACCGTTGGTCCACGTAATTCGCTCGATATCGTAACGAAGTACAGATCTGGCGTCGAGATGAAAACGGCAAAAGGAAACGAAACGGAAGCCCGGTGCGAGTTCTCTTCTCTCTGCGGCGAAAAGAGTTGGCGTTGGTGCGCACAGAGAATGCGGAACGTTCGTCATTATCGATTCCCGTGGTGGCTTTTACCGCGATAAATATCGAGTGTACGGCGTTGCCTGTTATTACATTCCAAGCCGTACGGATCGTCTAGCCTGTGTGAACTAGATAACGCGACGAACGATCTTTTCTCTCCATTATCCGGCATCGTTATCGATGCGCGCCGGTGTATCGACATTGTACGCTCGGATATATCGAGCCTCTCGCGTAAAGGGCAAACGAGACTCGCAGGAACGCGGATGCCAGTGGTAGAAATTGCAACGGCTGGAGAACGTTAGGGATGTTTGTCGTGCATTCGCGTCGATCGGACGATCGGGCGATCAGCGAATAATTCGACGCATAATCGCGATAGTTATCTCGTATAGTTAAGATCGATCGAGGCGAAATAATAATTGTAATTTCTGCTACTAATGCAGTACGCTTAACGGAAAGCAGGACGGGAAATGCAGAATCCTTATCTCGGTGGAAATGGTAAGGTCGAAAGAGCACGGCCCGTTGCTGAGCGGCGCGCCGCTTTAAAGGCTGGATAAGCAGAAAAAGTCAACGGGTCGAGTTAAGTTCTCATTTGCACAACAAAATACTGTTCATTTTCGCGGCTGTTTCTTGCCTTTTGCCTCGAAGTGTCCGTCCTTTACGCGCATAATCTGCGCCAGCTTTCTCGCCACTCTGACTACAACGTTTCTCTCGTAAACTAGCTCGCCGTTCGACCAACTATCGTCGCGTGATAAACTGGCGTACGTTTCGCCGCTGATATACCATAAAATACCATAAGATTTTGACAGAGGCGACGCCGATGGTTGCATCATATGGTATACGCAGGAACGTTTATTCGTCGTTCTATATTTCATTCTGACGGCCGTGGATCGTTCGCGAATAGGATATTTCGTGCTTGTCGGTTTACCTCAATAGCCGCCGAACAACTATAAAAACATAGTCAAACGAAACGATATACAGGCAAATACCTTTGGAGTAACAGACACGGTTCGCGATTACCACGGCACCGAAAACTTTCCCCGATAATCGTGGACCTATATAAACACCCTTACGAGGGACTCGAACCAGGATCTGGTTATCGCGAGTCGTCGCTACCTTTAGTCGTCGAGATTTTCGCTACTCGATACGGGCTTTCGCCCTTTGTGAAATTAGACTCGTCGCCAATGACGCGAATATCGAATACCCGTCAGGTTAGGACGTTTACGCGCGATCTGTTTCGACACGAAGATGTCGCTAGAAACGCGTTTCTCGAAGATCGGCGATCTCACCTTCTCGGCTTGATTTAACACGGTATTTCACGCCCCCTGCCGTCGGCTAGCCAATTATATAGCCGGTTCTCAGTGATATTCTACAGGGAGTAGACGAAATTCAAAGTTGGTCGATTTACCCGACCGTTTAACGCTGCCATCGAATTCACCCGCTCGCAAATACTTACGACGCTATGCTTACGACGTATCTCAATTGTCACGATATATCTTATGTCGCTGATTACGTTCGAGACCACTTAAATACGAATATTCGCGGAACAATGTAAATGCGAATACGTTTATCTGTCGAAGGCGAGTAAAGTTCGTAAAAGTGGCTGTCGAATTTACTTATTTAGCTATGGGTACGTTTAAATGGGACGGTCGATAGATCGATAGAGGAGGGAGGAGAACCAAGAGGTCTGTGCGTTCTAAGGGGATACCGATGGAAGAAGAATGGCATTTTCGTAGCGCGATTATCGGCTCGGCGTTCAAATTGCGCGCGCATATTCTCTCTAGCGCGAGGCAAGCCGTCGTTGAACCCTCTTACTTAAAATTTAAGTAGGATTTAACTTGGAAATCCTGCCGCTTGATTGGGTGATTGACGGTATAAGTAGAGCTTAAAGTTTCGCCAGAGTCCTGACGGAGGCGACGGTGGAGGTGGTGGAAAGCGGCGGTCCCGTTCCTCTTGGCCTCTCCCCGAGAAGAATGCCGCGAGGATCGATTGGTCGAGATACGCATGCACGTGTAGCCGCGCGAACGTGCTTCACTTTAATTACGCCGACAAAGCGGTCGAGAGTTTTGTTTGCGCTTTATCATCGACCGATCCCACGTCAATTCGAAAATAAGATTGGCCGGAAATCAAGTTCGGATGCTTCAGCGACAAAGCGGATTCACCTCGTCGGAAAATCGACTCGCGTCCGTTTAACCATAACAGGCCGCGATTTCGTTAACTCGACGTAAAACTCTGTTTACCGACGCTCGAACGCTTCGATTCGCGATCGAGCAAATCGTGTTACTCGTAATAGGAACGTTACTTTCGATTTGCCTACGACTTATCCGTCGTTACGAATCCTCGTTCGAGAATTCGACATCGCGTCTAATAGTCAACAACTTGCATAAAACTTTGATCTTTTCCTCGTAATACTCGTTTAAAAGAAAACGCTACGATACGCTCGATGTCACGCACCGTGGCCCGTTCGACGGTAGCCTCCGCACACTGTGCTACGTATTCATGGACAAGCGAAAGCGTGTCCCAAACTTCATCGATAGAGGTAGGAGAGAGGCTGTGGAAAAACGTGGCTGGCGCGTAGCGTTGGCGATAAGCGACGATGCTCTCGTTAGCCTCGATTCTTCCCGGAAATTACGCGGTTGACCGGGAAATTATGGAGAGCCGATCGATTTCGCAACTATGTTTCTTTACTCGCCAGCCACGAGCGTCCATCGGCCGCGAAACGATCTTACTTTACGAGCCGACCTGTCACCACCGTTCTCAGCGAGGTGACGACATCCAAAGAATCGCGCAAAACTATAACCAAAACGAAACGAGCTCTTCCTCAAGAACGTCCTTTGCGTCGTGGAACAACGACGCAATTTTTCTCTCTTCGCGATCTAAATGTTAGACCAGATTGTTTCCGGTTACGGTTGGGAAATAATTAGCGAGAATTAGCAACCCCTAATGGAGGTGTAATGGCCAATAAATATGAAAGTGGTAGCGGCCACGGGAAAACCCAATGTCGGTACGAATGTTCAGCGGCGAGCCATTCTGTTTATTACGAATTTATCGTTTCGTTTTTCGGCAAGTCGATGTCTCGGTTTTTCATACGCTATTAGCGTGCCGTACGAGCTCGTTATAGCGAATGATTTACGTGCCGGACGCTTTCCTCGTTAGGGGCGGGGAGGCTTGACAAGGTCGAAAGTCGACCGTGCATTTCAGTTACGTATGTGTACGTCTCTGCTTAAAAACAGCGGATCCGTACAACTCGATACGCAATTTAACTTTTTATCGCTACTGGGATATATTTGCTCGAGAAGGATCCTTTGACCGGTCTCTCTTCCCGTCGAAAATAGACTATTGTTACGTTCGCTGAATTTTCAGTAATTCGGTAATTTTCAGTATTCCACGAATATATGGTCGATTTAAAGCGAAGTGGGTTAGAATTTTCAATCTTCTCGTGCAACGCGGAGACAAAATTATCGACAAAGATGCTTCGATGGAAAAAGAAGGTTCGCGTTCGGAGGGAAGAGGCGAGGGAAGAGGGATACGAGAATTTCAGCGTCGTTGATAAAAGAACCGGTGAAACTGCACCTTTCCTGTCGAGACGCGAATTTCTTTGAGAAGGTTTCGGCTCGAGCTGCGTCCATCGGACTGCTTTGCAATTTAGACAAGGTTTGAGCGTAGTGATTTTCATACGGCCGGCTCGAGTAATTCGACGGCAAGCTTTGAGATAGCTGGACCGTTCAAAGAACCGCTTCACTCTCGGAGACCCGAGCGAAGATGCGGAAAGACAGGCGAATATGTGTGGCTGTGGCTTGGAAAGCGCTCTGTGTCAGGCTGGTAGGCTCGACGTGGCGTGGGGCGGCACAGGGAGCCGGCAGACGGCTCGTTGAATCCGCAATATGCATATGCAAATTATTTTTCATCCGCCATCCACGAGTCGATCCTCCACTCGAGTGTTTTCAGCAAACACTCGTGCAACTAAAGACGTCGGTCGAGTCGCGTCTTTGGATTAACTTTTCTTTTCCTCCTTGTCTCTCTCTCTTTCTCTCTTTCGCCCTCGCTCCCCCTCCTCCCTCCCCCCTCTCTCTCGCCCTTCGCGTATTAATTGGATCGCGATACGAAACGAGATCGAAGGAAAAAAAAGAAATGTACATATTTTGTACAGATTTTATTTATTTAGCCTATTCGGATGTAGATAGAGAATCGATCAACTCGGTGAGAATATCCCTAGAGGTATCTATCGATTCGAGCGATAAAAACGTTGATAGGGGAATCGAACGATCGTTCGCGGACAAACGACCTGGTTTGAAAAAAGAAAGGAGAGAGAGAGAGAGAGAGAGGAAAAGCGGCGAAGCAAATTAAGAGCACTCTCGCGCAAGCATCGTTGTTGGTTGTAAAAATGAATGTTTATGCGGATCTCGCCGCTTTCTTTTCTAACAATGCTTAAAATGGTTAACGTTGAAGCGAAATGTACCCCGTCGTAAATAGTCGGGAGAAATAGAAGGAACAGAGTCGTGGAGAATCCTAGAATTAATAGTTTCGCGAACGGGCTTCCTGTCGCTCGTCGAAATACGATATCGGATTTTCCGTCGCGGAATAAGCATCCACGAGTACACTTCCGCGTCGATGCGCGACGCGGCCCGACACCGAACCGGCTCGCGAATCTCCCTTTATTTATCGTTTCCAGCATTTTGTTCCGTTACTCTTCTACCGAGAGAAGGCAATCCTCTTTTCTCCGCCACGGTTCTTTGCGAACGCTGGTGAGAATAAATCGTGGCGGTCGCCTAAACCTTCCAGGCTACCTCCGTCCGAAGGTGTCGAGTAAAGTGGCCTTTCGGTCGATGCGATAACGCTCCTGCCTGCCTTATCCACGACTTTTCCCACCGACGTCGTCTTACCGTTGTCGAGACGCTTTTAATTTTTCAACCGAGAGTTTCATTCCGAGCACAAAGGAAATTACGAACGAGACGTAGCGTAGCTTGTTTCTTAACGAGCTAAACCTCGAGCAGCCATTGGACGTGGCGAATATTTCTAGGAAAATCTGCCGTTTTTACACCGTTTAAGCTACTTGTTTCGATGTCGAGCGTTGTTGGTAGCCGCGAGATTCGAAGCGACTGAGACACAGAGGCACAACGAGAAACTACGCACAGCGAATTTGTCGATTCGTATGCGAAGGAATCTTGGAATCGGTACATTCGTTCGGAAATTACGCGGTGATCGACGCGTCGTTTCCTCGGCTCGTTGGGACGGCAGCTCTCGGGTTATGCAGGTTTAATCGTGCAGCGGCCAAGCGTATCTATCGGCGCGACCGAAATAACTACGAGTGGCTCTCGAAGATTCGGATCGCGCCTGCGATTCCCTCTCGAACGAAACGAAATAATTGGACATCGTCGTCCGTTGTTTACGGTCGCTCCGTTGTTCGGCAATTCGCGGACAATCGCTGTGACGAATCCGGGGTGCGAAGTACGAAGGGCCGCATGCAGCGTAAGAGAACCAACGGAACGAACAACGGATAATAACGGCGTTGTTAACGCATCGATCGGATAATTGTTCGCGTTCTTGCTTTTCATACAGCAGGTATGTAGCATATCGATCAAAGGATCGAATCGGACGACGAAGAAGAGAGCGAAAGGGTGACGAAACCGAGATTTTTCTCGATAATAGCTGGAAGTTTGGTGGGCAGGCGAAGACGTTTCGGTAGAATCGAAACGTTTGGATCGTCGACACAGTCGTGGAAATAATACGCTTTTAGAATAATACGCTTTACGATCGCAAGTTACACCGTACTTACGAGCGGAAGAAAACGACGAAGCAGAAACGTGTATTAGCCGTGACGCGGAGCAGTTCGTTGACGCCACGCAGCTAGACGCCACGTTTCCAAGGAAAAGGGAACGGATATTTCAGCGAATAAGCGCGGCCTGGTTTCGCGACCAGAGATACGTACGCGTTGCGCAGCGAAGAAAATCGAATGTAAATCTAGGCGGCGCGCCGCGCGTCGAATCGAATCCGTGGGATTAGAGAAATTCATTGGAAGGGAAAAGATCGGACGGTCTCGCCGTTGATCGTGGGTCAGACCCGCGTGTTCCAGTACAAGTCGGAGAACGGTTTTCAGGTGCGCTTTCGAAAGAGCAAACTAATAATATCATCGTCGTTTATGGAGCACGAATCGAGTCGCGCGTTAATATCGAGCAGACGACGGAATATCGCGGGATTTTGGGACGTGACACGTTCGGGAACGCGTAACCGCACGGCCGTTTAATTCTTCTTTGGGAAGCCGATAATCGGCCGCTGTCCGAATTGACGCGGACAAAAAGTAGATGCGGTCGGCTTTGTTCTGGCCTGCGGCGATACCACCGCTGCCCCCTACGATCGTGATTGGTAGTTTAGAAGGGCGAATGCAGTACGGGCGATTTTTCCAACGTCCGGCCCCGGCTGCCGCGTGCCGCTCAGTTTTTCCCATGCCAAACCGCCCGCCCGCAGGTTAATTTTCCTCGTGTTTGCTCTTGTTTCTTGCTCGCGTGCCGTTCCGTCGAGATTGAACGCGCCGGGTCTTTGCCTCCTTAAGAGGAAGCCACGCCGGTAATTGTAAATACTTGCTAAACTAAATTTAGCGCGGTATATCGAGGAGGAGAGCACGAAAACTCGCCGGCTTACGAATATTAAATTCGCGACGACCTCGTAGACGCGTTAATCTGGTAAACCGGCTCGACGATCGATAAACGCGAGTAGAGTAACGACGGTGATGTTAAGAGGAAGAGAGGAGAAAAAAGCACGCGATCGCAATAGCGACGCGTAAGGATCGCTCGACGTTGCCAGCATACGCGTCTTTCGTCTTTCTTGATAGCTCGCTCCTAGAACCTTGTCGGATTTGTGCGCAGCCAGCCAATAAGTCGGGGGGTATCGGTGGTTCGTGTAAAATAGAACGGCGCCGGTACGAACGGGGCAGGATCGCGTATACCAGCGCGGTTCTTCCTTCGATTCGCTGTATTTACCAACTCTCCTATGCGTGGTCAGCTGTAGCTCCGCGACTTCTCTCTCTCTCTCTTTCTCTCTCTGTTTGTCTGTCTGCTTGTTACCAGCTTGTTTCAACCGTTTTCGCTTCGACGATACGAAAAACTTGGTCTCCGGGTTGTAAGGCAAATGGAAATATCAAGGAACGAGTAAAGAAAAATGGAAGCGTTAAATCGATTACAGGATACAGTTTGCGGAAGGATAGGCGAAAGCAGCGAGTCCCGCGATGATTATCGCTTGCCAATGAAACTCGCGGCAACGTGGACGAATATCAACGAGGTCGGTTATCTCGGTTTTACCATTATATTTCGTAGATTGCGACGATTACCGTATTCTTGCTTGCCACCGGCCGCCCCGCCAAACCTTTAATTACTTGCGCACGAGCGCTAACGATGCTCGATTTAAACAAAAATGAGTTAGCCCGCTCGAACAGACGAGTTCGATCGTACCTTCGTTGTCGTCCTCTTAATCCGCGAAAGCTCTTCTTTGTTCCTCCGACTAGAAGAAGCACGAGCTCGAATGTTTTCACAATTCGAGCGGCAAATCGCCAGGAACCTTTCGATAGGAAAATTTCAGGCACGCGATGCACGCTCCACGGGATACACGCGTCAGCCACGTTCCCAACGATCGGTCCGTTTACGAAGTTCCGTTTGAATTTTCTTATTGGCGGCTACGCTCGGAATCGAGTTAGCGGGTGCGACTGGTCGACGAATCGAACGAGATCGGGCAAAGTTGTAGGAAATTGCTGTTTACGGGGCGTGGCCTCTGGTTACGTAACACAGACGCGTAATTACGTGGCGCGTAATTTCGATGTGAAAACGGTGACGCGTTTCTTCGACGTTTCGCTGATGCTAATTATCCGATCGGATCGATCGGCGGCTGGATGGTCGGCGCGGCGAAATCTCGGCGCTGCGTTTCTCGATTTACGCGGCGGCGGCACGTTGCAACCGAACCGCGGCGAGGCGAGGCTCGATGCAATCGTTTAGGCGGCGAGACTATTTAGACCAGTACTACTATTTATCCGAATAAGAGAGAAAGACGAAGGCTGGATGCGCTGAAACGGACGAATCGGATCAGTCTAGCGGAGAGGTAATTAGCAGCGAATTCGACATATTTGCCAGGTGGAATCCAAACGGAGGAGATCGTTGTATATTCGATGGGCAATTGGCGTGCCGATCCGAATCACGTAGCCGGTTATCGATAAAATATTTGCGTGCTCGGTAGCCCGCTATATGATTGCGGTGACTAATTTCGTGGCGGTTCGATCAGCGACGAGTTTGGAACCGATGTCGCCGATAATTACGGCGTGTGACACGCGTGGAACGGTGGTTTAGGGCCGCGGCCGTGTTAACGAGAATTCGACGACTGGCTACCATCGCTCGTCCACCGATACTTTCGCGATCGTTTTCCAACCGAGCTCGAAATCGTCGCCGCTGCTCTGTCCAGCCTTCGCTTCTCCCTTCCAGCCCGTCGATCGAACCGGAAGAAAGGAGTCGCAACGCCCGTTAATAGGATTTAGAAGGAGCGCGCGAGTTTGGTCGATCCGCGTCCGCCCATAGAGTCGAATTCCGTTCGAATTCTGTGTAAGTCGCCGATCCTCGTCGAACCTCGGCCGATAATTATTCGATCGGATTCCTAATAAACCGCGTAGCCGAGGGGAGCGTGGAATCGACGGGTCCCTCGGATACGCGGACGGAAGAACGTCGAAACATCTGGCAGCGCGATGCAATCGGGGATTCCATTTGCTTGGGCGGTCGAGATAGTTGGAAGCGTGGAACGGCGGCGAGATAACCGGCAAATAGGCAGCCGAACCGAACAGAGTGCTCGAATATCCGATAGACGAGCGGAACTGCTGGTGTTTATCAATTCGGGATATCCCAGGGTCGTTGTTCTCGTGGCGATGTTACGCCAAAGATGGATCGTCCTGCCGTTTCGCGCGAGTTTCCAAGTTTCCACAGCGTAGAACCGCGCTCTCGGCATCGTTTTCGTTTCGACGACGAAGCGAATTCCGCCGGACACTCGATGCGGTAACGCCGGCGAACGATCCCCCGCCCCCTCGACTCGCGAAAACATCGGCTTATTTCCTACGTACGGCAATTTAATTAACGTTATACGAGCGCCGTTTCGGTTTCCAGCGATCAACCGTTTCCGATAGACACGACTTTACCGAGCTATCGCGAGGCGATAAAAAGATCGGATCGCTTTTAACGGCACGCGTTGGACGCGCTCGGTTCGATCGTACAACGCACGACAATTAGACGAAAGGATCGTAGAGAAAGAGAAACTGCGGAAGGAATTTGAGTAGATCGGCGCGCGAGCCAGCTTTCCGCGCTACGATAACGGTCGAAGCAGGAGAAACGGAACGAACGGAATTACGATTTTATTCGTTCCGTAACGTATATCTGTTTGGACAACCTAGTCTCGTACAAGGAGATATCCGACTATCGATAGCGGTATCAAATTGTTTTCGTATACTATTTAAGTCGATGTCGTTCGATAAGATAAGATCACGCTTGCCGTTACTCGTTGCCCGTTGCAATTACTTTACGTTTCTTGTCGTAACTTTGTTTCCCTCCGTGTTATAGATTATAGGCGAGCCATCGATAATCGCACGGAGAACTTTATTTCGAAAATAAATAAAGCGCCGCACGCCGCACGCCGCACGCCACACGCCGTCGTCGATATATGAAATTTGCATGCAACGCTACGGTTGTTTGTTCGAAAGTAACTTACGAACAATGGAACGAGCACGTTTCGAAATGATGGTGTTGCTGCGAGTAATAGCTAAACGGGGACAGGCTGGCTATTCGAATTTATTATTGATCGACTATCGGGTGTCAGCGTTTAACCAATATTTGCACGACGTCTAGTAAACATTGATTAATCACTGCTACATCTGACCAATAATTAAACGTTAGTCTCGTGTATCAGAGAGGGATGCGCGTAGTAATTATTTTTACAGTGCCTGTATTCGCTTCCGCGATACCGATAATAAACCGAGCAAGTATCAACGTATCGACGCTTCGTCTCCACGTTCTATACTAATTGCCGAACAGTTATTAATTTTACCTCGTTCGAAGTAACAAATTGCTCTCGTTCTCCGAAATTTCACGCATCGTTCGAATCTCTTTGCTCCCGACCAAGAGGTTACGACGAAGAAGGGGTCGCCGCGCGGCGCACGATATAAAATTACCCATCGATACCCAGCGAGAAACTTTTCCGTAAGAATGTCTGGCCGTCGTGGCAGACGTTAGTCGAACCGTCTCGGAATTCCAAGAGGAAGCTCGTCGAGCTATCGGACGCGCGACACCGGGCATTATCGAACCCGTCTACGAAGAGTAACGTCTCGTACGAGCCATCGATACGCGTCTTTCTCGCGACTCGGAAGGAGCCTCGAGCGGACCGCAAAGCCGATTATTCGCGCCGCGCCATCCATAACCGTGTTTAGTCGGTGCAGCAGACGCACCGCCGACCGAACACCGCGTTCCATTGTGCGTATTATTTAATCGTTTCGCCTGATTTACCTTTCGAGCGGTTTGTCACGCGACGTTAGCAGTCGAAGGCAGAGCCAGCCGCGTTTCCACGTACACCAGCTTCGCTGTTTTTACGTTCCACGTAAAGTAAAATATCGGTGATATAAAAGCGTCATCGGGATGCTAATTTCTATCGATATACCTTTTACAACGTCCGTATTTTTATAACAACAGACGGCGATAAGAATGGCAGAATGCTCGTTCGTCTCGATCTCTGCTTTTCCATACGTTCTAATTCTCCATCTTCGTTTCTCAACGGTTAAGCTGCCGAGCTCTTGACACGCGATCCATAAAGAATCGTTAATTAATCGTACACGCATTGCGTATACGACGCGTCGTTATCGTCGCTAGCGAGCAAGTGGCAAAACGAATCGTTAGCGGATAACGAAATATCCAAGCTAGTTGGCCGCGCGACCAGCTTTTTCGCGGCTCGAACATCGATCTGGAAATAATGGAGCCGTGGTCGTGACCGATGGCGCCAAGAGTCGAGTCTCGTTGTTTTTTCGCCGGTCTTTGCGTTTTTCCCTCTTCGTTTAGGCCGGAAAATCGCGGAACCCGCCAGTTTTTCATCGGCCGCGATTAATCGCGCGGAAGACGGAAGAAGACGCCTCCTCCGCGAGATAAGCCGGTTAGTTATAAACCACGATCGTTGTTTCTCTCGTAAAACAGCCGAGGAAAAACTTGCCGAATAAATGTTGGCGGACGTGGATCAAATATTTTATCGCTATTAGCAGGAAAATGGGAATAGTTAGCGAGGCAAAGCGAAAGCGGAAAAAGGGGGTCGAAACGAATTTCTTCTTCGTCGATTTGTGACGAATCGTTGGAACGAGGAACGCCAGAGTCTTGGCAGAGTTGCGGTTAAAATTATCGACGATAGACGATTCTAGAATAGTTTGGTCGTCGGCTAAAGTCGCATGCTTTTATCGAATCGGGCAATGTTTTTAGAAAAATCGGTATATATCGGATATTTTTTTTCCTCGCTCTTGACGCTATTCGCAAGAACGCGCTTTCGTCCGGTTGCCAAGCGTTAAATGGCCCAAATGGTTTTCAGCTCGTTCCGTTCGATCGTAACGTTGTTAAAACTCCGTTGTTACGACAAGGTTATTAAAACATGTTGGTAATAACATTCGCTGTAATATTACGCAACGAAGCGCCGATAGCTTGATGGCTTTTGTTGCTAGTATTTCGAGTTTAACACGCTTTTCGATCACAACGTGATCGAATAAAGCGCCGCCAGCGTCAAAAACCAGCGAGTCAAAAATGTCGCAGGCACGGAAACCGATCGCACAACGCGATAGAACGGTTTCGCTCGATTTTCACGATGACTCGATTTTCATGTAGGCTAGAAACGCGTTTCTAAGATACGTACGAGTGTCCGCCGTTGAGCTACGCGTCGTAAACGCGAAGCTTTCGGAAGCTCGCAAAGTCGGCAGGGAATCGACGATATGTCGCGCAGCGTTCGTTCACCGGACCGAAATAGGTAAATTGCTGCGAAAAGATGTAGGTAAAGTATGCTCGAACAGCTTTGGAAACAGTTATTTCGGCGCGTCTCTTTCGCCATGCGGACGTCGTTGTTGAGATAAGTCGGCAACGGGAGCCCGAGGCTGTGGCAAATGCAGCAAAAGCGCTCTTAGTTGGCCATGCCCCGTGGGAGTCTAGCGAAGGGACACGGCTTCTACGACGAACGCGGTCGCTTCGAGAATGAACTCGACTCTTCTTCGAGGTTGCTTGAACTTGGCCTCGTGCGCGCCAACTTTCGCCTCTCCCTTGCGGCCTCGTCCTATCGGATCGCTCCGCCTCCTTCGCCATTTCCTCGTATCTCTTGCCATTTATCCTCTTTCTCTTTCCGATTTTCCTTCCATTCCTTTTCGCTTCTCGCCGCCCTTTCCCGTCTCTTTCCGCGGATTCGCGCGTGCTCGCCAGTTTTTCAGCGATTTACCAGCACGAATCTGGCCGGAACGTGGCCGAATAATATTCGAATGGAGATCGTCGGAACTGTTCGAAGGGCCGAGGAGGATCTTCCAAGACTCGCGACGGTCTCGGAAAGTTTTAAAGACTCGGCGAGTTGGAAGTACGTTGCAAGAAGGAAAATAGCTTGCGCGAGAAGCATTACGCGGATCTCCGAGTATCTGGAAAGTTTTTATTTTACGATTTGCGTTATTTGTCGCGTATCCTTCTACGTTCGTTCCTTCTACGAGCTTGTATATCACGCGTAGACGTGGAATTTTCACCCATCTTTTTAGCAATAGAGTAGAAATTCCAAGTAGATTGTTTGCAAGTAGATGCGAATTACAGGTAATCTCCCGATTTAATATCGTACGATATAACAAGGTTCACGGAGAATCGGTGAAAAATCATCAGGCACCGTCGTTCGATGCTTCTCATCGTGCACGGAATTTCCGAATTTCCTCATACCTATTCACATTTCTCATTCGTTCTAGTTCGTAGAGATATCGACTCTTCGCAGTCGAAAATGTTCTCGCGTGCAAATTTCAATATTAAGAAATTCGCTAGTTTAAGCGTTTGAAAATTTGAAAATTCGAACGTTTGCAAATGTTAATATTATACCTCTGATTAATTTTTTTGTCTCGCTCAACACGGCGTTTCTTCGAAATTCAACTACCTACCGCCGTGTCACAAGGAGGTCAGAGGAGATGGTCCGTGCGTGTAAGAGAAGAAAATTCCTTTCGAGCGCGTCTTCGATTATTCGATTCGAGGTATCCATGGGCAGCTGCTTGACAGCGAAGACGGTTTGATCGTGCGCTTAGTTTTCTAGTCGCGTGCTGTCCTACACGAAGAAATATGGATCGACGCATAATTGCGCGAGATTTATGAACGCAATTTTCCTGGCGTGCCGTGCAATGGTTTTTAAATACGCGCGCGTTTCCCCGCATCTTTCGGCTGTTGCGATTAATCGGTCGCGGGTCGCATAAATTCGCTGGCCCGTTTCATTTTCCTGCTAGCCGCGAAAAAGCAAACGTAACACCGTGCTCTAGCGGCGACGTGGAATGCCAGATAACAAAATTTCTCGTTCACCAAGTGAAATTCGTATTCGAGATTTGTATTGCACGCGACGCTCGCTGATCGACTCGATCGAACGTTTTTCCGTTGGAAAGAGGAGAGATGCGACTAACGTTGATCCATCGATATCGCTACAACGACTTGCAGAACAGACTTGCAGAAATCAACGTTAAAATCGTTCGTAATAACGAGGGGAGCGGGGGTTAGGGATCGAATAATATCCCTCGATTTTGAAATTGAAAATACGCTGCGGTCGAACGCAGCGTTACCCGATTGTCTGTTTCGTCAAACGAAACGATCGGCAGTGGTAAAAAAAAAGAAAAAAAAAGGAAAAACAAAAAGAAAAAAAAGAAAAGAGAAAAACGCAGGATCGGCGGTAGATGAAATATCGGGGAAATTGTGATTATTCCTCGCAAGAACGCGATCGAACTCGATTCATTCGGTTATTTATTTCGGTTGAACGTTAGGTGTCCAGAAAGATACGAACGGATGGGACGTATTCGCGTTCGTAATTAACAAGCAGATGATAACCGGCTTCGCGGAAGATTCGCCGACCGCGATTAAACGATCGTCGGTGGGACGTAAAATCGGTCGTCGCCCGTATGGCCGAGCAGACGCGATGAAAATCTGCAGGCCGCGCGATTAAATTGACAAATAGCTCGTCGGCTAACGATGTTAATGACGCTTTATGCCCAGTGGTGATTCGCGATGAGAATTACCGGGGATAGATGGATCGTTCTCTGGCAAACTGTCGCGCGCGTATTTCTCGATACTACTGTCCCTCGATACTCCGTGAAAAAATATCTGTCGGTACGATCGATCGGCCGATAATCTTGCCGGCCCATAAAGGTTCTTAATTATCGCGTATTTGCTTCGTTAACGACGCCGCGAGAACGAAAATCAATCAAGCCCCGGGGAAAAAAGTATCGCGACTAGTCGGTCGCCGCTGCCAGCCATTGCCGATATTCGATCATAATTGCTCGGCAGATGATTGGGACGGAGATGGTTCGCACTCGACCAATCTTCTCTCTTCTCTCTTCTCTCTTCTCTCTCCCACCTGTGATCGACCTTTGGTTTCACCCGCTTCCGCGAATCTCTCCAATTTTCCTTCCTACAGTTTCGCGAAACCACCTTCGGAAATTCAATTTCTTTCTCTTCTTCCTTCCTCGATTGAATTCGAACCGTGTATCTATGTGCGGATCCGAGAGATCCTAATAACGCGCCTTCATCGAGAGAAAGCTCGTCTCCTCCGTATTTCTGCGTGTACCGTCGTCGATCCTGTTCCGCCAACGCACGAACAACGGCCGAATACACAGCAGGATTATCCGTGAAACGTTGCCCGAATTTGTCCAAACGACACGTAAATTGCAGACACGCGGCGCGACGACATATCCGGTTATTGCTAGCACGCTGATCAATTAGGGAAACGTTATCCGCCAACGATCAGGGGCAAGCATTGGTGTTTCCGGACAACAGTTTAAACGGTGTTGGAGCCGTCTAGTCAGAACGGACGATTCCATCGGTCGGTCGTTATTCAGTGAGCCCGATTAGGCTTCTCCGCGGACCGTCCGTCTTTCCACCGACTCGAATCGCCCGACGAAATCGCTCTCTGCTTTTCCCGCGCTTCATCTTGCACGAACAATTTCGTCTCCAGCTTGCTCCGCACCATGGAGATTGGCTATCGTCGCAACGATCGCCACGTCAAAAAAATGAAAAAGCAAAAGAACCGCAAGAGCGACGAATACGGTTTTAATCGCCGTTTCACGGTAAACGCGCAGACTTTCAGCTACTTTCTCCCCGTATTTCCGTTTCATTTTCCCGTTAAAGAGTTTACTCGCGATATCGTTTCGGACAGAATTAGTCGCGCTCGAAATAAAAGCCATCGCCGGAGCCATTTCCTGGCAGACAGACGTAGCGGGGCAAATTGTTTTTCCACGGCCGGATCCGCCGTTGTTTGCGGACGCGATAGAGTCCGGCAACTTCTTTTCACGTCAACTCGAAATCACTCGCGCGTTTCGCCGACCAAACGAAACGGTTGCTCTCTTCGAGTTGGTTTCTGCTTTCCACCGAGGCCTGTCATCCATCCGCTCTTCTCCCTCTTCTTTTCTTCGTACCGTTCTTTTCCGCGCTTCCTCGGCTCGGCTCAACGAGCAGAGTCGCGTTCGGAGAATCACAGCCAGTGCTTAGCGTCCTGCCTATCGAACAGAAATTACTTTTTGTACCGCGACTCCAGTCGTCCTAATTCGCGCAGGCGATAGTTCCGCTCTTGATCGTACTTGGCTCGCTGCGCCATTCCATCTACGGAGAAGAAGGAAAGCTCGCGAGTCGAGTACGCGGGTGAACTGTTATTTTCGGCGTTTCGGAGATGTCTTTTTGTTTGGATCGAAGCAAAAGCCGACCGAGTCGAAGGAACGAGCGAACAATTTCTCTTTTGCTTTGGTATTATTTCTGGGTCAAGGAGAATTCTTCGTTCAACGCGCAGGATCGAAACGTCGAGAGCCGAGTAGCTCGTTTGGCACATACACACACACACACACACACACTCTCTCTCTCTCTCTCTAATACCTAATAAAAGGAGCAGGACGAATCTAGTCCGTTGGTTGGTAAACTCGCCGGTGCGTCGCGGCGCGCCATGAAAATTTCCAAAGTTCTAAGCTCTAAGCACACGCTCGGTGTCGTTGCGAAATGGTGGAAGAAACTTCGGAAAGAAACTGTCTATGTTACCGTCGCAGAGCCGGAGAATGCCGGCCAACAAAGGAACTAACCACGTTACCGATGTCGATTTTTCGTTGTTCGATAAAGCGGAAAGTTTTTCGGTTCGTTCTCGCGCGCAGTTTCGCGGCGAGTGCCGTTCCTTCGTGAAAGAAGACGAACGGAAGACCGGAGACAAGAAGACCAGCGTATAATTTTCCTCGCCGTCTCTTCTTTCAACCGTTGAGAAGCGTAATTTCCTTAGGACGAAAGATCGAAGAGATTCGGGTGAAAAGGTTTCATCGACGGAAGATTCGATAAGTGGTCGTTCGACAACCGGACGATTCCGCTCTTCTATTTCCGGTGCTGCGGCATTCGAATCGAGTCTACCTTTCTTTCGAACGTATCCCCGTGACCACGGAAATTCAAAAACCCAACTCGAAGAAAGTCCGTCTAATCGGTCGCTTCGTGTATATTGGTAGAACGGCGCGTCGCAAATTTCTCGTTGCGGAAAGTTAAACGGTAAGAGGGGGAATGGTAAGAGGGGCGGAGGGGGAGGAATCGCAGCGGCAATCTATCGGTCTGATCGATCATCCTTAAATTCGCTATTTATTAAAGCGCGAGGGTGTGAGGATGGGCAGCGAAAAATGGGTCGATCGGGCGCATTTACGTTGCTCCGTGCACGTAGAGCCGTCGGTGCACCGGGGAAAAATGGTTCAAGTAAATGTAGGAAAAAGAATACCGGGCGACAAATCATCCGGTGATAAATTTATGGCGAGTCGCTGCACAGTGGGGGGGATGAAATTGTTGGGAACGTGGGGAGAATTGTGCCCGGGTGGACGATGCCCTCTGGCGTCGGTTCGGTCGACTCTGTCGTAAAATCCATTACGCGATTGAACGCGTTGAAAAATTATGAAATAAGTATTAAGGACACGTGCCGTTGCGCCGCTTCGCGCTCCCCCGCGCTGCTCCTCGTTGTTCCCCTGAAACGAAGTAAGGACACGCGGTAAAATAGGGGAATTGTTCGGTGTTTCTTCGTCATTCTTACATGTTCTTCGCACCCATGTAATCCGATTATGCTTGATTTATCGCGATCAAGCCGAAGCTCGTTAAATTTTCCGCCACTTTCGCCATCCGACTGTACACATTGTTAACCGAAGAACCAACAACGGCACTAAGCGCATCGATCGATTTTTCCTCTGTTTCGATGCTGCGTTCTCTTTTCACGTTGCTACTTGTCGTCGGCAACGGTTACCGTAAGTAATTCGACGTCATTGGCGCCGCGAGCATCGCTCCAGCTCCACGCTGTCCTTCTTCCTTCGATAAATAATTACGGCAAACGGCCGTACAATTTCAACGACCAGGTGGTTCCCCTCAACCACGAGGTTCCGTTCAACGATAGTTTCGCTGATGCCGATACGAGATGGAATATCGGAGAAGCGACGATATTCGCACGATGTATCGGTATAGGAAGGTCGTTTCAATCGCGCGAACCGTGCGTCGCGCACTATCTTTCTTCCGAACTTTAATGGAATGGAACATCCCGTAAAGCGGTCGAAACGCATGCATATATCCACGTTACGGTTAACTCAGGAACGCTACAAAAGAGGTGGAAGAAATTTGCGAACGGAGGAGCGGCAACGATGGAAATTCGATCGCTCCAAGCGTTTTAAATCACAGGCAAAGATACGATCGCGCTACTCGCGAGGAAATTTATCGCAATTTTTATCGGGATTTTTCAAAGATTCGCGAAACGAAACGAGTATGTTGTACGTAAACCTCGCGGAAAATCGGCCGACTTGGACGAGAACTCGGTCGCAGCTTTTCTTTATTTTTCTCAAAATCTTGCCAGCTGGACGAAATTATGCCGCTGGATAAACAACGAAATCGATGTGTCGTGAGCGTAGAGCCGGGATAAGTCGAGCTAGGACGAAACTATCGCGAGCAACGTCGCGACTCCTCGAGTCGTGTTTGCTGACTCGAGTCGTTTGCCGAATTTCGCCTTTGCGATTTGCCGTCGTTGCAGCTTCGTCCTTCCGCTTCTGCGGACGATATCGATTATTACGCGAGACCGTAGGCCGCTCCGATGCCACTCAGCCTCTTTTTATCGCCAGTTACATTTCGTCGGTTTCAACGAGACGACGGCTGTTTTCACGGTACGATATTTTTCCAATTTCTCGCCAGATCGTTCCACCAACTTTTCCACTTGCCAGCTGTATCGTTGCACCATTTCGCGCTCGACGTTAAACGTTAAACGCGAAGCCGCGAAATCGCGCAACAGAGACGATCATTTTCTTGCAAACAAGCCCATCTCCAGTTAAACGCCTCTCGTATCGTTCTTTAAAACGCTGCTACGAGGTGGCAATGAATTTTCTGGCTAGAGAAAAAACGATGCTCGCGAAATCTCCACGGACCCAGACCGATTAATTTTCTCTTATCCGAGAGATCTTTTCTTCGAAGCGAGTTTTAGTTAATACTCGGCAAGGAAAGGCGGAAAGAGAAGCGAGAGAACGGTACAGAGACCGCAGATTAAAATTTCCCTCGATCTAATTGCAAGGATAACGAGCCTGGACAATTAGAGCTGTTAAATAAACGGCGCGGTGTGCATGGCCGGCGCTTGCCACGGTGTTTGCTCTGCCGTCCTGGCGAAACCACTATGCTACGAATGAAATTTCATCGCGTTGCGTTTGTCCGTACGAAAGCGAGAGGGCTGAGCCGAATGCAGAATTTATCGCGAAAACTTGACTCGCTGTACGACGCGATACTTTTAACTCGCCGCTTCCCGCTTTAACGCGCGGTTACCACATCCGCGCGACAAATTTCACGAGAGAAAGAGAAACGAGGTAGTAGAAACGTACGATGACGGAGAATCGCGAGAGTCGGTCACGGTTTCGCGCGCAAGTCGCTTACGAGTGCAACGAATAAACCAAAGATCGTGGCAAGGTTCGAAGCTAAGGTTAAACAGGATTAATCGCACTTTCGAAGCGCGTGTTCGGTTCGCGGCATCCTTTTACGCTCGCATCTATACCGTACGAGATTAATCCGTAAGGTATAGTCGATCAAGATAGTAGACGAATAAATGCGCTCGTTGGTGGATATTAGCCGGATTAGTCGAATCGGCTGGACGATTCGGCTGGCGTTCGCCGTCGCTCGTGAGAATCGGCTCGGCGAGCATCTGCTTTTCATTAACCCGGAAATACGTAGGTCGGTTTGTCGCTGATGTTGCTCGAGGGTTAGTTTTTGCGCGCGAGAGTCGACGAAAGGGCGAAACGCGTATTCCAGCTAGACTGAAAACCGGATTATCGGGGATGACGACCGGCTCGCCCGGCATCGCTCGATGGCATTGGAAATTGCAATTCGATGGCAACGCTCTCATATTCGGATGCTTTGGCTGATTAACGCTGCTTCGTTGATTCGATGCTTTGTAGCCGTTCGTTTTCTCTTCCTTTGACATCCGCCAGTACCGCGTACTCTCTATCCTCGCAAATGGTAGTCGCGTTTCACCGTTAACCTTTCAACGGATAGGAGATACGGGATTTATGTAGTTGCCGCGCGAAACGCCACGATATCGAGGAAACATGGACGCAATTTGCCAAAAGATGCGACGTCGACGGATGCTTCGGATTCTTCGAGTACGATTAGAACCGCGTTTTCCCCGCGTCCCTCCGTCCCCGCATCTTACCACATCCTCAAAGTTTAGTCAAACACGTTGCAGAAACTGGCATTTTGTAACGTAATCTTGGTGTAGCGTACGTTTCGCGACGAGCTCGCCACCTCTCTGACCTTCTAAACGGGTACAACGTATACCCACGGGGGGCGTTGGCGGGGGTCGCAAGGACGTTGGATCCAGCGCGATTTTCGTTTCCAGGCGTATCAAAATTCCAGGCAGCAGCCGATCCTTTGGCAATCGGATATGCTTGACGATAGGCAGTACTCGCGTTCGCCACCATCCACCGTCCAACGCGTATCGTATCCAATTAGATCAAATTGCCTGGAAAAACCTAATCCCTTTCTTTGCCGCTTCAACGTATCGGCTCTTAGATCCGCATCGATATATTCCAGCTTTTTGTTCCAGTTTCGATGGATGAAACGGGACTAAACGAGAGACGTTTCGTCGCTGGGACGGTGACTCGCGGTCGGATCAGATCGATCGGAAACGAAACGGTGCCGTCGACGCGACGCGTACGAACGTCGCTGAAAAGTTCAAATTTACGCGTTGGAGAGGTTTGGTCGAGCGAAATTAGCGACGCGTGTTAGCGGCCACCTACGCGTACATACTGTTCGCTGCTCGATGCTTCGATTTAACAGCTCGTTATATCGCCAAGGCTAGCGCATCGATTCGTTATACGGAACGGTTTAACGCGGCTGCATGGTTGAAACGATAATCTGCCGGAGCAGCTTGTACGACGATTGCAACGGGATGAACGCGTTTCACGGGTTACCCGACACAACCGTTTATCGTGCAATTCGAACGGCTGACATTGTTTTCAGCGATCCTTCTCTTTTTTTACGAGCCCCATCGAACAACAATCTTCTTTCCGTTTCGCGGTTTTGCACACGCGCGTACTTTCTACGAGCCAGTTATTCTCCCCTTTCGTCCGTGTTACGTCGCGTAACACTCTACCTAGCCCAGGCCACACACCGCCGGCAAGATGGCAACCAGATGTCTTCGGTTACTCACCGCGTACCCTCAATAGTCTCAAGTACCTTCCATAAATCTCAGGAATTTCCTAGTCGAGGTCCTTCAAACCAAACAAACGTCTGTATTCGAAGCATTTCTAAAGACCTTTGTCTACTACGGCTTGACAAGGGAAAGTTAGTTTTTCTCACGTATGATGCAACTTTCCTCCCACTAAGCACTTTCTCTCGAGGGCGGTTAAGACCCTTCGTTTAACCAATTAACAACTTCGTTTCCCTCACTCTCTTAACTAAAATCGTCACCAACTAATCCGATGGCCCCGTGCGCTAGACACACCCATCATTAGCTTTCCTCCGCCACAGCATCGTCTCCGAACATCACTGATTTTTCATCCGTCGAACAGTCAACATCCTTCGACCGGATATACACACCCGTAGATCAGTCACTCACTCGTCTCGTACATACGCACCGGCGTAACTGTCTTCGTTACAAGTTGTTAGAATAAACTGTGATATATAACTTACTATACTGTGTCATATTCATTTAACCACCTCTGTTATCTTAACCGAAACAGGGGAACGACTAATTCGCGGCGTCGATTAACCGAATCGTAGCGAGAATTTACGCCTCTCGCTGACGCGTTTTCCTCGCGATCGCGTCTCTCCGCGAACGGTCGTAACAGACCGTATCTGTACCGTAAAGATCAAAAGGTGTAACGACACGTCGATACGCGTAGGAGAAGAAACACGTCGATTCGATACGTTAATATCTGGAATCCTTGAAAACTTCGCCTAAGCGTCGAACCCACGATAGGGTATTTCCACGATGGGAAAATCAAAATCGTTTCGTGGCTCGGCAATCGTTTGCTTGGCAACGGTTCCTCCCGTATGGCAATAGGTTTCCGATTGAATTTTATCGCGGTGGATAAAGGCGGTCTCTAAAGCGAAGAACAATGATCCGAGATCACGACTGCCGTCACGTCGCAAGAAACATGGTTTCCGAGATAAACGAGCTCGTTCCGCGAGAAGATAATTTCTCCATCGGGGAACGTTCCTCCGCTCCGACGTACGTATCAGATTTTTTGGCAGACTCGCTGCTACTCGCGTCGATCCTACCGTGAAAATCGCAACGCACGGTGGACTAGGAAACGAGCTCGTCGGAAGAAAGCGTCGTCGTTCGAGATTTTTCCACCGGTTTCGACGGTTTGGCGGCGATCCAGTCGTGTCCGATGGCGGTTTCCTAAGGCGTGCTAGTGATTACGCGGTCTCGCTCGATTCCTCGAATATCGTATCATCGCCGCATTCCTTTCATCCGCAACACCCACCGCATCTTCGATGGTGTTGCGTGCCGGACCGTTTTAATCAGGCAGCGACCGATCCAGCCAGTTGGGATTCGCCGTCAGACGCCAAAATCGACGAGGCACCTCCTTCCACGCGGCTGAATTTTCCAAATTTTACAAAATACCTATTTTTACGAAATACCTATTTTACGCTATACTCGGCAAAGGGAACGCGTATCGAAGATACGCTGTCGTTGTCGCATAACGACAGACCTTTTTTCCAATTTATCGGACCATCGAAAGATCGCGTTCGAAGTATTAAAGAATCTTTTTTTCTCGTTGCCGGTTGGTTCTCGACTTTGTCGAGATTGATCGCTGATGTATTCCCCCGGGTGTCTACTTTGTTCTTTCGTCGCATCCTTTGCCTCCGCTTTTTCTTCTGTCTGTCTGTCTGTCTGTCTTTCTCTCTCTCACTCTCTCTCTCTCTCTATCTCACTTTCTCACTCTCCCAATCTCTCACCGCTCGTGAAATCTTCCACGCGATTTCCGTGCCGTTCGATCACGTACCGTGGCGTTTCGTTCGAACAAATCACGCGCGAAGAAACTGCATTCCTAATCGATAACGCATGCGTAGTTTAGCGACTAACGTCGTCTTTCGTCGACGTTCGAGTTCCATTGTTTCGAAACAAGTTCGTTAGACTTGGCGGCTTTGTTCTCACAGTTGAATTAATTGTCGCCGGTTTTTCGTTAGCAAGATCGATGTTTCGGGTTCGCTCGTTGCAAAGTTCCGTAATAGAGTAATTAATCTTATCGAGGAACGCAGGGCACACCGCGTGGCAGAATCGCGAGGACGTGGACGGTCACGACATGGAAAGATACGGTATTCGTTTCCTCGTAGATTCGACCAACTTCGGTCTCGTTAATACCAATCTTCCTTGCAGAATGGAATTTCAACGTGGCTCAGGGAAAACCTTACGCTCCGACATGAATTACGACGTTCACGGGGACAAAAAACATCTCGAAGCTTGCGTCGTTTGCGCGTGCAGCAGTTCCGTCGCGGTCATTACGTGGAATTACAGAGGTTCGCGCAAAAATGCAAAGTTTGAGTTATTACGGTGGAAGAAATCACTTCCGGTCGAAGACGAGCTTCCGGCGATATTTCAGCGGATCCTAGCGGCAACGGAACGCCCCGCCTTATCGGTCCGCGAGACAGAGTTTCCTTCTGGCACGGCGATATTTCAAGTCGACGAAAACGCCAGCTCGCTCGCGCGAACCGTATAGTTTCCGCGAACTCGGGTACGATCGTGCGACAGCAGCGCGATTATTTCGCGTAATTGGAATAGTTGTCGACGAATCTTTCGTCGGACTCGAATTCGCATTCAACGACGCTTTCAACGACGCGTTCAACGACGCGTTCAACGAAGAAGGAAAGAGTGGCGCGACAGCAGAACGCGCGAAACGCAAACTTCAAAAGTATTTCAAAAGTTGTTGTCCGTAAGAGGGAGCGCGGCTGGTGGAAATTTCACCGGCTAATAGAACGCGCGGCACGAGATAAGCGAACAGAGCAGGTATCACGGAGAAAAGTGTCGGGGTTCGGAGATAAAAGGTAGCTGTTCGTTCCCCTCGATTAATTTTTCCGCGCCTGAGAAAGGTCGGATAATCGAGATTTTACAACGCAACAAACATGGCCGGGGTCCGGTTGGTAGGTACAATTAGTTTCCGCTCGAACGCATCGTACGAGTACAGCGCCGCTCGAAAACTCTCAAAAAGATACAAGTAAAAAACGATAACGGCAGCAGCTTTACCGTGGAAAAATAGTGGCAGCAGCCGTACCGAGTAAAATTTCCAGCCAGAGAGATATTAGCGCGCCTTGTGCCAGACACGAGTCCGATATGGTTGCGGATGAAACGACGTTCGGCCGCGTTGCGAAAAGAAGCAGCGATTAAACGAGCGCCAGGGGAATAAGCGGGATCGTAAAGCGACTGAAACGTCGCCTCCCTCGTTCTCCGCGGCAACGAAACCGGCATCGAGAGGTGGTCAGATGGAATTAAAACGTTGGCGATCGAACGTCGACGAGCGAGCCCCGTCGAAACCCGAATTACCCACGGGACTTTCGATAGCCGGAACTCCCGTGGCCGCTTATCGGCCGATAAGGGAGAAAAATGTGTCGGCTCAGGCTCATTTCGAATTCCGCGAATGCGTAAGACGTATGTCCGTTCTTCGAATCGACGTCCATTTTCCACCATTTCTCCATTCGTCCGCCGTTCCTCTCCCGATCCTATCGATCTCGGTCGAACGTTCTCGTTCCACTCAACGGTATATAACATCGTCCTGATTGATCGAACGTTTTCGAAGCGGGCTCGATCGACCGAGAACGAGTCGAAAGATCCAATGGAAAATTAATCGATCGCGAAGCGGTAAAGACGAATGACCATTCGGAAAGCGTATGGAGATCCGAGAGCGCGTCCTAACCCTCGAAACAAACGATAAATACTTGGTTCGCGCGAGTGTTAAATTGCCCGTAGGTTTACCAGTTCGGAGATCGATCGTGCCACTCGTTACTTCCGAGAGACGGGACTCTTCGCAGTGCGTTTCCAATTCGTACACGCTTTCCTTCTCTATTCCACGAATTCGTCCACGCGTCTTCGAAAACGCACGGTATTTATCCCTGCCGTTCTCCTTTCAATCCTTTCCCGTTTTCGGCGTAAAACGTTTTTCTTCCAACGACCGCGAAGCAACTCGAGCGATTCCGAAACGGACGAAACGTCTTCTCGACGCAGCCTTTCTTTCCTTAATTGTCTCGTCGTTCTCTTCCTTGCTCGCTCGAGACCAACGGCCAACTCGCGATGTTATATGCGATATAGAATAAAACTTGGAATTTTATCTTATTTGTATTATAAGGCGATAGTCGTCGACGTATTCGACTCGTAATCCTGAGTAACGAGTAACGGCGACTCGTTCGTAACCTCGTCTCCTTCCTTTCGCTCGCTCCACCGTACAAGTTGTCGACGAATTTACCAGACGACAGCGTTCGATACTCGCTTGGCTATAATTATCCGTGGCGCGTACTTACGCGAGAAACGATCGCGAACGATCAACTTCAGACACCGGTGAGAAAAGTCTCGATTGGATTTCGAGGATTTAACGGGACGACGGCTTCGTTGAATCTCCAACGATCGGTAGCTTGAGGGGGAGAAAGAAGGCCGGTGAGAAAAAGAAAGATGAAGATAGAACGCGTTACCATATCTTCGATGAAACTGTGTTACGGCAGAGTCTACAAAAGCGGTACAGTGTGCGGTCCTTTGTAGAAAAATCGCCGATGTGGCGCGATTTCGTTAGCGGTTTGAAATGAAATTTTTCGAATTTATCCACGAAATATCGAGCAAGTTTGTATGGACGATACATGATCTCGGGCGCACGCACGAATACACGCTTTGTCGACAAAAATCGTCGCCGTACCGTGGCCAGTTGCAAAACTTCCGGCTTCGTTAACCAACCGTCCTTTAAAATCGATGCTCGCTGTGTGTTCGACCGGCTTGTTTCCCCCCTGTTAAGCTACCGGCGTTTCGTCTCACGCGATTTCAACTCGTATTCCTTTCGAATACGATCTATCCGCGAGAAGATTAATTTTATCGGTGTTTATGGCAAATAAACTGGCGTTTAACGCGCCAATCTGTCGTTTCTCGAGGCACCGGCACGCTCTCTTTTCCACGCTGGCTTTTGGCTGGTTCGGGGGGTGGTCCCCGCTATCTCGAGCGACGCAGGATTTACGAGGCGCACCGGTGACCCCGGCAACGAACCTACCCCTTTAAATAGTTGATTCACCGGAAGATTTGTGTGCCGGCATACTAGGCCGTGTGGCATCGGCCAGGGAATGGAGCGACGCGACGCCCGGCGTCCGCCGCCGGATTCCCGCGTGATAGCTCGAGCGATTCTGCTCGTTTCCTGGCACCCTCGTTTCTCCTCCTTTCACGATACATCGTTAACGACGAACGCCCGGATATTCGCACGTTGGTCGAACGTTTCCGCGTTAAGGTACACCGTATCCGCGTACCATCTACTGGCACACAGCTGGCTCGCGAATCGATCAAATTTCCAGGCACGAACGTTCAGGTTTTCGCGATCGGTGTTTTTGAACGTCGCCTGTCGACCGATACGCGCAAGTTAAGACGCCACTACGCTCGTACGTTTCGCTACTCGCCGTTATCGGCGTTATATAGCCGTTGGCGCATCGGGCGGTGAATTTTAAACAACGATTCGATCGACCGTGGCCATGGCGAGCGGAGCGACGGGAGGCAAAGCGAGGCAAAGCGAGGCAAAACGAGGCGCGCAGCTTCATTCCTGGCAAAAGACTAAACGAGACTTTGCGAGAGAAGGTATTCGAAAAGGTCAGAGGTCGGCCATCGATGCTGCGAGTGGACCGTTTAAGCGCCATTTAGCGCCAATAGCGGCGCTGCCACGGATCCCCGTTCCGACTTCCACGGCGAGGTAACGGCATCTCGCCCGTTTTCATTGTTTTACGCACGGCATTACTCGATGCGCGTTCGCTTTCTTTCCGTTCTTCCCGACCATCGCGTCCCACGATACACCGCTCCGGCTAATCTCGGTAGCCGCACCTGCTCGCCGACGCGTCCTAGATACGACCCATCTCCTGCTCGTTTCGTATCACGCCGCTTCTCCACCCTCTATCCTACTGAGACTTTTCCAAGGAACGGTCGCGAGACCGTGGCACGGCTATCGCGAGCGTGCCGTTTGTTCGAAAGCTTATAGCTTATACCGTTGTCCGCTCCGGCCCGCTCGTTACGTTCGCGAAGCTTCGGCGACGCGTTTTCCCCTCGACCTTTCGCTTCTCTCCGTGCCGTCCGAAAGAATGCCAATTTCGAACGAGCCTTTGCGCCCCGTAATTAGTTCGTTTCTCTGGTCTTGCAGTTCCGAGGGGATCGCGGCTCGATTCGACAGGAATTGGCGATCGAGAGCCACGAATTCGATGCCCCTATAAGCGCGCCACGCGCTCACCATCCCTCCGTACGCGTCCCACCACCAAATTGTCGTTCGTTTCCCCTTCCGAATCGAAGAACGTTGCCCGGAATTTTATTGCCGCGAATTTGCTCGGTTTATTTGCTTTCCTCTGGCCCCGTCACGGCTTTCCCGCTCGTTTCTCCCCTCGTTTTTCCCCTCGCTTTTTTTCCCTCTTTTTTTTCCCCCTCGTTTTTTTGCCGACGTCACGTCCCGCGTTGTCTTTTTTTCGGCCGATATTCGAGCGATGGATTTTCCAAGTTTTTCGTTGGATTTCGGCACACGAGCTATCGGCTCGATGGAACTCGAGCATCTTGCGTTTCACGCGTAACCGCTTCGTCATAGAGATACCACAGTCGCGTTACCGCGATAATTGCAACTCGTTTTCTACCTTTGGCTTCGCATGGAAAACCAAGTTGCAGGTTACGCGGCGACCGATAGTTTGATAGGAGTCGACGACGTCTTTGGCGTCGCGCTTGCGTTATAGAGTTGGCGGTTTTCCAGTCTTTGCTCTACGCGATATCTTAACCCACTTAGGAACTTGACTATTACGTAGAAGTTTCTAGCAGTGGCTTCGCGAAACGGATAATATCGCAGGAAAAGGGATTGCCAGAGGAGCGGACCAGATCCGTTCGCGTCTCGTCGAATCGTACGCCGCCGATCGAAACGATCGACTATTCCATTCTGCTCTTCTTCCAATTTACCGTTTTCCAAGAAAGCATTCGTCCGTTAGCAGGCGGAATTTTCGTATTCCGCTCTTCCACTCGATATCGGAAACGGTCGACTAGCGGCTTTGGCTCGCGCAAACCACGCGACACGTCGACGAAAAGCAGGCGGATGAATTGCCCCGTTGCGTCGATTTGTCGCTCGGCGAAGGACCAACTCGACGACGAGAGACGCCAGTCTCTTAGCTTCCCGTTTACGATCTCGTGCCGCGCGTACAATCGCGAAATGGAGAATCGCTCGAGCGTTTAATAGCGCGCCACCGCCGATTCTCGTTCCGGTTACAGCGGTTTCCATTGTTTTGATCCTTAGCCTACCTCTCTGACACGCGCACGCGCCCTCTCTTTCTCTCTTTCTCTCTTTCTCTCTTTCTCTCTTTCTCTGTACGAATCACGTTGTACACGATTCTTGAAAGCGTTGCTCGTGTCCCTCCGGTCCAGCCAGCCAGCCAGCCAGCCAGCCATCCAGCCAGCCATCCAGCCAGTCAGCGTAAACCCTATCAAAACCGGCTTAAGCTAATTTGCAATTTACGCCGTGTATAGCTTGCTCGCTACATCGGCACGAACTGACCGACGCCGTCCGAGTTTCATCCTGTTATCGCGCGCTTTCTCTCTCCACTCTGCACTCGACAACGCCGCGTCCGAAAATTGAAATAGCTGCTATCGGCGGTTCGCGAGTCCTAAGAAGATTTGGCCAATTAGGACGGCTTAGTAACCTCGTAATCGTGCCGAGTAAAACCCACGTTCTACCTCCTCCTTTTCCACTCCCCCCCCTCTCTTTTCCCCTTTCCCTTTTCTCGTTTGTTCTCGGTTAACCTGTCGATCTCCGGCGAACCTCTCGCGGGTCTAACGCGGCGCTTGTTTCGAATCAAGTGGCGCGAGAATAGACGCGGGGATTTGCTTTTAGAGAAAACACCGGCCAAGTACGTAACGTGTCTCTACGTTCGCCTCGTAAAGCGAATACGAGTCGAGTTACTTACGGTTGCCCTTAAGAGGCTAGAGCGAGTTCAATTTCGTTACGCTCCGTTCTCGTCGAATCGCTGCAATTGCGTTTTTCCTTTTCTTGCGAAACATAGGAAAACGAAGGAGGGCCGTTTTTATTTTCACACGGACGAGCTTTCCTCTTTACCCGTCCGCCGCGTTAACGTAACCGTTGATAATTCTGTTCGTGAAACGCTTGGTGCCTACGTCGCGGCAACTAGCCAATGGTAGGGCACGTTGCGAGAGATTAATAAATCGCTAGAAATATTGCCTTTGCTCGGAGCGGTGAGCTTTTACCCTGCACTTTACGATGTATACCGTTTGGCCGGTAATCAGCTCAAACTGACCGATAAGAGGATGAAATTCATCCTCTTATAGCGTTTACCCGGTAGATGCGACCGTTAGGAAATTGAAAGCGTGGCTGTGTCGAACCTTGGGATTTACTCCGACCGTAATATCGCTTCGCTGATATATTAAATTAAAGCGCGTCGATCGATCTTTCGCGCGAAACGCCAATCTCGATCGAATCAGTCCGAAAATCGCTGACCGTGCGCAAACCCGCGGCGATCGACTCCGTAATTACTTATGTGGCGGATCGGTATCAATAGGACGTCGTCAGGTCGAGGCGCAACACCTCCCGGGCGATCCGCTGGTACCAACCGCCAACGCTGGAGGGCTACTACGACGACAACGAGTCTGTCTAACTCGCTAGCGGTCGAATATACGAGCGATTGATACAAATACCGCACCTAGCGAGACTCCCTCTACGTCTAAGGCAGGGACTACCGGGCATAGCCGGGACTGACGAGTCCACCGGTAGCCCCGGGACGAAACGCACACAACTCTCTTTTCATCCGCCACACTTATCTCTCAAATGTTTCTACATTTTTGGGAAATTTACCATTTCAAAAATATATAGCGCGCCAAAAATACAGAGCACTTGACGCGATATTTAGCCAACCAGACGAGTTTCTATTTAGATTTCGTTTCGTTAATTATATTACAGAAAGAATACATTGAACCGACTGTGTTACAGCCGAGAAACGAAGCAAGAGACAACGACCGATAGGGAGGGATTGATCGTACCATTTATACATACTTATGCGCTTAAGATTAAGATCAACGACGAGATGAGAAAATAATTGAATCGAGCGTTCAGCTACCGAGAAGTATCTTTCGCCTCGACGAGCTGCTATTTCCAGCGAACCGTTACTCGTTACTACTACCTATATACTACGATATTTATCTACGGAGTAGATAACCGCGGTTCTAATTAAATCCTACGCCCTGAGTTCTTACTGCAACGCGAAATTGCTCCGCTTCGCCAACTATCCCTTAGTTTCCACCATCTTCCGCTACTATCCGTAGACTACGTGTCCACTCTGTGGTTAAGCGTTGGCGGTGGTGATCCACTGGCGGACACTTTCTCCGAAATCGTTCTTATCGACTACCTGACTACTATGGACATTTCCGTGGATTCCGACCGCCTTCCTCGACAGCGTTCGCTTCCAGTTCAATGGAAAAGGATCTATCGCCTGACCGTGGTCCTTCCTCGCGCGCGATACCTTTCCGGTTTACACGCCACCGCGGTGAAATCGAAACTCGGAGAAAGTTTCACTCTCGCGGAAAAAATGCTACTACGAGGATGAGAAGGTTGCTTGAAATGCAAGTACGTAACTGTAGATCTGGGCTCGCACGGGAAGAAGGAATTCTTGCGATAACAACGCCGAGATACGCGTGCGCGTATCGCACGTTCAGTTTCTTTACTTTCCGTATACTTACTTACTACGTTACTTTACTTACTACGTATCGATTCCGTTGCATCGAATCTTTCGACCGATTGGCCAAATTCTTGGCGGCGGACTCGTTCGACGTTCGATATCCGCTATTCGCGTAATCGTCGCGCTTAACGAGCACGAGGGGCAACGATGCAGAGCGGATGGCGGAATCGGTGTATTATAGGTGGTCGAGACGAGGCTGAAATACGAGCCACGACGTCGCGTCCGTTCCAACGATATTTCGCGGCGTATTTAATTTGGATCGTCACGGCCGCGCGCAAACATTCCATCCGATTTGCTTGTAACGATGAGAACGGTATTCGCAAACAGAACGGGCAAATAAAAATTTCACGAATTTTCGTCGCCGACGGCCGGTCGACGTGGGCGCGCGTGTACCCGAAATTCCAACAGATGTAGATCGCGAAGGCGTCGAAACAGGAGGGGAAACGTTGCATGTACGTAGAACGTACAGCCTCCGCGCTGGACGCGTACCGTGTCCCCTGTGGACAAAAAAGTGATTAACCCGATCGTAGCGTGACCGACTGCAACCGATTAATTTCAGGCGGTGACAAAATTTCGCCAACTCGCGCCGAAATTTATTCGTTTCGGCGCTCGCTGTGAACGCATCGACGAATTTTTCGTCGCGTCACGTTCGACGCTTTTTATTTGCCGATTCTCGTCCCAAAAATCCCTTAAACGCTCCGATAGTACGAATTTCCGGCAAAGCTGGACGCATTTCGAGAGAAAAATAGCAAGATAGAGGTTGAATTTACGTTCGAACGTTAGAGGTGGTAATTTTAGAATCGTAACTTTGCCATACCGTTCGAAGATCAACGGACGTGGAATCAAATTGAAATACAGGACGAAGCGAACGGAAACAAGAAGAAAAGTGCGTGTAAACCTATGCGGTATGCCGAATATGCTCTTGTTCTCGAGTTACAGCTTATTTTATCGATGGATACGTATCGCTGGTCTTGTTTCCTCCGCAGCTCGCTCTCCGAACTCGAGTCCCATTATTACGATACGACGAATTCGATTCGATCGGTTACGCGGTCATTTGGAATCTCTCTTCTTTTTTTTTTTTTTTTTATCGAACGTCCGTTGACAGCGTGGGAACTGTTGGTCAACGCGATGACCAAAGTCGCCGACGATTTCGCGTAAACCGTTGGAACCAGCTTGACGATGCATTCGCGTTTCCATCGAGAGTGGATGTTCCGCGAAACGATAAATTTTGCGATAGTCGATCCTGTATAATACGTTGACTCGGGGGGGGGGGGAGACGTCGGACGCTTATATACGCGCGCTTATTCTCGTCGGTGGGAAAGAGCGAAGAGTGGTGGGTGGTGGGTAAAAGGGGAAATTCCGGTCGGTATTTCATTCGGGGCTCGTGTTAACGCCAAAGTCGGCCGAGCCCCGTCGTTAATTCTCCACTGCAGTTTCGTTCGTGGGATATTTCAGCGTTTCGCTTTGCGGTCGTCTCGTCGAAATACTCCGACCGATCCGGTTTTTACTCGGCCGATCGTTAATTAACTGCCATCGTTCTGACTGGAACAGATGCTACCGTGTGCAATAAGATCCACGCGAATACGTACCTCGTTGTTTCTCACTTTGTCGTTTCCTCCGCGGTACTCGGTCGTTGCCTCGTTGCCTCGTTGCCTCGTTCGCCTCGTGAAAGTATTTTTACAGTTACGTCAGCAGAAATAGATAACGAACCGGTGGATCCTCTTCCCTTTAGACGATCGTCTCGAGTCGAGTTTCTTGGAAGTTAACGAATATGTTTGCGTTACGAAGCATCCTCGAGGCGTTGTGACGAGCAATTGCAAAGTCTGTCGGGATGTTCGTGGCGCGAGTAACTCGCAAGTTGAAAACGCGTTAACGAATCCTACTTTCTAATTGTTTAATCTCGCGATAGTCGTTTAAAGCGACGCTGCGCGACAATACCGCCACGGTTAAAACCGTCGTTCAAAGTTGCTCGCAGTTTCGATATTTCGTAAGACGGATAGAAAATGGGGCACAGCCCGTTGCGTTAACGGATCTCCTCTATCCGTTTGCCAGAGGTACGACCGTCGAGAATATCGAGTGTTTCAACCCGGCGAGATTAAACCTTAAAATTAGAACGCGCGCTTCGTCCCCGGTTCATTGTTCCCGTCGCGTTTCCCTTTTTATCCTTCCTCGTGATCATCGTTCGTCCGTGTCTCTCCGCTACCTTTTTATTCCGCCGGTTTTTATCATCGTTACCGTTATCATTGCTATTATTATCGTGGGACAAACTGCGTACGGTGATAGGCGTACCGATTGCACGAGCGTAAGACGAAATGAAATTGCAAGTAGCGAAACAAGAACGGAGAAGCTTGATTCGAAGGAGATGGCGCGAGCGATTTTAGGAGTTACGTACGACGACGCGAGCCGAGTGCCTAAAGGTAGATCTTAAGCTCTTTCCTCGGTCCTTGAGTACACGCGGTCCCTTAGAACTGCGCGCGCGATCATCTCGTTAGCGTGGCGCGTCGCGTTTGTCTGAAACATTGGAACGCGTTACTTCGGGCGTTTCCTATCGTCGCGGATGTTTGAACGACGCGTAATTATTTCGAAAGTGCTCGACGGCAGTCGAGTGCCGTCGACTCGGCTCGTACAGCGGGTACAGACGCGGCCGTTTGACGCCAAACAGGACCTCCTAAAGTCCTAGAAATCCGATCGAAGCGCTTTAATTAAAACCTAATCGCAATCTCGATTGATCGCAGTCTGTTCTATTTTGCCAAAATAGATCGACGTCCGTCCGGCTAACTTTATTCGTATCGGATTTCGGACAACGACAGACAATGGAGAACACAGCGATTAAATACGAGCAATTTCACTTGCGAATGAATTACGCTACCTATCTCCCGTTCGGCACACGCGCAAATACAATAAACAGACCGGCGAAAGCGAGTAGTCGCGGCAGCCGCGTGGTCCGGCCGCGTGTCGCAGTCGCCAATAGTCTCCGACCCGTCTTCACTGGCCGCGCCACAGTAGCAGTGCCCGTGTTTCGTCCGGCATCGGATCCACCATATCCCGTCTTTCGCGCTTTGATCGCGCATATCCTAGCGTTTAAGCGTTCGCCGCCATAGGTTACGTAAATTCTCGTGACGCGAAGAATCAGAATTTCGACGATTCGATTCGACGAGGCAGGCTGGAGTAATAAAGAAAAAGAAAAAGAAAAAAAAAAGAGAGAGAAGATAGGGATAGAAAGGGATCGATATATCGGAATATATGCGCGAAGAAATCTGATATATCCCAAAGATGTAATCTGGACGTTCCTAGGCAACTGGTCTCGCGGTTCCTTTGCCGGTTACTTCTGTCTTCGAGGATGTAACGTTTCTCACGGTACGGCGATACACGGCTATCGAGTTTTCGTAAATCGATTTTCATTCGCGGCGCTGTATACTCGTAGAGGAATCTATTTCCTCGAGGAACTCGACGTTAAAGCGTTCGCTACGTCTTTACATTCTTATTTCCTCTTTGGTCCGTAAAAGTTAACGAGCCCTCTAATTGTTTGCTGAAATCTCAAATATCCAATTTCATCATCTTCCTCCGGTTATCTCGAACTCGCGAAAACAAGCGAAGCCGACTTTAACGACGAAAGCAGCGAGACTCGTAACGTCGCTTATCGCCGAATGTTTGCAGCTGTACTTCTTTCGGCATAACGAATAGCAGATGGGCGCTCGATACAGGTTATGCCTGGAAAATCTGCGTTTCGGCAACCATGCTCGAAAGACGCGGATCGAGGGTAAAATAAAATAAGATTAAGTAAGTGAATTAAGGTTTCTACGGTATGAAGCGGTCGTCGATGACGCAATAAATTTATTTAGTCTCGTAAAGCGTACATCGGTGGACAAAAGCGAGTTAAAACGAGTGGCGATGTTGGAACAAACGACTCGTTCAACGCGCGAATCTCGGTTTATTCTCTATTTCTTTTTTCGAACTTTCACAGCTAAATTATTCGTTCGGGTCTCTACTCGGAACTAGGCTATTTCGGACGAAACGTACAGAGAGCACGAAGCGCAAGCTAATATAAATTCTCCTGGCGGCGAACGGTATTATGCTAGATAAGAGCATTAGAATGGACCGGGTGGCTGGGATAGACTTATAAAGTTAAACAACATCTGTAGTTTCAGAGATACGAAGGCGGGCTACTAGTTTGCATTCTACGCGTACGAGTACCTTGTAATTCGGAGCAGCGAAAGGCGGTACGAACGAAATAACCAAAGGATTTAATTTTTTGTTCGGTAGACGGCGACAATTAGACGGGCGAAACGGCAACGAACCAACGACGATCGTTGTTCGCGTTCCGCGATACGCGTTCCTCGTCGAAGGATAGACGTCGAGACAAAAATGACGAGTAAACGGTATATTTTCGTTTAGCCTGGTTGTACTCGTGGCTGTGTCCCTGTTTCTTACGGAGGCGTTGACGCGAGCATCGAAGCTTTCGCAGTCGATAAATCCACGAGTACCTACCTATCGAACAACTCGAACAACGTGCATGAACGTACTACGTGTACAGGCTTCCATCGATTAAACCAATCGTTCTCGAATATCGCGTTTACTACGAGACGTTTAATACGAAAATTCCTGGCGAGTTTTCTAGTCGCGATTTATCAAGCGTATACTCGCGACGAGAGGCAAGTTGCGCGACGACCAACGAATACGGATAACGCGGAGGATAAGTGGAATTCACGGTGTCGTTGCTTCGTGCCAACGAGCTTGTTTTACGAGTTGCGTGACGGTCAGTAGTTTCGCGAGCATGGAAAAACGCAGTTTATCGGAATCGGAGGCCGAATTTTATTTCCGGCTGTTCAGTTGCTCGCGTTTAGCAGGATCGCCGGTTCTTCTAAAAGACTCATCGACGACGAACACGACGGTGGTGGATTTTTCAAAGGGCCACGATATATGTAGTATCGGGGAGAAGGGCCTAAGAAACGTCGTTATAGCCTAACTATAGACAATGTGGCGAGAGCCGAGGCGCTGTCGGCTCCATCGATGCGTTATCGGTCCTTCAAATAAATAGCTTCGCCGAAAAGACCTACGTGATCCTGGCTACGAGCGTCCGCGGAACACGTGTGCGGTGGGCCTAGCAAAAGACAAAAGAACGCTACAACGGCCAGAGAGTGCATCGACGTGCGACGATATTGTAGTCGGTCCTTTTGTTATCGAATATCACTTATTAAAATACATTAAACTTTAAACCTACCATCATTACTTGTCCTTACTCTAAGAATCCATCAGTTACTACATATATATATATATTCCAATTGCGTATCGATCTACGCTATCTTTCTTTGCCTGGTAAACGCGCAACGACCACGCGATTCCTTCTTAAAGAGCCCGGTTTTAAAAGAGCCTGGCGCCTTTCATCGTAGCGCAATCCGCCAACCGTTTCGCGCTAGAACTCGCTGGTCGACGAACGCGACGACGACAAAGGGCGAAAAAGGGAGCTCACGAATCACGGAGCAACTGTGACGGGAAAATGAAACGCGTGCTGCTAACGAAGAAGATAAAGGAGAGGCAGGGAATTTTCATGCGTGGACGAACGACAGCGGTACGCGGCGAATAATCTCGCGTCTTGTGCGGGAAAGAGAAAGAAAAGGAGGGAATCGGCGTTAAGCGCGACGTCGACGTCGTGCGATCGATCGCCAGCCGAGCATAAAGAGCTCGGGGAATGAAAGGACGGACGGCGAGTGGTGCGAGTGCAGCCGAGCTGCGTACTACCAAAGATATACCATTGGTGCGTTCGTGGATAGGGGAGCAAGCGTAATTCTTTTGTCTCCGCGGACGTTTCGCCGATGCTTCTGCTCGCTCCTCGAACCGTCCGGATACGGAGACTGTAAATGGTAATTTAAAGCGACGACAACCAGCACACGGATAATCGAGCGCGTACCTTCTCCGAGCAACAGCGTCACCCTTGCCGACAACTTTAATTAGAGTAGCGGTTTCGACTTATCGAGTAGCGAATGCCGTTATTAATCGTAGGAGTCGTTTGCCATCGCGGCGTCCTTTCCAAGTCCCGAATATCCTTTTTCTCTAAATGTTTGCGAATGATCGAACATCGGAAAGAAGCCGATCGAAAGCGAATAAACGGAAAGAAGAGACGATGGCCGCCGCGGCTACGTTCTCTTTAATCTTCCTCCCGTTTCCCTCGCCCCTCTATCGTGCTTCGTTGTCCGTTAGCCATATCTTAAAGGAACCGTTACCATCGTTTGTTACAGCGACCGTATCGGCACAAGGTGTACCCTGATTTCCATTCAGAAGCACGCGGGATTACGTTTCGATCGAAACCGGGCAGTTATCGTTGGACGTAAATCATCGGTAAGTGTTTCGTACATAACCGAGCCTTTTCCCGTCAGCAGTTTCGTAAGAAAGAAGCGGGTCTGGGTCAGGCCGAACGCGTCTCGATCTTCCGCAATTTCTTCCCTTCCTATTTACCACGTTTGCGCAGGTAGAATTAATTTCCGTAGAAATCGATACTCGTAAGTTCTGCTCTCGTACACACACGCTCGCCCTCGGAAGAGGCAACGTCGCAACCAGCCAGACGAATAAAGCGTTCTTTACGTGGATCGCGAACAAACGAGTAGCATCTCGTTCGACGAGGCGATAAAGCGCGAGCAAGTGCATCGAGCATCGACGATAATTAATCGTCGCGTTGCAACTACGTTTCGATCTTTGAACGTGGAACGCGCACGCGTTCCATCGGATCCTCGTTCGTCTTTCACCAACTTACCGACACCCCTCTTAACGAACTCTTAACGAACAGATTTTTTTAAGGCGACATACTCGCCGACGCTATACGCTAATTTCTCTTTTCTGCGCTTTTCTCGATCGTCGTTGCATCGTCGCAAACAGAACTGTGTAACACCGCTGTAACTATACCGGAAATATTTGGTTGCAGCGCGTTCTCGGCCGTCTCGAGCGTTTATACGTTTCATCGCGGCTGAAGACGAGCCACGTCGGTGCTGGATCTCTATCGCGACGCCGTGCCGACGCCAGATACACTTATTCCCGTTGAACGAGTAATTTACATATAAATTCGCGGTTTAAATTTCGCATCAACAGCGCGACGAATCACCAAGAAACCCGTACGCGGCGGCGATTATCCGAAATCAACGTGGACGTAGAAGGGAAAAAAACGTTTGCGTCCGCGGCTGAGTTTCTCGAGTCGAACTACACCTACCACGAGATAACGTCGCGTGGCTGCAGCCCGTGGACGACATCGATCGAAATCGTGGCGCAACTTCTTCGAGAAGCTTCCGGCAAATCGGCGAATGTCGCGTGCAACGCGAAAAACTACCGCCATTGCTTTATTTATTCTACATATTACTCGTTATACGGTTGGACGAATGTTCCGTTAAGGGAACATAGCGACGTGACGTTCAACAAAGTTTGAAAAATTTGCAGATCGTTGAATCGAACAGCCCGAGCACCGTACCGAGTTTCCACGTCTCTAATCTCAAAATTGTCATTTTCCGTTTCTTGCATTTTTACTTTTCATTGGACGGAACGCGCTCGTTCCGCGTCGGAATCGATGACGATTTAATTACACGGCCCCGAGTAACGTATTCGCAATGGCGACCGTTAGCGCCGTGATCGTGCAAACGCAGAAAACGCCGCTGTCTCGCGGACGATCAAATTCAATCATAAAATCGTAAATGTTTGAATAGAGAAACGCGGTAGAATCGATCTCCGCGATGTCGCGTAGCATTATTATCGCGACGCTAACCCGTCGGTGCTAACCCGTCGGCGCTAACCCGCCGGCGCGCCGCGCTTACCGAATAAATTATCCGCTTCTGTTTGCTCTCTCCATTCGCACGCGCCTTCTCCGTCTCTCGCGAGCGTTCGTTCTCCTTCCGCCGACGACGCAAGCCACGCGATAATTAGCACGAACGGTTAGTCTGACCGGACGTTGTCGTTGGCCGAATCGGCACGCGGATAGCGCGTCTGCCAAGCGCCGTCTTGATTCATCGACTCGGCGATCGAGCGTCTTGTCGCGCGTCGCCATTGTTTCCGAGTTTCGACGCGCGTTTCCTCGTGGCTGTCTGCGCGCGACTCGATCGTTCCAGTCTCGAATCGTACGGGCGCCTATCGTCGATATCGCTTCGCGAAATTTGCAGCAGGCGAATTCGCTTTATTCGCCACAGAGGATTCCTCTGCAGCGGTAAAAGCGGTGCAACAATAAGGAGCAGCGGTACCTTGGAACGTCTAACGCGTAGCGTTTGCCGGCGAGAGACTCGCCCCGATAGATCGTGCAACGTGACGAGAATTTGTTTAGAGCTGTGCTAGGTTACGGCGAACTTTGAACGCCGCAGTTCAGGGTAATTAAACGTTGGTTATAGAAAGCACGATTAACGACTATGCAGGTTGGAAAGTTCGAGACGCGAATAGTCGAGATTTCGCGCGTGTTAGACGCGAGCGAGACGAGAGTAGAGTTTCGCATCGGTATCCGATAGGAGGAGGGGAGCGGATTGTAACGTTCTCTTTTACGAAACAACGTTTCAATCGCAAAGAATCGATCGGTATGTAGGAACGATCGCAGGTTCGGCCACGATTTCGATAGCCGATCGAAGCCATCCATGGAATCCACCGAAGGAATCCACGGGACCGTGTGTTCTCGTCTTTGAGATGCACGCGTCATTGACTCGACGTGATTAATTTAACAAGGAAAAGCTGCGCATCGCTAGGAGAGATACGGCGCATCCGGTTAATCGCGCTCCTGCATAATTTCGCATCTTCGCTCTTGTCTGTCGTACTCTCGTTCCCTGGTCCTGGTCCTCCGTGCGTCCGTGTACGCATCGTCGATCGCAATCGGAGAATCGCTGGCTTTCGAGCGGTCCGATTTTCCTCGGACCACTCTCCACCGATAACGCGTTTCTCCTGGTCGCGTTTTTCTTTCGTCGAAGGAACCGTATCCGATCGCTCGATACTTTTGCACCGGAATAAGCTGTTCTTTTCGAAGCGATATCGTTATACAAGGGGATACGCGGCGACGAGATTAGAAAATGTGGTGAAATTTATGGATTTTCTGTATCGCGTCGGGTTGCACGTCGTTTGAAATTTGCAGAGACCGGTGGTTCGAGATTCCGGTTGTTGCCGCTACAAATGGAACGTAGTGGCGGCTGGGTGGTGCGCGAAATTTCGCTAAATACGCGTACCTATTGTACGAAATACAAGCCAGTACCATATGGCACCGCTAGGCTCCGCCTCGGCTAACCCGCTCGGGTATCGTTCATTCTGCCAACCGACCTAGTATTTACCGTGCCACGTATCCGCAAATATTTCAATCTTCGATCAATCATACGCGCGGAATACTCGCGACCCGACGCTGCGCGCTGCCGCCTACCTATCGTCGCCATGCTCGCCATACATCTTGTCGGGAAATTCGCCAGCGCGGATACGCTTTCGAAGAACGGGCGAAGAACAAACGGAACTTTATCGATTCAGCGGGAAATCGACGGAATCGCGTTCCGTTTCGAGAATTCGCGCAAATGCAATTTCCGCTTGTCTCACCTTTTAACTCCGTCTATCCGTTTATTCGCGACGCGTTGTTCGTCCGAGATGCGCCGGTTCTCCTAAACGTTATTGGCAAACGTATTATACAGCTGCCTTCGAGAGAGCGCGTTTCGTCGTTTTCGCGAACGACGCTCGGTACGACGCTCGGTACGACGCTCGGTACGACGCGAGCCTGCCTTTAATCGGAGTCCGAAATTACGTGGAAACTGGTAAATAGAGCGCCGGTGAAATGCCTGCTAAGCGATATGCATATGATAGTCGAATATGCGGTGGTAAGAATCCTTACGATCGCGGCAAACCGCACACGCCCTTGCGTCCCTTGTATCAGGTTCCGTCGAGGTGCGGCGTGGCGCGACGCGGCGAACGACGCGCGGGTTAACCCAGTCGAGCCGAGGCTTTCCTCTTTCAGCCGGAGCGAGTGAAGCGAATTTCGTTGAGCTTTCGGAGAGCGCAGAGGGGCTTCCTCGTTACGAGAGATCGCGAAACGATTAGAATTTACCATGCGTTTCTTCGCCGTCTTTCGCGTCTTTCAACACTTTTTACCTCGAACGACGTTGCCCGCGATTACGTTATCGTTTGGCGTTTAATTACGACGCGACGCTGTCGGTGCAACCACTTTCCACTCGTTTCGTCGGTGCAATCGTTTCCACTTTATCGCCGTATCGGATAAGAAACCGGCGTTTAACTAATCCGATTATCGATTACGAGATCGTGATCGAAAACGCGAACGAAACCTTGCCAATGCGCGTTATCCTTCCTCTTTGCGACGCTCGCCGCAGATTAGCAAACGTTTGACCGAAAATCAGCAAAACGTCGCACGGTCGACCGCTTGCGAAATAAATGCCTGCCCCGTCGCCATTGCCCGTAATCCGTCGAGGTTCTCCGAGCTAGAAGAGAAATTTCCCTTACACCGTGGAAAAACCTACCGGTGATTCGGCTCGTCGAGGATAAAGAGGAGGCCAGTCGGTTTTTTTTGTCACCGCATTAGGCGTTCGACCGTATATTTCGCAAATTACAACGGATCAGTTGTATCGCGGTCCCGAAACGAAGCGAGGGTTCGACGAACCGCGACGATACGATTTCCACGGCCATGGAAACCGCGGCAACACTCGGCACGCGCTGCCGACGATTACGATAACACGGCCTGCGAACCGACAGAAAATATAAGGCTGTCAGTCGCAAGCGTTTAGCTGTTTAAGCCTTGTGCCGTGCGCACGTGGCCACCCTCTGGAACGCGAGACCCAACCCGGTGGTCCCCTCGGCCGACCCAATATAAGAAACAACGTTCCGCTCTGCGAAGCGCTATGATTAACTTTGGAACGAACGGTCGCTGGCTGCAACTAATGCCATTGTAACGTTCGTATCGATTGATTCGTACCGTAGCGCTTTTCCTCTTCCAGCGTTTTTTGTCTGCAATTCCGATGGTAATACCGAGTCACGTTTATACGTTTCTTTTAAACGTAATCCGCAACGCAACGATCCAACGTGTTTCGCGTACTCGCACGATAAAATCAACGACGAGCGATAAAACGGAATTGCGTTAAACTCGAAATTAAATCCGATGGCTGATACTCCAAATTTTCGCGCTACTTGGCGTAAGATACACGAGTACGACGTTGCACGAGATGACAAGACCTCTGGATCGCACGACGGCGGACGAGTCCATAGCCCGTTGATAAAGCTTCGATACGTCTCGAAACAAGACACGCCGCGCGGCTCCGAAATACTTCAGCAACTCGAAATTCCCATCGATCTCGAGACCAGCTTCGAGCGATCCGGCAGCATGCGTTTGGCACTGGGTAGGGGAGAGCAGAACGACGCGATGTCAGAATGCAAAATACACGGCGGCTGTTGTACACGGTTGGAGGACGGTGGCCGGGGCCGAGTCGGGAGTCGCAGTTCGATTTACGATCGCTTGGAAGGTACCGCGACACCGCGATTTCAACTAGCAAATTTTACCGCGATGACCGCAGACACGGCGGCTGTGCGACGCGCGTTCCGTTAACGCTGCGGATGACGCTCACACGGTGGAATATAATACGCGGCTGTCGCTGGCAACGGTTTCAGACTCTTTCGTGCCCGGTCAGATCGCGATCTTCTTCTTATTATTCTCGCGTTTCGGCCGCGAAACTCCAAGCTAGATTTTCGCTAATCCCGTGTAATTTGTATCCAGCGTCGGTTTCCATCGCGCAAATTTACGACCGACCATCTATCGCGAACGTAACATCCAGTCCGCTCGAAACTCTTCTTCGACTTTGAAACGTTGCAGCTGATACACCGTAATCATTATTCGTTAACGTTTCCACTAATACGATTCAACCAAAGAGCATTAAATTCGGGAGCTCGATGGGGTTTCGTATACGCGTGATTCGAGTAACAATAAAATGCAATTACCAGCAGCCTTTTGCGGTGCATCCTATTTTCTGTAATTCGAATATTCGAAATCACGTAGATGGAACAAGATCTTACGGTCGATCGTCGAATAGGAGAGGGAGAGAGAGATAGAGAGAACGCGGTAGAAAAAAATGTCTTTCGGCGAAATACAGGCGGATATGCAAACGCTCTTACTGCCCGTTTAATTTTTCGTAGAGGCAAAAGCGGCTAGCACTTGGAAGGTAACGCGCCGGTGTAACGTTTGCCTCGGTCGGGCAAATTCTTTTGTACTTACAGATAAATGGCGCGTTCGATCGTGCCGCATTCGACGTTCGGAAAAGTTCGCCACGGCGTAAGAATCAACCAACGACCCATTTTGCTCGTTCGTTGGTATCGGGCGAACAAACGCTGGGTGAAACCTTTAAACGTTTTGTCTCGAGTCGCGAGTTGCTTTTAAAATACGGACGAAAAAAGTGCGTATCGAAGGGCGCGTCGCTATATTCGTCGCAACTCGGGTTTACTAAAATTCTCTAATCGACGTTTATCGTATAAATTTTGGATCGCGTATCCTCGTATCCCGGTACCCTCGACAAAGTTGTTTAATTCGAGGCAGACGTATATCGTGCGCGCGAATAATCCGCGTTGGTTGCCGTATCGCAACGGATTGCGTTGGAAAAGCCGCGAGTATACCGTTTCGCGCAACTTTCAGGTCGCGCGATTGGAAACTGTACACGCTGGAGAAAATTCTCTGTGAAATTTGCTTCGATAACTCGCTGTACCCTGCTCGGCTACGCGATGCGACAGCCGCTGTTAATTCACGCTTAGGAGGAACTCGGCACCGCGAGCTCCGCGTGCGACAGAAACGAAATTTAACGAAATAATGGAGCGTCGAACGAGCGAACGTATCATCGAACGGGAACGCGACGCAATTGCAAGACGATTCGTCATGGTGAAATTAACTCGGTCGAACGAGGGCGGCGGGTAAGCGTGAAATCAGTGATACCGGTGATCGTTGATGTCGACGCGCGCACCAGAATTATCGTCATCGTCGTCATTCTCGATAATACGGGAATCGATCTAGTTCGATGCAAGGATCACCTCAGCGGGGTCATCCCTTTGACACGACGCTTATCGCGTGCAACGTGATTGACGCGTCAGGTCAACCGTTTCTACTGCGATTTCATGTTACCACTCTATCACTCCCGGCCAATGGCTTTCGTCGACGAAGCGCACCGATACACGTGCCTTGTTTACGCGCGCCTGCGAATACACCACTGTCATTAATATTTTTGCATGCATTGCCGTCCACATTTTTTATCGCGCGCCGAATAAAAGCAGCGACAGGATCGTCGCGATCGAAATTGGGTATTACGGCTAACGAACGACCGTTTCGTTGGTCGATTCGCTTTCGTCCGTTCGTCCGTCCGTCCGTCCGTCCGTCCGTCCGTCGCGTCGATTCGCAACACCGAGCAAACAAACGAAAACGTTCTATCGCCTTTTCCGTATAAACGGAAACGCGTACGACCACGCCTATGACCAGGCGTACACTTACGTCGATATACGTATATAGATACGTGTCATCGCTTTCCACCGCTTTCACCAACAAGTACCGCTTCCACCGTAAATAAACTCCAACTAACGTTGACCGTACCGAATCGATACCGTTTTTTCAACTTTCCTAAAGTAACGAGCGCGATATGTAAATGTCCGTGCAACTTGCACTCGCAACCTTCTTCGCGCCAAGCGGCGTAAGTTATACGAAACCGTTTGTTCGAAACCGAGTGCAGCGAGTCCGCGAAAGTACGGTAAGAAGGCGTATCGGCTTCTTTGCTCTCGGGGATTTGAAACGCGACAGAGGGTAAGGAGAACGGGTCGATGGAAAATCGTGCAAAGTCAAGCGTCGAATTTTGGTCCGGGCGCCGGTTTGGTTCCGTCGTAAAGCGTATCGCGAAATTGAACAGGTTGAAACGAATTCTCGTAAGTTTAGCGTGGACCGAAGGGGGTTCGTAGAAGGTAGGACTGGGAAAATTTCGGGATAATTTACCAGGAAGAGAAAGAAAGAGGCGTACGGGCGTACGGGCGTACGGGCGTACGGGCGTACGGGCGTACGGACGGCGGTAACGTGCAACCGCCGCGTATTTCGGTCTTGTTCCAACGAGAAAGAGCGACGTGCGCCGCGTTAAACGAAGATATTTACGTTATACGTTGTCAAGGCGGACCGTGCACGCGAAAGAATCAACGACGAACGAAACGAGATGAAACGCACGAAGCGCGAGAGGCCGAATCGGCCGAAGCGAAGGAACGTTCGACGAGGTCGTTACCGCCGGAAAAATTTATCATTTACCGATATTATCCGGCGCGGCAGAGGGACGGGGAAAAATATGTTTGAGCCCCGACGGAGCCACAGATAAGTGGCGTTCGACGCTGCAACACTCCACCGCGCGCTGGATACGTTTTCTCTCTTTTTTTTTTTTTTTTTTATATCGGTCTCGCACGCCAATCTGTCCAGAGCCTCCGCAGCTTTTATTCGCGATATCGTAGATCGAAAAGATTAATGCAACGAGTTGGATTTAAATATTTTACAGCTATCTGTAAATCGCATCGAGAAGGACCAACTGGCGGGGATCTCGCGCGAAAAATTCACGCGAATCGCATCTACGTCGATCCGCTGTTTCGGAAATGTTGGCGGCGCCGACGCTTAAATTCTTCGCGCGCGATTTTCACTCGGCCGGGAGCGCTCGAACGCTACTTCGAGTATCGATCTTTGCGATTCTCGCGACTCGCTTTCGCTTCCGGTCGCGCCGACTACTCGCCCGAAACTGAATATCGTTTCACGGTCGTCGAATTTCCCCGACAGGTAATCCGACTCGTCGATTCGGCCGATAATTATCCGACAACGATAATAAACGAACGTTCGATTTCCTTACGAACGACGATAGCACCGGTTCTAACGAAGCTGGGTAAATTAACGGGCTGATACTCGTTTTTTCCCAGTTTGCGCGGCAGCAAGACCGGATTCTACAAACCCGTAGCTCGTCGACCTCGTCTTTAGGCTAAAGGGTTTACTCCGGCGAGTTTCGCGCTGCCTTCGAAGCTTCGATTAAGGAGGCGTCGTTTAATTTTGCGCAAGCTTTTCAATCGGCTTTTCGTCCAAGTCGGCTCGCTTGGAAACCGATTTCTTACCCGAGACGGACAAACATCTTACCGGTCTTATTTGTCGTAATTCGTTGCACGGCCGTTCGATTTGCCCGTGAGGTGCAGGAGGAGGAGGAGGAGGAGGAGGAGGGAATAAACGCGTACCGGACGGGCAGTCGTTAGAGCGGTACGTGATGCAACTGGATCGCGCTCGCGGCGCTCGACCAACGGTCAACGATTAAGATGAAATTTTGTCAAGTGGCTGGAAATTCCAAATTCTGCCGTCGTAGTGCGGTCACGCTCGAAAACAAAGTCGGTTGGTCGGCGCCGGAGATGCGCGCGGAGTAATCGTAAGTCGCGACCGGGTCAACAGTTTCCCGCTGATGGTCACGAGGAGAAGGGGGCCCGTTCGCAGCGAACGATGAACGGTGAGCGGTTGGCGCGCAGTTAACGCGAGACGACGAAGGAAGGACAAGAAAAACGAAGAGCAGAGGACATCGGTACGAGATGAATTCGCGCAGCGGGAGACGTCTCAAGACGGGGGACGAGGTCGGAGAAATGGAAGGGCGGAAGAATAAATTGGGATTTGGAGAAGGTGAAACGCGAGAGAGGAAGGAGTGGAAGCGGAAGGAGGAGCTGACGAATGTAAGACGTTAGAGGGACCACGGAGGGGATATTTCATGGAAGGTACAACGAGAGGAAGAGACAAAGAGAGGAAAGAGACAAAGAGAACGAGATTCCGTATATACGTCTAATCTCCTGCGGCAGTTTTTGGATGGTTCGGTGCCGACCACCGTATCCTCGTTCGTTGTAACGTTGTCGAGCGATGCTTTCTCGACAGTAGGCAAACAGTGAACGCGCGTTTCCTCTCGTTTGCTCGATCGGGTGTACGAAGTAAACGAGTAAAACGACGTATAGGCACGTACGCGGAGAAGAAAAAGGCGAACGGAGCGAAGCACGAAATCGAGAGAAAGTACGCTTTCGACGTTCGTCGTTGTTTACTCGCGTCGCTTAACTCGGTACGACATCCGTGTTCACGCGTATAATCGCGGAACGGACGAAGGGAAGAAACGTCGCGACGTGGTTGCACGGAGAACGATCGGAGGAACTCGTTTGTAAAGCCGTTGCATGGCTCTGGCGCAACTTGTCACGCCTCCTTCCCCTCCCCTCTCCCCCTTGACGAATTAATCACAGTCTAGGAATCCCTAGCAAAGATCCAGGAAGGCGTTAAGGTCTGCACGAGCGATTCCGCGATGGATCACAGCCTCGGATGTTATACTTAAGATCCTCGATTCGCGTAATCGCGTTACCTCCTGCCTAAGACGATTTTCCGAGACGTCACAGCCTCGAACGAAATTTCATATCTCGTAAAATTTGCAGTTCCGTGCGTCATCTCGCTTTCCTGCTTCTCGCGCGTTGCGCCGACCCGCTTAATCGTTCCTTTCCACGACACATTGTTGCGCCAATTTACGACACGACTGCAACGCACAGCTGTATTTACCACTCCGACGTCGGTAAGAGAATGCAACATTGTATCTTCGGCAGAAACTTGGAACGTATTCGCGTTATTCGTCGTTATTAGATCAAATACCGAGGACCGCTCTTACGACGAGGCTGAGTTAAGTCGAGATTCGAGGGCGAATTTCTCGTAACCAGCGGAGAAAGGTTTCGATCTCGTTTAAGAATCTCGCAGGAACCGAGCGTTCCAACTTGCGCGACTTTTCGATCAGCCGTGCGCCAACATCCTGGCCGATCGCTTCCGCTTTTACCTCGACGTACCACCATCGGGCCAAAGTCGATCACGGTTCGTCTACTCCCACTCGATGCTTGCCATTCGATCCAGGGATGGGGGGGTGGGGAGGGAAGGGGGTAGTTTCGAGGTTCCCCGTCGAGGACGATCGTCGATAGAGGGGACGTCGATCCTTCCGCCGGCGTCGGAAAGAGGGTAAAATTCTTGAACCGAGTCGAGCGCAGCTAGTCGTTTAACCACGTGACATACTGTTCGTGCTTGGCACGCGGCTCTTCTTACCTTCCGGACGAAGAGGTTCCCCAAGATGCTCCTTTCATCGTGATGGTAGACAGAGAGGCTTGGACGCGTCGGTTCGCGAGGCAGGCCGTTGCTTCTTATCGTCCGATCGAACGCAGCTGTCGACCACGGCACGTGCTCGCTGTTACTTGGCGTGGAACGTTAACCTTTTATCGAGTCGCGATGCGTAAATGCATCGTTGACACACCGACACCGAGTAAAGCTGCAACGTAAATAGAACATACGATACTCAGCCCCCCAACCTAACCCCTTTCTCCCGTTATAAGCGCGTTCGCGTTGCGATCGCGTCCGAGCAATCGTTCGCCGGTTCCGTTTGCGGCGCACGTTGTACCGAGACGTCCCGTAGCCAGCTATTCGACGAACAACGCGTCTCCTTACCCCGATTCCTCGACTCGTATCGAGAACGAGCAACCTGAAACTAGCTCACCGCGAGAAACGCACGCGTATCGTCAACCGTATTCTTGCGTCGGCCGACCTTTTCCGTAATGAAAAATCTTGGCCAAGCGGAAACGAATAAAACGTCGCTTTTATCATAGCCAGGTTACTCGCGAGAGCCGCGAGTAATCAGGCAACTTTGCAATTTCACGAGTTCCGGGTCGGCGTCGGTCGACCGGATATCGTTCCAAGGAAGACAGACCCCTAATCGATAAACGAAAATCCTCGTAATTAACTCTTTTAACGTGTACAGCGTTATACCGTGGAAAACGGTTTGCCGGGCTGCGTAATCCGCTTGTTTTATTTTTTCGTCGCAGTTGAATCAACCTCGGCCCGACCGTTACGTAACGAGTAGTTTACTTCTCTAGTCGGGGATTAAGAGCCGGATCTGCCGCGCAATGCCTTGCAAGTAATATATATCACCGTGCTAAACGCCGAGTATTCGTTTTATCCTCGTTATCGTTCGGCGGACGACCGGTTGGTCGAACGCGAAGCGGACCACGTACTGCGAGCACCGAAAGAAGAATTTAAACAGCCGAGCCCGATCCGTGATATTCGATTAGAACGTCTTTAATAACGCGGGTAAAAATGATCGCTACGATCGGCGAGGCAGCCTCGTCTCGCGCGGCACGCTCAGGGCCGCGATATTTATACAAGCGAAATGAAATTTTTAATAAACACAGGGCATCCAGCGCGCGGACGGGGAATTTATAGCGCGGCGCGGTGCAATTAGAGGAAGGAAGAAAACGCGAGGGAAATGACAAAGAGGGAAAAGAACGGTAGCAGAGCGGACTCGTGGCCAAAGTTACCCGACAAGCCCGCGCCGAGAATTATTTTATTCGTTTTAGTCGGATCGTTTCTGCTCGGATTATTAATATTATGGGCAGACGCGTTCGGAAAGAATTCCGGCAGAGAATAGCAACGATCTAAATAGAAATCTCCGAGTCGGCTGAGTAATCGCTGACGTTTTTACATCGGCCGGCCGGCCGGCAGTCGAAGGATTAATTTTTGCGGAACGGGCAGCGGCGCATGGTCGAAACGTTCGGCGCCACGCGTTTTAATCGCGTCGATTTCATACAGTTTAGTCGACAGCCATTGGTTATTCGGGCGCGACGCGCGCGATGCTATTACGTTCATTTGCCCAAGCCAAAGTTATTCTTCTGTTTTTTTCCGACCGACCGACCGACCGATCCATCGATCGATCGGCCGTATTTACGCGAGCCACGTTCGTTCGCGTCTCCGTGAATGTTTTAATCCTCGAACGATGTCGAACGATGTCGAACGACCGATGTATGCCCCGTTTTCGCCACAGACTTTTAACAGAGCGACGATTATCGTGGCTCACCGAGCGAAATGTTACGCCGCGTAACGCAGGCATTTAAGGAGTAGACGAGCCGTACTCGTACACCCTGCCCGTTGCTCTTAGCAAGCCTTATTTCCGTGAGAGACGGTACAGCCGACTCACCCGTTCACTATGGAAAATTTACGAGAACGCTCGCCGAGCTTTCGGAGCGCGCGCCCCCAATTCGTCGATCTTCGTCGTTGTCGAATTAAAATTGCACCGCGCCTAACTTACTTCTTCTCGCTGGCTTCTCCGATATACCGTATCCGCTCTCCAGGCTCATACGTTCAAAGATCCTTTGCCTCGTTCCGTTTCCTCTGCTCTCGCTTTCTCTCGCGGAATTTTTGAAGCAAAGCAAGCGTGGATTGCACGCGCGCGAGCAACTGCGACAGCAGCTCGAACGCTGGTCCCGGTATTTATCGCCACCGGACCAAAGGCATGAGAATTTGGAAGTTTAAGCGCAGAACGAGCGCTGGTGGAAGGATACTCGACGACTACCGCGAAACAGCGGAGACCGTTTGACAAGGATTAAAGTTAACGGGATCGAGGTGGGATCGTTCCGCGGCTCGCGATCGTCCTCCGATTAAATACGAGTCCGACCGAGAGAGGCAACCGGATTTCCGATCCTCGAGACGATCGTTTCATCGTGAAATAAAGGGACACGCCGCGTCGCGTCGTAGCCCACGGACGGACCCATGGATCGTCCATCCAGAAAACGAGAAACCCGAGGAAAAGGAATTACCCGTGTTGGTGTTAGGTCGCGTCCTCGTCGCTTCGCTTATCGTTGGACACACGCTGATCGAACAACGACGCCCTTTCACGGATCCCTCGTGTTTTTCCTCTCTTTCGGTTTCGTGGTCCGCGGAGAAACACGCCGACCAACGCGAATCTCGACTCGTGGTATAACGTTGTTTCGTCGGCCCGGCCTTTGACGCTGGTCGCGAAAGCGAATCGATACCTCGTCGATCGACGCGTGGCGACGATACGCGTTGCTCTCGTCCCCCTGAGACGCGTAATTAAGAACGACGATCGAAGAACGACGGAGAATCGACGGACGAGGAGGCGGATTAATTCGTTGGATATCGCGGAGCCGGCGATTATCGCTTACCGATTAATAACTGCGACCCTCTTCTCCGGAGTTCGTGGGTTACGACGTTTAGTCGCGATATTAACGTACTTCCAAAGATTACAAACGTTAAGCCTGCTTCGTTCGCTTTATCGCGACTCTTCTTACGATCTCCATCGAACGCACCCCTGCGATATTTAATCGCACGGGGGACGAGGATCGTACGAGTGCTCCTCTTTCCCTTATTTCATGACCAATCTCCCTCGAGCGATACTCGACGTCGTTCGAGTCAAGTACCTTCGACTTTGTATCAAAGTCGGCTATCGCGTCGTTCCGTGTCGCGGCATTTTCCATCCTAAAGGGATTCTTCGTTTCACATCGTAACACGTCCTACGACGCGTTATATGGTCGTAAGAACGACGAAACCAAGATCCAACCTTTTTATACTTATTCGTATCTAGATCTCGAGTCGGTTATTAATCGTCCGGCGGCACACAGCGCTATTATCTCCGAACCGAGAGAACAACGTGGAAAGAAACGGCGCAGCCGGCCGTTCTCACGAAACTCGCTCGCTCCAAGAATCCCGTGGCTCTCTTTTTCGTCCGCGGTCACCCTTTGTCCGTGAATTGGCATTAAACCGCGCCCCGATCTGTGCGCAGATCGTGTTCCACTGCGAACACTGTAAAGAGCAATTGTACGTCGAGTCGTACACGGAAGTCGTTATCCCGCGGGTTACATTATCGCAGCCCGTGGCTTCCCTATACTCGCCCTATAGCGAGCCGCGTTAATTCCAATTTATTCGCCCTTTCGAAACGTGGCCCGAAACTTGATCCGTCTTACGATCGCCAGTCCGTATCCTCGATACGAGAAATCGATCGACGTATTCCACGTATTCGTCTCTTTTAAGCCGCCAAAGTACGACTCTTCGATCCTTTGTCATTTATTATATATCCTATGTTTTATCGTTCTTGCATTGTTTTGTTCCTCGACGTTGCTCTAATCGGATCGCAGATGTAAAGTATTGGATAATCGATTCGAGGCAATGGGACCTCGAGCGACAGGCGTCGTATCTCCAAGGACAACCATGTCCGGATAGTGCCACGGTTACGAGCGCGAAGCCTTATAATCGTCTTTCGCTCGTAATACGCGCTCGTACGCGCGCATTACGCCGATCCCGACACCGATCTCGATAGATCACGAGATCGCCAAATTAACGTTTAAAGCGACCTTTCAATCGCTACGTTCGGATCGCGTCGTCGGCGCAGGTACCGCAGTCGAGGTTGACACCTCCTCCTTCGCTCGACTCGTCGTTTCTTGCTGGATGGCGAGAGAAAAGGGCTGATATCCGCTGAAACGCGCGACGCGGCATCGAGTTGGACCTCGTCGCGTTCTACGTATATCGACGATCCGTCAGAGAAGAACATCGGGAATCCTCGATCGCACTCTCTCGAGCCGTCAAGCCACTCACACTCGAGCTTTTCGCTCGATGCCCTCGCTACCCAGAGAAAAAAAACGAAAATAGAGGTAACCGATCGAGCGCGTTTGCGCTTACGCCAACGAGGAGAATCTCTCGAAAAGACGAATCGATTCTTTAAGAATACGGACAAACTGTGTTTCGACGATAAATCCTATGCCCTGGCGGATTCTCGATAAAATCGTCCCTAGTTTAGCCTGCGTGGGTCTAGCGAATTATCCGACCCTTTTTGTCGAGCAACGACAACGGGGTATCCCCGGCAACGAGCTTGCAACTCGCTCGAAATCGTTGCCGTTATAAATTGCGTAGCGATAGGAAGACATCGATTCGTCGATCGGATCGAGGGGATGTAACGTCTGTGCGCGCATTTACTTTCTAGAATCGCCAACGACAGTATCGACGGTTTATTATTCAAAACGGTCGTTAACGAGACACCGTTTGCCTACGACCGATCTAGTGGCATTTACATCGAGTTGCTTTCCGTGGTTCGAACGATTCGAACCCGTACAGCCGATTTACCGGATATTATCGACGACCGAACCTCGAGGTTCGAAATTACGAGGGTCGACAGCCTGATGATAACGCGTCGCCATTCTTCGGGCGTGTTTCGATCGCTGTTAATCCGACCTGCAGTTCTACGAGCTGCGATCCGATCGAACTCTCGACGGAAAAATCCTCGACGAGCGCGTCTCCGATCGAGACGACGCGGCGACGACGACGTCTGGAACGTCGAATCCCTCTGCGATCCTTAACGACTCGACACACGCGAGAACTCGAAGCGGGAGAGTGGAACCGCGCCGGATCGGGATCGGAGTACTCTTAGGCCGGGTATGCAGGCTTTATTTGCCCGTGATAGAGGAGTTGAATAAGGAGAAGGCGAGTGCTGGTGGCACGGACGGCTGGTGGGAGCGATGAAGCGGCGCGAGAGGGAGAAGCTAGGTTTCGCGAACGTGAACGAGCGAGAAGGAACGAGAAGGGAGGGTTAGGTCGAGCAGGTCGTTGACGGTTGGAGGATGATGCCGTGTGGTCCCTGGATCGATCCCGGCCCGCCACCACCCCGACGCCGCAACCACCAAGCGTCGGCTAACTACCTCTCGCAGATGTACGCGTGTACGTATAACGGCGCACACTCGCGCGACACGAGCCTACCTCTCCCCATCCAGCGCCGCTCCAACGACCGCTTCTCATCCACTCTCATCCACTCCGATCTACCGACCTTCTCGTCCTTCTCGTCCTTCTCTCCTCCGTCCTCTCCTACGCCACTCTACGTTCCGCTCTACGCTGCCGTCTGCGTTTCGGTCTACATGGTGGCCGAGCCTCGGCCGAAACCTAGGCAGGCCACCGTGTACCGCATACGATACGAACGTATCCTCGTCGTCGTCGGATCACCGAGAGAGCGGGCTGCTGTCGCGCACAGGCACGCTACGACGCACAGCGTTACTCTCTTCTCTCTGCGAACGCTGACACCGCGTCGTACCGCTGTAGCACGCGTGTCTGCCAACTCGTGCGAAAGCCGGGTATCAAGCACAGACGTGGCGCGAATCGTACGCCGTGCTCGAAACGCAGAGCGAAACCAGGTTTCGTCGGTGCTCGCCGCCGCTTCCTCCTTTGGATGGAAATTTCCGCCGGGTCGACCAGGTTCGAGCTTCGCGCCGAGAAACGAAAACGCGGCACGCTCCATACGAAAGAATCGGATGTACGCGAGAACGTAAACGGAAGGATCTGCTCTGCCGGGAACGAGCACGGCGACTTTCTTCGGAAATTTACAATTTTGATGCGCGGCGTGTTGCCCAGCGAAGCTAGGATCACGGTGTCGGTGTTCGAGGCGGGCTTTCTCCGTCTTCCGCTCGTATTCCGCGCTCGCGATCGTCCACGGGCCGTCGATCACGTCCGCGAAACTCCATCGCCACCGCTGTTCGCTTCTCGCGAACGTCCGCGTGCCATGTGCGCGCCCTTTCTTTTCGCAACGTTCCAAACGTCTCGTGCTGTCGCAAAAATTACCTCGTTGCAAAAAAACACCGAGTTTTATCGCGACCAGCGGCAGAACGAAGCCGAACCGATTCGCCGCGCTGCCTACGTGCTCTGGACGCCGTTGGTAAGGGCCGGCGTCGTTGTAAATATAATCGGACGAAGAATCTTATTCGATTTAATTTCGCGATGCTAAAGCGTCCCTCGAGAACGCCCGTACCGATATCTATATTCACGCGCCATCCTTGCAATTTTTAACACGGCAAACCGTGATCAGCGGTTTCTTCGTCGAAGAAACGCTCGCGGTACAGAGCAAACGAATTTTCACCAACTTGGATGTTTTCCCATTATTTTTCCTTTTTTCTCCCCGAGGGACCATTCGTCGAAAAGACCGCAAGCGACGGCTGTTCATTTTCGCGAATCCAGCGAGGATAATTACGGATAAAATCTTGAGAAACAATCGCTACAAAATGACCGGTCCCAAAGGGGGGAAGGATAGAACGGGAAAACGGAGGTTCGAGCACGCTAGCGGCCACGGTTTCACATAAATCAGCGGAGGTGAAAGAGCGGGAGCAATCGGGCCGAATATCGTATTTAGCTCTATCCGGCAAAGATTTATTTACGAAGTCGAGCTAACCACCGACGATACGTTTCCTTAAATCGCAGTGCCGCGTGGATACAAGCCTCCCGTTCCACGATCTTCCACTCCGTGTTCGCGCAGAAAGCGTAGAAAGCGTAGAAAGTGTAGAAAGCGTAGAAAGCGACGTTTGAAAAATTCGCGCATCTTTGGCGAACGGCGAAACGAACGTGCGGTCGCGGAAAAGAAAACTATTAAAGGAACGAACGAGTAGGTGGATGGGCGAGCAGAAGAACGGGAACAGAACGAACGAATAAATTAACGTTTCGAAGACAACGGGACGAAGACAATGGAACGAAGAGAGTCATCGGGATGTTCGAAACGCTGCGAGGATCTCTGAACTATTTCGCTTCTAACGAGCGAAAGGAAAGGAGAAGAAGTTTGCGCGCTAACTAGACGAGAGAAACAATTGGAACTTTCACGCTAAATAGGAAACGACTTTGCGTAGAATCGCAAACGAACATCGTTTCGATCCTTTAACGGGGGTTGTATCGATCGCGCGACCTGACACCCGCGATTTCAATGGCGAGAAACGAGAAGAGTCGGCGCAACTGCTCCACGAAATTTTCATAATTCTCGTTTCCAGCGTCTAGTTACGCGCGACGGTGCACAACGAAGCGTGCAGGAAGAGAGCCGACAGACGGAATCGCGCCGCTCTTCCGTTTCGAAATACAGCGGGGGCGGTAGAAACGTAACGGCGAGGCAGAAACTGTCGACGAACGCGCGAAAGATCGCGTCTGATTTTTTCGACGAGCCACGCCTCTCTCTCTCTCTCTCTCTCTCTTTCTCTTTCTCTTCGCTTGGATTCCACGATGCGCCCGCGCCCTCTTCTCTCTGTCTGTCGAGAGAAGCTAGGGCAGAGAGACCGCGCTAAGTCACCTGTAATTTCCGGCCGAGAAGTAGCGGCCGGCGCCGTCCATCTTCCGCGAACGGCTTCTTAAGTCTTCTTGACCGTGGCGAGATTTTTCGGACCGCTGGTTGCTTATTTACGATGACGATCGAACTCGTTAACGCTCCGAGCACACCGTACACGCCACTCGAATTCCGAATGGCCGCTCTCCGCGGAGAAAGTTAAGCTTTATCGAGCCCGATTGAACTTTGTAGTCGCTCGTGCTCGTCTTTCGTAGCCTGCCTCTCGCGTTGGGTAAATACCGCCCTTGCGATCTCTTTCCTTCTGCCGTGTACGCGGCTACGCGATAAATTCGATATTTCGTAGTAGAGCAGCGCCGATCGCGAACAGTAGCGAAGCTTTATCGCTCGCGAACGAACATCGTCGAATATTTCGGCGTAATACGGTGGCAAGATTTTTCGGTTTATGCGTTCGTAGAGGCGCTAATATTGGACGGAGGAAGAAGATGAGACGGATCTAGCGCTTGCCAGCTTATTCGGCCAATTCGAATCGTATCCGACAAAGGAGATGACCATCGCGATCGACTCCCCGAAAGATACGCGGATGGGGGAAGGCCGAACCCAGCTCTTTACGCTCTTTCGTCTTTAAACGAAAGTTGTCTGAAAGTGATTAGGTTTCTCGTCGTTTAGAGATTCGTCTTTACGAGGCAAGAAACGCCTGGCGTCGGTTTACAAGGATATCGAACTGGGTCAATTATCGTCGGTGTGTCCAGAGGAGCGAAGGTATTTACCGAGAGAGCCGGGTCGATCGCTCGGTTCAATAAAATTGTCGTTAAGGGAGAGATAGCGAGGTGTAGGCGAGTCGGTGACGTGGCACATAGCCAGTCGGTGTGTTACTACGAAATTACGAAGCAATTTCGCAGGAAATATATTGGGAAATGATTTCGACGCCGACATCGAAAGTATCTATTACACGACTAACGTTATCGTTACACGAGACCAAGCTTGTACGGATTATAACGACGAGGTTGATGTCGCGTAGAGTCTCTATCGTCCGACACCTGCCACGAGCAGATTGACGTAAGCAGGCCAACGTCGATTATAGGAGATGGTATTACCGGCGGTCGCACAGATTTTCCTACGAATCGTCGGTCTCGTATTTGCGATTTCGTAGGTATCCTGCCGAGGAGGACGGTCAATTTAAGGACAAGCATATTGGCTCCGAATTTGCTTCGAAATCGCTTCGAATTTGCCTCGAATTTGCTTCGAATTCGCTTCGACGAAGATTTTCTATCAAATTATTCGTGTCGTTCGTATTCGAGTTCCTTTCCCGACGTTCCGCGCAGCGAAATTGAAAGGGACGATCTGAAAAAAGCAGAGTAAACTGGAGTAGCTTTGACCTGTATACCAGGTTCAAAAGGTAATTTAAACGTTTCGGTATAGTTACACGTTTAATTAAGGAACGGTTAACCGGAAAATCTTTGTAATTGAAAAGCATTGAATTCCGAGTAAAGTTGGCGAGCAGATTTCAGCGCGTTGAAGGGTCTTAAACGAGGTCGAAAATTCCACTAACGGCTATCTTGGAACACTCGATGAAAAGGATCCGTGGAGTAATGATTTTCCACAAACTTTATTCGACGTGTCCCTCGTATACGATGACGTAAAGCGACCAACCATCGTGATTAACTCAAATACGGCGGAAGAGAAGAAAGAAAAAAAAAGTATCGTGGAGAAAAGGTAATACCATCGTGACCGTTGTAAATCGTTGGCAGTTGTCGCGTGTCGATGGTACGTTGATCGGGTCGGTTGTACGCGAAAGCTCTTTATCGACGGACTCGAAAAAACTTTCACATCCGGCGATCGCTAAGCAATTTAAGTTTAGCGGAAAATCCATTTCGCTGGCGAAGAAAGGAGTGCGAGCTAGCGGCGCGTGAAAAATATTAACTAATTTATATCCCGGGATTTAATAACCTGGCGACGTTGGGCCGGAGTACAGAGGCTCTCTATTACAGTCGGAACAGCGTCGTTAATACAAAAGGAGGCTCCTACGGTCGATAGGTGGCGGCCCTTATCGTTGGCTCTCTGCCACCAGCAGGTTTCAGCGACGCTGCCTCGATATATCGATACAACCGCCCATTGGGTGAAACGACAGCGGGCTGGCTGCTGCTTTTTCGCTACGGCCGGACCCGTGCTCCCTGTCGCCAAATGCTTTTGCGTCACGATGGTTTCGCGTCGGTTGTTTGCGCGCCGTTTCCTTACATTCCTATGACTATAACGTTTGGTTACGAGTCGAAAATCGTTTCGTTTCCCGCTGATCTTTGCACGAGTACGCATTTTTCTATTTTTCGACAGTGGATTTTTTTTACAAGTTTCTATACGCGAACATTCGTTGATTTATGCAACGTTGTATACGTATTATCGTTGCTTGGACGCTGGTTTGCTGAACAGCGCGACGTTTTTTCCATCGCGGGAATCTCACAGACGCGTAAAGCGAAGGCCACCTTGGTATTAGATATTCTCTTTGAGAAACGTGCAAGCAGAATAGGAGAACAACGGCAGGGGTCGCGTTGCAAGGCGCACGTTGATATACTTGTACGTATAGCCAGAAGAGGAAGGAGTTATCGCGGAGACTCGAGTTTCGACGATTGACCGGGGCACTCGTCGCGTCTAGTTCGCAGGATCGTTTTGTTTTAGAAAAACCGGTCTCGGCGTTCTCTCGAGTCGGCGCCCGTAACTTTTCGCAAACTTTGTTGCCGAATTCCTGGCAAAAAGATGGAAATACCGGCGGCTGGATAGCGCGGCCCACGGGCAAAATTTTGTAAGAAAGAAATTTATTAACAGGAGTCGGCCAGATTTTCTCCGCGCACCGATTCAGCGTCGCCAGTGCGAATTTCCGCGAAATTTTTCACGCGTGTGTATAAAAGGACGACACAGGATGAGACGGGGCCGCGTATTTCGCGTAACGTTATTTGCTCGCCGTAGGGTACTTGCAAACAAACGCGTATTTGCCCGTTCATTACATTCGTTTGGCAACAACGTTGCCGTTGCCGTTCTTCCACCCCCCGCCCCAACATCAGCGCATGGTTTTTCACGTGTTTATCACTGGCGATTTATGTTCCGCGTTGATTAATTTTTCAGCAGAAATTCAGCGACCGTTTCGAGGCAGGCCGCTCGAATATTCGCTGGTTTAGCTCGGGCGAACGCCGAAGATTCGTTTCAGCCGAGCTGCAACGGCAAACAGGTCGTTAAGCCTTTAAGTTCAGGCCTCGAGTGTACAGAGGAAACTCACGGCTGTTCGCTCGTCGCGCGTTCCAATGGCAACGACGATCGACAACGCAGCGATTAGGCATCGCGACAAAGCGCGCCGAAACTTGGATCGGCCAGACCATCCACTGCGAAAGAAATTCTCTTTCCGTAGGATTCTCGAGAGGGATCGGATTTCGATCGCAATCGCTGTTCCAAATTGCGCGTCACTGGTTTACAAACGGTTCGAACGTAACAGCAGCTAGCTGTAAAATCGACGATTTGAAATCCGATGGGGCGTCGAGGGACATGCCTCGACGTCCCCAAAGGCTAATTAGTTTATTTTCGCACGATGGTGGGGCGATGCCCCGGTTAGCGAAACTCCCTTTCCGAATCGTTGATCAGTGTACGTAATATTATACGACGGTTTATTAACCGAGGTTGCGACGCTCGCTCGATCGCAGTAGCTTCGGCGCACGCGAGCATCGCGACGCTCGGGGCTCGGGGCTCGGGGCTCGTGGCTCGGGGCTCGCGTGCCGCTCAAATTAATCAACAGTCGACCTTTTGATCTTTCTTCTCTCGTCCCGATGCATTCACCGATATTAAAATCGGCAAATTTCCATTTCCATCCGCTTTCCGCGGCTCCACCAACTTTATTAATGTCTCGTGTTACAAACCGTTCGTCCGATTTGCTCTACCATCGAATCCCTCTTTCATCTATCCCTCTTCGAATTCGACGCTGAATTTGTATTTTCATGCGGATTACGCGGTCCAGGGAATTTTGGTCGTTCCGGTTTTCACTTATTAATTGGAATTTAGGAATGTCAAAGTTATCGTAGACATCTAGAGACGGGTTGTTCGGAGGTCTCAGAGTTTCCAAAGAGAACGAAATTCGGCCAATCTAACTGCTGGGGTTAGGTCGTTCGAATTAAAAAAAAAATCTGCACGTTCGATTTCCAGGTAAATAATATTTTTTCGAATGCGATTCGCCGCGCTAGATTCGAGCAGCGGCTATTCGATACGACAATTGCACGATATAGAAGGGGTTTGTAACGCGCGCAATGCTTGCGTAGAATCTCGACGATAGGTACGCGATATTTGTCGACTAACTATAAATATCGAACAGTTGGACTGGCTGCGCGAAGTAGCGAGTTTCCACGCACGAGCAATAACGTTTACAATATCTTTCAACTAACGGCAAATAGCGGTAATTGTACGCCAGCGTTTTGCCACAGCGATCGTGCGATAGTCAGTGAATACGTGCGAGACGTACGGCTCGCTCGTATTCACATTCGTGAAACTTAAATTCGGATCGCGCGAATGGCGAATCGAAACCGATCGAATGCGAGATTTCGGGGGAAAAAACGATCGATCGGAGGGTATTCGGACTAATTCTCGGACTAATTCTCCGACTGATTCTCGAACGATGCCGCTCGAACATGCACGAACCGCGTTAATGGACGATCTAATTTGCAGTTATCTGTTAATCGGTTTAAAACGCTCTATATTTAACCGGGCATTCTATTATACTTGGCTGTTTCATTCGCTAATTTATCATTTCATCTCGGCTCAGCCGGCTCATCGTCGTTCCATCAGTCGCGTCGATCGAGCGAGCGGAATTTAAATTACCCGTATAATCCTCGAGCGGTATCGCGGCTCGTTAAAATTACACCGACAGATTTATTTGCCGCGCGTTTGACGGATGGCATGCCGATCGACCCAGCGCGCTCGCGTAATTCCAAATTCAAACATCTTGACGCGTTTTCCACGTTACGTTGAGTGGTCGCGCGTTACGTCGTGAAATTTGAAACGCGTGGAACGCGCGTAACGCGCGTCAACGTAAGATTTGCGTTTGCCAATCGTAGCCGAACTCGACAGCAAACGCGGCGCTTCGGCCAGAGAAGAGGGGAAAAGAGGATAAAAGGAGAAGAGGGGAAAAAGGAAAATGAAAAAGAAGGGGAGCAAAACGGTGGACGGTTGGGAAATAACAGGCGGCAGAAGCGTGGTCGGCGTCGATCGTCGAGGGTAAAGCGCGAACAGGCTGTCATATTCGCAACAAAGGGCGAAAGTCAGAGTGGATCTCGGTGCGGGGCGGCGCAGCTAAGCGTTCGGGTCTGAAAGCACGTTCCAGCCTTTTGATCGCCAGGCTATTTTCTTCCGTGCGGCCTCTTTCATCGTTCCACGTTACGGATTTTCAGCTGAATTTACGCCTGAAATCAGCGGTTTCCTCGTTGGTTACTAGTTGGAGTCGCCTGATAGACGAGTAGGTGCGAGGGGGCGACCGGCAATTAACTTAGCAGTCGATTCTAGCCAGTTTCGAAGTTTCGTAACCCGGCACGTTGGATCCGGTAAATCTGTTAGATCCGTGGCAGCCGAGCCGCGGGGCAGACAGGACCGAAAGGCACGTCGACGGGGCTCTCCAGTAATTTCACCGATACGTTCGTCCGTCGCGCGATTTAAATCCTCTCGGAGCCCGCCATACAGTTTCTGCTAGTGGCACGAGTGGCCAACTTTACGAGGGGATAACGCTACGTGATAGGAAACCGAAATCGCACGGCCGAAGCTTGCCGTGTCTATTCCTTTTCTATTCCGCCCGTTCTGCCTTCTTCTCCCGATCTCCCGCTAATTCGCCTTGTTTCATCGACCCTCTCCAGCGTGGATCGAGGGACATCGGTCCTTAAACTTTTCCCCAAGCTGGACAAAGTTTTCTCCATCATACGTACCGATTCGTTTCTACTTTGTTCCGATGTTAGCGAAACAGCACGTTCGATCCACTGAATACACCAAATCTTCCTTTCGTTTTAGCCGGCGCAGTTCTGAAACTGCAATTAACCGCGTCTAGCGAGCGAATCCTCCCCCCCCCCCCTCTTCTTTCCAAGTCACTCTGTTTCTCCAGGGTCGTCGTTCGAATCGAGAAACGTCGACGCGTAAAAATTTCACGACACGAGGCGCCTGTTCGACCGTGCATTCCGCGTAGAATCCGCCAATTTCCGACAAGTCGACCAATTAAAACGAATTCATCGGATTACGGAGTGCCACGTCTGTCTGCAAAGAGAATTAACTCGGACAAGATGGATCGTAATTCCGTGAAAGCGGCGCGTCCCTCGGAGACGAGGAATACGTGGCCACGCGAGTGTGTGGACCAGGACGAGAGGAGACGCAGCGGGGTTAGCTGAGTCGTAAAGCTGCGCGTATCCGGTCCCCAGTGCACACGAACGTCCTTCTAGCGTGTAGCTACATCGGATTACGAGTGGAGTTGCGATGCGTTCGGTGTCAGGATTTGTTGAAGTCTCGCCAACACACGGATTCGGCCGGCGGGGTTGTAATACGGCGCGCATATCGCAGGTTTCACGGGTCGGCTGTCAAACCATAGCCCAGGGGTTTCCTTTATCCCGTCCCCTATTTCTCTCGGTGGTCACCGTTATTACGTCTGTTGGGCCGACACGGCTGCAGTCTTTCGATTCTACGACGACCGTGTCGCGGTTCGTCGTCCTTTCTTCGCGGTTTCTCGTACTCTCCTACCTACACGGTCGGTCGGTTAACGACTCGGTCCCCGAGGCTTTTCGTATCGTGTCTCTGTCGCTTCGAAGCAAATGGCAACGAGACGTTTAAATAAGACGTTTCCGTCGCGGATCGCGCCAACTCGTGCACGATTTGTTTCGTGGCCATTTTTCGATAGGCCGACCACGTGTTTCGCACGATGGAATTACGAGGGACTATTTATCGTTTCTTCGATAGACCAACGAAAGCAGTGTAATTCTTCTTGCGCGACGCGCGATCCTTGGTTTCTCATAGTTCGGGCACGAGGCATTATCGTTTTCTAGTTTTCTGGTGGACGTCGATGCGTTCGAAACGCGTCTGACTCGCGACACCGCCAGACACGTTGTAACCATCGACCAAGTTCGCTGAAAAGTTAACGTCGGTTCTGCAAGCGTGGCTTCCCTCGTTCGAAAGGAGTTAAAGCGGCGCAAAATCACGACCATTTAAAGAGACGTCAAGAGGATAACGTTTCAACAGCGAGTTCCACTTTCTACCGGAAACCGAAACCGAAACCGAAACCGAAAGCGAAACTGAAACTGAACTTGCTTACCGATCCGGTAGCGAAAGCGTGTACCGAGAGAAACGGAACGTGACTCGATCGTTCGTTTCGAAACGTTTTCCCGAAATACAAAGTTGCAAAGAGAGGCCAGTTTGTATCTCTTATAATCTCCTCCTGTTGCTGTAATAATCCTGTTTGCTGGATTTATCGAACACGAGCCAGGCATTTTTAAAGCGATCTCGATCCCGTCTGCTTTTCAAACAGTTTCGCCGTGCAAAGTTTCACCACGTTTCACCCGGAAACGAACGAACGCATCGTCGTCGGCTAATTTTCATATCGTGCTCGTGATAATTAAGCCGGTGCGCGACGCGCCACCCTCGCGAGTCGACGATTTTCAAGGAGACCGCTCTAGTCCGTGGCAACCGAGCCGGGAAACGTCAACCAGCTGTAACTAGCGAGCATCGTTACAAGCAAATTAACCAGCCAGCTCTGCCCTGTTTTGTACCGTGTTTCCTCCTTTCTTCTCTTTTCCCTCCTTTCGTATGCTTCGCAAGCGTCACCCACGCAACGAGATTCGTCTCTTTTCTTTCAAACGAGCGAATAGAAATAATATTTCTACGAAATATCGCTTTCGCGAATACGAAGGCTCCCACGAACCAGCGGTTCCAACGTCTACCGGTTTTTTTCGTCATTTTCTTTTTCACGCAATTTTTCATCGATCAGCTCGCTTTATATGTAGATGTAAACAAACTAGCGGCAGCCAGTTACTTTTAATATACGGAAAAGTAAATTGAAAATGCAGATAAAAGCTCCCGGCGTTTGGAATCGTGACCAGGTAATACCGGGTCTACGCGTTCGTTTCAAAAACGTCAGCAACTTTCCGATCCTTTTTCCGTTTCATTCTGAAAAGCATCGCGTTACTAGGTTCCGCGCCACCTAAGACCGAACTCGAAACATCGATGACGATACGAGCACATGTAAATTAAACGGAAACGTTTACATTATGAAATTGCCGGGCATTTACTCAAAATCACGCTTTTTCCACGTTTATTTCGCTTTCGAAGAATAGAAATTTCAAATCGCCGAACTCGTTGCCTTGTCAAGAGTCATCGGGCCGTACGCCGCGTGTAGAGAAATTTCTTTTTTTCCTGGCATTTTTTCATCGCGATAAACTTGCAACATTGCGTATCCGGTGAGCGATTACGGTTAAAAAAATTGACCTTACCAAAGGTTTTCTCGTATTTTTCCCCGGGAACAAATACGCGGTGTCGGGCGTTTCATAGGTCGGTGAAAATTCGCCCGTTTATTTCGATCGCAATGGAGGTTTCATCGACGCCAAAAGCAGCATCGACGAATACGAATACGCTTTTTTCTCCTTGTTTTTGCCCTGCCACGTTAATACTTGGACTGCATCGAAAGTTTATGAGAGCGTTAAAAAATAGCGAGCGGCGTGCATGTACACCGTCGGCTTCCCCAAACTTTCCAAAGCGTACGAATTGCGAACAGTAGCTGGAAACCAGAGCTGTCCGTACGTATATTTTTGAAATAGCTTACTCGACTGCCTCGTTCGGTGTTTGTCGTGGAAATTTATCCTGATATTCCTCGCCAATCCCTCCGCCTCTCTCTCTCCTTTCCGCCAGTCCTCTTTCCTCCTTCCTGTTTTCCTCCTATTTATAAGGCGTAAACACGCGATAGGTACCTTTGTTTGCCGCGTTTTATAAATATTATCGAGATTGGAGAAATTACTTTTCCGTTTCTCTGTTTGTCAACGTCGTGAGCAAAGCTTGCGTTGCGTCAGCTTCGCAGAATCGTTCGCTTCTTTTCCTCGCATTCCGGTTCGACGGAATCGCCACTCCCTTCTCTACACGCGTTTCCTCCAAAACTGTTTCCCATCGCGAAGCCAAGTCTCGAACGAGCGTTCGTCGCATCGACAAAGTATCGCGACATCGTTGATTTTATCGTTAATAAGCTGGCGATACCGAGGCTGCGACAGCTTCGTCCGCCTGTATTTATTCACCGTCTAACGTTGCATTATTCAGTGGAACGCTCCATTTTCGGTCATTGCTTTTCTTACTGCCGTTCCATTTACTCTGCGGATTTAAGAACAAGCGAGAAGCACTTGGATCTTTCCTTTCTGCCGGGATTATGCTTTTTCCTCTCCACTTTTACGTTGTTTCTTTCGAGCTTGGCTGCTCGATCATAGTTGCGCGAGGGAAACCTTTTTCTCCACAGACACGCACAAAACCTACGCTTTCAGGTTTACATCCCCCTGGGGCCCCGTAGTCCATATTTTTTGATAATTCCTACAATAACATTTTATAATTAGACTTACAGATTTTTATGCAAATTTATCTGCGAGAATATATTTCAAGAAGTAAAATCCCGGTAAAAGACAAAAGGGTAGACAATTGCATTACCTATTACGTATTATAGAAAAATATCAAAGGAAGCATATATATTTCGTCGTATTACGTGCAAATTTTCCACAAATGCGTAAAAAACCGCGGTCTATTTACATAATAAAATAAATAATTCCTATGTGTCATAAGTCAAATTTTCTTTACCATTCTATCCAGAATTTCTTGTCCCCTCAGAATATCGCCTAACCGACGCGGAGTGTCGAACGCGAAAACTACCGGGTCCGACTTAAGTACCAGGAATTCGACAAAGCGGTCTCGTAATTTAGGGATTGTGCGCGAAACGGCGGGGAATTAACTGGCTCGCTGATGGCTGCGCGTCGAACTCAAAACGCGCTCGACAACCCTCGCTCGTGCTTTCTCGGCCCTCGTGTATATGTTCTTCGCGAACGAGCGTCATCCTCTCCGGGCGTAGACACGTTTACGCGACTCCTTCCAGACGCTGGTTAACTCCGCGCGTGGAAATAGACTCGCTCGCCCCGTGCCCCTCGAACTTTACGAACGAGGCTGGTGCTGCCCGACACGAGCGAATCACAGAAGGAAATCACGCTGACGATAGCACGTTGTAAGATTTTTCCTGGATAATTTGTTCTACGATAAGAAATAATCGATAATCGAGGGCAAGTTGCGAAGGAAAATACAGAATGACGCGAAATTTAACTAAAATTTTCTATCGCTCGTTTGATCGCCGTTTTCGACGACGAATGCGGAGAATACGAGGAGAAGCGCAACGATTCAGAGTCGATAAATATTCGAAAAAACGAGGCCACCTTCGATCTCGATGCTTTCGAAATACGTTGCGAAGCTCGACGTTTCGAACGGTTTTGTCCTATACGCAGGGCCGGCGCTCGGCCTTCAATTACGAATTACACGGAAAAATATTACACGTAGCTCGGCCGGAGTTTCCAAGCTGGGTCGGGTTATGGTATTTAGCAATATTCACGGCGTACCCTTATCGGTGTAAACATAAAAAATGCCACGGCGGTGAGCGGATTAATATTAGATACTGCTACCTACATCGAGCTTCGAGAACCGAGGCCTACTTTCCCGCATAACCGCAACACTAAGACCAAACGCCGCATCGATTGCACGTATGCGCAGGAAAAAGTTGTTTAAAACGTCTTTAGCGTTTAGCGATATATATTGGAAAAGCGTGAAAATCCAAAGTGCCTTTTTCTCGATATTCGACCGATATACGAGAAAAGTTTCGCATTGTTGCGATAATAGGATACGTTAATAGCCAATAGTCACGGTGCGTTTAAGCGGCTTTGTAAAACGTATTGCCGCGTTTTACCAACGTAAAAACCGTGGTGACCGTCTCAACGCCGTCTCTGCGAATAGAAGACTCGATCGGCGAATCAGCGCGTAAGGAACGAGGAAAAAGAGAATCAATGTTGCGGAAAGGTTCCGTCGTTAAACGGATGCACTCGAGTTTACCAGGAGAGGAGTGACGTCGGCGAGAGGGAGGAAAGGTTTCGGTGGCTGGATAATAGATAGATATTTGCTTTGCACGACGTTCGGAGACGCGAGTTTGAATGGGCGGTGATTCTCGCGAGAGCGAGCTTCCAACGTATTAAAACGATCGCGCGACGCGCAGAACGGCTTTCGAGAGATCGGTTTATAACGCACGGTCGTTGGCGCGTCGTTCGATCCGCGTTACGGGCGCCGTTTCAGCAATATCGAACCTTTTAGTTCATTCTCTCGCGTTGATTCCGCGGCTAAGGGTGAACGATCGGTCGGGCACGTTCCGCCGAACGTCGCGTCTTGTTTTCGGCGCTCTGCGTATCGACAGATTCGACAGGGCACGGTTGCTCGCGTTCACGGGCAAACGCCAGAAAAAAGCGGCCGATCGACGACGACTCGATTGAAAGCTGTCTGCGCGATGGCTGAATATTTACAGGTGGTGTTTGTTGCGTTGAAACGCGGCTCTCACAGTTTTTAGTTTTTCGAGTTGCTTCGATAAACTTGCCTGTTTATTCGTTTACACGTTCCGTTTACGTTTTCTCGTTTTTACAGCGGCGACCATCGTAAGACGTTGTCGAGGCAAAGAATCGAGATTTTCCAGGATCGTTGTCAGCAAACGCAGGGGCGTTTCTACCGAGCGAGATATTGCTGGCGAGAGAAAGTGTCAGCGGTATTTGTAACGCTCGTATCGCAACAGATGCACATATCCCGCGGCTGTTTGAAAATTATTCCGTTCAAGGACGGGACAATAACGCATAAACAGATTGCCTGCGAGACGTACGTCCCGCATGATGTTCGAATATGCTACCTGTGACATCCGTGTGATCTTCCGCCAGACTGATCCTTCTGTGCGAGACTTTGATACGTCTCCTAGTACGATGACGTGCGTGTAACCATCGAATCTCTGTCCGTTTCATACGTTGGTGCGCGAGAAGAGCGTGAAAATGGAACGAGAACGAGAACGAGAACGAGAACGAGAACGAGAACGAGAACGAGAACGAGAACGAGAACGAGAACGAGAACGAGAACGAGAACGAGAACGAGAACGAGAACGAGAACGAGAACGAGAACGAGAACGAGAACGAGAACGAGAACGAGAACGAGAACGAGAACGAGAACGAGAACGAGAACGAGAACGAGAACGAGAACGAGAACGAGAACGAGAACGAGAACGAGAACGAGAACGAGAACGAGAACGAGAACGAGAACGAGAACGAGAACGAGAACGAGAACGAGAACGAGAACGAGAACGAGAACGAGAACGAGAACGAGAACGAGAACGAGAACGAGAACGAGAACGAGAACGAGAACGAGAACGAGAACGAGAACGAGAACGAGAACGAGAACGAGAACGAGAACGAGAACGGAACGAACTGAAAATTCGTAACAATTTAGTTAGTAGCTGATCTATAGGACAATATCGAGGAAACGGTTACAGTTTGCGAATCGTTGAAATACGTTCGACGCGTCGTTGTTCTCAAACTTTGCAAAACACACGCGCGTTGATTTCGACGCATCGAGCAAAAGAAAACAGACACCTACTTACCTTCGTATTGGTAATTGGTAATTCCAGCTCTCGTTGTTACACGTATTTAGTCCGTTGGACGTCGAAACGATCGTCATCGATCGAATACCGAGCGCCGAAAGGGATGAGCTACTCCCTCGTTCCTTTATCTCGCGTTTCAAGTAGATATCGGTATCGCGATACCGTCTCTTCTCTCGTTCGTTCCAGCCTGTATGTTATAGCGCGCGTTCACGACTCTCCATATACATTTTCCGGATAAAGAGATCCTTGTCTTGTGATTTCGTATTAGCTTTTATCGATCAAACGAGGAAGAAGGTACTTCGCTCAAGGCGGCTGATGGCGAAATCTTTGTCAAAAGTTTCGCGAGTGTATTTCCAGAGACACGTTGTCGTTATCCGTGTTGCCGAGAATCCGAAACATACGGGCAATTTCTCGACGTTAGCTATCTCGCGAAACTACGTTGCCAAACAAGTAGATTTCTCCGATTAGTGCGGTAAAATCAGCTTTCGGTATCGATGATACAGCTTATCCTGTTTTCAGCGTCTACACAGAGTGGTCTCGATATCTTCGCAGTCTTTCGTCGCCTCGTTTTCTTCGTACAGCGTTTGCCAATGAGAGCCACGCGTTATTCCACGCGTCTATTTTTCTTTTCGCTCCGGACGTTTGTTGCTCCTCCGAGACACAAACGGACACCCTTGAAGCTCACGTGCCGGAATCTTTTCCTTTCTTCTAGCAACGTCGCGTTCGTATTTCTTTCTAAATTACAACAGTTTCTTCCACTTTAAAACGTTCGCGGTCAATTTGGCGAATCTGTTTCACCGAAGGAAACTGAAAAAAAGAGAAAAAAAAGAAAAAGAAGAAAACCGAAATTTCACTGAAATTTCAGTCCGTTTCCGAAGAATTGCGAGAATTCGGCGAATTTATAGGTTCGTTATTTACGTTTAAAAGTTAGTTGAAACCGCAGCGAACGCGGACTAATTGGACGAGGGAAGGCGCGGCGCGGCGAGCAATTTTAATTTAAATTCGGAGAGGATTTTATTTAAGTGGACAGCTCGTACGCCAGACGAGACCGCTTCGAAAGGGCCGAGTGGGGTCCGCCTGAGTCGCGCTCCCCTCGCGGCCCATTTATCGAACGTAACGACCGTTCGGGCAACGTCACTGCCAAAGACAAAGTTCACCGTTGTAAGCGGTTATCCGTGCGGAGAAAAGCAAGAAAACTTTGGACGAAAGTTGGCCTATTTTTTGCCGGTTCGCCGACGAAAAGTCGTTAAGCCGTCAGATGCACTTTCTCGGTCCGCCTCGGGAGCCATTGCGGCTTCAACAGCTGCTCGACACGGTCTAATTTGTCCGGACGACGTCGTGTTCGCGATTACATCGCCGGACAACGCTCGACGAGACGAAACTTGCCAGATTACCTGCATGCTCGTAGCAGGCGTAAGAAGAGGAGCGAAAAGTTGTGCTGGCGAACGCTCGGTCGAGAACGCTCGATCGAGAATTTCGCTGGTCCGACAGGTCTAACTACGAACGATCAGGTGGACAAACGTTTCCGTTTGCGTCGTTGTACGTATAGACATTGACGCGATCGTGATTTGTTTGCCATTGTTCCTCCTGTCTAATAAGATCGATACGTAGCACCTGTCGCTGGCGGTCTATCGACGTGGCAAGATATACCAATCACGAGCACACGGATACGATTAGGTTTGTAGCGAGTAGGTTGCCGTTTACTCGGACGGAATTGCGGCTATCGCCGATGGATTCTCACCGTCGTAGACGATCTCGTTAACAGCTTTTTATTTTACCTTTGGCCGCCGTATCCCATTGGAAACGACTAACAACGAACAACTGGAAGCCGCCACGTTTCGTCCGAGTTTAGCTACGATCGTTCGAGCACGACTTGACAAATTTCCAACACTTTGCTCGAGCGCGTCACGACAGAACGCGTTACGAGAGCGGCTCTGTTTATCGATAAACGACGATGTTCGTTTTATCCGTCCAATGTTCCGCGTATCGTACCGTCTTCTGCCAGATTCGAGCGACGCTCCGGGTGTCGAGCTCGTAACCGTTTGCTAGTTCTTTTTATCGGCATGCCGCGCCGGACTTGCAGAAATAATACAGTTTCGTTAAGCTTTTGTCGTTCGACGCATTCAGCGAGCATCCGCAAGTTTAGCGAACGGATACATAAATTATCCGGTCCGGTTCAGCGACACCCCGTGTTCCACAGTTTCTTCCTTTTCTTTTTCATTCTCTCCTCCTCGCCCCCCCCCTCGTGGAAACCGACGTATTTTTGCGTCACTCGTTCGCGAATGCCTGCTGCCGAGTGGAATCTCTTTTTTCCTACGGTAATTCAGAGGTTCTGATTCTGCGCGAGGTTTCGTGCCGATGTTGTTGCGGTATATTTCGTAACGCTGTAAAACTGGTCCCCGAAATTTGTAACGTCCCGCGGGAGCCGTTGCGCAGATTTCTTTGTAACGGCTAAATTTAGAGTAAAATGTTTCAACGTCGCTTTTATATCCACTTTGTTGAGCATGTATTAAGCATAAAACGATATATTTAGCACCTCCGCGAGCGCTTTAAAAAGATAGGTTGAAAAACAAAAGGTATCTAAATAAATAAAAAAGAAATAAAAAAAAAGAGAGAAAAAAAGGAGAAAGGAAGGAGATGGAAGGGGACAAGAGAGTTAATAACTCAAACGCGTCGACAAGTGCGCGAGGTACCGTTAAAAAAAAAAAAAAAAAAGAAAAGAAAAAAGCGACGCAAAAAAGAAACACGTAGCAGATTATACGACGTTAAATCACTCGGGGCGAAGCAATCTCTTCGAAATACGGCATTACCTCGGTTTTGCCACTCGGGCTACTCCCGCCCTAACAACTTACTTGATATTCGAGCAGCGTCGATTAAAAGCTGCTTCGCGTAATTCACCGTTAATCCGTCTAACAGCACGTTTGATCGTCGTTCCAGCGAACGGAACCTGCGACGCCTTGGCCGAAAATATCCTTGGATCGACGTTAAATCTTTGGATTTTTCGACGTTGATTAATCTATTTTTCGCTAGTCGATTAGGAAAATTAATCACTCTGCGCGATGGGCTTGCCTCGAAGAACTCGGAGTTATTCTTAGGCTTGCAACGATCTTCCGGGTAAATTGATCGGCGCCGTTAAAGATATCTCGCTCTGTTGCGCCGCTAAACGCTCAACTCGCAATTGCGATTTTTCTTTTAGCTGTTCCAGTTTCACTGCGTTCCGTAAATCACAGCTATCGTACACGGCGCAGCGAATACGAAACGGAGAAGGTCGGAGCGTGTACCCGTCTAGCCACCTTCGTTTCAATTCTTCGTTCGAGTTTTCCGTTTCGATCCTGCCGTATTAGCTGTAATCTTTCGAGAATATGCCCGTATCGTTGGACGTTCTGACAACCAACGACGAACGGGGCCGAGTTTGTAAATTTTGCGCGCCAAGTTTCGATAGGTCGGGAATAAAGTGCGACGTTTCGCTGGAAGTTTCCGCGATGAGGAGCGGATCGCCCGCACCTCGTCCAACTATCAAGCCCGTCCACCGTCCAACCTTCTCGCGCAATTTCCAATAACGTTCAGACTTGCAACCCCTTTATCGAGAGAAACTCGTCGAACGAGGTGTTTCATCGGTATTTCGCTTTAATTAACTTTTTAACTTTATCGATAAACGTTCGCGAAACATCAACGAACGCATACGTGTGAGAGCCCTTGGCCAGAAAGTCGGGCAACTGACTCAAGATTAAACGGCGGCTTTAAACTACGTCGCGCAAGAGTCGGATCTTTTTGTCGGAAATAAAACCAGTTGCTTTCTAAATCGTTTAACGGATGGATTCCTTGCGCAACCGTGAATGTCAGCGTTCCGCCTCTAACGTAATATCAACGCGGAAACATCGCGGCGAACTCGTATTTTCTTTGCGTTTATAACCACCTTTGTCTTTTTTCCCTCTTCTTGCCTCTTCTCCTTTAAAACATCCCTTCCAAGCGGCTCGCTGTCTCGCGGTAGTTACGTCGCGGTTCGGTCGGACGTCGTAACGTCGTGACGTCGTGACGTCGTGACGGGTGAATAAAACTGTCGCCGTCGCGCTCTCACCTTTTAGCCGCTCTTTTTGCACAAACGCTCCCTCGAGGTGGCGTTTTCGTCGCGAAACAACACGCTGGAATATGCGTTGAAACCGAGCCGCTGATCGAGCTCGACGACCGAGCAAAAATTCCGATTGATTGCGCTGGCCGCTCGCCGATCAGTGTCAAACGTCTCAATTCCGTGGACGTAACAGCGTTGAAAGCAAAGTGAACTTTATGGCGGGCCGTGACGATTCCGGTATAGGCGAACGTAGTCCGCTATAGGGACAATTTGCAGGATCGACGAACGATCGGTCATCGTTGCTTTCGTCCGGAGCCTGGCGATTAAGAAAGGGGAGAAGTTAATTTTGTTATTTACGTCGGGTGTCGTGGGGCGGCCTGTGACTCGAGACACCGGCCAGCTGTTAATCACGGTCTACGTAGAACCGTACTTTAATTACCGTAGTTAACGTCGTAATATCTTGGGAACTGCGGCTGAAACGCAGCAAGAGGAAGCAAGGGGACTGTAAGCGCGCGTGTTCAACGGAAAGTTCGTAATAACGAAACACGGTGCGGCACTTTGATTCTTCGTTTGGTCGTTGAGCTTGGAAGGCGATCGCCGCGATGCGCGATACGTCCATGTCCATCGAACATTATCGACAAGAAAGCCAAGTTTAACGGTAAAGTTTAATTTCGCGCAGCGCGTGTAAGAGCCGATTCGCCAAAGAAGATACAACTGTACGGCCGGAGAAGTGGTAATTAAAGTGGAAGAAGAAAACTTGGCCGAGATAATTGGATCGTCTACCATGGAATCGCAAATAACGCGCTAACGTTAGAAGCTTGTAAACGGTAGCGAAAATCAAGGTGGCGGCCACCGTTTCCTCGAAATTGGAAATTTCGCGTCGTATTTTCTACTCCGGCAAATTAGCGGCTATAAGTCATCGTCGGCAGCAACAACACGGTTACTCGATATCCCTGGCAAAGACTGACCGTCGCTCGATCTCGGTTCAGAAGCAATCCGCTGTTCTTCCCGTATACTCGGTCTGCTGCGTTCTTGCCCCTGCACGCCCTGCTTGTCAGATCCAGCCTCGCATTAATCACTCGCTCCACTCGCTCAAACCAGAGAACCCTTCTGTCTTAAATCCTCTGTGCGGCATTCACCGGTGGAATTCTTACACGAAAGGATTTCCGGAAGCAACGGGTTTGCAGCGGGCCGTGTATTTTTCAAGGGGTGGCGACAACCCGGTAACGAAAGGGCGTGCGACGGTAGGCCGTGATAAAGAACGCTGTCACCGGACGGCAATCGAAGACAAAAGGGGAACACGGTACGCGGTTCGTAGCGGCACGGCGTGGCGCGGTGTGGCGCGGTGTGGCGCGGCGTGGCGCGGCGTGGCGCGGCGTGGCGCAGCGGTGAAAAAGGGGGCCGTGAATCTCCGTCGCTTTCGGCTCTGCAATTATTTTTTACCGGCCTGGTATAAAGGGAGGTGGCGACCGAACGAGGAGACGGGTGAATCGCTCGCGATGAAACAAAAGGGATCAGCGCGAGGTGCTCTTTATTTCCGGCGACGGGTTGGCGCGTTATTATCGGAATGGGGCGGCAGCGAACGGAGACACGGATCGACTGGAGCTTGGAACGACGGGGCAGGAGGGTTTAACCGGCTGAGAAGGGAATTAGGGACAGCGACGAGGAGGGAGCGGGAGGCGGGAGGCGCCAGGCAGGCCTCGGTGAAAAACTAGAAAGAACGCGGCGAAGAAGAGAGGAGAGGCTGGGGATTAAATAAGAGAAAGCGTGACAAGCGAAGGAGAAAAAGGAAGCGGGCAGGAAACGGGGGAAGGCAGGCTGAGAAACAGGCTAGAGATAGAGATACGACGGAACAAATGGAACGGCGAAGAATGGAGGAAAAGCGTGGAAAGTGGTAAGAGGGGGAAGATGAAAGAGGAAACGTAGGAAAAGGGCGGATGATGTACAATATAATAAAATCGGGGTCAGGCCAGTCTCTACTGGACGGGGCAGCAGTGGATGAAATTATAGAAACGACGACAAATGGGGAAGAATTATCGTCGTATGGATGCGCGCCCACTATCCGCCAAACTATCCGTCGCCTTTTGTTCGGTTCGGTTGGCACGAAAGAAACGAAAACCGGAGAAACGGAGGATCGCCCTGGGGCAATCGATACGTCCAGGTATCCAACGCGTTATAATCGTTGTATCTGTCAATTCTATTATACGTATAGAAAACCGCGGTGGAGAACGCGGTGCGAGAAAAACGGCCGACGGAGACGCGAAACAGGCCAAGGGGATAAGAGTCGGCGGAAGAATCCTCGAAATTATTCGATTCGGTCGGTTGACGACGGCTAAGTTGATCAGCGACTAACGTTAAACACGCTCGCCGAACGGCCATTTTTTCCAAAGAAAGTGCCGAGGCTACGCGGCAGAAACGATACCTACAACTTTTCTCCTCTCTTTCCATGGTTCGCGTCTCCTCGAAGATGGAAATCTTATCTGAAATCGGAATAGGTCGGGGTTAGGTTGCGCTCGTAGAAATTCATATCTAAGAAACCGTGTTATACGCTCAGCTGGTCAGATACTTTCTTCGCGATCCTGGAAAATCGACTCGCGTCAACGATAAGATCCGAGTCCTTGCGAATCATTTCTCCCGGCACCGTGAAATTTCGCGGAAACGAAATTCGAGATACGTACGTACGTCTGTCGTGTTGCCCCGTAGAGCTAATAAAATACGACGAATCGTACGACGTTTCTACAAATTTCTCGACTTTTCCGCTCGAAAATTCGCTTGAAATTTTCCGAAAGGAGGACGTCGTCGCGCGGCTAAATTCATCTCAATATCCAGTACTCGTCCGCAGCTTCGCCGAGAAATCTCGCACCGTCGATTCCCTCCCGTTTTTAATCATCGGGCTCGGTGAAATCAGCCCGCTGCGTTCGGGCTGCTTTCGTTGCGTATCGCTCGGCGAAGGACCGGCGCGTTTTCTTCGCCGATACCGGATATCGATCTTGGTATTTCGGCGGGGAAACGGAGTCGAGAGACGTACGTCGCCTCGTCCGGCTTCGTTAAAAACTTCTCGCTAGCAACCGCACCGACGACAACTCGACGCGACCGGTGACATTGTTAATTAGAAGTGCGCGCGCAGTGGCGACCAGCGAGAAACGAGCAGCGGAAGGAACTGCCGTGGTACGAGCTTTTTAAAAAGGCACGCTTCGACGCACGGCCACCGATAAAACAGCGATAAAACTAGGGTCGCGTAAATCGGCCGATGGAGGGAGGAACGCGGAGGCAGAGGGACGAGCTTTTCCGATTACCGACCGATAGAAAACGCTTCTAGGTGAACAGTGACTTAACGAACGAAACACCACGCCTTCTATACGACTCGGAAACCGCTGCTAATCGCGGTCCCACGATATTCCGTCAACGAGCCGCAACCGGATCGTTATCCGGCTCGTCCATCTGTCGCTGCTTTCACAAACTTATCGTTCTTACACCTTTGCCTCGTGTCTCGTTTACGAGCCACGCGAAACAGCGCTCGCGTTTACGGGTATTTCGATACGGCCGATAGCTGGCAACGTGCTTGGAGAAGCTGGTCCGCGCAAACGATTTCCATCGTTGATGTTATTAGAAAGATCGAGGTTTCCAGTTGCGCGTTCCAGTTTGGCTCTTCGTTCCGCGAATCTCAATACCGCGACGATTCTTTCTCACCATACGTGTTTCGATGTTAACGGCAGCGAGCCACGTTAAAATCGTCAACCTTCTCGCGCCCATCCGACGTTCGACGCAAAACCGAAAACGCAAAACCGCCGACACGTTTATTTATGAACTTTACTCGAGAGAGCGTTTCGCTGTATCGGTGCGCATGACGTGGCAGAAACTTTTGTCCCGGGGCGTCGCGTCGCGCCGCGTCCTTCGATACCGTTGCATACGCCGAGTTCGAACCGGAAGCTAGCTAGTTTTCTGTAAACTGGTTGCCGATTTTAAACGATTTCCAGGATACGATTTCCGTTTGTTGTTTAACGTCAAAGCCGGATAATATATATGTATATAAGCCGTGTTCGAGGACGTATCATGGTACGTTCTGAACGGAAGCCACGTTCTCGCGAAAAGTCTCGACAGAAGCCTGGATCGATCCGCCACTCTATTCCGAAGTTTCGAGTCCTTTGTCTCGTTCCCATTGCCAAAGTAGACGGAGCAGAGTTAGTTGTCGGAGCACGCCGAGTTGAAAGAGTCCGATGCACAAAGGTTGGAGGAAATTACGGAGAAAGACGTATGCGCGATAGGTTTGAAAGGGGACGCGCGATCCAAGAACGAGGCTCGTTAAAAACGTTAAAAGGCCAGATCCTGAATACGGGTCTCTGGTTGTAACTGTATAGATCGACAGAGGCGCTCCGACTTTGGAACAATTTTTATTATCATCGACGGATAGTCTTCGAACCGTGGCACGGAGGAAGAACGCGACGCGGAGAAAGGGAGCGTAAGATCGATTTAGAAGCGCGGTGACGGCGCAAGAGGACATTTGCTCGTCCACGGAGGACGAGCAAAACGTGAAACGCTGGAAAGGGACGTTCCTCGGCTCGAAAGTCCTGTCTTTTTTTTTGTCGAGAAGCTTCGATCCGGGGAAGCGAGATTGCCCTTTCAGAACGAGAACGTTCCTCCCTCGCATACGCGACGACCGCAACTTCCTTTCGGATCATTATCGAAGCTGCTGGGAAATCGTCTCCACTCGTCGTTCCGATCCTTCGAAAAATGTGACGCGTGGCGAACTTGGCCGCTTTTCCAGATCTTCTAGTCGCGATGTTGCCGTCGGATAGCGTAGATAACGTAGGAATTGGAAAACGAAGGCGCACAACGAGTCGTGACAAACGAGGTTTCGCCCGTTCCGTGGTCGGGGGAGCGGGTAGATGAGTCCCAGGGCGCCGGTACGAACCGGTAGCGGAGAAAAGTCGGAAATGGATTCCTCGGGGGTGCGCAAACGAGGGTAGACCGCGACCTGATATTACGAATCTCTCGCGAGCTCGGCTAAATTCAATAGGAAATTCGACTCGAGGTAGCTCGACCTATCCCCTTCCACCCTCCCTTTCTATCGCCGCGACTGTCCGCCACGATCACGCGTAATACACACGTACGCGCGGTAGTCGGTGGATGAGAAAGAAAGGGAGGATAGTCGCGTCGTATCTAATTGCATCCGTTGTCGTTTTTGTTTTAGGACCACTCGACGGATGAGTAACGAAGCGTGGCCCGCTGCTCTCAAGGTACACGGGATACGCTCCCTTTTCTTGTCTCTAACGAACCGTCGCGCAATTTGTATTCCGGCTTACCTGTCGACGTACAACCCGCGAACGCGTCGCTCCGTCTCGCCCTTTGTTTCTTACCTTCCTCGTCCACCTTTTTTCTTTCTTTCTTTCTTTCCTCTCTCCTATTGTATCTTTTCTTTTTTTTTCTCTTTTACTTCGAACTATCTCTCGGAACGATTTGTACATTGTTTTTTCTTTCTTTCTTCGTCTTTTCTTTTTTTGGTCTTTTTTCCTTTTTTTTTTTTTGTAGTCGAGACGAAACGAGGTGGTGGTCGATCTCTTCTACGATTGGGCTGTTGTTCGTCTTATCAGGAAGAAAATTTAGCAACGGTCTAAAAGATGGCGAGAGATAACGAAGAGTTGACTTACGTATCGGAGCAGATGTTTCTTTATCGACGCGCGCCATCCTAATTACTTTCATTCCTCTCGGTCGCATCTGCAGTTGGCACAATTAAGATAATTACTGGAAAACTCGACGCTGCGCTACGCTTGCACGGCGTTTACCGTCTGAGCGATCATCCTTTAAGTTATTCGCGTTTGCCGTTCAATTAAACAAATTATCACCGAATTTGACGCAACGTGCTGAAATTTCTACGGAAACGTTATTAATCGTTTTAATACGGAAGGATGATCAATGGAAATTCACAATCGCCTCGGATAAAGCGGCAGACCGGACGATATCGAATTTCGACCTCCGATTCCCAGAGTTCACGGATTTATCTACAAATGTTTTTCACTCGCGGACACGGAATTCCCACGATATCGCCCTCCCTCGCGATCATACGTTGGTCAATTTTCATTTTAATCGTGGCAATGCACCGCGGCAATGTACCGCGGCGCTAAACAATTACGGTAGGCGCGATCGCGCGTTCGGATTAAATTCTTGGATATCGCTCATTAATTGGCGGCCGCAGATTTCCATTTAATTTCCCGTAATTTGAACGGGATTGACATGTATTTAGAATCGCGGAAGGGAAACACGCAGAATCTTGGGAACCGTGGCACGCTTGGATCGCACGCGTTCCAATTTATAGCTTTTATATTATATTTACGAATATTTGCCACGCGATAAATGCTTTCTCGGCGATACAGTGCCGTTCTAATTATGCCATAATTGGCCAATTTTGTCGATTTACCGTCGGTAGATGAGACAAATTCGAAATTGGAAAGTTTAATGGAGAAAATAACGCGAATTTTAAGAGCAGAAACTCACGTTCTCACGTTGAATGGACTGGACGACCGTCGAGTTCGCTATCGAAATTGTCGCAAACGCCATGGTTGCTCGCGATTAAAGCCCGAAAGCTTCTTAAACTTTTCTTCCATATTCCGAACGTAATTTCCACGTTTTCTCGATTTGCAACCTTGACGCGTTCGACGACAGAAATTTCATGACTTGGCTGAGCGTATCTATCGTTGCAAATAATTATTATATATTAGGCTCGAACGATATCTTCTCCGGCGATTTCTTTCATCGAAAATCGACGACTCGTTGGTTCCTTAACGCGGCTCGTTCCACCAGCCGTAACACCCCGTTCCGTCGATTCGACCGTTCCGAAACGGTTCGCAACGCAATAACTAAGCGAGTTTAATCGAAGATCGGAACGACCGTAACTCCAGGGAGAAAATTTCGAACGATTCCGCACTGTCCACCACCACCACCGACACCACCACCACCAACACCACCACCACCAACACCACCACCACCGCCACGTGCCTCGTGAAACGCCACGGTCTTTAATTATTTTTCGTAGCTCGTGGCCGTTTATCGATAGTTCCAAGGAACTAACTCGCTGGATATTTCAGGCCTCGGCCCTGAAACATATTCATTCAATAAAAACATATTCATAGACGTTTCTTAATCGCCAGTTAATCCGATCGAGCAATTATCGGAGATGCCGTGCGTCTAGCGAATTTCGCAGGTGAGGAAACGAGAATTCGTTTATCGTTGAAAGGGTGACACGCGTCGTATCGGGTGTTCGGTATTCGGTGAATATACCGCGTTCGATTCGATGGGCATAACGACGAAAAATAGCTTCGAAGGAATTTCAGAGACGAAATTCTTGTCCGTCATCTTTTTGCTAGTAATGTTTCGAGCGTTGCAAACGATTTTCCGACCGCAAAGAGAAAGCTTCGACGTCCGTTTGCGAATCTAGGCAGTCCAGTCGACGCGATTAGCGAATGTTTTTTTTAAATAATACGTTGGCTAGACGTAAAAACGTGGTGAGATTATCACGAATCGCTACGTAGGAGACGCGAGAGTCGCGTCCAAGAGCAACGAAATACCAGTGGCATACGTAAACTACAAAGGAAAGCAGAGCACGGGGACATTCGCGTGCATCGGATCCCCTCGATCGAAAATCTCGAGATTTCCTACTTTCTTCGACATCGTGGAAAGCGTGTTTCCGAAATGAGCGCAGTTTTCACCTAGATCTTCGTTGTGCCTGAAACCCTTTTGCAAAAGTATCGTCGCGAGAGAACTTTTGTTATAGAACGGCTTGCTCGAATAGGAAATTCCATTTCATTTCCTTCTTCTACTAAGAAAATCAAAACCTTTGAACGCGTACGAACGCGTAAATATTTAACTCGAGATGGCTCGTAAATATCGCCAGAGATCGTTAATCCTTAGTTTCCTTGTAATCTTAGTATCTTGTATCGCGACTATGCGGATGCAGAATTTCAGGAAAATAAAAATCTATTAACCTCTATCGTTTCTAAATTTAACGGGTAACAAGATATTTCGCTCAGCGTTTCCTAGAAAATTTCCTTCGCGTAACGCGAACTCCTTGCTGATATCGAGTTTCCAACTCGAAGAAAGTTTTCAGCGAACGAAACAAAACATTGATAACTCGATAGCTGCCAAGTTTTCGAATTATAGCAATTCGTTGTTACATTTTATTGCAAATTCCACGTTTTTCTCGCTCTTGGCTACTCTCGAACGCAATGGAACTCTCTAACGTTCCAAAAACGTTGAAAAATTGCCAGCTAAGTTAGGACAGACGTCTCTACTTAGAAAACAGGCGCGCGCGCGTTAACACGTTTCGATTAACCACGTGGAAACCACGCAACTCTCGTAGACGACAATATCACGACCTAACATGCTGACTCAAAGCCGCTTTTACGCAACAACGTAATTCCTTTGATTCGGATGATTTTATTATTTGTCAAAGGGACGCCGCTCGATCGTTGGCGATTAATTTCCATCTTTGTCGGATGGTCGTCTACCCATAGAGCTGGCAAATGGTTCTACGGGCGGAAAACAGCTTCAGCGCGATAGAAATTTCGTGTACGCGGAAACGCCTCTTTTTAAACGGACATAATCAGAGAACGGTAGTAGCATCGCTAATTGCGTTAATTCTCCACTCCCGTTCGTTTGACTACCGGCGACAAGCGGCGCCGAACCGGCCGGTACAATACGCATACAAAATGCAAAACAGACGTTCGTGTTCGTTAATCTTTTAAATCTGGTCGCGTTCGCCGCGATTTTTTCAACTGTTATACGATTAGCGTCGATGAGCGGAGCCGCGCCGTTCCCTGCATCTCCATGCGTTCGAAAAATTAACGAGTGCTTTAAAACTTGCCTCGTCGAGGCGGATCGCTGGTTTTTCGCGTCTTTAACTCTATTTCCGATTTTGATTTGTGATTTCGTCGTTTCCGTCTCTCTCTCTCTCTCTCTCTCTCTCTCTCTCTCCCCGCCCCTCCTCTACGTTGCCGAACGTGGGAAGAATGAACGAAGAAAACCGGTTAACAGGTTGGGAAAAGTTGCTGCGATTCATCTTGGCGAGGAAGAGAAAGCGGAGAAAGAGGAGGGCGGAGGTTAGAAAAACCGTAATAACCGATCGAAAAAGGGTAGAAAATAAGAGACGCGGTTGACTCGCTCGGTAACGGAGATAGCGTTATCGCGATCGGCAACCAACCGGATAACGGAAACGGAGATACCGTTATCGGACATTCGCCTGCGAGCTCCACTAATTTCAACCAACGTTGGAAATATCGCGCAACTTTCGAGCAGCGAGCTTATCTCGCGATCTTTCGGAAGGAGACACGGATACAGCGGGGATATACGATGTTGGAAGGAAAGGAGAACGAAGATGGAGGGAAACCGGCAGAGACCTACGGGTTGGCTTGACCGAAGAAAAACAAAAGAGCCAGAGCCCAGGGCTGTTTTATCGTTTTACTTATCTACCTACTTTGTGGCTGCTAGGGGTTTTAGCGTCTTTTGTGCCAGCACGTAACCCTAAAAATTACGGTATAACCGTTGTACGATGGAAGTAGCTTAACGCGCAAGATGGGTACCGATAATTAATTCTAACGCCAACGTCGCTACGCGAACTACGCGGAGACAAGCGGATATCGAATACCGAGTACTCCACTATTTTTATCAATCGTGTTCTCGTTGAATTGTTTTCACGCGCGTTTAAAAACAACAACTATTACTTACCAGCGAATTTCGATCCAATTTCCAGCTTTGCTCTCCGATCATATCTCCGGCGAAATTGCTCCATGAAGCTTTTCGATTCTCTCTCTATTCTTCCTTTCTTTCTTTCTTTTTTTTTTTTTTTTTATCTTTTCCTCCCTTTTTTATTACACCGCTTCATCGTTTGCACACATAGATAGTGGGTTGAAAAGTTAATTTAAAACCGAGAAACGTTACACTCGGCAAATTAATTTCATTACGTTGATCGATTTCGAGCCGAGAAAAGGTTTCCGCTCGAACGAATCGAAGCGGAATCGTCCGCTTAACCAAGTGTAACTCCACTAGCCGCTAATACACGCGTATGCGGTTAATTAATAATCGGCCCGTTCACGCAGATTCGATGCTGTGCCGCCGCATTAATTGAAATTCGGTATCGTGCCCTGGCGTTGTCGGCGTTATCGCGATGCTGCTCGATATCGTTGTTCGATCTGAATTCGGTTCGATTATCGGAACGACCTAAGGAATATTTAACGAACGAAAAGTGGCGTAGAAGCGGCGCGAAGCTGCGCCAATGAAAGCTTATCCGTTCGTTGAATCTTTCTCCCGTCCCATATATGTTGCCCATCGACGTTTCTATTAAACGCAAAACACAGTTTTATTTTTTATCAGGACGCCCGATGTTTCGCTGAAACGATGGCACTGAACGCGTTAGGAGGTTAGCGGGACCGCATAAAGCGTTGGGAAATTTCCGCTTAAATCAACGATGCGGCGCGTGTAATAGCCGGAACGCGCGACTCGCTACGGCAGAGATCCGATGAAAACGAAGGAATATTAAAATTTGTAATGGGGAGAAGGGCGCTTTATTCGAATGGAACGCGTCGCGCGATTAACGAACTGACGCAACGAAATAAAACGCCATTGTATTATTTCCATTGGAAGCTGATTGAAATTCGAGGGAAATAAAGCTTGGCTGCGATGTCACTCTACATGACGCGCCGTTTTCAAAGCACTCGCTACTCCGAGTGGGATTTCGCGACGCGTAAATTTTCGAGTCATTGATATCGCGCGAATTTCATCGATTCCAAAGGGAACAAGATGCTGACTGAATAAACATTGAAAAAAAGTCTAAAGCTTTTTCCCGATCGGTTGATATTTTTTCACATTGATATTTATTCGATCGGAGTATTTCCGCTTTGCGAATCGATCGGCCTCGAATTCCCACTTACGGTATAAATGCACCGTATAACTAAGATTTAAACGGTTTCTAATTCTGTCAGTTTCTAATTTGCTCGATGATAATCAGAGGAATTGCGTTTAGTGGATCGACGTTGAACGTAGCGGCTGTCGTTTCTACGAGGGAACGAGCAAGGGATCGAAGCAGTTTAACGGACCAGAGAGACATTGTAAATTTGACTTGGTTATGGTTTCGGTAACGAACAAAGGCGATTTATACGGCGTTCAAGCCGTGTATACATACCGTTGGCGCACAGATTGTTCGTTCTCGCGCGAGACGAGCAAACAATCGCGATAATAATCGGACACGGCCGTTTTCCAGTCGAGGACGAGTGGAAAGTCGGAACGCGATCCGAGGCGTGGTAATTGCGCCACGTTGAAGAACACGGCGAGAGTCACGGGCTATGAATGAGACATAAATTTCTAAGGAGATAGGAATCGTTAGTGGCGCGAAACGTATGCGCGTCGCCAGCACAATAGAGCCTTGCGAGAGTTTGCCGGTCTGACGCGTGCACATCGCACGGCCTAACTACTTAGTAGATAAGCGAATGCTCTGCGGTGCGCCCCTCGCGTCGCTCGGCCATCGCGTCGCATCGGCCTCTCGCAAGGATGCTACTTTTCGGAATTTCCATTCGTCCGGAAGACGGTCTGCCCGTTGCATTTGTTTCTTGCTCGAGCTTTTACCAACGCGGACAATTCCTACGAAGAGAAAGAGAAGTAATCGGAGCGGCGGTACAAAGAGTCGATACACGGACATTAAACAGACTTTTCTCTCTAGCGAGATCGTTTCGTTCGTTGTAGTTCGACAGGATAATACCATCGCGCGCAACGAAAAACAAGAGGAAAAGTAGAACGTTCTATTTTTTCTTTTTTTCTTCTTTTCCACGCCCAAGTGTATTTAATCCGAGATACGGCTTTCCAATATCGTTGATTAAAGGAAGCGCACGGCGACTCTCCCAATATCGCTAGCTCTTCTTTAAGACAGAAATAAAATCCACTGTAACCCGGTTACGTTTTCCTAGCGAGAACCGTTTTTCGTCGTACCGTTTAAATCGAGGGAGGGCCATAATCGCGTCGGTGCACGTTGCGTGTCCATTGTGCAGCGAGTAAAGGCGCCGGTTACTGTTGCGGCACGTGCGTGTCGGTGGCCGTATACCCGCAACTAGATAAGCCCCTATCTCGACAGGCCAATAACATTAGCCGTGCACCGAAACCGGGATACCCCTGGCACGCGGGAATATTTCAACATGGGGCCATTAACGTCTTGCCCTCGGCTGCTGCCGTTGCCACTGCTTCTCTCTCTCTCCCTCTCTCTCTCTCTCTCTCTCTCTCTCGCTCTCTCCATCCATCTATCTATCTATCTTTCTCTTTATCTCTCGTTCGTTCCGTCTTTCGATTTTTTCCACCGTTTAAATCCGCTCAATTCGCTCGCCTCTTCAGTTTCGCGAATAATTCCTTGGCACGATCGTTCTTTCATTACCAACTTTGCTCTCTCTTTATTGCCGCTGAAAGAATAGCGTGTCGGTCTTTGAGAGCCGATAACGGCTAGCAGGCAGAATTTATGCAGTTGCCTTTTTCAACGGAATTCTCCCAAAGTCGTTTCGTGTCCTTTGAAAATTGTACATTTCTCTGGCAGTCGAGTTCCTCTCCAAGTTAGACGAAGAAGAAACGTTAGAAATACGGTAACGCCGCAAGATAAAATTTAACGTTTGCGATTAATTCGGATCCGAAAGAGCGGCAAATTGCCACGCTCCACGCACTCTGCACGCACTCTTCACGCACGCTCTGACCTCTCTCCGTTTCATTTCGAAATGCTGAGCGAGAATATAGATACGTCGAGAGGATACGTCGTCGTTGTTGAGTAAGAAGTCGGCTCGCAGCTGTTACTTTTACGCGAGTTTATCGCGGCAGTCGCTAGGAGAGGGCCGATAAGACTGGCGGAATGACACCGAGCGGAACATCGCACGACTTTGTCGTCCCGCGTCGTTATCTTTGCGTTAACGACGTGTACGAGTGTATGGTCTAGTTACGTCGTGGGCGGTAGAACTGGCTGATAAATTCTCGTCCGTTGTGTTACCTCGACGTATCTAGAGTCTGCGTGCCGTGCAACAGTACGCGACAATATGGATGCGTAATTGGCGTGGTTGTCGCGTTCTTGGTTGTCGTGTTTGAAAATTCGTCAACGTTATCGAGATTTCGCTATTCCATTCCGACAAGCGATCTACTAGTATTCGATCCGAGCGTTACAGCTTACGGCTGGCAACTATAAAACGCGTCTACCGTTCGACCGTTTCGAGTATCGATCAGATCGAAGTAACGAGCGATATTCGAAGGAGCGAAATATTCTAAGCGTAGACTGCCGGATGATTTTCGCCTTGACATTTGCAAGAAGTTGGAACAGTCAGAGGCGGAGCCGTGATGCCGCGCGACGGAAGCTTTCGATCCGATGAATTCAGCCGAAACTGTATCAAGCCGATAGAGGGAAAGACCTGGCCGAGATAGGGCGTGTGGAATGGTCTGTGAACAAACTCGGCAACTCGGGAGAGAGAGAGAGAGAGAGAGAGAGAGAAAGAGAGATCGGTGTTTGACCGATTAAACGAAAATCCGTGTAAAGGACGTGCGAAAGGAGCTTACAGAGCGTTTTCGTTTGTATCGGTAATGCGACGATATCCAGTCGACGATCCGCGAAAATCCCTGCCAGATTTGGAACGTAAATTTCCTTGGGACGGTAGTACGAACCACCGCGATCGACCCGTAGAATCGGAGGATTCGAGTCGTCGCGTTGTCGATATCTGATCGCGGTGGATATCGCGGAAGCGGATGCAGAAGCGACACGACACGATCGAGCGGTCGATTTCATTAAGTTGGTCGGCCACGATCGCGGCACCACGCCACAGACGGTGTCGCTCCGTTCGTCACTCGTTAGAGTTTCAACTTTTTCAATCGCGTTAAAACGTTTGCTCGTGGCCCGAGCACGAGGCGGGCAACTTTGTTCCTCGCGAGCGTCCGTTCCACGAGAGAAAAAAGGAAGAAAGCTTCCGTGTTGACTCGTCCCGGTTGTTTTAACGACGTGGAATATCGCCGGCCGACGACGTCGTTACGAAGAACAACGACGAGCTTTCGAGGTTATCGAGAGAACCGAAAAACGAGGTACGCGCATTAAGCCGACTCACGCTTTCTTCCGACCCCTCTCCGCCTTCGTTCTTTCCTTTGTTCGTCGTTTTCGTCGTTTTCGTCGTTTTCGTTCTTTTTGCGCGACATCCGCCGCGCAAAATGTCGGACAACCCGATATTATTTGCACAAGGAGCTAATTACGTTCGAGCTGTATCGCCCTAATAACGCGACGAATAACGACACTTAACAGGGACGCTTTTAATCACGAAGGAGTTACGGGGTTAAGCTGTTTGATAACGAGTGCTTTAACTGCCGCGTCTTCTTCGTTAACGGTTAGCTGAAGCAGGTAGAGGCTGAAACTAGCGTAAAACTGTTATTACCACTTATCACCTCGATAATTACTATCTGCACGGAGAAGCAGCTAATTTATCTGTGTACAGAATCTTTAATGTAATTAACTCGGTGCCCTGTACCGATACGTTTCCTCTGCCGCTCTTCCTTCCCTTTTCCTGTCCATCGGAATTCTTCGACGCGAATAATTCGCGAGAGGCTGCTGCCAGACGAAATCGTAAACCGGTTACTCCTTCCTCGAAATTTATACAAACCGTTTGTTTGGATATCAGCGCGTTCCCGGAAAACGGCGAGCTCGCTGCAAAATCAACCTTGCCTTTATTTCCTTGGTAAATGAATTGTAACGCACGTTCTGATCTTTCCCGAAGAAAGTTTCGTTTTAAACACCGATCGCGCACTTCGGTCGCACAACCGAGGGCAGAAAGATACACGAAACTCGTATAAAAGAGTGTTTGCACGATATACGGGCCACGTCTATCAAACACTTTGGAATCGAAGATTCTGCCGGGTTTCGAGAATCGCTAAACTCCGTGTCACCGTGGATCGAGCGTTCCGAGAATGGAACGTTCGAGAATTCAGCATCTCCGGGCTCAAACATTTCCGAACCGAGCGTCAGCGAATAAAACATTTCGGAATCGAACGTTTCCCAAATCGAATGTTCCCGAGTCAACGTTTCCGAATCGAACGCTGCCGCAAGCGACGGTGAATAGAAAAATGGGTTGGTAAACATACTGAAAAACGAAGGAGGAAAAAAATGTCTATTTATTTTGCTCGACAAAAAGGTCCTCCTCCGGCAATTGTCGATTCCGACGGCGGAAAGCTCGCTGAAACGCGGATCGAACCGTGTCGATTTCCACGAGATGCGAATCCCTTTTCTATCTTCGTTCTTATCCTCTCTCCTTCTTTCTTTCTCCCTTTTTCCCAGCTAGCGATACGTTAATCGCGTTTAAGGGAGAACCGGCGTTTCGTGTGCGTGACCCCGGGGCTCCGGTTACGCGAAAGCAAGTAGGTTACACGGTTGCTTTCCACGGAAATGGTGTTTCGCGTTTGTCGCAGACCGGCGTGGCGCGGCTTCGCTCTGGCCGTATAGAGCTATCGATTTGTCTGCAGCCGGAGAAAAACGAACGAGGACCGGCCCCTGTCAGATATCCCCGGAGATTGATTCGAAATTGCGCGTTCCTGTCGTCCGCGCGGCCCGTTGTACAACCGATTAGTCCCATGGCTAATATGATGGATTCACGGCTGTCTAGTTAGCCTTAATTACTTTTTACTTTTTTTTGCCACCGAACCAACTCGTCCGCCTGGAAAATTCGATTCCACGCATTATCGATGACAACGTCGATAGGTATATTTTCAACGCGCGCTGTCACAGTTTCACGCGTTCGCTCCTTTTCCCCGTCGCCGGCGTCCTTTTCTTCCCTCTGATCCAACCGTTCCAAACGGAATATCGATCCTTCCGTTTTGAAAAAAACACGCACTGCTCTTCCTTTCTTCTCTTCTCTTCTCTTCTCTTCTCTTCTCTTCTCTTCTCTTCTCTTCTCTTCTCTTCTCTCTCGTTTCATTTTCCACTAGTCAACGAATACGAGTAACCGTGTATCTCGAAGCGAAATTCGTCGAAACTATCGATCCCAGTCGAATCGTTCGATCCTTTGTCGCGAAACTCGCCGTTCTGCCATTAAAAACCAGCCAATTTAATCGTATATCGCCGTTCGTTGATCACATTTGTTCGCGTTTATTTTTGTCTTCGTCTTCTTACGTTTTCGAAACCAACCATCTCCGACAGTCGGATGCGCACCGTTCGTTTAACCGATTGAATTTATTAACATTTACTCCCCACGATAGGATTATTTTACGGTTCAGCGTAATAACGCAATATTCAATGCGTAATATATGGCGATATTTAATAGGTCACCGTGATAATAATTCTTTGCTTCGATAATTATCATATTAATTAGTTTCATCAGCCAGCGAGTGTATTCCGAATCGAGCGACACAGCTCGATATTATGTATATCCGAATTACTAACCAGAAAATCTGTCCTCCTGTAATCGACGAACAGCTGTTTGTCCATTCGTTCGGGCAGCAAGCGCGAAGCAAACGAAGACGGAGAAAGCGCATCGGTCGTCTCGCAAGATGATGGTTTTACTTTACCGATGGGTTGACGAAGCGTGTTCGAAGCAAGGGAAAGGCGGAGACTGGATCACGAAGAGCAGGAGGGGGAGAACGTAGGAGGGAAGGAAGGAAGGAAGGAAGGAAGGAAGGAAGGAAGGAAGAGTCGGGAGGAACGAAGGTTCGCGTGGCCTCCTCCTTATTACCCTATCGGTTAATCCTCTTATCGAGCAACGGGCGGCTGCTTTCGCTCGCTTCGGCCGACTTTAAACTAATCTAAAATGCAGAGAACAGTAAGGCGCGTCGGGGTAAGGTGTAGTAGAACGGGGGTGCGGCCGTTGATAGAGGTCAGCGCACCGCACCACCACAGTAATTGCCCCTATAACGAACCTTTTCATCCGGATGAATGGACGCGTGTATATTTCAGCTCCCACGACCTTTTCCTCTCTTTCCATCGTGTTTTTTCATTCGCGTGCGCTGCAAACACGACGACGAACCTCGTGTATCTGGTCTCGCTGGCCTCCGCCTTCGGCCCCGCCATCGAGTTTCCAAAGCACAGCACAGCGACTCGCCGTTTCTCGAGATCCTCCTCGATCCGACGTTTCTAGATCCGGATCGACCAACATCGGCAGTCGTTCCAGCGGATGGCGTTTTTTTTCCGCCCGGAGAAATCCCTTTTCCTTCTCGACATCCAGGAGAGAAAAATTTCGAGATTAGCCCCGGGATAAGACGTTTAAGAATGTCTTTGATTATTACGGCCGCCTCCTTCTCTCTCTCTTTCTCCATTGCCGCCCCCGTGCAATCTTCGAAACCACTTTGAAGAAAGATCCCCTCGTCGCGTTTGAACAAACGACTGCCATTTTTTCCCTTCTTCCTCTCGCGGAATAATAATTATTCCTCGTGGTCCGTCACCGGCCGAGCAGGCCGATTCCAGGATCGTTCGAAGAGTAAAAAAGCAAAGTAATAGACGCCGTCGCTGCTCTTTACAACCCTCTCCTCCCCACCCCTCTCTACGGTCGACGTTTGTTCGAGGAGCGGGCTCTCGCGATCGATCGGTCCAACCGAGAAAATAACCGGCAAACTGCCTTCGACTCTGGCCTACCTTCCGCCTTTCCGTTATCCCGCTATCGCTAGGAGCGATCGGCCCTCGACAAATTTGCGAGCCGTCGGTCGCAAAACGAAGAATCTCCTTTCGTTACGCGTTAAACGTGTTTTCTTCCAACGATTTTGTTTCACCTGCCCGAAACGCGTACTCGAATCGTTCCACGCAAAGTCCAACTTCTCGGATGAAAGTAAACGGGACTTCTCGTCTTTCATCTCTGGTCAAATTCCGAGACGACCGTGTCTCCAAGCACGGTACGGTCGACCGGAACTTTGTTCGATGAATTTTCTCCGGATCGACCGTTTCCTTTGCAGTTGGCAAACCTGTCCGCAAGACGTACGAGCTGCATATCGACGAGCATAGTCGACTAACGATATCTTCGGTCAACCCACGCTATCCTTAAGACTCGAGACATTCTCTCGAGCATCTTTTCCGACCATCTTACATTACTGTATCCTGTTCTTTGTCCTTTTGTACTTTCTTCTCTTGTCTCGTTACTCCATCTACATATGTATTTTCTTTTTCTCTTCTCTTACGTACGTGTACTTACCGTCCTATTTTCCGTCTTCCAAGCTAATCTTTCTTTCGATCCATTCTTTCGATAGGGTTTATCCCGTAAAAGTAAATAAATAAATAAATAAATATTTGTTACCGGCCCTAATATCGCTATTGTATCGTGCACGCGATTATACAATTTCGCGAGTATCCGTCGAACGGAAGATCCGTTTTCACTTGGAAAGTGGAGACGGTAGCGCGAAAAGTGCACGACAAAACACGGAATCTTTGACGAATTACGCATTCATGAAGGCCGCGCAAGTCGGCCAACTAGTTTGCAAGAATCTCGAATGATTCTAATGCATTTTCCTCTTCGGTATCTCGTCTTACTTCTTGCCCTCTTACTTCCTGCTCGCAACAACGATCTTTCGACTTTAATCTGGTCCGATTTACGCGCTCCTCGCGTTTCGCAACTTTCCCGACAATAACGCCCGTGGTATATTTATCTTGGCTTCGAGGACATTCAGCAGTGCCCCGAACGTTTCGACGATTTCTCGCGCGCGCAAGACCGGTGGCTCGGCGAACACGGAGATATACCGCCCAACGAACTTTCAGCCTAGAAACGACTCTTTTTCTTTCTTTTTTGTTTTTTCTTTTCGTTTGTTTGCCGCTTAATAAAATATACGGACGCACGGTGCACCGGTAAAAGGGGCAACGTACGAAGCCCGGCACACGATGATGCTTGAAAAAGCTGAATGCGAATTGCCGAGAACCTGCGTAACTTTCCGTCCGCCGCCCCCTTCTGCCGGCCGACTGACTGACGGAGAGAGCGCGTAGAGCGGAACGCGCTTCTAATTTCCGCCGACTCGTTCTTGCCTGCCCGTATCGTTATACGACCCGATCCCCCTACACCATGGAAATTGAAGCGATAAAACGGTCTGGTCCGCGTTTCCGCAGCGCCGCGCCGTACCGCGGCAATATCGTTGCGAATTCGTGAGCCATCGTCTCGGCGTTTCGACCAAATTAATAAGCAGCGTTCAGCTTCGAGATCGTTATTCGAGCCACAAAGTAGCGCCAAACTATCCCTCTCTTCTGGTCGTTCTCTCGCGCGACAGCAAAGCGAGTGGAAAAGCTGTCGAGTTTCTCGGTGAACGCTGGAGACTCGGGGAAGTAGGAGAATATATACCGGTTCTTCGCGATCATTTTTCTCACCTGTAAACCGAAGCTGGGAAAAGTTGGAGCAGCGCTGTCCTCCTCGATAAGCTTTAAAGCCGAAATCCTTTGACGCGGCGTAACGCGTCGCGTTGTCGCGTGTCGTCTCCGACAGAAAGACAGACGATGAAAGACAGAGGCAAAATGTACGGCAGTTTACGGCAAAAATTAAAGTACGTATCGCGCTAATAAAATTCCGGTGACAACTCGGTTCCGCTGCGAGATATAATTTACCGGTTTAGACGTACCGTTTACATAAAACAGACACCTTTCCCACCCCCAAGAGATAAATAATTAACAGTTTTACGCTTTCGAGGGACCGAGACTCGCCGCCAGGAATACGTAACTCGAGAAACTTGCTCGCGACACCCTTAACGACCACCCTCTTGTAATGTTATTTCTCGCTAATAGGTGTAATTAACGACCGACCCAATTTCTTTTCGCCAAGAAATCTCGTAAAAGTCGATCAACCGTACAACTTTCTGCTCCTTTCCCCAGGGCTTATCAGTCTGTATTTACGAGCTTTACTTACGCCGGCTGATAGATATCGCGTTATTAATAACCGCGTTCGCGAATTCCTCGCTCTTTATAAGAGTAAGAATATCTCGATACTCCGCAAATTATCTCCGCTTCCGATGCAGAAGAAAAAGGGACGAGCGGAACAAAAGTCGCTTTTTCACAGTCTAAATTATTACGCTTTAATCCGTGAAAGTTTTCGTCTCGAGATAATTCTCGACTACACGAACGCCGCTGCAACCCGAAATTCGCTTAATTTATTCCCCACACGATAGTTCTCGCGCGGCAAGTTTTCCATGCACGAAGGAAACTTTGCCGCCGGCATAAACTCGCGATTGTACGTTGCCTGCGAGTTAGACAAATCGACGATACTACGCAAAATGAGCCGTGTCGCCGAACAAGAGACATCTAGCTACAATGCCCACCTAATTGTGCACGACCGAGTGAATTAATAACGAGAGCTACCGCAGTAGTATACCCAGATCGTGTACCGCGCTAGCGATAGTAGCCGCGATTCACGCGTTCGTTCGAAAGCGCGATTGCTCGCAATCTGCGCGAAAAACGAAACTGTGCCTGCCTACTGCGGATTAATCGGATTTCAGGGTTGCTGCGGTGTTTGTTGTTCGAACGTCGGTCGTGTAAACGATCGTAGACGTAAACGACCGTCGCGTAAAGCCGTTTCGAAAGCCTGTGCGATATCGATTTCCAACTTATTTGTTAAATATTTATCATCTTGCTAACGAACGCTCCAACGTTATATACGCTTTCAATGGAAGCACTGGAAGCACTCAACGTGCAAGAGAAAGTAAGCAACGTATTTGCTCGTTAGAGCTGTATGCCTTAAACGTCCGATGGAGCTGAGTTACGAGGATAAGGAGCAGCGTAGTGGTTCCGAGGTCCGACCTATCGCTGCAAGTTCTACGTATCTTCTATATTTCGTCATGATTCGATCGAGACGTTGGATGTCGAAGAATCGAAGGATATAAAACGTAACAGGTATCCGGAGAAATTAAGGAGAAAAGGAAGAAAAAAGAAGCAAGTTGTTCGCAGCTTTCGCCCTGTTTTCGCTTGAAAGATTAATAGACGCGCGATCATGGAAGTGACAAGCGTGCGGAACAGTTCCGCCCGTCGGACAGGGATAGAGATGGCACGACGAGACTGCACCTTGGCTCGCGTATCCGAGTGCAACGTTGTCGCGAATTACGATGTAACCGCGATAACAGCGCGGTATACGGTACCACCTCTGGGGGATTAATAATGCAAGCAGCCGTATTTAGAACCGCGTTGGGACCGGTCTTCTTACACGGTCTACGGACGACTTGGCGTTTCCTACGTCTACGGGTGTGTGTTTACGGCAGACTCGAAAATACTTTAGCACGCACCTAGCACGTAAGTGCAACCGCGCGCTAAGCCGAGTACGTGCACCAGCAACTGTGGAACCGGCGGAAAGTTTCACAATTGCAAGAAGATGCACACCGTGGTCGTATCAACGACTCGATCATAGGCGCGCGCGCTAACGTGGACGACGTTGAAACAATTTGCAACGACCGCCGTACCGTGCCGGAAACTCGCTCCAACGTTTCGAATTTCGAATATCCGCTCCTCCCCTTCTTCGAATACGGACGCGATGACGCGAGAATTCGCGAGAAAACGCGGCCTTTCACTCGCAGCGGTTAAAATCGCAACGGCATCAACAACGATCGAAACGGATTCTAGTTGCCAGGTTAGGTCTAGTTACGTCACCGGGAGACGTAAACGATCGCGCCTGCTCCTCTAAGCAATGGTTGGAACGAAGCAGAGGTCGCGTAACCGATCAATTACTACATCGTCCAGTGGAGATCCTATCGTTGCGACAGTGGTCCCCTAATTTCACATTTTAACCGCGCGAAATCCCGAATCGAACCGTAATCGAACCACAAATCCATTAGAAAGCTCGATGGTACTCATATTACGTGAATAGATTGGACATATTATACGAAGGCGTATTATTGTTTACGACCAAATGTGTTTCGATATTACGTTTTCGAATATGCAAACGAATATCATCTGGCCGATCCGTTTTTAATAACTCGGCCACATCGATAACCCGATAAAAATATTCCCACGACTCGGAGATGCGATAGCAGCCGAGTAACAAAGCCTCCTGTCGTCTCTAGAACAACCGTACGATCTACTTGACCGAAAACGAAACGACTGCCGGCCTCCTGTCGCGAACGGAAATCTTTTACGAGCACAGACATCGGTGGGAATAAATGCCGCAAGGGCGAACGAGAGAATCTAGACGGTAGGGATCGAATCGGTAGATCGTCACGGGGAAACGTCGATCCTCGGAAAAAAGAGGACACGCCGTAGCACAAAGAAGTTAACCAAATCAGCTTGGCAGGTTAACAACCAGGAACGTATCGAACTCGACGAATCGAAAGAATAGAACAAAACGGGACGAAAAGAGGAGAAACACGCTTCTGAGTGGTGCGATTGGAGGCATGAAACGGTACGGAAAATAAAAGTTGAGGGACCGCAGCCGCACGGGGAAGAATAGTCTGCCGGGTTGTCTAAAACGAAAACCGACTAAAACGAAAACGATCGATGGAAAAACTAACTCGATATACGGTGGCGATTCGCGATACAGAGAAAAATAGAGAGGTACGAGCGTCGGACAGAGGCGCGGAAGCTCGCGGTGAGAGGTTGAGCGCGGAAGAACGAAATTGCTCTCGAAATAAAATGTTAGAACCGGTCCTGGTCGGGAATAATCGGTTACATAAAAATCAAATAGTACCGAGCGAGATATAACGATCGACGGGGGAGGAAGGGGAAACGCGTCTAACGTTTCGCTGAATTTGTGGCCGAGACACGTGCTCTTGTGGATATCGAGTCGGCCGAAACGGTGGATATCGAGACAGTAAACGGCTCGACAATGGCTTCTTCTTGTCTCGGACGAGGTATAGAGCCAGATAATGTAACGCGGGACGATCGGTGTGAAAAAAATTCCAACTATTTTTCCTATACCATCTTTCCTCCGTTATTTTAACTATGGTTCTACAACGATACTCTACCGCGACTATCTTATTATCTACTACGTTACGTTACCTATGTTAAGGGGCTTGGGAATATTCGCATCGGACGTTGCCGTTTCTTGCGCGCGAGCTGCAAGAATCTTCGCGGTTTCGACGAAAGAACGCTTCGAAAGTTTCGTTCCGTTTGTGCCCGTAAAGTATTAGCGGGGAAATTGATAAAAAGGCGAGAGGAAATCGATAAAAACGAGCCATGAAGATAGGGTAGATTGTGAAAGGAGAGTGCAGGCGATAAAGCGCGTAATTCGATCTGGCTAAAAGACAGCGAGTGCGCGGATGCGATGTCGTAGAACCGGTTGAAGAGCCGCGCCAAGAGACGAGCCACCCTTCTCTCGTCTGTCTATTTGCCAGGGTGTTTTACAACCCTGGACAGATGTCGTTACTCGTGCGAGCTGCCGCGACGTCTAAGAGAGAAAAGGACACCGTATTCTAGTAACGCGGCCAGATTTTCTCGTCTCGTATTTTTCTCCCGTATTATCTCGCCGCTGTTTTCAACGATTCGATTCTGCTATCGAGTAACGAGAAAATTTCGTACTTACGCGGCCGATGTAGATCCTGTCGATCGATCGAAGCCAGTGCTCGTTACTGCGCGACGTCTTCGTTTCCAGGAATCTAGAGAATATTCGCTGGCGACATCGTAACAGTCGCAGTTTACAAGGCTGCTCCTCGTCCGTTTTCCGTCAACACAGTTGGATTTCGATAGTCTCGAGTGTCTTAACGGAGATGTTATTCAAAGTTTCTGGTCGGACAGCTTTACCAGAGATCCCACGGGAGCAAATCTTGCGACTACGTGTTCTCCATGTCAGATTTCGTTGGTCGGTGCGCGAGACCGTTTACCAACCGCGATCGTTCGCGATTCAAGGAATCGTTGGTCGCGGGATTAGCACCTCTGTGAAATCGTCGGACTACTATCAGCCTAACGATACAGGGACATTGGGATTCGACGAGCGGAGAAAATCTGCCGACCTAACGATGCAACCGCGCGGCATCTTATACGGCGAATATAATTTTCCGCTGCGGAAATTTTGCCCGCAACCAGCCTCGCACCGTGAACACCGCGATACGCCGCGTGTATAACGGCCACTACGCTCCGTACGACGTGGCGGCCAAAATTTCTCCCGACTTAGTAGTCAGCTTTTCTTACATACGCCACGTGAATTATTCGCGGAGCACGAAACAATTGTTACCGCGAACGTTTGTCACGCACGCGGGGATCCGTGTCCCCGGAGAGTTAGGTGGCGCACGACGCTCTATAAAAATGTAGCTAACGGAGCAGGTTTCGCATATAACGCAGCTACCAACGTACCATCCACGATTAATGTTTCTCGCGCGATCCAACTATCTAATTTCGGCAATTAAATTATTTAGGTCGACCGAATTCTTCTTCGCCCCATCTTCCTCGGGACAAAATGGCCGTCACACGCCGCGACTTAAACGACCGTCACTTGCCGAGAGCGAGACGGATTCCTGATATTATTTATATATAATAACGGACAAAGATAGTCGCGCGTCGTGAAAAAAGATAGTCGTAGAAAAAGTAGATGTAAATGGTGGCGGGACGAGCGGAAGAAACCGAGGGGAGCCGGAAAGTTATGATTTGTCTGTTCCACGGAAAACATAGCTCATACGCGGCCGACGTGTCGCACCGTTGGACAGGTGTCGTTATTCATAACGGCGGAACTTTCGAGGAGGAAGGTGTTTGCGTTCGAGCGGAAAAGATAGATAGCGGGCGACGGGAAAGGCCGTGACAAAGAAGGGAATTCCCATTTGCCTCGCTCGGGGATTCCCGCTAGTCCGCTAGTTTTGTGCATAATATATTTGCCAAGACGAACACGCTCGGTCTACTCCGTCGCTGCCTGCCTGCCTACCAAAAGTCTCGTAACAGATCCCAATGCGACTCTAGTTTCCGTGAATGAACGTGGCTCGCGCTCTATGTATACGAATCGATGTCGAAGGATCCAAGGATCGACGTAACGAATTCATCGACCTAACAAATTCATCGACCTAACAAATTCATCGACGTAACACGCGCCGTGAATCTATAGATCTACGAAGCCGATCGCCTTGGTGCGATCACGCCGCGGCTTTAAAGCAACCGAAATCACTCGGACAAGTCTCGGCAAACATTGATCTTGGCGCAAGTTTGCTCGGTCGGGAGAAACGGAGGAGACCGGGGCAACGCCCCGTTTAAAAATCCTCGCTTCCTCCTTTAGCTCGAACGATTCGCTAACGTTTTAGGACGAGGCGCATTGAAATCCAAGACGAAGCTTAATCGACGATTACAGTCTTTGTTCGCGAGAACCGGTCGAAAGACGCGTGTACTTTGCATTGAAGCAGGCGTTTGCGGATCTTTGTCGCGGACTTCGGCTTATGTTAATTCGATAGGAGGGAAGTTTGGCATCGGTGTGCGAGTTTCGGCAGGCAGCAGTTTCGTATTAAAACTTGGACGAAACAGGCCGGTCGGTCCGGAATGTCTTTGAACGAGCGTTACTGGGTCGCACAGGCGCGGCAGAGAGAGAGTTTCGCGCGAGGCGTTCCACACTTTGTGGTGGCACGTTTAAAAACCGATGGTCCCGATTTTTGCCCCGCACACCCCGTGTCGCCGTCTGTTATCGAAGCTGGCTAGTCCGGCACAAAGAAGCGATATTGGAATTTTTATGTAACGCGGAACAGAGATATCGGGCTTCGTGACGGAACAAACAGAAGCTTTCTCCCGCTGCATGCGAACCAAGATTCCCGATTCGATGAAATTTCCTTTTACCCGTCCCCGTCGGCTTTCATAAACAACGGGGCAAATACGAGTCGGATTCGCCGAACGACTACGCGTCTTAAAGCACCGTATTACTTTCCATCCTACGCAAACATGTCTCCTGCAACAAACGCCTACTGTTCTCCCGTAAATATAGATCGAGCATAAGTCGTGCATTTGCATTGGGCGAGGGGGAAGGGGCGGATATTTCCTACGCTTACTTCTCCGACTGGTCGAATACACGTAGGGACGCGAACGTTCGATCTCCGACACCTTTACGATTTCCGTTGGACCCCCGTCTTCGTTCGTCCGATAGATATCCGCGAAATCTTCTTATAGATATAAAAAAATATTTTTAAAATCAACAACGAACGAAAGCGAACGTCCCGTCTCGACCTACGACGCAGTTTTTCGGATCTGGTGCTCCGCGACTGGCGTCGCGTATAGTTCGCGTTCGTAGAATTATCCGTTAACGTTTAACTTTAACCAATAGGGGAAACGAACGTTCGAAAGAAAAATATGGGCCGTGAAAGGCCGAACAATTTGTGCGTTTTCGCGCTTCGTTTAACGCGAGGCAGAGTTGGCTTTCGTATACGATAATCGAAGGGTGCCGGCGCTCGTGGAAACTGGCGGATATTGCAAAGCCCGTCACGTACACGAGGATTAAGAAGCGTTTGCCGGAAGAATTTGCCTGGGAAAATTCGAGAAGAACGTCGAACCGGAACGTTCGTTTCGCAATCTCAACTATCCTTCCTGTATAATGTTTGAAAAATACAGGGACGAATAGCGTCGGCGAAAGTGCATGAATAATTCAGTCGAATACTGGAAAAATAAGTAACAGTGTACCACTAGGGGAGATGGTGCGCCGGTTGTCGGAATATCGGAGGAAAAAATATGTTGCTGCTGCGAGCTAGTCGCTTCGATGGACGAACAACGCGTTATTTAACAATAGTTTTTGTACTCCGCGTGTGTCTCGTGGCTAATTCGGAACTGCGATTCGGAGTGCTCCGGTATCGAACAATTAGCCGCATATTAATGAAATAACGTAGCAGTTGAATAAAGAACGCGGACAGCCGAGAAGAAATCGCGAGCGGTCGATCGATTTCTCTCTGCTCACCGCAGCGTTTCCGCGTTTTTTTCTTCGGTTGTTCCTCTCGGAGTTACCGCTGTCTAGCGGCCGTTGTTTCTTTTCTTCGATCGACGGACAGACGCTGTCGCGGTTAGAAAAAACGCGAGCCTCGTTTACTTCGCTCGTTCGTTCGTTTCTCCCTTTGGATGGCTGGCTCGCGCGTACACCGCACGAAACGAAGAGACCGAGGAATCCTAGACGAGCCGTTAATGCCGTTATCGACGAACCTGCCGGCAATTCGTCTTTGTTCGTTGCGTCGACGCGGCCACGTTTCCGCTCCGTTTTCCCTTGGCTGCAGTCACGCCGCGCCATCCTCTCCACCGTCCGCGTAATCTTTCTGCGTGCGCTCTAAGCACGCTGTCGACAGACCTACCGACCTCCACGCCGTTCGACGATTCGCTTATTTATTACCCGATCCCAGGCCAGCTTCCGCTGCTTCTCATTGAAACAGCAGTAAATTTCGCAACGATAGAATTTACCGTCGAGTTCTTTTCGGTTCCATCGAAATATACGGAGCTACCACGCTTTCGAAACCGACGAAGAAACTCGCGGGAGGAGCTCTCGTCGGTCTTTCGCTTCCCTGGAAAATTTACGGAACGCGTATAAATTTTCCAGCTAATTTCTCTTAAAACGTACAAAACGATTACGTTCGGAGGAAAGAAAGTGGAACTCTGGCTTGTTTCTTACCAAGCGTAGCAGACTTTATCGAACGAACACGTAGTTTAGAACGCGAAGCACGTGGAAGGCCGTCCGCGGTTCCGCTATCCAACGACTTGACATCCTTCTGGTAATAAATGCCTCCGCCTTTCTATGCATTCTCTTCTCCTTGGCAACCAAATTACGTCGCATCTGGCAAATTTGTCGTAATCACGTTAAATCGCGTTTACTTTGTTCAACCGTCGATCCAGCTAACGAGACGACTCCGCGTTTATTTCGCTCCGAATGCGGATTATCTCGATCGACTGGAACAATTAATCAGCCGAATTATCGTTTAATTTGATTCAACGCGAATTGGATATTGCATCCCGGGACAGCGACACAGGTCAGAGCACCTCGTGTAAATATTCGATTCGCGACGCATCGAGTTTTGCGCGAGCGCGTGTTCCATCTGCCGGAAAGATGAAATGCCACGTCTCAAAAGCTTCGCGATATGCCGCTCATTGTGTACGCAGATAGTTGCAAATCGATTCCGACCGATCGAAGGTGAGCACCCGCTAAATATCGATATTGGTTTCCGTTATCGAGCTAGAATCTCTGTGCAGTGTTAGGGCAGGAAATAGTACGCAATTCGCGTAATTAGGCGAATAACGCGTGCTGCTTCCTTGCCGATACCTGCTTCCTTGTCAGATAGAAAGGGAAGTTTACGCGTTTAAATCATAAAGTTTCTCGTAGACGCGCGTCTACGTGTACATAAAGATCGTATCTATTACTTGGTTCGTACAACGTGTATCTAAGCGTTTCGAATTGGCGAGCTCCTTAATTAGAACACGCGGGACTGTCGAGACCGCGCCGAGTTTCGCAATAGTACTCGTGCAAATGGGAAAACATTTACGTACATCGCGAATTATGTTAAGCTGCACGGAAACGAAGTCATAAAGGTTAACAGCGCGAAGCTAATCCTCGGTTAAATCATGCCCACCCATATTCCAAGTCCGTAAACTCGACTTTATGGGGCTGTACAGACAGTCGCTGGACAATCCGAATCGATCGTAAGTTTCTGACCAGCGAATTTGTCTACCACGATATCGCGAGTGTTCGTTAACGACGTCGAGGCGCGTTCGCACGCACTTGGCGGAGATCGTGGCGCCAGCCTCTCGTCGAAATTTTCTCGATCGCCTTTCATCGTCGACAGGGGACAAACACGTCGACGGTCGGCACGAGGCGAACTCGAGCGAAACTTTGGAGATTGCACGACGGAAGTTCGGCCCGACGAAAGGACGTCGCGCGTTCCGAAGAAATTGAATTAAATTGCTGATTCCTTGATTTTGTCGCGCGACCTCGCCCCTTCGAATCTAATTAATGGGGGTCGGCCAAGCCGATGGGTTTAACGAACGCTCGATATTTGTCGTCGTTCCAACCTTCTCGTTTTCTCCTTTTTCTCTCGCTCTTGCTCCACGAATAATCGATTTCGTCGAAGACTGGCCAGATCCATGGCAGAGTAGTTAACGTCGAGCAAGAAGAGACAAGGATAATAAGCACAGGATATAATAGGCGAGAAGCGGTATTTCTTCTTAATTTTTTTTTTCTTTCTTAACCAAGAGATCTACTCGCGGCGAATTTATAAATCGAGCAACGCGACGAACGTTATCGCGGCCCGTTAAGAACGTAGGTTGACGATCGATTCGAGTCGGTGGTCGAGCAAGTCGATGGCATCTCGGAGAAGCGGCGAGAATCGTCGAGTGGAAAGAAGACGCGACGCAGCAAAGTGTCAGGGATCGCAGATCCGTAGAGAGCAGAACGAGACGGAGACCTGCGGGCGTCGAGCGTCGTCTCACGATCTCGTCGTGCTTAGTTAAAATGTAGAAAACGTGGCTCGTTTGCTCCTCTTAGCAACGACAATCCCACTTGTTTCATACGCAAACCGATCCATGTCCGAACTTGGCCCGATCGAGCAACCCACTGATTCCGCCTCTTTCCTCTTCTTTTGCTCTCGTTCCGTCTCCCTTTCCTACTTCCCTTATTCAATTCGTCTCCCTTTCCTACTTCCCTTATAATTAATTATTATTAATTATTATTGCCCGCTTCGACCGTCGAACACGTATTCGCTTCTGTTGCTGCTTCTTTCCAAGCTATAGTTTCGATAATACGTTTTCGATTCGTTAGTTGGCCGATTCGTAATCCATCGTAGTTCGATTAAAATATTAGAAACGCTGGTTCGATCGCTAAGAAGCTTCGAAGGGGGTTGTTGGCTTTGCTCGTAAACCCATCCTGTCGTCGTATCGCCGCCATCGATATTTTCCAAAAAATCGTACTCGACGTTCAAATTCACACGGCCGTGGACGTGCATCGATTATCGTCTTACGACGGGTCGATAACAAATGAAACTGATTTCGTGGAACGAAATCCACGACGAGATTCGTGCATACGTTGCTCGGGTTCGATGTTCGAAATACGAAAAACGGAGAACACGCGAAGCGCAAATACCGTCCGATTTTTATACATTCTCGTTGCTCTCTCGACTAGCTCTCGATTCCGAATCCCTATTTTTTATGCGTCCTCGACGAGAACGCACATTTATCATAACCATCTGCGTTTGTCGATTTGTCACGTACAGATTACTTTGATTTTTCAACAATGCCCAGCCGATACTTTTCTGTTTTTCATAATGCTTTTTCAATTTCTCGATATGCAGAATTTTGTACGGTCAGCGACTGAAATCGCCACGTTCGAATCCCCTTCGACCTGTACACGCGTATTCCCCGTCGTGGACCCAAACGTTTCTCGCAAACATTTTATTTCTCGTTCAAAACGTTTCTATCGCATTTTCCCGCCCCTAATTAAGGCTTCGGATTCACAATAGAAACAAAGTGTTACACGTTTCTTCCGGAACTATTAATCTCGGCACGCGAAGCGCCACTAAATACTGCCACTTGCGCGAGAGCTTAATCAAGAATACCTTTCTCCGGCGATTTCTCGGAAAAATTCGCGGAACAGAGGAGAAAGGAGAGGAGAAAAAAAGCTCGGAGGTATTCTCCGCGGATTTAATTGGCGCGAAGATGCACGGTTGAAGCGCACGCCACCTTTCACGATGCACGATTCTCCAACGTTTTCAAAAGAAACTGCTGCACGCGTCGAATTCTTGCCAGTCTCTCGCGTGCACGAGCGACACCGATCGATCGATCACGCTTCTCACCCCGATAAATAGCAACGAGAGATATTTTTACGCGCCGACGATCGCCGAATCTCTTAAGCCACGATCGCGTTTAAGCAACTTCATCGAGCGAATATCGTGCGAAATTCTTGTGCAAACAGCCGGGATAGACGACGAAACAACCGTGTCGTGCGATATATCATCTCGTAGCGTGAATTACGCAACTTACTTTTACGATCGACAACGCCTCGGCCATTTCATCTCGATCGTAGCAGCAGCTTGATCTCGAAACGCCGTTTCTCGAACGCCGAAAACGACGATTTTCGCGGATGATTGCATAAAGTTAATTAATTTTGCTGTTATTTCTAAGCCCCATCATCTGTATTTCGCTGGAATCTTTTTTCGCAAGTGTCTGTACCTGGCAACTCTACCTGTCGTCGTAAATGCGTGTATTCTAACGAGCTCGCCCCGTATATAAGTAAACCATATAAATAAATAAATAACATTGCTCGAACGAAATATTACGCAGCCGAATAATACGTCCGAAAGATGACGAGCGGTTTCATTCGTTGATAGGTTTTAACGCTTCCGATCGAATATAGGATCTATCGCAATTCGAATAAAGGTTGAATCCACACCTATGGTAATGTGATTCACCTGAAAATATTGGCTCTCCAATCGGCCGCCGAAGGAAAAAAAACGCCTTCCCTCGTGTAACAACCTCGAACAACTTGCTGACGCTGCGCTGCTCGTCTGTGCAAGACCGACGAAATTTTCTGCAAACAATCTGGTTATTAGATTTACGATCGCCGACGAAATTCCTCGGTTTCGAAAGAATCCAATTTCACGCTGGGATTTCTTGATAAGCCTATCGATCGTCTGTAATTGCGGCTACCAAGTATACATACCGTGAAAATTAAGCTTAATTAGCTCGTAAACGACTGGTTGAATTCGGCCTTCTAGAATTCACAAGCTAATAACGCAAAATGGTTCGTAACAATAAATAACAGCGTACGGCTGTTCGATCGGATAGTAAAAGGACGTACGAATTCGGAATTCTGCAAATCTGATTTCAAACAGCAGGAGAATAAAGAGAAAGAAAGAAAGAAAAAAATGAGAGAAAAGAAGGCTCTGGCGTTCGAGTCAAACAAAGCGTTCGTTCGAGAGAAGTTTGACTCAAAGTTACTCTGTCGTTCCATTTCGACCAAGAGAAAAAGTTAATTGTTCGGACCACTGAACCAGAATGGGAGACCAGGGGTTCGCGTAGCAACCGATCGAACTACGGCATATCTTTTCCCTCTAAATCTAATCTCCAAAGATCAACAACCCCCAAACTACGCGAACATTCGCCAACAAATCGTAAGATTCTGTCTGGAACGACGGGGCGTTGCCCGCTTCGGTTACTACGGAAGAAGGTGAAAGCCGAAAGCTCGACCACCGTGTTCTTTCGAGCAGTCGCCGAAAAGCCTCCAGTTGCTATAAAAAAAAAAAAAAAAAAAGAAAAGAAGAAAAAAGAAAAAAGAGAAACAACAAGAAATAAGGAAGAGGAAAAAGAGAAAAGAAATAAGAAATAACAGCCTCCCGCCGGAGAGAGTGGGAGCGCGCAGCGAGAAAATATATAAATACGGCAAGATCTAGCGAAGAAGGGGAAGAAGGAACGCATCGTGGAGAGCCGCGCTCGAGTCGCACTAGAAGCGTTCATTTTTGATGCCCATTATTTCCGTAATTAGTCTCGAGCGCGCGAGACTCTCCTTAAAGCCGTCGACGAAACGAGATCCAGATGCAGCCGGATGGAAAACTTGAAGCGAGGCTCGGTAGGTATGCTGGCGTACGCGAACCTGCAGCAGGGATAGAGGGTTGTATGCGAGAACGAGCGGCTGAAACCGGGGGAGGGTCGGCACACGTCGGCCAGGAAAATCTCTCGCAATCATGTATTTAAATGGAACGTAGCGGCCACTGGTTACCGCGTGCTTGGTTAAATAATCATATAAAACTTGTGCCGCAGCTACGTTTTCGTGATTCGGCTTTGTGCCAGTTTCCAGCCGTTGCCTTTAACCCGGACGCAGCTAGGTATACTCTCTCTCTCTCTCTCTCTCTCTCTCTCTCATGTACATTCTTTTTCGGTCGGAGCGATACCCCAGTCGATGATACCAGCAACACTTTTAGTAACGCAAAACGGACGCTTATAACGTATCGAACGATGTTTAAGAATCAGAGTTCGTATTCAGCCTCGGATTACTTCGTCATTTATTTATTATTAATGTTAAATAAATTTATCATAAATGTTATCGACGATATTGGCACGATCGAGTGGAGACACCGTGAACGTATTGGGTGGAATATTTGCACGTTCATTTGGGAAACGATAGATGTACTCTCTTGCTACTACGTCTTTCGATTTTCTCTTTGAATTCAGCAATATCGAGAGTTCTGGGAAAATTAGGAAATTATTTAGCCTTTTCATCTTCTACTTGGCGTTATTAGCGATAGCTGATACTCGGCACAGCTGCGGATGACTTACTCTCGGGAGAGCCATTTTTTCCCTTTATCGAAGCGGCAACCTCGTCCAAGAAATCAATCTCCGGAGAAGTCGCTGAAAATTTCATTCTCTCGTAACGTTTCACGCTTGAGCTCGCTATACAAATTTCATGGATCTGTCAGCGCGACTGCCTGCAGTTGCAGGTCCGATATCGAGGCCATCGTGTTACCCTATTACTTGAAAGCATTTAGCTTCGTTAAATCAATGTTTTAACATCGCGTTCGATTAAAAATGCAATCGAATCAACGACGAAAAAGAAACGAGAGAAACGAGAGAAACGAGAAAAACGAGAAAAACATGGAGAAGCGTTTTGGTCGGAGAACGGGAAAAACAATATTATACGTTAGCGGAGAAGAGATTCGATGCGGCTTCCATGTCAGTTTAGAATGAAATCCAGCCACGGCTGAAACATTCATGGATATAGCGATCTCGCGGAGAACGGGCATTCTGCTCGGTCGGCGAACAGCGTATTTTCGTCGGCTCCATCCTGGCTCAGTCCCTTGATCCCCGTGGCTTTTTCAAAGCAGATTTTTCTCCGCTCGTCGGTGAAATGAAAATTTCGTTCGATCCGGCCGATGCAATTCCCTCGGCCGAAATTACTCGATTATCCGAGCCGCTTATTAGCCCGAGAGAAAGTAACGCTCCTTCGCTCTGCTCTCGTCGCGCCGCACTATTCCCACGTTTGCCGCTCCGAACGATGTCCCGGCGCCCGCGCCCGCGCCACCGACAAAACCCTTTCGACGTCGACGCTTAATTGAAAAAGTTGCCGGCCGACCCAACGAATCGACGCTCGCGATTAATCGGCCGAGATCCCTGTTCGTTTCCACCGGCCGACTATTTATTCGTCGGCTGCTACGCGACCTGACTTAATCCTCGCCACGGCACGAGCTTCAAATCCTAAGTAGACCCGTAACGCCTTCCCCTTTGCCCTCCCTCTGTCAAAAGACTATCTGATTTTTAGCTGCTGTGAAACTCGCTCGGAGACGTTGTTTCGCGTTTGTCGTACAACTCTGATTATAAAATACATTTTTCGAGTAATTTCGACGGGTTGCGTGACCGTGAACATTCGAGAGTCCGCGTTTAAATCTTCGGTCAGTTCGTATTCGAAACGAGTGAATTCGCAGAGATGCTCTTTGCGAAAGTTTAAGCATCTGGATGCAACCGTTAATTAAAAAACGGAGAGACGTTGTTAACTCGCATCGCTTTACGTGCACAGTGGTTATGAAAGAATTTGTTCAGCGGACTACAACGAGTTAATTGCTACGGAGAAATGCTTATTGCATGAGAGGCGCAAAGAATAGAGCCCTGATAAATTTTATGCTCGTTGCTTACGGATCCGTACGCGTGTTCCGCGTGTTCGCCACAGTCTAACGTTTTGCATACGCTGCCTCGCTACCGCAATCCAGTTGTTCGTTAGACAACGTAATGTACATTCTTTTCTCTTTCGCCGCTTTAGAAGAAATATGAAACGTCTGTGCAAGAAAAATACGAGCGCCACGACTACGTAACCTGCGTTGTAAACTTTGATTTTCCTTCCCTTTCTCAGTTAAAGAGGCACACAAGAAAGATGAGATTGAATTCCGTGTCTATACGGTCTGTAAACGCACATCACAAACTTGGAAACGCTTAATTCCAGATATTATTTTCGATGAGTTCGTGAGTGGCCCCGACCATTTCCAATCTCTTTAACGTATGACTTTTCCGGGAACAGCATTCTGAAAGGCGACTTGTGCCGCTTACCATCGACAGAAATCATACCGCAATTTCCAACGATTCCGACGTTATAGCACGAACGACGTGCTCGAGGATTTCGCTTTCGTTTCAAAAGTCATCCAGCCGGATGGATCTTGAGCATCGTACGAAACTTGAGACACGTTTCGTTGGCCATGCGTAAAAAGCAAGGGGTCGCGAGACGCGTCGCCGTGAATCATGTAAATCATAAAGCAACGGGTTAGCGCAACGTTTCTACGTACTCGCGCAAGACAACCAGCCGTTTCCCTCCAGAAATTTATCTTCTTGCTATCGGAATATACAGAAAGCTCCTATCCTCGGATTTCCCAGCGTAACAAGGACAAAGAAGGGACAATGGTACCGTAAACGAGTTAGTACCAGGTCGTCGAAGAAGAGTTCGGTGAAATCGCAGTGTCCCGTAGTCGCCAGGTCGCGACGAATCCGATGCTTTTCGATAAACAGAGTCACACAGTTCTCCAGTACAAGACAGGAACGTCGGGCGAAACAAAAAGTGCCTCGGCGAATCACTCGTCATCCACAAAATCGTCCGCCTCGCTTTCGAACAGCTAATTATCCAGTTGCTTCGTTTCTCGCGACATATTCGAAACGAATAATCGAGCGACAAATCGCAGGCTGATGCATGGACGCGAACGTCGTCGTAACTCGACGGAGTGTTCTCGAGGCAGAGTCGGCCGCACGTCGAGCATAATTCCTTGCTTTCGGACCCGTTACGATCAGCCCAATCGCTCCGCGGAATTGTTTTTTCCTTCGGTTTACATCGCGGTTTATCGCGCGATAAAACGCGAGATCGACCGCTACCGCCAGCGTTTCCATCACGAGGTGCCGAGAACAAGCGAGTCCCATCGCTGGGTGCGAATGGGCGATATCGCGTTGCCGCTTTACGACATTTCTCTGGAACAGAGAAACGTACGTTTGCCGTGCTTCCACCGGTAGACCGATCTGCAGACTTCTTTACGCGGCGCGTGTATACTTGTTAGAGCCGCGAGCGAATTTTATCCTCGATGGATTAACCTAACGAGTTACAAGGGTCACCGTGACCGTAAATTCCGGCGAGATAGTTTGTTATTTGTGCGTTTAACGACGCGATAGGATAGATTTTCACGTTCGGCGAACGTTATATTTTGGCTGAAAGAATATCGTTGTATCAGTCAGTGAGGCAAGATTAAAATGCTTGCCAATTTATTCGCGACTTGTCGAATTTCCACGACGTTTCCCTGGAGTTCATCGATTTGGGAGCAGGTGTCGCGCAAGCTGGTTGGTATGCGGCCGAGTTTTCATCGTCGACGTTATGCAAGCAGTGTGTACACGTCTGTCGCCGGTGTAAGCCCTTTCACGCGTAACATTCAACTCGAACGTATCCCGAGCTGCATATTTTTCCTGGGCAAACTTTACGCGACGCCTCGTACGCGCACCTCGCCCCGCATTTTCACGCGGATTACCGTGTTGTCGTTTCGCGTGAAAAATTTCCAGCTCTTCGCTCTTTCGAACCTGATCGCGCGATCTTACGCGCTCGGAAACGCGTCGCTGCTCGCGTTTCAGCGCGGCTCGAACGCCGCCGATCGTCGAGCAAAAAACACCGTCGGTGACTTGCAGAGTTAAAACTGGCTGGTCGATTTGCTTTTTTACGACAGTCCGGAAAACCTGCGAGAGCAATGAACGCGACGATGCCGAGCAAAATGTTCACCTAAACCGTTTCTGTTTCCAAATCGTTCGAGCGATTTATCGTACCGTGAAGTTGCGACGTTCGATCACCGTTCGTAATAAATGCGATCTTCGGAGACGAATGACGACTTTGCGCTCCAACGACGCGACTTCCGATACCGATAACCTCGCACGATCGTTCGTTTATCGCGCTGCTAACTGAAACTTACTTTCTCGCTAGATTCGTTCTTGCTCTTGGAAATTGATTTTTCTCTCAACCGGTAGGCTAATAAAATCATCGTTTGTTTGCAGCAGTTTGCCTAGATCCTACGGCGGCAGACTTTGGCGCACGTTGCAGAAAGGCTCGTTAAGATCGACTGCCACACGGATAGTTAACAAAGTCTAAACTCCCGTGATACCAGTTAATTGAAGGGAGCACGGTAGTAGCTGCCGTAGCAGTAGGCTAGTACAGCGAAGTCACGAAGCGAAATGTTTCGCTGGCATGCGCGCTATCCTCGTGTAAACCGGCCGTTGTGTTGTATCGTTAGGTTCGAACGCTGCTTTGAAACGCCGAGCAGGCACGTTCGAGGATCAGCAACCTCACCGCTTCTCCGCCAAAATACCCGAATCATTCAGCTAAAGCACGCAATGTTCGCCCGACGGCTGAAATATTAAGGTGACGAGGGGATTTTTCAGCGGCAACTTCTTCTTCGGCGAGTCAGGTCGCCCGTCGTTTTTTTTCCAAAGTACCTGAATCATCGCATAGACTGGCAGCTTTTCGACTTCCGCCGGAAACTATGCCTGTCGTACACTTTTCACGCTGCTCTCGCAAACTTTCTCCTCGCATCCGACCGATTAACCGCTATTCGACTTCCACGACAAATTGAAACGCCGTCTATGAATCGTGACGGTCCTCGCGAAAGAGCTCGGCGCATCCGAGAGGAGATCGCGTAATCGCGAATCGTTGAACAGAGTGGCGTCTGCTTCGCCGAAGGTATTAGCAGCCGAAAGCAATTAGCGAATTTCCGCGAATTTTGCGCGAATTTCCGCGAGTTCTGCGGCGGGGGTTCGTCTTGGCGACAGAGTACACGGTTGACATGTTAAGAAGCGCGTCGTTGGCTGCCAGCTACTCAGCGAAATTAGAATCCGAGCGATACGATCGCTGAAATTTGCGGCTGTAGGTTCGGTCTGGCGAATTTACGCGACCCGCAATCGAGATTCGTTAGCTTGAAGCGAGTAGCCTCGCACAAAGAGACCACGATGCGAAGAAAACGAGGTACCGGCGGGTTGCCGCTTCCGCGTTCCAGGCTACCTCGTCGTGCTCTGTTCTATGGAAATGGTTCTACAAACGCGTAATAAGAGAAACCGGTTGACGAGGGTACTCTACTCGTTACATAACGTCTTGTAACGCGACGGCTTGGCGCGATCGTATTTCACGTTACGTAATCCATCTCGCGGCAACGAACGAACGAACCGCTGTTTGGATTCACAGGGAAATATGTTTTGAAAATGGAAGCGTGATTTAGGATGTGACGCGTGGAAGCTGCGATAGCTAGACTTGGTGGAATTTAGTCACCGACGACGATTCGATTCGGCGCTCGCCGGATAGGACGTGCATAACAATAGGCCGGTGCGAAACGGCGCACGTGCCAAGCGTGCGCTAATACGACGTTCGTAAAAGAAACACACCTACACATTTGCATATGTATTCATTTGCGTAATGCACGCTCATACGCTTTTTTGTTCATTTACACGCGTTGCTTGCCATTTGCAGCGGTGCTATCGAAAGGCTTTTCGAAAATAAGTGCAGTAATAGCGTACAGTGTGTTTGTACGAGGATATTTTGCAAATAGTAACCGGTATAACTGGCACCGACAGGTTGCATTACGCAGATTGAGATGTGTTTTGCGCAGAACATGCAGCGTCCGTAAGCTGATTATACGAGCGAATTTGAAAATTATCGATATTCGTCAAACGTAATACAAATTCATTCGTAGTTCGGTCATACTCGATTCGAAAAATTCGAAAAATTCGAAAAATTCGAAAAATTCGAAAAATTCGAAAAATATAAAACCAATGATAATACGATACAGATACGGTACTCGTCGTAAAACCGATTTACCATGATAAGATGGAGGGTTCGGCCGCGACTTTCCACGTCCGACTATGCACGGAGTAAATCTACTTCGCGTTCTTTGCCGACGTTAGGACGAACAGCTCTACCTATCTGCAAGTAAAGTATTCGTTTTTCCATTCTGCTTCTTCTATTTTACCGTCGCGTATATACGTACACACGTGTTTTACCATCCTGCTGTCTCTCGCGGCATAAAATTATCAAATGACATGGCGATCTACGCGGATTTTCATCGAGTCTGAACATTACATCTCTACGTTCTCCGTTCGCTCTCGATAGAGATAAGACGAGTGTAACGCAGCAACCGCGTTACACTCTGGTCGTTCGTAGTTTAATCGCTAACGGTCGGTTTCGCCGACTAGCGATTAATTTAGAATTACCATAATGCCGTCGTGTTTCATTTAGCGGAGAGCGGAAGCACGGCGTCAAAGCAAGTTCGAAACGCGTTCTCCGCAAATGGGGCGCCGGCTTTCGACCACGCCACAGACTTCCTTCGTTGCAAAATTGATTCGTGGATGCGCACAAAGAGAGCGGTTCGTTCGAGATACGATTCGTCGGCGGAAGTTGGCGAGAGCGGTCGAGGCGGCGGCACGGCGGCGCGGTGGCGCGGCGAGTCGAGCGCGAGATGAAAACGACTTCCGGCTGCTGTACGACGCGCACCCACCAAAACGCGCCGGAAAACTTCTCTCGTCCTGTTGCCCGCGAGAACGAGCATCTTTTTCTATCCGAAGCATCCTCGACCGTCGGTCGTTTCGACGACTTGGCAACTGCCTCGCCCTTCTTTTCGCCGCAGACAAGCGTGTCTACCTGTACGGGAACGGGAAGATTTTAGGCACGATACATCCTGTAAACGAAGCGGGATCGGTCGAGTTTGAAGGAAATTAGTACACAACTTGGATGTTCTTGAGAATTCGGAATCGTACACCTTGCCAGACGTACACCTGGTATCTTCGATTTGGTTATTTACGGGCAGGAGGACTCGTTCTAATTAGTACTCTTAGGGAGGACTCCGAGTTGCATCTTGTTTCGCAATAGCGATCGATACGCATTGGCCCCGGTGGGACGCGAAACTTCAAACGGACCCTGCTTCGGCATCGCAAGCCAACTTTGTCCGAATATACTCCGAATATACTCCGAATATACTCTGAATATACTCCGAATATACTTTGAATATACTCGGAAAATACTCGGAAAATACTCCGAACACGCGTCGCATTGATCCCTTTACTTCGGCCGACTTTCGTGTACGTTCGCGCAACTTGTTTAGACACGCGAGTTTCGAAAGCCTCGTAACAAGGTGTTCTTGGACCGCGCTAAAGCGTCGTTAACCTTATCGCTAACCTGTTACTCCGACTCTATCGAACGGCAACACGCGCGTCGTTTTTGTTCTAAAATTACCGATCGTTCGCGTTCCTCCTTCGAATCTAACGAATCTGCTGAAATAGCGTCCATTTAATTACCGCGAAGAGCCCCCGTGTCTGCAGCAACTCGATTAAGAAAATCAGACGCTCGTTACCGTCCTCCACAGGGCATTAAGAAAAGGCAAAGAAGCCAGGATACATTAGGAGAAGCTGCGGCCAAACTGTTTGCTCCAGTGGTTGTTTATTTACCACCACGAAGGTGTAATTGTGGCGAGCGTGGGCGGGCACAATTGTCGGGCGGAACATATGTCGTTCGTAGAGACAACCGGCCACCGATCGCTGTAAAACGGCGAAAGTTACCCGCGAGCAAGTACATCGTGGCCGATAAAGGAGACGCCGTTGAAAAAATTGGAGCGTCGACATAGTTTCGGGCGAATAAACGGCCACCGTAACTCATCGACTTTTCGAGCTTTTGGCTTCTGGCCGCGAGGTCAACGTCTGGCTGCTCGTTTCGGGTGTAGGTTGTCACGCTACCGATACCTTTGCCCGCTCGACCGTGCTTCCCATCGTCTCTGTCTCACGATCCCTCCTAGACTCGCCCGGGCATCCCTCGACCGACAACCATCGACTCTCCGCCAACGTAAAAATTAGTTTACGGATGCGCAACTCTGGAAATTGGGTCTCTCGATCGCGGCGGCTCACTCCGGGCTGAGGTTCACCGAACCCGAATTTCCACTACGATAGACTTTCGAGACGACTCTCGTGTCCAAACTTGACGTTGCATCGCGATCTTTGCTTAAATCGTTGCCAAGCAACGATACGAACAAACAAGTGGCAAAGGACCGAGTAAAGCTTACGTCGAACGATCTTTTGCACGTTCGAGCCGGTAATTGAAACAAAATCGCGCGTAAACGAACTCGATACCAAGAGATTGCCACCTCTGCCGCGATGCATCGTGGAAGAACTGGCGAAGCTCGTGGGAACAGGTATATCGTGGTTGTTGCCGATGCTATTATATTTAAAAGAATCGGTCCGAAGCGTTCGATCGGGAGGCGGCGCGACGCGACGCGGCTTTTGTCGAAGGCTCTCAGCCAGTCTGGTTCGTTGGGGCGACGCAAAGAGCGCGCACAAACAGGAAGAAAAAGAGATGGAGGAAACGTGCGTGATCGAAGGATGGCCTGCGGAATAGCGTAGGGAGCGCGTCGCGTTGCATTTGTCGCGCGCGTTGCCATACGCCGGCGCGGCCTGCCACTGCGCCGGGAGAGGCGCCGACAAGCACAAGATGAAAAAGGCAAAGCCGAGGAGACGCCGTGTCGCCGTTGCGACCAGTCGGCGGCCGATGCTCGTCGAAAAAAGAAAAAAGAAAAAAGAAAAAAGGAAAACAGAAAGAGAAAATAAAAGAAAGAAAATGGGAGATCGCGTGGAAGCGACACACTTGGAAAAGAGAGAGGGCCCGAACCGCCATGCGGAGATGCGCAGAACGTTCTCCAACTCGCGTACCTTGTACACCTTGTATGCTGTACGTTGCACGGTTGCGAGCCGTCGAAGATCAATGGTCGACGGCGAGATTCGATCGAAATTGACGCGGAAGAATAAGAAGAATGAACGCGATTTTCGGCTTTGTCGAGTTCACGAGGGTAAACGTTGCGTCTGTCAAACAGGCGAAATCCAGCTTTCGTTTCCCTGGCGCATCGTGATACACGATATCGGGAAAAATTTATTAGAGAAAGAACGCGTTCGAAATTATTAAATATAACGCTTTAGCCAGTGGGAAAGCCGGCTTTTATCAGATGCGAATGAACGAGTCGCCGAAAAAGTGCGGCGCTGGAACGTTGAAACGTAAAATATGGTCGAGCGTGTAGAGCACGCGAGTAAATCAAGCAAGGCTAATCTGCTTTTGCACACGGGATATATATTTATGGGATTTATCGGGATAATTCTTGTTATTTATTCCGTACTAGCGGGCATTTTTTGCATTTACAAATATTTGCTGAAACACGGAACAACGTTGAAAACACGAAAGAAACTAGACGCGTAAATCGTTCGAACGTTTGAACGCGAAAGCGTGGAACTCCCGTTGGATGAAGTCGGGCCCGAGGAACAGATGGTAGTCGATGTTCAAGGAAATGTCTGGCATTATATTTAATCGCGACTAATCGCCGGCTATAAATTAATTACGTAAATACCGCGGGCTCGTTAGTGGACACCCGGTATTACGTTTCGCAAACAAATAAATAAATAAGTTTCGCCGACCGAATTAGGCGAATTAACGCAGCTCTCCGAGATTGAGCATGTTTTAATAGCGTTGCTCCGTTTATTGCGAATAATCGACACAGAATGCGGTGCGATTATAGGCCATTTCGTATTCCACCGAGTACCACTAAAATTAGTCATGTCACGAACGTTTGTTTCGCAATAGGAACCATTAATCCCGAATAGTCAGCGGGTCTTTCGCATAATCGTAACATGGGTGTAAAATCGCAATCAGCCTTTGAGGTTACCCATTCGGTTTCGCCGATAGCCTTCGAGGGAGGAATGCGCGTTAATTTACACGAGTGAAAAACCTGTGTCCATGAACGAGCTCTATGCGACGTGCCTATATCGCGATAATCGAGGCATTAGCTCGAGTAATTCGTTCATCGATTCGAACGACCAAGTTAACTCGGATAATAATGCCTAGCCGAAAGTATGTCGGTCGATGCGTTACGCTCGTTCTCTCTTTACACCCGTCCGTTTCATCGCTCGGACAACGAACATTGTGACAACGAACGGACCGTCGAACCTTGCCGAAAATTCGGGAAAATCAGTTAGCTGGACGAAATCCTTTCTCTCTCTCTCTCTCTTTCTCTCTCTCTCTCTCTTTTGTCGCAGCGAGATTAAATTCGCTCAGCTGTTAGACCGAACGAATTTCATAATTTACCCTGCTCGGATAACTTCCTTAATTTAGCCTCCTGTGACGAGCTCCGCTTTTGTGCAAGATTATGAAATTTTAAACGATGTCTCTGGTGGACGATGAAAGGAATCTCTTTGGTCGACGGAATAAACGTTTGTTCCGAGCGTTACGAGTCGCGAGTGGAATTATCGGTAATTTACCGTTACGTTGAGACGATTAATTTCTACGACGGGGATCCCTACCAATTTAGTTAGTGGCATTTCCGTGAGAACAGTCGCTCGAATTTCGTCGGATTTTAAAAAGCTTGCACGACCCAGAAAAAGGTAAGGAGCCACGGTTTAGATAATGAAAAGAACGTCCCGGGAAGACAAATGCGGCCGAGAAGGCCGTCGCGGCTGCAATTTAAGGCGCATTTAACGTTTCCGGAGCGAGTAATTTGCGTCGGCTCGAGAATACGCTCCGTTCCTTTTGTCTTTTCCCTTCGTGTCTCGTGCGTGAGAACGCGTCCTATTTTCTCGCCAATGAGAGCAGCTCCGTTCGAAACGATTGGCCCACGTTTCCGCGGATAAGTAGGAAAAACGCGTCAGAAATGACTCGTCGCGGTGTCCGTGCGAGGCGAAGCTACCGCGGCAACTTTGCTCTGCTCCGCCAGTTTTCCAACGTCGCGTCGTAAATCGCGCCATTTGCCACTCCCTGCTCGCTGCCAGCCGAACGCCAGTCGGACGGTGCTCGCGTTCAAAGCTGAAAAGCTTGCTTCGTCATCTCTAACAGTCGTGTCGGTTCACGGACTCGAGACTCGCGGATTCGTTTCGAAAGCGGCTGCGATGCGTTTGCGAACTCGGTGCGGAGAAAATGGGAAAAAGGGTGGCTGGCCCGCTTTCTGAAACCTCGCAGGAACACGAGATTCGCGTGACTGATCGAAGAAATAGGGGCGCTTCGGCTCGACTCGAATCTCGCGGAAAATCGAAACGACGGATAATCCGTGTTTCGTTGAAGAAAATACGGCGCGAGGACAAGCGAAGCTCGCGGGCGCGCCGGTAATTTCGTCGGATGGCGTTGAAGCAATGGCGTGCAGACAGGCAATAGCGCGGCTACGAAATCAAGATCCAAAAGAACCGTCGTAAAGCTCCGTGACCGTTGATTTCCGCCGGACAATTCAATCGCAAGATTAAACAGTCGATTAGAATTTCAAGCGGGGCTCGTTCGAAATTAATTTGGCCGCGATCCAAAATCGTCCGCCGGTAAACATATTAGGTTGCATTCCCGTGACTAACGGCCGCGACGGAGAACGAAAGAACGCCACACCGGCAATTTTCATTATGAGTTGGCGCGACCACGTTAAGAGTTCGTCGAATCGAGCTGTACACGAGAATGCCGCTGAGAATCTCGCGATTACGAAACGGAATATTACCAAACGAACTAATAACGATCCGTAATCGCTCGCTGCGTTATTATTTCCGCTACTGTTATTTCCGTTCCTTTGCCGGATTATAGTCGACCGAGTGTACGAAATTTTTCAGTCGCGTCACGGTCCGAGTTCGTTTTCCTCCCGACTTTGCAAATCGAAGGGTATATCGTATCCTTCGAACAAAGGCAACCAACGACCAAGAAGCTTCTTCGTCGCTCCACCAGCGAGTTTGTTCTATCAATCCGGCTAATCGATTCCCAACTACGTTTCCACCTCCATCGTGCGCTCCGACTCGACGATCAGCGGTCACATTTCCTTTGGCCGTTCGATAGCATACACGCGAACCACCTAATCCCTTCCAGTAAATACGGCATTACGACAAAGTGAATTTCAATGGAACTTGCGAGACGGGTCGCGGAATGACCGAACGAAAGAGGAATGCTCGTGCACCGCGCTACATACCATCCGTATACGGTATATGCGCACGGAGGCAAGCACGAGAGAGAGAGAGAGAGAGAGAGGGAGAGAGAGAGAGAGAGAGACGCGTGGCAACTGCGAGCAAGCAAATAAAAAGTAGGGAAAAGAGTATCGAGGAAACAAAGGTAGGTTGCCCGTGGATATCGGACGCCGCGTCGGTTCGATTCCAGTTTACAAAGGAAACCGAAAAATGTCCGAGCAACGGGAACGTTCCGATAAAGGCAGCACGCTCGAACGAACGTTCGCTCGGCCGAATGCATCTGGCTGCGTGTTATCGCCTCGCCTGCAGACCCTGCGGTTCGACGTTCGACCAACCTATAGGCTTGGCCGGGGTGTTAAGGGCGCGCGTCGTGATCGACCCTCGAGATTATCGCCTATCGCCGGTGACACGGGGCTGAAATCGGTGTCGTAAAGCGACCACCGGTCGATCGACCGACCATCGGCCAGTCCCTGGCTCCCCTCGACGTCTTAATTCGGTGTAATGCGATCGAACCGGGCGATTGCGGCTCCATTTGCCTCGCTATGCCGCGCACACTCGACGAATCTCGATCGCGTGGTCGCGCTATTCATTGTACGCGGTAAGGCAGACGATGTCCGATTATCAGCGGGATTACGGCCGAAGCGCGAGGTATTCCTTGCGAATCGTCGCTCCGTGTTCGCTCGTTGAGACGACTCGTAACGCTAAACATTGTTACGAAGCGTAGTTTACTGTATAGTAAGCGTAGTATACTGCAAGCGTATCGAGGGAAAATCACGTTCGTCGTTAATTTTTGTCCTAGGATCTTGTTTAGACACGGTGTTTGTCCTTTGTCCGGCTACGAGCCGCTACAAAAATTACGCGAGAAAAGTGCGTTCCCGCGTACCCGATGACCGTACGCCATACGCGCGGCATGTAGTTCGCGCGTTGTTCTTTCCACACTCCTCTTTTTTTTCTGCTCCGTATGATCCATGCCAACGAGCTTTAAATTTCACAGAAATTTACCCAGCGTCGCCGTATACCGCACCAGTGCATCGTTAATTTGAAAACATAGACGAGAGTGTGCTCCTTGCTCCTTGTGTTCTAAATGTCAACGGTATAAAAACCTATAAATTTTATATAACGCAACCACGTTAAATTGGTTCGTTTCGTTGTGCGGATTTGGCAGCTAATTCGGTCGCCCGTGTCTGCAAAGGTTCCGACGACCACCGGTTTAACGTAAACCGAAAGCTCTGCGAGCGACGTTCGAACAAAGAATACTTTGGAGTTTTCCAGTGATCGTATAGACCGCGACTCACAACCTGAAAGTATATCGTGAAACGACATCGTTTCCTGTACGGTATGATTCATAACTCTCTCCGCGAGGGTAAAGAGGCAAAATAAAAGCCATTGTTCCACGGCTTCCCCGTGACAGTCGCGTCGTAAATTCAGGCTTGCCGAGAGTTCAACCATTAGACACACGCCGTGTCTTGAGTTTCGGGACCGCATTTTTCTATCCGCAGCCTCGGCAATCCGCGATGTGTATCGTACGGGCAATAATTTGATTTGTTTCGACTCGAACGACGTTTCTGATATAGCTACGTGTTATGCTCGCGAGATTCGATATTTCAAGTCGAGTAATTTACGTCGGAAATAATCGTTTTTCCTATGGCGAGTCAAGACATCGCGACGAGACAAAGCGGATATGAATCGACCACGAATCAAAGGCATAATCGATCGCACAGGCATAAATCGATAACGAGTCGCGTACCCAGGGACGAATTTCCTGCCGGTTTGACGAACATCCAGCGACGGATATATTATTAATCGAAGTTGATCGGTGGCTGCTAGTGCGCGAGCCGAACGCGAGATCGACGTCGTAAACCGTCGGCGAGATCACCCTCTTCGTCTTGATTCCGAGCCGAGAGGATCGAGACTCCGATCGCGAGATAATTGTGCCATTCGGGCGTCGTGATTTAGCGACAGCGAGGATGACAATTGGAGCAATCGAGTCCCGCGCATTAATCGTTGGCGCGGTAACGTCGCGTATCGCTATCGAGAGCCAAGCGCTCGATAACTCGAACGCTCGAAAGCTCGAATTTTATCCGACGGAGCGGTTTCGGCCGGCGGTGCTCGGCTCGCGCAATCGCGATTTCGATTATCGGGAAAACCGAGCTGGTCGGAAAGAGACGTTCGTTCTTTGCCGGAACCGTTGGCAAATATCATAGAGGAGGAGAAGAAAATCTCTGGGAACCGCTTGACGTGCCGGGAATTTTGGCTCCGGCGACTTGCTTAAAAATTGACGTCGCGACGCGATTAGACCTATTTCGGCAACGGTCGATGCTCCCACGGAATTCGTTCATCCTTTGGCAGGGTTAAGCAAACGCGGTACGTAGTGGCCGGAGAGTGGGCAGAACGGAGTCGGGCAAAACTGAAACAGACCGAGAACGAAGTTAACCGTTTCGCGTTCGACTTGCATCTGGGCCCAGAGAAACTGCGGAATGGGAATGCGACTCGTAAACTGATCGAACATGGTTGAAAATATCTAACGTAGCCGGCGTTTTCCATTTATATTTAAATTCGCCGCCGCCGAGAGAACTCGGTTACTCCCCACCCCCATGTATAATATTTTTCGAGGACGGCCCATCACCGCAACTGTCGCAGACGCGTCGATTCGCGATGGTTTCGCTGGATAAACGACCAACCGAACTTGATAAAACGATACTAATAACGACGGTGTAGGACGCGTCGTCAGAATGGAAAGGATGCTTTGCATATCGTACGTGCTTTCGATAGAACGCGCATCTCCGATTTGTAATCGCGAGCAGCGATACTCTCGTTTCGTTGAGCGTCGTGAAATATCTTTCGATCGGGAAACAAACGACGAAACCAAGTTTAGCGGCATTTTCTCGCGAATCTATCCTATCGATTCGACTCTTTCGCGTTATTTCGGCTTCGAACGTAGAAACGAGGCGAAGCAAAAGTCGGACACAGCTGCAAGACGAGCACGCTTGAAACTCTACACCTTGAATTAAACGGCGAATCGCTGAAACAAAGGAAGCGGAAGCGAAAGACCGTGTCGCGAACGATCCCCGAAAAAGAGTACAGGTTTTTCCTGTATCGAGGAGTGCCGTGGCTTTCGCGGCTCCGTTGCATCCTTCGGCATTGTCACAGAGTGGCTGCGAGCGGAACGCAAAGTCCCCTTTTGTCGGCAATAGCGAGAAATCGAGCACCCCGCTATCGAAATAACCGGTTTTCGCCCGAAAGAACGTCAGAGACCAATGGAATCGCGAAGGAACGCTCCTCTTTTTATCAAGGAGAACATCTTTGGCTTTGCCCGCTACACTCGTGGAGATTCCACGGAATTTGAATGGAAGGACGTCACGGAGAAAGCCGCCGAGCGATTCCATTTCTCAAGACTCGTGTCACTCGTGCCACAGTTCATTGGGTATTCTGGAATGTTCTCGGACGGAATATCGAAGTCATAACGTCGAGATTGATTCGGAAGAACCGTGGCGTTTAATTGAATTCGTCGTCGCTATTCCCATTTCTATTTGGGAATTCGTCTTCGAGTATTCGCATAGAAGAATGCCGAGCAGAGACTTACGAAGAAAGAGGAAAAGCATTCGCTCTATAAATCCTGTTTCCTCGGTTCGGTATAAAATGCAAACTACATCTGCCGACAGGTTCATAAAAATGACGATATACGTTGTACTATATCCGCTGAACTTGTGCATTTGTCTCTATAAGCACGAAGAAGTTGGTGCAGATGTATTTGCCGCATAATAGAAGTAGAATGAGTACCCTTAAACAAGTAAATACGAAGGAAAGGAGGATTCTCGAAGCTCCGTCTCTTCCTCTCTCTCTCTCTCTCTCTCTCTCTCTCTCTCTTCCTCTTCCTCTTCCTCTCTTGGCATTTCAAACATCGAAGAATCGAATAATTCTTGCGTTTCCACAGGATACAAATTGAACGAACGAGTCTCTGTCTCCTTCTTCTCGGCTCTTTTTGTACCGTTTCACGAAGCTCGAAGAAAATCCTTGTGTAAATTTCGCGAAAAGAACGAGGGCGGGGAGGGGGGGGGGGAAGTTTGAGCCCCTTGGGGACTCGAACCCGCGCCATTTTTGCGAGAAGCCAGAGCGCCTTCCATCGTGCCATCGATGCTCGACGATGTCAGCAACTTTTTCCACTTACTTCGCTTGTTCGATTTCGCCGTGCGCTCCTGGAATACTCGTCCAGTGGCATATTTTTTCCTATTGTTTGAACTTACGGGACTGTGAAATATCCTGGCTAGTCTACTCTGTAAATATCGTGGCATGTCGGGGAACGCAGAAAACAAGCGACGATATCGAACTCTGTGTTCGATCGCTTTAACGAGTAACAAGCTAACAGTTTTGTTCGGGACGTTTCGAATAAACGGCACCGTGAAGTAAAAATGCCCACTTTAGTTTCTTCCCTACTCTGTCAAGTAACAGCGGCGATCGAAACCACCACGCTAGACGAAGTGGGATGGGAAATCGTCGTGATCGGATCGCGATATCGTTGCCCGAAGCGTGCAGCTGTCGTTTAACTTCGGTAACGACGTCACCTTCTTCGCCCGTATCGCGCACCTGAATAATAATTATCAGGTCGATAGTAGGACAACTGTATTAATGGGGCAGTATTAATGGCAGCGATTAAAATAGCGGTGGAAACGACGGTAACGAGAGCGGCCGGTTATGCTTTTAGAGTATATCGCCAGCCTAATTTCGTTAACACGTTCACGAGTTTGAATATTTTCGCCGGACTCTCACGGTCGCACAGAATCGCTCGTCCTCGCATCGTTTCAGATTTTCTACAGCGTAGCGCGAGCGCCACCGCTGCACGCCATTTCACAGACGCGTCTGGCTATGTACGGTTACACGGCCGAGCATCTAGATAATTATGTTTGGCATGGTTTTCACGATCCCATGATAAAATAACGCCATGGCAATATTTACAGCGACTCGTTAACACAACAGGATAATGGAATTTACCGTGTAAACCTTCGGCCAAGTTCATTTTGATAATTATATTCATCCGGCCGGACTGCTTTCTTTGTTTGCATCGGGATTGCCGTTGCTATGCAGCCTGCTAGAACGTTTCGCGAATTTTACACTTCCGTCGAGACGGAACGAATTCGCCGTCGACGACTCTTTGCCCCCTTCCAGCGACCTAACGTTCCATCGCTCGCTGAAAGATCCGATGTTCCAAAGAACCGATGTTCCGATCTTTCGGCAGCTACGATGCTCGAACCAAACTGATTCCGCTACTTTGTCGCCTAAGCAATCGCGCTCGTTACCGCGAGGTTATCTCGCACGGGACAGCCGACGCGCGAAAGTAACCGCATAGAAGCACGTACGTTAAAAGCAATATCCCGACAGGTAGGCGTAATTACAGCCACGATAAGGATAACTGTGGCACGTCGAACGATACCGGGGGCACGATAGCACGGTACAGTGCGATTGCCAGACCTAACGCACTGCAGGTAATCGTAATAGCTGGAGGTTTACAGCGCAGACCGAGGTCGAGGGCAGTGGCTTACCGCTTACGATTCGCTCGTTTTTGTCACGATTTCGTCTCGACGTTGTACGCGTTCAGGCCCGAAATAGCGGAACGTGTTATTCAGCGATATTAATATTCTATTCGGAACGATTCTTGCCGTTGGTAACGCGACACAATGGCCGCGAGTTACAGAGACGAGTTCGATTGGTGCCACGTTGAAAGCGTTAAATGTTTCCGCGTCGACGATCCACGCCTTCGCCCCTTCGGTGCTCTCGTTCGTTTCACCAGCTCTTAATACCGATGTTTCACCATCGAAATAGGATCGATCATCGAGGAAACGCTGATTGGGGCGCGAGAGTTTCGTAGCTGAAAAAGGCAGACTGTCGCAGCTGATAGCGACTACTTGCCCGCTTCGTGGACGTTGCAAGCAACGCAGTCGTAAAATCGGCGATATCGCGGCAAGCGGTCGTTAAAGCACTCGAGTTAACCAAGTCACCCGAATCGTCGCAAACGGTGCAACGTTTGTTTCGCTAGCTGTTGGCTAAGTCTGATCTCGACGAAGGCGGGGAACGTTTCGTTGAAACGCGAATCTTCCGAAAATCGGAACTTTGCCTTTCAGGTTAATAAAACCCGTCAGCGTGAACCAGAGTTTAACCACGTAACGCCCTAAATCTGCGTTCCCGTATCTCTAAACTTGCATGTTGACAGCTTTGGGTTAGACAAGAAAAAAAAAAAAAAAGAAAAATCGATTAACTGAAAAAACTCAATTTCGACGGTAACTAGCAAGTTATCAGGTTTCTCTCGGAAACGGGTCTTCGTTCGCTCGTCTTGCCGACGAACCTCGGCCAAAAGTCGAACAACGAATAAAACGGACATGCGAAATTCCCAACGTCGCCACGTTCCCGTGTTTCGCCGAGGGACAGGCATGCGGAAGCAAGTCGTTAAAACCGCCGGACGGTTTATCGCGGTCCCGTTAACGAGAGACTAAAATTGCCGTTAGTTGTTGGCCGCGAGACCGAAATGGGACGAGACGGAGCGACGGATTATGGAACTGGGGACTGGAGCTCGTAAAGCGCCGCGAGGATGACGACGCCCTGTCCGCCAGACAGACATTCCGTCATTCTGCCGTGTCGGGGAACGAGCCTGTGAAGAATGTCGCCGCAAAAAGCGCCACGGATCTGCAGGATTCGCTAAGAGCCAGAGGGAACTAAGAGCGCGGTAACGATGCGCGTCGAGCGTCGACAGTCGATTCCAGGACGATCGAGAGGGCGTCGCCGGAGAAATTGCCTTTCTATCGCCACCAAGTGTGTCGTCGGTCGCCATATACTGGATTCGTTCGATTTTTTCGGAAGAAAAACTATTCGAGAGAGGATAGAACGAAACTAGGAGAAACGAAAGCGCGTTCGCACTATGAAATATTCAATGGCGAATGATTTACGCTCGCAGCGGACGAAATCCGACTCGATCGACTTTACAAATTTTCTAGAAAATGTTTTCATTCCGAAATATCGGTTCTTTTACGAAGATATTGTAGCGACGTATTACGAAGTGACGTATCGTTCAGCGAGGGAAACGTGTTTCGTCGTAAATCGATATTTCGAGACTATATGGAAGTCGGTGAATCAAGGTCGCTATCTTCGATTCTTCCAGATCTTCGATTTTGGATAATCCGGCAACCTCGAGTATACGATATTTCCGTGGTACATAACCTCGCTTGGTCTTTTTCGGCGTTAGTCGCTCATTAGCCGAAATCCATTCGTTGCTTTGCGCGCAAGTTGCGAGGAGAGATGGTAAAACTCGATTATCCGAAGCAATCCGAAGTTGGGTTAATTGGTTCGAGTTCCATCGATAGAAAGCGATCTCGAAGATCGAGGAAGGAGCGAGGAAGGAGCGAGGAAGGAACGAGCAGGACTGCTTAACGAAACGTCCTGTTTTTAATTAGCTGCCGCTGCTTAATGGCTCGAACCTGCTTTTATTCCATTAGACATTTTCCTGCAGACACAAAGGGGCTGCGAGTCGTCGATTCGAGATACAGATAGAACGATCATTGCGTGCGAATCGCTGGAAAACCAAACTACTCGATTAATCGAACGATCGGAAACGCTCGATTCGACAACCGTTTCACGCGTACACCAACGCGAACGATCGAGCGCCTTGGATCGCCAAACGAATCGACAGCAACGGCCGTTAATCAACTAATCGACGTCATTCGATCGGAGGCACCTCTGATCCGTCCGATGAATAATTCGAGGTGGATAAAGGGGGCACGTCTTTCGCATCGGCAACTCGCCAAGCTCCTCGATATTCCTAATGGATTGCAAATGTTACGCGGCCACGAAGGACGACGGGTTCTCGGCCGAACGTTCGCTCGATATTCGCCTCGACGCTTCCCAAAGCCGGCGGATATTACCGGTCACCTTGGGTTACGCGAGCATGGAACGGAGCGCGAATTAATCCTGCTAGACTGCGCGCCACAGCACGTTAGAGACGACTAGAGAAACTCCGTACGGCGCGGCGCTTCGGACCACATAGACGTAATAAAATTACGGACGACGGAGCGATCGACGGCTTCGAGGATTTCACCGACCGTTGTTCGCAAACGCCGCTCTAACACGCTTCCACGGAATCTCGATCCGAGGTTTTCGAGAGAACGAGACGCGGATTTGCCTGCCGCTATTTCTCTCCTAGCCCGAAAATTCCTGACAAATACGAAAGCACGTATTACGTCTCGTTGCTGCTCGGCTGATATTCGGCTAAATCTTTTCAAAATCTGCAGAATATATGATCAAACATCGACCATATCATCGGTCGTGACGATAATCGCTTGGCGTTATGAACCTCGGCAACGCGAAGAACAATATCGTCACGTCGGAGAGCGAACGTTTTCTAGGAAGCTGTTCGCCTAACGAGACGAACAAAGCGTTCCATTGGCGGAAGAACGGACGGACTGCTTGGTAATTCAGTTCGGAGGAGCGTCGAACGACGATCGTAATAGGGTAATGCTTCATCGAGTCACCCCCTGCAGGTTCCCAGAGCCTTCTCGCGGTCGCACAGGACGAACCGTTCGTGGTGCGGGAACGGGTGTCGATCGATCCCGGCATTCGCTAATTTTACGCTTCGACGGAGCGGGTTATGTTAAAAGATCGCGCAACGTCACGTGCCACCCGGTATCCTGCTGTTGCTGGTCGTCGTCCTTCGATTCGCCCACATACTTTCCCCCTATTTGTCTTATCCGGCGAAATTATCATCGCGTTTTCTCCGTTCGAACGAATCGTCGCACCGTTATCCCGGCCGGGATTAGCGTTCCTTCTACAATAGAACGCGCTGTAATTGACGTTTCCTTTTCGAACCGTGAAATTGACTTCACGCTAAACGACGAAGCGTTATTTGCGACACGGACCGCGCGATCTCTGTGACACCGTCCATTCGCTTCGTCGATCCGCATCCGGACACTCTTCTTATTATAATTGTTCGAGGGACGCTCGGTAAAGGGATAGAATCGAGTCATCGTTGATCAATTTTCCTCTTCAGCGGAACGTCGCGACCCTTTACGAACAACCCACTCGCATTTCGACAACTGTGCCAGAGGTTTGCCGGCTGTTGGGGCCGGCCACGCCGGTAAGCTGGAACGACGTGGCCAAGATTTCCTAGCTTCTCGATCACCGCGATAAGAGTATCTTTAAAATGACTGAATAACGCGAACGACCCGTTACCTTTCCGTCGAATCGGACGAAACTCTTGGCGCAAACGTGCCCTCCAATTTAATACTTCGACGGTCGTATTTTATACGAGAACCGTCCGTTTATAGCATCCGTTGCCTTTTCTCTTCTTCCTCTTCGCTGTTTTATTTAACAGTAGGAAACAGTAGTTTTAATTCGCGTCTCCGGTCGTCAAAGTGTTACGTTGCTAACGTTTATCGATTATCGTCAGTTTCTTCGAGCGTTCGTTGGCATCGTTGCGCTCGTCCACGTATCCGTGAATAATTCCGCTGGAAGAGCATTTCGAAGATGGCTTCGTCGTGTAGCAGTTACAAATTATCTCGTCCTTTCGAAACGGATCATACCGCGACACCGAAAGCAGGCTCGCGCGAGGAAAACGAAAGGACGATAACGTTCGATGCAACGGAAGTTGCATCGCATCGGAAACTAGGTTAGACTCCGTGGGATTCACTGGCGACCCGAATTACGGCATAATTATGCGGCAAACGTAGCTAGGAACTCGCGTCTCGTCGGTGAACCCCCCTCGGTCGTCGGTGGACATCCCTCTCCAACTTGACTCGGACGCTTATCATGGCCGATCTCCTTTTCGATAATCTTGGCTTTTCAATCTTCGGTCAGAATCCGTGTGACACTTATGAGATACTTGTATCTTACTTTTTACTTACTGGTCGACTCGTTTCCCAATTTTTCTATTAGTCGCGAAATTGAAAATACGTCATAGACGGTGGAAAAGCCAGGACGAAACGAGTTTCATACCTTATTAGCCTCCGATCATCTTCAATTTCGCCGATCGAACCATCTTAGAAACGGAGATTTTTCATTTCCGAATGGATACCTATAATATGGAACGAGCAGAGACATGAAAGCGTCGTCACGTATCAAGGTGTGAAAGAATCGAGACGATGCGTAGCATGCCAAGGATGCATTAAACGTAACGATAACGTCAGCGAATGAATCTCGAGCCATGCGAAAGAATTCCAAATTCTGCGAAACGAAAATGCGAAAACGGATTTCGTACGGTAAGAAAGGCACGAGGTAAGGCGAAGGGATGATGGATGAAAAATCAAAGTACAAACCATCTTCGAAAGGATAGCCGGCACCGAATCGAAAGAAAATTCCCTTCTTTCTTCTTTTTTTTCTTTTTCTGTCTTCTTTCGCACGACACGATTCTTTGAAATCGTCACCGACGTTCTCCTATCCTTGGCAGGCCGACGAGGAGAAGAAAAGAGACGCGCGTTTGCGTTTGTCTTTTTTAAATACAATCTGCTCGAACGGAGCGTAAAATTGCCGAATTCCGTAGATCGATCGTTGACGAATCGAACGAGGACATTCCCGATTCCAGGTTTGATCCGCCGTTATCTCCGTTCTTCCAGTTTTATGGAATCGAATCGCGCGAGCAGAAATTTTTGAAACGCGAACCGGAACGATCGCGCCGATTCTTCGCCGATTCTTCGCCGATAGAAAAAATTGGTGACGCCGGGTAAACCCGTTTTACTGCGAAAAGCCGAGGTTTACGACTCGCCGCGAAAATGGCTCGGGATTCATCTTTCATGGAAGGTTTGTAAGCCTGTCACGTGTCGGGGTACCGTTCTCTCCGATTTATAACGGACGCGATTCGCAATAATCGTGCTTGTAATTGGCTAAGAGAATTGATAAATGGTGCTTTAAATGCATGAAATCCGGGCGAGAAGCTTGAGAACAGAGAGTCTGGAGCATCTGGAGCATCCATCGAGAGGGAAGCCAGTTTCCTCGTCGGGATTAGTACCCGCGTCTTTCGACGTCAGCGTCCGAGTGATTTCGGTGCGCCGTCGTAGTTGTTTACGCTTCTGGGTTTCCGCAGACGAAAAGAATCCGAGTAAACCGAAGAAGAACGGTCGAGGAGAAGATTGAAAAGGTGGAAGATTCCAAGGGCGAGCGAGGGAACGAGGGTTAAAAGCAAGAGGTTCTCAAGCTTGATAAATCGTCTGGTCGCTCGAAATCGGAACGCCGGCCAATACATACGCTTCCTATGTTCAAGGAGGAGACACACTCGTTCATCGAAATCAGCGACGATCTAATCGCAGACTGTCCGATATCCTGTTAATTTCGTTCCACTCGGAACGAGTAAAATGCCGTTGCACGGGCAAAGATCGCGGCAGATATTCGGAAATTAGAAGGAAAAAGAGACGCGAATATCCGAAAGTTTGGGAACCTCTAGCGGCGGAGTGGGAGAAATAAGGGTGGATTTGGTCCACTCGGTCGGATCGATGAGAGACCCGTAGGTTGTCCTCTTGTTCGTCCAGGGTATTGTAAGTCGAGGACGAAGACTTTGATGGCCTTTTTCTCGGTAGAAGAGCCACGAACAACAGCTTCGATCGGATGCAAGCAACTTTAACGAATATCTCGTCGACTCTTTTGTCACCGCTTCCCCTTTGTCCAGCGACGCTTAATGCGGCCAATCACCGGTCGATGTTAATTAAATTCGTTTGTATTCTTACTCGTTGTCTCGTTCTCCGAGGAACGCTCCCCGTCTCTGCTTTTTTCCGATTCGCTTTATTCTCGTTCGACGACTCGACTGGCACGATCAAAGTATCGGGTCGTCCCGAAACTTTCTTTCCTTTTACGTGGAAATAATAGACGCGCGATTCTATCGCGGCAAGAAATATCGCGCATCTGTCGTTTCGATCCGATACGATACGATACGATACGATACGATACGATACGTTATTTCTCTAGCCACGAATACGAACGTTGCAAACGTTCATAAACAATTCGTTCGCACGATATTTAATTCGAGCGTAGAATCATCGTTTCTTTCGTTCCACTGGCATTTTCCATCTTCGTGCGATGCTCGTATCTCGGCAAGTCTGCGAATATTTCCCCACTGGCGTTTTTCTTCGTCTCGACGAACGCTCGTCGTTGAATTCGTTTCGCGATAGAGACCATTACCTTCTTCGCGGCAGGCAAGAAACTCGAAGTTGGATTCTCGAAGACGCGGCGCGGCATCCAGTTTATCGGAAATGCTATCGAGAATACATCGAATTCCCATTTTTCGTCTCCTCTTTCATTTTCGCGCGAATGGCTAGGGTGTCAGGGCTGGTTCGACTAGAACGGAGGAAGAAACAGCGCGTTTCGTGACACGGCGCGTTTTATACCTAGTATCTGGCAATTTCTTGCGCGTTTTTAAGAGCTTCAACCGGTTTTTAAGAGCGTTTAACCGGTGGATATCTCGGCGAACCGGTGAAAGTATTCTGGCCGCCGTTTGAAAAGTAGAAGTCGTTTAACGTCGTTTAACGTCGTTTAACGTCGTTTAACGTCGCTAAAAAGTCCATGAAATTTCAGTCGAACCGGATGATTTTCGATGATATTCGGTGACCGGATATCGCCGAACGAGCAATTTATCATCCTTGCGCAATGTTTCGCGCGCCTCGTATCCTTCGATTTAGTCAGTTCTTCTCTCTGCTTCAAGTTCAGACGTTTCTCTTTCTTTCATCTACGGGTTTTGCGTCACGAACCGATAAAGAACGATCCGAAAGCTATCGCGACTCTCGTTTTATCGGGGCTCTTTCGGCGAGACCTTCCACCCACGATTTTATCATTACCGGCTTAATAAACGCAGGCCGTTCCGCAGGTGATAGACACGTTGGTTTCGCCTATCCGATAAGAGAGGGAATTCGACAAAATCAGGAAATACGAGTGGAATTGCCACGGTATTTCAAGCGTTTCCGCGTCAGAGGTATTTAGGTTCGAATTTCATTAGTGGTAGGCCTGTGCCACTCCTCTTCGTCTTTACGAATTCTACGAGGTGTCTGTCGAGCGTCCCCATTTGTTTATTCGACCCAAACGATCCCACGGAGATAGAAGTCTTGGCAATGGAAGCTTTCCCCCGACGCGCATTTCGATCAGGCCCGTTCAAAGTAGAAACGTGCTGCGTACAGAGAACCTTCTTCCTCTACCATCGACGTATTCCCTTCGCTACGATATAGTACGATACACTGTTCGAAGATACAAAAGTCGACTCGGACCGTTGCTCGTTAAACCGGACAAATTCGGAGGAGAGACGCAGAAACGGCGTCTACGATGGTTTCCGCGAACAGCGACGGTAATAAATATCGCTCGACAGTTTGGACTACGAACGTGCCAACGATGCTGGCATCGAAGAAGCGTGATGTTCTTAATGCTGTGTGGTCCGCTGGATCCGATCGACGAGGAACCACGCAAAGACGTTGGTTCGCCAGAGGCTGGGGAAACGTTAGCGCGTTAGAAGGAGCATCGTCGGAATTGCGGAGGAAAAAAGCGGCGATAGTAGATATTGGATTGGAAATGTCGAGCAGGCAATATCCTGGAGGCCTCCCTTTGCACCAGAGCCGCTGGGAAACCTCGTTGAACGGGGCATGCTGGAATAAAGCCACGAAAAATCGTGGGGTTTGCGCGCCTAACCGCCACGCCAGGTCGCGGCGCGGCCGCTCGATATTCCGATATCCTGATATCGGTCGCCACCCCGCGCCGCCAGGAGTGTTTCTTCTCCAGTCGACGTCTTCGCCGTCAGAATGCACACGCTCTCGCTCCTCCCCTCTTCGCTATACTCCCATCTCTCCGCTCCGTCGGTTGTCCGCATCGTCCGCCACCTTTTTCGCCGACGAAACGTCTCGCCGTTTCTCCCTCGCCAACTTGCCGACGCTTTCTTTCGCGCACTCCGAACCCAGCTCCGACCGTGTTTCCACGGTTATTCGATAGTTGCAGTTGCTCGCTGTTTCTATTCGATCGTTGACCGGACCAAGGATTTCATCTTTCGTCTCTCGTCAAATGTTCGACTAAACGAGGATTCTACCTTCATCGATATCGAACAGCTCTTGACCCGTGCTTGTATCCGCTCGATCTTGGAGATTTCGCTAATGGACCGCGATTTCAGCACTTCGACATCGCGACAAAGAGGATTTGCCACGGCGGTGGATTTAACGCGTCGAACAGGAACAATTTCCATTTGCTCCGTCTACCACGGCGAAACTCCGGTTTTCGCGAAACCCGCAGTTTCCTCCGCGATATTCACTCGAGAAGAGGACTCGTCCGTTCGGAATACGAAACGACACGGTGGCGCGAGCATATCAAAGCTGGAAAAACACTTCCTAAAGGGATTAACTTCTCGTTTATGCGACGAGTTTCCTCGCAACGCGATACACTCTGCTCTTTCTTGCTCCTCCTCGGTTTTCCCATCGCCTCTCGACTCCCACTTTCAAAGTCCTCCGACTACACACTTTCCTACTCTCGCTGAATCCCTTCTCTCGTCCTCGCACCCGTCTCGCCAAGATTTTCCAAGTTTCGCGCAGCCTAACGCGGGCCAGATTTTTCCATAAAATACGCCCGGCTCTCTCGCCGGCAGAACTCCATCCTCCTCGCCGATTCCTGATCGCACTTTTACGAGCGAAAGATACGGACGGGCAGCTTTGCGTACTCCGCTTTCGTCAAGGTTGCCAGCTTTCTCCCAGCCGGAACATCGAATTCTCGTTACTCGATCTGACCCATCGGCGAAACTATTTCCGATGGTAGCTTAGAACGGCTAATTCTAACTAACTAACAGCTATTTCGTTCCTCGCGATAATAACGCTACGTCGTTGAATTCTCATCGCGACAAATCCGTAGATCGTTCGTCGATGGTTAATCAAGCATTTAGGAGGGAACGAGATAGATTCCCGCCGCGGAGAACGTCAGTCGTTGAAACGACCATCGTTCCGGCGAGATGAATCGATCATAGGAAAGGTTCCGCGCCAACTTTACGAGCCCCAGGGTTTACGATCGAGACTCGGTGTCCTACGGAGAAGCGAACCCGGATCCCGTGTCTTGCAAATAAGGACGCCGCTATCGCGGCCTAATTTTCAAGTACACGTACCGCCTACTTACTCGCTCTGCGTCGATGGCTGCGTGACGCATCGATTGGTACGCGCTCCGATGCCTCGTTCAAAATGTACCGCAGGGTCGGACGATTAATTATCAATACGCGCTACGTCAATTAGAGAACAGTACCTACGCCGATCCATGGAAACGTCAACGGTGTCTGTTTCATGGGTGCCACGAACGCTGAATTTCCAACCAATTACACGCCTCGTTGTGCCAAGTCGATGCTTTCACGTCGTTATTACTAATTAATCGTCGAGCGACGAAAAGCGTTTCTTGTTTTACTTTACGTTTCTTTCTATCTACCTTTCTTCCTTTCTTTCTTTCCTTTTTACCGCTTCTTCGTTTTTTCTTTCCCTTTTCTTTTTTTGCCTTGCGTTAGACATCACGAACCCGGAACTGGCGAAGTAGCAAATAGAACGAGCTCGTCTGAAAAATATAAAGCCTCGATGGAACCTTCTGACCTATTTTTCGTGCGTTCGTTGTAAGCTCATAAATTTTTGTACGATGATGAACGCGCTAACCTCGTCGTTTTAAAGAGCGTGTATATGCAGGCGGGTGGAATAGCTGCGCTCATTTACGGAGAGCATGTGCACACTGCGAGCCAGCTGTCTAAAACGAAGCACCATTAGTTACCTAGATATGAAAATATCGTCGATCGGGTTGTTACCGGCAGGTAAAGGAATAGCGTCTCCGGGGGTGTGGCATCTCCTACGCGGTTAGAAGTTGTAGGACGGGCAGCTCGTTAACGCCAAATTTCTTCGTTATTCTTTCTTTCTTTCTTTCTTTTTTTCCAGTGTGCAGTGGAACGATCGGGAATCGACTTGGACTAATCGTCGATCGATGATCGTTGTTGTTTCAGGAGATCGACCGCGTCGCCTCGACGAGTTTGCAGACCGGACCAACCATCTTGGAGGACGAGGGGATCGCTGGCGATGTTTTCGGCGAGACGAAGCATCGGCGGAAGGCCAAAGTAGAGATAAAAGCGTGAAACGAGATCGAGTATAAGATGAGATAGATAGAGAGAGAGAGAGAGAGAGAGAGAGAGCGGGTCGCTGGAGATCTCGAGGAACGAAACACAATGTGCTGGAGTGTACGGGCCTGGTGGTGGAGAGGCGCGCTTCTCGGGACGATGATGCTGTTATCGTGGACGTGGCCGGTGGTGGAGGGCTGCCCGGACATGTGCACGTGCAAGTGGAAGAGCGGGAAAGAGTGGGTGGAGTGCGCGAATCGAGACCTCAAGGGACTTCCCCAAGGCGCCAGAGAGGAGACCCAGGTGTTGGATCTGTCGAACAATCATCTGGTCAGTCTGCCGCCGGAATGCTTTCACGCGCTCGGCTTGATCAATCTGCAACGACTGTACCTGAGTAGATCGCACATCAGCCGTATAGCAGCCAGAGCGTTCGTCGGTCTGGTGGGGCTGGTGGAGTTGGATCTATCGGAGAATCTGATCGAGGAGATACCTAGCGAAACTTTCCCCTCCTACTCGAATCTGATGAAGCTACTGCTCAACGGCAATCCTATACTGGAGATCCGTGCAGCAGCGTTCCAGCATCTGCCGCATCTGACCAACCTGGAATTGAGTCACTGCCGGCTGGAGAATATCGAGCAGGGGGCGTTCGACGGCCTTCATCTGCTCGAGTGGCTACGACTCGACGGCAATCGGTTGACTCGCGTGCCCGAACGCACGCTGCCCCTAGGCGGCAGCCTCCGCGGACTCACGTTGCACAACAATCCCTGGGTCTGCGATTGTCGTCTGCAGGCCACGCAAGCTTGGCTCAAGGAATCCGCGCCGGCCGCCCCTCAGGAGTCCGACCCCGTCTGCGACGCTCCTGCCAAACTCCGCGGCAAACAGATCAAGACCGTCAACGAACTCGCTTGCCTGCCACGGATCGAGCTGCGGAACCGAGTGGAGGCCTACGAGGGAGACAACGTCACGCTCAAGTGCGACGTTTACGCCGTCCCGGCTGCCAAGCTCACCTGGTGGTTCAACGGCGAACTCTGCGAACTCCAGAACGAGAACGACACGCTCTCCGCTTCCTCGGCTACCACCTTTCCCCGGTAAGTGCAGCCTCCTTCCCAACTTCAATCTCAAAGTTGGCTAAATAAATAGTCAATCACCGACTCACCGAACCGCTAAACCTTCGAAATATTCGCTGCCAGTATCGTCGAACCGCAGACGATGTTAAAGTTTCTCGTGCAAAAGCAATTCCAGCTGTTGATTCTCATCGACGCGACGCGACGCGACGCGACGCGACCCAACGAGAAGCATCGCGAACAAGGCGACGTTCGGTCGCGATCGCTCGCAATCTAAATAAAACTTCGATAACGTTCGAGTATCTCCTCTGTTGAAAATTTCTCGCTATAGCGATATAGCCAACCCAGCGCGTGTTTCTTGCAGCGCTTGTTATTACACCGGCAAATTGTCCGTGAAAATTGCGTTGCGAACAGCGTCGCGATTCGACGTCGAATTCTAGCTCTTCGAAAAGACGCTCGTCACGGTCGTTAATCACGGAAGTATTCTAATTAACGGCGCGGCGACGCCGGGTTCCTCCTTGTACCACGAATTTTTAACGACGTCTCCGTAGAATTTCAATGGTTTTCCCGCGTGAATTTTTCCAGGGCTGTTATGCCTGTCCGGTGACACGAAACACGAGTGCTTTTCACCCCGCCGTTAACGATACTTGCGCCTCGTTAATAATTCAAATTGCGCACGACGGCCAGAAGAGTGAAAAAGGAGGGTGGCGAACGGGGCCAAACGGCGCGAAGCCGGCGTATCGCGATCGCCATACAGTTTTCATCGCAAACGGTGTGTCGCGACGCGTTTTCAAAAGCACGTTTTTAAACAAGCTCGTTTCAAATCGAGCGCGTATGGCGCGATTCCGTGAAATTTCTAAGACATTTTAACCGCCATAGTTCCGACGAAAGGCGAACAGAGCTATCGTTAGCGGGGACAGCATTCTAATTTCAAATCATACGGGTTGCGTGTTTGCAACGAAATTCAATCGCGGCGAAAGGTTAACTTGCATCTTCGCCATTACACCCTTACCAAACTTGCGTTTTCCACTCTCTTTCTCTCTCTCTCTCTCTCTCTCTCTTTCTTTCTATCTATCTATCTATCTCTATCTCTACAGCAGAGATCTATGTATCAAAAGTATAAGAAAAGAAACACGACTTGTTGATTTGAGTTTGACGATTCGTTGCAGATACGTCTACAGGCAGCGCGGCGGGATCAACACGAGCAGCACTCTGCTACTCTACTCCGTGGAGACTTTGAACGAGGGCACGTACACGTGCATAGCAGAGAACGGAGCGGGGTCCGCGGAGGCGAATTTATCTTTGCGAGTGCTGTTCCAAGAGAAAATAACCGTGGAACCGCCAAACGATCGCTCAAGATCGGGATACGTGGTGGCCATAGCAGCTGGTGCTCTGCTGGGCACTCTGTTTGCCCTGGGCTCTCTGATCGGTAGCATAGTGTTCTGCGTGCGGAAACGTCGTCGCGACCGCAAAAGGAACTCGAAAGCTCTGGTATCGCAGAACAAATCTGTTATGCCTATCACCAAGGATACCGCCACCAGTTTACCGTGCAGAAAGGGCAACGGCAGCTTGATCGGGCTCGAGCACCAGCAGATGGTTTCGTACACCGAACGAGAGTTGAACCGAGCCGCGACACTCGAACGCAGAGAGCACAGAAACCTGGAGGAACCGTACTGCAGCCCGGTTTCCAAGTATCTGACGGAACCAGATCTGATAAACGAGGTGCCAGAGACGACGGACGTCGGATACGGTCAGTTGTATCGCCATCAGCCCGGTGACAGACAGATCCTGGAATACGACTCCGGATACCCGCTGCAACCCGACCTACGACCAGCGAATATCCCACAGCTGAGCTATCTCGATCAAGACGGTTACCCGCTCAACTTTGGCCTACCGAAGATCCCTTTCAGCGCCGCGAGCACGCTACCGCGTCTCAGGCAGAGGATGCCGGTGGAAGGTTCCGCGGTCGCGCCACCAGCCAGGTACTCGAGGGAAGCGGAGTTCCTCGCCAGATCGCCAGGATACGACCCCGTGCTGCCTCGAACCGACACCAGGTACACCGCCGAGGGATACCCTTACCCCGCTCAACAATCGCAGCCGATTCAACCGGTCGAGCAACCCATTCAGCAGCAGCTTCCTGTGTCCCCGGTGTCGCCGGTCGCCGTGTTCCCCGAGGTACCGTTCATTCCCTCTCCCCCAGCCGCCTACAGAGGCGAGACGACGCCGCTGTCGCCGAGATCGCTATTAAGCAAAACTGCCCGGGAAGCTGCCGCGGCAGCCGCCGCCAGGGCGGACGATCTCCAGCCGCCTCATCATCCGGAGAGTCCCGACGAGGGATACGTTGGCGACGCGATGGACGTCTAAGAGAACTCGGGATCGACGACACGAAGATGGCTCGCGCATAGAGCAGAAGACCGCCGGGTCGTTTCGAATCCGATTATCTCGGTTCCCGGGGGCAGAGCAGAGACAGCGGATCTGTCGCGTACACGAACCGAGGAAACTGTCGGGACGTACGTTCGGACAAATTAATCCAAGGGAAACAAGGCACGGACACGATTGGCAGAACAAGAAACTCGACAGAGAGAGCTACGTCGTCGTTGTCGTCGTCGTCGTTGTCGTCGTCGTCGTCCCCGTCGCCGTCGCCGTCGTTGTCTGCGAGAATAGATATCAAACGTCGTGCGGCCAAAATGCCGGTTGAGCAGGAACAAAAGGAGCCGGAGCAACGGAAACGTAATGGATTAATCAGGTGCGAGGCTTCCCAGGCGTCCCGAATCACGTGTCTGCGGATAATAATTTCTTGTCAGTAACAGGTCTCCGTGTTCGAGGAACAGCTAGCGTTGCTAATCAAATCGTCTACCCCGCAAAGTGAGAGGGGGAGGGGGGGCAACGTTCGAACGCGGCAACGGATTTTTCACCAGCTTTTTCCAGGTGAAAAGCGTCGTAAAAGCCGTTTTCGGTATAGAACTTTTGGCGAAAAATTCGAGTTGTTTGTCGGAGAGGAGAGCATAGGGAAATTCAGGAAATTCTGCGTTGAAATTATACGAGCTCGGTTAGTCGAGCAAAATCCGCAAAATAGAAGAGCGAGCGAGCGATTTTTCGGCGTTGTCGAACGATCGACGTGGATGCAAGTTCGATGGCGACTGGTGCAGGGAATTTTCGCATGGTTCCGGAACGCAGATCTCGACCATTCTCGCCAGCCTCGCTTGGCAATGGAATTTGCCGGAACGAGGGTTACGCGAGCGGTGCACCGATCAGAGGAATCGAATTTTCCAAGAGCTTACGGAAGCCGACGAACGCAAACGAACGGCCGCGAGCGCAGTCGGAATTTTGAAAACCGGCTGATCCGATCGCGCAGTCCGATCGAAGCTGATCTGTCCACGTACCGAAGAACGCTCGCCCTTTACGCTCGCTCGTACTATTGCGATCTGTCACTCCGACTACAGCCGGAAATTGGAAACGTTTCTGGAACGAACGGTAACTTTGCTCGCTGGTTGGCAACGGTGGTCAACTTTGTCAAAGTTATGCGTTTGATAGCGCGGGAATCCTCGATGAAATAGTTGAGAGAAATTGTTTGTATGTACATAGGGGACGAGTGGGACGAGTGTGTGTCAAAGTGTAAGAAACGAAAGAAATTACAAAGGAGCGTGTAGTGGAGAGTAAAATACCGAATGGCGTACTACCGACCTTAAAGCTTAAGAATATTCTTCCGTTAACAAACACAAACTCTTTCGCCTCGTTAAAATGGACGTCTTTCATCGTACACGGTACGTTTAAAAGTAAGAGATGCAAATGCGTGGAATAGCAACTCGTTTGCAGCCACTGTAAGCGGTAAGAGGAGCGCAAAGCGCGAGAGAGAAGCGTGCTTTCGAAACGAAAAAAAGGATACGACGGAGAAGAAACGAGAATACTCTGCTGGTTTACGAGTCCCTCGAGAGGACTCGTTCGATATCTGCTCAAGTTCATACGCATCCTTCACCCCCTTCATCCACCGTTCCATCTCCTGGTCATTTCCTCTTTAGGCTAACCAATTGTATCGTTATTAGAGTCTACTGCTCGTCGGTTTCCCAAGAAACGAACAGGCTCTATCCGGTCTGGAAAGTTCCGACGAAAGGTTATAGCAATTCTACCGTAGTGATAATAACGTTAACTCGGTGTTTAAGACTGGTGAACTGTGCGAGATTACGAGAGAGCCGGTATAGGCCTCGGCTAGCCCCATGTACAGACACGTTAAATATACATATACATATGTATAAATTTGTACACCACTCTGGAAAACGCGAAAACCAACGGACACACACGTACGTAAATGTCCACATATTATATATAATACAAGTATACAGACGTGAATGTGAATAGGCGGAAACGAGGGTTGGTCAGAACACGCGCTGGACACGCGCGGAAAGTAGATATTTTTTGAAAGGTGTCGTAGAGCCTAACACGCGTGACCAGGCAACCGCTCGCTCCGTCTTCTCGCCCTGTATTCGTTATCGTTGTGTAGCCGATTTTTAAGAGTTCGATCGTACGCGTTGCTTCGCGATACTCGACCAATCGATACCAACAACCGACTGCAAAACACTCGTACAATTTTCACCGTGACTCCTCATCTTCGTCCAGGAAGAAGACGTACGCGTTTTTCTCGGAATTTGTTCAATGAATCCGCGCGAGGTTGGTGGTGTATCGCGAACCAGGCTGGCGTCGCACCGATCAAGCGGCAAGATCGGTTCATCTAGAATCTAGGTAATAAACGAATCGATCGTTCTTCGAGGGCTATCTATCTAGCCCGATCCAACGTTAGGTTTACGAATTACGATCAGCGGATGGCGGACCGTCGGACGTGCAGCGAAAGGATGCACAGCTCCGTTTAGTAGTGGATCGTCTATTCGGGCGATCGTAAACGCAACTGCTGCTGCCCTCTTTTCTGCCTCTTGTCGATCATCGGCCGATTCACGGACGAACGGCGACAGTCTCTCCGCCTCGAAGCGCGAACTCGAATCCGCACATCCTTCCGAGCTCACCACGGCCCGAATACCACGACCCCTCGAATTTTTCGTTCGATACGCCCCGCGTCTCGCTCGCGCGCACGCACACACGCGCACACAAAATTTTGAATCAGCGTTAACGGCGTTTTACAGGGTATCCGGGTGATTGGCGAAAGGATCGTCGAGACGGAAACTTGGTTAGCCGCGACAATAGGAAGCGACACTTGGGATCAGTGGTAGCTGAAAGCGAACCGAGTCTACGCACTCCTCCGTGTTTACGAGTAGCACGAAAATGTTCTCGGTTTGTACGAAGGAAATCGAGTTCACTCGAGTCTTTTTTCACCTCGAGGTTACTCGTGTTGCCGTACTCGCGTCAACGTTCGCACTTGCGAAAGTCGGATCAGCGATCATCGATCGAAGCTCGCCTCCCGTCTCTGCCTCGACGTTCCAAGCGAGTCGAAGGACGATCTTCGCCAACTGCGAGTCGCGAAAGGGAATACTCTTCCGGTTTCCTCTTGCACGCGTACGCCAGATACGAAAGGGACCGCCCGTTGGCGTCGAACCGCGTTTATCGGTTTGTCAAACCAGCGAAAAGGGAGAATGTTTCGATGAAGAATTTCACGGCAATATATCAAACGTAATAATTTGCGTGGCGCATCCGTACGCGGTGCACGCGCAGGCTAGCAATAAAATTTTCAGGAAAAAAATCGTCGCTGCTCGACCACGGACGCGCCGTAATTCACGACCGCGGCAACGCCGCTTTTTGAGTTACGACGCGGTCCAGATTATTTGGCACGCCCCGAGTGGAATTAGGTTTACGATGTTCCCCGAACCTCGTCTCGTTTTCCCATCGCGTCGATGTACAAAACGCACGTGTTCATGTACCTACACCGCTTTGTTCTCCGCGTGTTACCGTCCTTTCTTCTTTTATTTTCCTTTTTTACACTTTCCCATCGACGTTCGGAACGCGCCGCTCGTTCAACAGGGCTCTTATCGTGGCTTCGCTCGAATTTTCCCCTTCGATGTTGTGCGCAATGAATATGTTGTACTTTTTCCGGATTAATTGGACGCGCTCGTTTCGTCGAATTTTTCCCATTTTTCAGCCGCTCTTCCCGACCTCGCTCGCGTAGTAACTGGCATCGTGAAACTCGTTCGCCTCCCGATAATCGATGGTGAATTTATCGTTCGTGGCGCGACAATCAAAGGCGAAAAAGCAAGCTTTAAACGGAACAAACGCATCTTCCACCTCGATTCGTTCGCTTATATTTTATAGAATTTAATTTTCCATTTTCGGCCGTTCGTTCCACATTTTCCAACGTTTTTCAATTTCGTCTCTGACGCGCTATTAGACAAACGTATCGAACTTAACATTTTTATTTCACTCGTATCGTTTCTCTTGCTTCTTTCTTTCTTCTCTTTTCTTCTCTTTGTTTCATCCCGGAACAAACTTTTAGTCCTTTCTCGCCAGGATGTATTCGCGAAACGACCAGTCTGTCGAACTATGCCTGTTCGGCTACGTTGGCGGGGACCCACGACGATTTTCCCTCCGAGTTCCATTTTTGCAACCCGCTTTGCAACAAACAACAGGTGGCTGTGACTCGAACGCGAAACACATAGGAACGAAACGTGCATCCGGAACGACTGCTGTTGTCATCCTCGGGGACGGCAGAATACACTTCTGCGGAACGTATAGAAACGCGCGGCGAGCTTAAACGAGTTACGCGAGCGCGATAGAGAAACAGAGAAAACAGTAGAAACGGGATCGGACAGTACGGAAACGTGTTGGACGACCGGAGCCCGGCTATTGGAATTCGCCGAAACCCAGGAATCCCTGCAGAATCGGCGAACGATGTCGGTCGACTTCCGGATTCGTGCCCGCGTGCCACGAAATCGTAATCGCCCGACTCCTCTTCCTGGTTGCCGACTAACGGTAACGGGCCTCTGCAAACGCTCGAACAAGCACGCGTGGCCGCGTTGAAAGGGCTTGTTGTGCCGCGGACACAACCGGGATAATCACTGTTTGCAGGGCGGATGCTCGTTGTCCACCTAGTGACAGGCATCGAGGCTGTGCCGTGGCACCGAATGCACGCGCATCGTTCGAAATGCCGATCGTTGTCGCGCCAACCGTCACCGTTTCATGGTTTTCGGCAGCCTTTTTTCGCCGAGCTTCGTCCGCCCGACTCCCGACGATCTTCGACGTGGACTCGTGTTTCGGATAGTTGCCGTTGTTTCCTGCCGCGACACGCCTGTATACCTTGTTTCCGTTTAATCCTCTTGCGAAGCTGTCGCGGATTTCAGGACGGATGTCCGGTTTTCCAACGAGTTGCCGAAGATTTTACAGACAGGTGTTAACGCTGTAGAGTTGGCAGCAGGATTTTATATATGTCGCGAGTCCAGCGAAATCCGTATCGTTTCCCCTGTGGCAGAATTTACAACGTAACGCGTAATGTAACGTAACGGTGTAATGGAAACCGCGTGTCTGGGTCCTAATGAAAGCTACATTCTCTTGAGATTGGACTGGCAGCGGCGTCGTTTAACAAGGCCTACGGTATTACTGCGCAAAGTGTGCCGTTTACGGTCTCACGACCATACTCATTCCGTCGTATCACGCGCAACGGTTCTCGAATCCAAAATTCATCTAAACCTTATTACCTAACCCGTCCCTCTCGGTAGGATAGCAACATCCTGTCACAGCCTCTTTCCATCCACGCTTAGTACGTACCTAGTTCGTGCGAGGTTGGAACTTAACAGTCGATAGATGGTCCGAATCTAGTAAAACCGTCGAGTCTTGGACGCTCGCGGCGTCCGCTCGTTTATCAACGACGCTCGTTTATTAACGGCGATTTTACCTTAGCGTTTAACGGGACGGGTAACGAGCGTTGACGCAGCCACGCGTCCTCGCGCGTTATTGCACGCGGCAAATAATGAATCGTCGCGATTCGTTGATTCGTTATTTTCTATCTCGCTCCCTGTGTATTTCCAAAGCTTAACGCCAGACGCAAAGGTTCTCGCCGTTTGATCGGCTGAATATTTTCACGCGCTTGTTCGTCGACGATTAACGACTGGTTACGAGCGTGGCAACGGACCGTGATAATTATTAGCCGGTATAAACGATGGTTATTGGCGCGCGACAATTTAATTATTTGACGCTAATGCGGTTCACCGTTTCGACGTTATCGTCAAGCTGGTCGCCATTGTCATCCCCCCGCCCTCCCTATACAGATCAAAAACCATTGACTCTTCGTGTCGTGCCAATCCTTTTTTGCTGATTCACAGCTTTCTATTCCCTCGGAGATGGACGCTCTTCGCGGCGAATCAATTGCCATTATACCAGCGCTTTCTGCTGGCGATTTCCCAAATTGATGATTCTCCAATTTCCAATATGCTGAAAATTATGCTTCCGCTGCTGGACGAGGAGTGCAGGCCAAGCCGCGTTGATTAAATCGATGCATAATCGAAATTAAACATTAACCGCACGGTGGCCTCGATCGGGAACCGTCGACCAGACGACGACCGAATTAATATGGAACTCGTAGCAACGCTGTACGAGGTAGCAGCTCCTTGCCGTCGATTTCACGAATACTTTCAATTTAATCGAACACTGACTGGCTCGATAAAGGATACGGTGTAATTACGATGATTAGAATTTAATGGACCGCGCGTAGCTGGCCACCGATCCCGGATCAGTTTCAAAGCAGCGGATAACGTCGAGGCAGCCCGCTTATCTGCCTTTGCTTCGGATATCGAACTCGTCGCGGTGTGAAAATTGCGAGAGGCGTGTTTATAGAACGTCAGGAAATTGCTCGTCAACCTTCGTCATTCATAGACTTTGCTGTTCGACTCGGTACTTGGATCCGTGCCCCGTAGGTACCGCTTTCGCCGTAACGAGAACGTACATCCCGTCATGGTGTGTCTGGTTGCGATAATTTGCTCGATGTAACCGTGTTTACCGTCCTGGGTTACGATACTTTTGCCTCTCCTCGAATCTCCGATCACACATTCGCTACTATTCCCCTGCTATCGAAATCATGGTTGTTCAACGCGGTAACGCGGCTCATTCTGTTACAGCGGATCTCGTTTCAAGGTCGATCAAATGCTTCCATCGTTTGCTTATTCCTATACCTATTCCATTTGCCGACATTGCTATTCCAAGAACGTGAAACGCTCTACGAGCAGCACGAGCATACCTTGTTACTCGCGGAGTCGCTCTTCTCACCTTATACTCGCGTATCTTCTAAAACACCGAGAACCGTGAAATACCTTCTCCGTTCGGAGAAGTTCGGTTTTCGAAAGGAATCGAATTTTTGAAGTTGACGGGGGAGAGAAGCGGCGCGTGAGAATCGAGCTTAAACGAAATCGAGATTAAACGCGCGGTCGGACGAGATTCGTCCATCGACTTCCTGGTGTTTGCGTTCGGTTACGAGATACGCGTTGAATTATCGAGCGACGCGTGCCGCCATCAAACTTCCCACGCGACTGGTGCTCCGGCAAAATCGATCCCAGTAGCATTCTCTTCGCGTGTCTTTAATCTCGTTGCAGCTTGTCGCCTCGATGACGTTCGTCAGAGTCCAAACGTCGTTTCGCAAACATCGCCACGAGTTTGGACGCGATCCGCAGGCACGATCCCAGGCATCTCAGGCGTAATCGCGTGGTTCGTTTCGAAGCGAGTAGTTGGTCCGGTTCTTGAGACTTTTCCTATTTTTCAGGGCATACGCGTAATTTTCATCCTATTTCACGGGAGAATAACAGTTAACAGATCACAGCTGTAATCTCGGCCTTCTTTCGAAACCGGATAGAGCGCAAAGAGAATCAGAGAACAGGTTGTTGAACGCATCGGAAGAAAGTTTCGCCGGTGTCGGACGAAACTGAATAGCTCGCAGCGAGGAAGCCGAGAGTCGTGTAACTACGCCGTACCGTCTACTACATAGCACTGCTATGAATATATGTATGAAATACAAGCAGACGCCTGTTTGTCGATCGATGGATCGCGATCAACGCTGTAGAGAATTTATATCGAAATTTTCGCGAGGAACGAGCAACGTTCCGTGGAAACGGCAAATCTCGCGCGATCGCGGTGTCTCTGACGCCTGGCGATCCGAGCGCAGCAACATTATTCCAACTTTTCTTTCTTCTTGATCATCGTTGCGAAATATGGCTGCACCGTGGCAATATTTCGTCGATTCGAGGAAACAACCCGCAATCGCGTAGCTTCGTAGACGTATTGCTTTTCCTATTTGACACGTCGATGGTTTCCTCTTGTCTTCGACGAATCGAGCGTGGACTGGAAACGGCTGAGATATGGAAATATTCGAACCTTTTCTTTCACCGAACCTGACTTGTTTCGTTTAGCTTTTTTTCTTCTTTTTATTAATTCGCCGTTATTATTCGATATTGGAATTCTATACGAGGCACGATATTAAATTTCGGATAGAAGACGGAAACCCGCGAACAAGCGCAAATTGGAATGGTGCGTCAAACGCGATATCGGATTAAGATTCTCAGCGACGAAACACGGTTTACTATCGAGACTCGAAGAAGCGCCGGCTCCGCGTAAACCTCGTGCTTTGCGGCGTTCGTGACTCGCGAACCCCCTGCTTAGATTGCCTCGAATCGAGTCAGAACACGAACGTATCGACCAAGTTGGTGAAACTCGGTCAGCGTGTTTTCCTTTCGCACGGTGTAACGAATATCATGGCTGTCGGACGAGAGACGGGAGAAGAATGTTAGTAGCCGATGGGAAAGCGGCAGAGAAGCGCGCGAAGCGTGGCATGGACGGCAAAAGGATTAGGATGGGACTACGACGAGGTCGCGTCAAGTTTTTCGCCGTAATCGTTTGAAAATGGGAGAGAAAGGAGGTAAAAGAGCCAGGAAAAAAGAGGAGAGATAAGTAAGGGGGAGAGGAGAATCGAGGGCAGACGTATCGATCTCGTTCGACCCTCCCTTCGACCGTAAAGTTCGTCGCGAACGGAATTACGATTCCGCACAATTACACAGTCGCACATCTATATCGTTTGTGCACACACACGTACACATAGGCGCGCGTGCGCGCATACATCGGCATATATACACCGCGATCACCTCCGTGAATCCACATTCATATACATATATATATATATATACATATATATATATATATATACATAAATATAAATATAAATATATAAGTATACATGTAATATGTACACGCGCTCATGTACACACGATGTTCCGAAGGATTGAGCAATACGATTTGTATTACCGTGTATAACGTAATGTATTCGATTCTGCACATGTCGTACGTACTTTTGATGTAGCGAAGGATTTTTCACGACTGATACGAGATTAAAGAATAAAAATAGCTTTTGTATTAATGGTCGTTTTCTTTCTGCAGCCCCTCCGAGTCCAATCCTCGCTCCCCGCCGGAATACTGGAATAGGCGAACGCTGGCAGAATCGGGTCTCCGGCCTCTCGGCATCTCGCATTTCTCCTCCAAATGGATTCGCGGCGATTCGACGGATTCTCGGATACGAAACAACACGATCTATGCATTTGCATAGGACCATTTGCTTTGAAAATCGTTCATCGCGTAAGAGGAGCGCGCACGCGATGCCGAATAGAATTTCCCGTATACGCGATCACGAACCAGCCACCTCCAAACGAAATACGCTTCTCGGAAATGTTATTCCGCGAATTTCTTTCGTTTTCCTTCTTACGAGAGAATCCTTAGGACATTCGTAAACCGTTCGAAGCGAATTATACGTTTACGTAGTTGGGTTCGGAACAGCGGTCTTTTCCATCGTCGACGACATCGTCAAACGTTAGGATCGCTGCGGGAAAAAGTGGAAGGGCGCGCGATGAAGCGAAACAAATTTAAAGACGAACGCGTAACAGCATCGTGACGACAAATCTTTTCTTCTCCGCTCGATACATCAGTCCCGTGGGACGACCGGGCTACCGGCCGCCGTTCCTTTCCCGACTTTTGCAGAATTTAAGTAGAGCGACGGAGATTCGAGCGGCTCGTATTCTCGCAAATCTCTTCCCTCGGAAAAAGAAACGGTAATGTCTACATTCGTTTTTCCGCTTCGGTCGCCACTTCAAAGCGGAGCTTTGCCTTCCATGCATTAATTACAGTCGCAAGAAAAATGGATTTGCAGGGAATTAAATTGCCACAGAGGGTGCACGAATTAGAGGTACTCGAGGCACGGTATCTCTTAACGCGCGACAGGATTAAACGCGGTCGAAAGGCTCGTTTACGAAGCGATCTCGGAAATTCGTTGGGTAAATTTTGGTCGGTCGCCGTTTAACGTCGCGACGCGATCCTTGGTTAAACAGGCCGCTGTCCTTATCTTTATTCCGAAATATTTCCATGAAAAATGAACGATCCTTTACATGGTTGCTCGTTTGCGCGCATTAAATCGATATTTCTTCGAAAATTTCGATAAATATCATTTTCCCGCTTACCGTTCCAACGATTTTTCCCCCACAATCGCAGTTGCAACGCAACGCAACGCAATTACTTTCCAAAGCGTTTTAACCTCGCAAATGTAACGTTTCGGCGAATCGTTTGAAAAACTTGCCTGTAACTTGATTTTCGTTTTTTACCTCGTTTCTGGCTCACGAATTAACAAAGGTGGATCTCGCTGTTTCTCCTTTTATAGCCAGCCAACGAAAACACGTGCGTAGTTGGCGAGATCCGGCTGTTACGGTAATTCGACGATTAAGCCTCTCGTTGGACGCGAGACGGGTGCAGGTTTAAAGCGGCTTTGCATTCAACCGTCACCTCCGTGATCTTTTTATTCAATTGCTCGAGCCGAGTCTCGTCGAAACGTGTCGGACAGTGTAAACGGTTCGCAGGAAATTCACCTTCTCCTAATCCTGTCATTTGCTCGACGGTTGTATCCAAAGTGCCGCTTGCTGCTCGTTTACTACTACGCTGTTACCATCGACCAAGCGATTCAACTTCTCGAAAGAGATGTCCAATTGTACGCAATTTAGCGCGCAAGAAAGCGTCGCTTCCCCCTTAACTTTAAGCTGAAAACTTAACGCACGGTAACCTAAATACGTAGTCGAGACACTTTGTGTACTTTGCATATTATATGTACGTTGGTGCGCCTTTTAAACGAGACAGCGGTTGTCGGTAGAACGGTAGAAACGGCGCAACGCCGTGAAATTTTTCGCTGGACTCCGGACTAAACTGTTATTTTCGGCAAGAGGAAGCAATTTCGACGCGGCTTACCGGATCTAGAGAGCCGAGCAGTTACCAGTTCGGTGCATGGCGTCTTCGACCACGCGCAGATAACTCGAAATCCACCGTGAAAATAATTGGCCGGTTCCTATCCTGTGCGTGCACGATACGGACTTGTTTCTGTTGGAGCGGTGGCCTGGAAAATTTTGCATGCGACCGACCGCCTCGCTCGGACCGGCCACCGATAAGGGAGCGGCGATAAAAGTTCAGTTGCACGGGAAGAAAGGTCCGACGATCGAACGATAGTAGCTCGCTTGGTAACTGTAAAATCTATCGAAACGGACGAGGGCAATAATCTTGAAACGGCGCTAGGACGCCGTGCAGTTGCCCTTCGATTGCCATTTCTTCAGCGACTCTCCGCGGAACGCGACCGCCTCTGCTTGCTGGTTGTTCGCGAAACCTCGCGCGAATCCTTTCCTTCGCCCTTTCCTAAATAGTTTAAATAACGGAAGACGAACGTATTCGCGAACGTTTAAGCACGACTATTTAAAAGAAAAACGAATGGTGTTTAACTTTGTGTTCGATTAAACGTTACTTGGCGTGGAAAGGGAGCCAAAAAGAAGGGAGCCAAAGTTAGACCGTGATTGTTACGTAGTTTCTGATATTAAACGGCCATTACGAATGTAAACAGGTTTATAGAGTGTCCGAGGCCGCGGTTTAACTCGGCCCGATACAAAAGACGAGCGAAGCCAAATGTCCTGTGAAATTAAATATTTCGTAGAGAAATTTATTTGACACGGCTGTCCGCGCTCGTTGGTGGGAATAAAGCGTATTATGTAAACGGCCGATCGAAAATTAACGAGAAACCGCGCACCGGAAAAGTTTATGAACTCCTGTAAATCATTCGGGCGGATAACGATGAAATAAATAAAGCAGAAGTTGCTGTTAATTTCCTGCTTATAATTCTATGCATTGTCGTAGCTCTGCCACGGAAAATGTAACACAGAGAAATACATTTTCAAAGCGAACGATAATTCATTGGCCCCGGCTCACGAACGCTGTACCAGTTATGAACTTAATTTTTATATCCCAGTGTGTCGTCTAAGAACACACGTTCTTTAATCGCTTCGTTGTAAATGCCAATAACTTTTGCGACAAACTCCAGCGAAAGTCCAGTTCCCACCGCCTCGGGCCGGTCGATCGCGCGAAATTTACAATTTCGATGATTTTTTGCGAGCGGTGTCGATGTGTAATTCGTTGTTACGCAACAGCAATCGAGATTCGTCGGTGGACAAACGACGGGAAGCAGGAAAAACACGGCCGCGTGTCGCGTCGATATACATACTCGGTTTGCTGGCTGGATGGCTGACTGGCCAAACGTCGCGCCCGTTCTCGATTTCCGAGCCGGGATAAAACGCTCGGGCAAATTAAGCGCAAAATGGTCACGCGCATAATCAAGTCCCGCAGGAAACATAGTTGCGGCCGAAATACGGGATGCGGATGATGCCGGTCGATTTTCGTGGATGCACGGTAATTCTACGTTCCTACGTTCCGTATAACGGTGGAAAAACAGCGATGGCAACCGCAGCTTTACATCCCGTTGCTCTTTCTTTTTTTTTTTTTTTTTTTTTTTTTAATAGATGTAAGTATCAAGCAACTAGATTAAACATTGGACGGTAATGCGAATCATCTAAGTAGCGCTCGATCGAGCCGCGAGTGGCGAGTAGCAAGTGGCGAGTGGCGAGTCGCGCTACTGCCGGAATTTCACATTACACGTCTCGCGCAAACTCGCTCGCCTCGAGGGGCAGATTACTCAAGTGGATCGTAACGCGTGTTTTATTACAGCTGCTACTTTTGCTGCGCATAAATAAGATTGTAGATACGAAAAGTAAATTGGACCATAATATTTTTTACCAACTTTTTTTATCTTCAGACAGAGACAAGCTACTCTCGAACGTTCTATTTGAAGTAACGGTTGACAAATTTTGCCGCGATGTCGCGGAACATTGATTAAACAGCGCGCTAATTTTTCATAGGTCCGAAACCGTTTCCTCGTCCCCAGTCTGTTTCGCGGATGATCGAAGAGGGTCAGGAGAAATTTTCCTCGGATTCCAGGCGAGTCGATTAAAAGCGTTTCGGGAGAAGCGAGAAAGGGGGATACGAGCGGATGCAGAGGGGCGCGTCGCGATGAAAATAATTTGAAAATTTTTGATCGTTACACGAGTGACTCGGCGAGTAAACTTCTCCACGAGAATATCGTATTCAGGCGGTGCTTTTATTCGCTTCCCTTTTATATCGGCTATCGCGATATCGTCCAACGGTTTCCACAAAGTGACTTCTTCCACGAATCTCCTTCTTCTCCTCCTTTTACTCGTTCGAATCGCCGCGCCTCTTCCAGCCTAGTTTTCCCGCTCGTCTCCCAGCACGGTTTCTTCCGTATTCCCCGGCTTTTTTCCTTTTCTTTCGTCGTTCCGCGATTCACTGCCGACATTGCCCTTTTCATACACTCGACGCTCGATTCGCGCAGAACTTTACGAGTCGGCGTATCTACGCTCATAAAGAAACTTTTCAGATCGAGCTCCTAGCGGGAGCCTGCTACCCTCTTTATCATCGCGCGTGTCCGACTCGACCTCCCGAGAGATTTTCTCCTTCCTTCTGACCGCAGCTTCCTCCGACTCCTCCTTGCCGACCATTCTATACTGTTATTTTGACATTGCCATGTCGATTTCCCTCTTTTCCCTCTCCTCTCTCTCTCTCTCTCTCTCTCTCTCACCCACTCTCTCTTTCTCTCACCCATTCTCTCTCTCTCTCTCTCCCTCTCTCTCTCTCCCTCTACCGCTCGCGCGCGCGCGCGTCACATTTTTTCCCTGGTCCGACCGCATCGAGTGTTCTTCTTCAATTTCCGGACTGTTGTCGACCCTACCCCTTCCTTCCTCCCCTTTTCTTCGTCCCAGGTCCCCCGTTCTTGTTCCCCTTCTTACGATGTCCAATGTTCGAGGCGCGTGGCTGCCCATCGTTTGTACCGTTCCCAAAGTCGACCTCGGTCGAAAGGGTGAAACGTTTTCCACCGCTCAAGTTCCATCGTTTTACCACGATTCCGTGGACGAGCGCTGGACGCTTCGTCGAGCGATAGTCTAGAGATTCTTATCCATTATTACCCGTCATCTTCCAACGAGAAATCCAACGAGATATCCAACGAGAAATCCAACGAGAAATCCAACGAGAAATCCAACGAGAAATCCAACGAGAAGCATCGTTAAACCCGCGTGATTCGACTCGATTTCTATACCGTTCGGCGGATCTGACTCCGCGCCGTTTCCCTAAAAGACGCTCGTTCCTCCGTCTACCAGCCAGGAATGGATCGATGGCAATTAGACAAAGTCTGGATTCCCCCGAGAACTAGGCTGTAGAACGCCAGCTCGGAAAAGACGGCTGATAAGCTACAACTGGATCAGTCGGAAGGCACCTTCCAGCAGACTGAACCGTCGCTATCGACGACGCGGATTTCGTGCGACCCACTTTTACGCCGTTTGCCAGAATGGAAAATAATCGACCTATTATCTGTGTACGCTTCGTTGGCCGGGGCGGGATCCAGTTATCGGTACGCGTGAAACCGTGCAGGGTGATTCGATGAAATTGTGGACCGCGATCGCTTTTCATTTTCCACAGGTTTTTGGATAATCGATGGTGGTATTCGCGCGAAGAAGTCGCAAGAGGAATCGTTTTAACGCTTTAAGTTAACAGAAGCGATAGAGTGGTAAATGATACGCGATCGAATGGATCATCCCGAGCGGATCTTTACACACGTACGTATGCGAATGCTTGCTATATATACGTCGCAGATGAAAGGACATCGGGACTTTCCTCTTGCAATGTTGGGAAAACCCCCAATACCCTAGTCCAGACTTTTACTATAGCTACGCTTTCCTTAAAAACAAAGTTTGACCCGAGAGGTGTGGAGAGGAATATATAAGGGCAGTTCCACTTGGACTTTTTCTTCAGTTTATGCAGATAAGTTTCACTTGTACGTGGAGTTATACGTGTATCACATCGCATTCGTCATTCCGTGGACCGTGGATTCGTTATCGAACCTGAATTCGTTGTCATCGACGTCTCGACCATCCGATCGCCGCTATTACTTATAGCCTCTTGTAGTGTCCACCTATTCGTACCAATAGATATGAGCTATATCCTCGATGGTAAATTTGAGTGAAGGTTCATCGAACGCTCAAAATTCCAACCTTAATCCGACATACATATATGGCCGAATATCAAGCTTTTAACTTTAGTGGACACGGAGACACGGTTATCCTGTAAAGAAAATATTTCGAAGAATCCTTCCTTATTCCATACGTCATAAAATACATCTACGTTATAAAAGAAGTATACCGTGCAAACTTTACGTTTCTAGATACAGCGGCTAGGGTTAGGCGTTGACGAGTAGCTTCTGCATTATTTCGTTCGATTCGATTCAAATGAGGATTCGACGATTAGCGATCGACATGTATTTACATCGCGCGGAAAAATAAATGTATATGTATATTTATATGGAGTGTGAGATCGAGAAGAGGCTGAGCACGTGCGAGTAATAGCAACGTCGAATGTAAAGCTTGGTAAGATTTGGTACGAAGCGTTCCAATAAACCGCGAATATACGGACTTTTGTCTCGTTTAGAATAGTTTGGAGGACTCGCCAACTTGTACTCGGCAAGGAGCATACATTTACTTTGCTTATCGGTGACGCGTACACACGCAACAAAGCATCGCCAACTCGGCGAAAAGAAACGGAATCTCTATCGGATTGATTTCGCATGCTTCGCTCCCGACTCGCCTCTGATTCGCGTTCCAACTCTGCTCCAACCGAATATACTCGACGGTCGCGAAAACCGTTCTCCTCCACGGCGAAATCTTCGCCGTAACTCGTATCTGACGGCCGCGGGAATAAACAGTTGGATGATCGCACGATTTACAATGTTGCGCCACTCGTTCCGATTAGGTTTGTTCAGGCAGGTTCAGCAGCTAGCCAAAATTCCACTTCTGCCAAGATTGACGCGGAACGTTACCATGCAATGTACTTGGCGTAGATTCGCGTCGGATACAATACGAGTTGGAGCTAAAACGTTGGCGATAGCGCGCCAGGACGTTGAGTCGGAAGAAGCTTGGTCCAGTCGATTGCTTGCTCGAGGTTCGTCGTCGTCGCTAACTCGTGCCTGACTACGAGCCGTCTCGCTCGCAGACTTCGTGACCGTTCACGATCGAAGAAAAACGAAGAGAGGGAATAGAAAGTTTCCACGGTACGTAGATGGAATTTTTCTTCCATCTGTTCAACGGAAAACTTGTAGTCGATTAGGATCTCGCGTACGATGTTCCGACGTGCTTGCAACGCGATACCAACTTTCAAGACTATCCGACACAGTCCTAACGAGGAACAACAGCGCTTTCGCGAAGCGTGTCTGTAAATTCTAGCGTGATTTTAACACATCGAAGCGTGCGAAAAACGATGCGTGCCAATTGATTTCTCAATTAATGGTGCAACGACAACCGGTCGAACGAAAACTAAGTACGCATCGCGTCTCCACGGAGAAGCTCGCCAGCGTGCTCTAATCACGATCCTTTTCGCCAGAGGCAAACCGAAAGAGCAAAGGAACCCCTTGAAACGTGTTTCCTCTCGACGATTAATCCGGTCTTGCTACCGGTTGGTCGCGTTGAACTAGAAACGGACGTAGCCACGCAAACGGAACGAGCCGAAGCTCGAGTCGCGAACGCCGTTTGACCCGCGGACCGTGCGTCCGTTCAAAGCGAAATCCGGCGCGTATCGAAATCCGGCGAGAGGCAGAACGCTGCTCTTTAACGACGGACTCGTGTTTGTCTATCGACGAACGAGGAAAAGGCAGACTCGGGTATCCGAGGATCCGGAACAATTTTTCTCTTCTTTGGCGAATATTTGTCGAGGACGCGACGTGCGCATTCAGAGAAAGAGAAAGAGCGACAGGGGCGACAGCAGCGACAGGAGGACGTGCGCGATCAAAGGCGGACAGTTATTTATAGCGGACGAGGCTGGAGCCCTTGAAAAATGTAAGGGAGTCGAGCTCTCATTGACTTTACGATGGCCACGGCCCTCTGAATCGGTTGCCGGCGCCCGATAAAAGCAGCTTGCCACCGCGTACCATTGGCCAAACATCGAGCGGAAGGAAGCGAGGGAATGCGATTCGATGCGCTCAGCCTTTCCGATGCACCGAGCACTTTCTTAAATTAGTTAGAACGCGCGGATCCTCGGCTCTTTCTCTTTCTTTATTACGGGATCTTGTCCGCCCGATTTCGCCTCGCTCCGCGCTCCCCGGAACACACATCTATCGAGATTTCATTTTCAAGCTGGCCTCCGTCTCGAACGCTTTCCTCGGCTATCTCTAAACTCTCCACTATCCTGCATCTTCCTTTCCCGGGCCTTCCAGACAGCCCGCACGCTTTATTGCGAGCACGCCACACGACCACTCTTCGCTGTCCGATCTTGAACTTTTTAGCGAACCTCTGCCGCGAAACGACGCCTCCAATAGCTGCTTTACGACGGGGATGACGGTAAATCGTAATCGTAGAATCGAGGCCACTCGGATCTTCCCTTTCTGCGGTCGTTTCGCCGGCCGATTCGTCCTTCTGTTCCCTTATCTTTGCTTTGTTGCGTGCGTCGAAGGAAAAAAGATATATAAAAGATGGCAATCCGTGATCTGCTGTAATTTACTCCGATCTTTTTCTTCTACAGAGACGTTTTGTTCGCGAAAGGGAACGTAATAAATTCGGATTTGTAATTGAAAAAGTAGCGAGGCAAGAGACGCGGAATATCGCGCAGAAAGGCAGTGCCACTTCCGAATAGGAAGTATAGCCGCTGCACCAGCAACTTACGGGCGAACGTTTCTCCAATCCGGAAATTCAAAAAGTTGCCAAGTTTCGAGGAAACGGGCACGCCGTGTTTTCGTAAGGACGCGATTTAATTTACTTTTGCATCGTTTGCGAACCGAACATACCACGAATCATTAGCTACTGGTAAATTACGTAACTATATTCCAACAACGTACGTTTAATGGCTGTAATGGCCTACAGCGAATACCGATCAAACTTCCTTCAGTGTCGCAAACTAATTTTAACTGGATTAATTACAAAAATAAGATAGTAGATACCGTACATCGACCGGAGAAAAAGCGTCGAGAGAGAGAGAGAGAGAGAGAGAGAGAGAGGGGGGGAGAGAGAGTACGCTACGAAGGGGATGTCACGACGAATCCGGCTAAGGAGTGAAAATTACGAGTTAATAACTGCCTTCGTGATTGACCGTTTGTACTCGGAGTACCAATTTGCCGAGGGTTCGCTGGTTCTTACGTGCGAGAAAACCGCCGCGCTACCGTAACAGGCCGCTCCGATTGACCCACTTCCGCCTCTACACCAACCACGGAATTACCGTCGCTGAATCGTCAGATTACAAAGATTAGAAACTGATCAGGCTACCACCGTTCGATCAGTTACTTTTTCCAAAAACTTGAAAAGTCAAGACCGTACAACTCGGAATTGCTTACCTTCGAGAAAACGTAGATTCGTAGATCGCGGTTACGCGATAACGTCCGAAGAATTTTCGATACACTTGCCTCGAGTCTCAGCTGCTTCGAACAACTTTTCATTTTCCGTAACGCAGTGTTATCGTTAAGGGCTATCGATATTCGGCGATATCCGGAAATCAACTATTCCGCAAGCCAATCATCGTTGCAACGTCGACTGAAATTGAACATCGAAGTAAGCAGCCTCTTAAAACTTTTTCTTCCCAACGATGTCCATGAAAATATTCGCGCTACATTCTCGCGCAACTTACGTCCAAATGTATTCGATTATTACTTATGGAGAATCGTGGAAGCGAACGTTCGGACACGATAGTCCCAAACGATCGGCATTGATGAAACATTCGAAGTAACTTAACAAATTGCTGTTAAAGTTCCGTAGGAAAGCGTTCAGAGGCCTCTAACGAGGTGAGTTCCGCGCTTCCGGTCAAGGAGGAATAATTTGCCATGCGATTTATCGTCGCGTCATTACGATACGCGTCTGCACGGACGGTTAAATAAAGGTGGCGCGTCGGCGTCGATTTACTAACGAAGCCCATTCATAAAAACGGCCGGACACGGCTAACAACCACGCGAAAACTACATTTAATTACGGAACTTTTCGATATTCATATTGGCCGTGTGCTGCAGCGCGTAGAATCGCGGTAATTCGACCTCGAATCGTGCTCCGGACACCGACTTTTTTACCGTCAGCTTCCCTTTCCGATTCCCGACCTTCCCTCCGTCCTCTCTTTTCCTATTTCTCCGACACCACCTCGATTCTTCGATCCGTAATCGATCCACGTGTTTAAGACGCCGTTTTGGTTACCGTAGATCTTTCTCTGTCTGGCGAATCCAAAGGTAGTCAATAACGAAAGCTCGAACGTTAACAGGGCCGCCGAACGTTACTTGATTAATCGTTACCATTCGGACAAATGGAGGCGGTGCTGCCTTAATCATATCCTTCTCGTCGTCCGCCGCAAGTACAATTTCTCACGCCACGTCGGCAGTCTGTTTAGCACGTCGTCCCGGACTTGCCTGGGTATTACACCGCTTAACAAGATGCATTGTTTTAACATTAATATTCGTCCGACGGCTTATTCCTTCCGTTTTCTTAACGTCTTACACAGCGAATATCAGACCGATAATTCCCCGAGGCATCAACTATCTAACCGACGTGTTATCATAGATGCTGCAGCAAAAAGGCATCACGTTGTTGTAGCGCTACCGTCCAACGAAACGCTTCCCGTGTTGTCTAGCTAGCGTACACAGCGCGCGTTATGCAAACATCCCAGTGGCAGAGGCACGAACCGACATCTGTGTTTTCCCGCCAATTGCACGGCGCTATGCAAATTCGCGGCGAGCAAAAGGATAGAGAGACAGCGCCACGCGACTGCCGCTCGTCCGATGCGCAGCTACGCCGAATTACAGAGGGAGGGAGAGAGGGAATAGGGACGTTGGTGGCGTGGTGGTGGAGAGGCGTTAGTGGACGCTGGAAAATGGGAAAAGGCGACTGGAGGAACGAGACCGAAGACGAATAGGAATTTCTGCTTCGCGCAGCATCCACGCCCGGTCCTTTGAATTTAAATGGCCTTTCGAACAACATTACTCGCGTTCCATCTCTGACCAGCCGATGCTCGTTAAACGCGTAACGAGTTAACCACGGACACGGAATACTTTGCCAATGGGATCCCGGTGGGGCGCGAATCCTCTGACATCCCCTTGCCCCCTTTCGTTCCCTCTATCGGTCAACCGGATTGTTTCGATGATGTCGCGAATTTACGTATCTATCCGCAAAGACAGATTTTTTTTAATAAAACACCGAGGAACGAACGCGGACATTAGGTTTAATATATACATAACATTTGCATGCAGCATATCCACTCTTTTAATATCGTTCGAATAATGCGATAGGGTGGACGATTCGTAATCGAGTTACGTGTTATTTGCCGCTGCGTCGACAGCTTTACATTAAATTTACATTAAATTGACTTATTTCTTTAACATTTGAAACGATTCTGCGAAATTTATACATACGCGTCATAGATAAACGATTGTATTATTTAAATTAGCAGATTATGTGATTCGCGTCGCGTGCCGCGAGCTTTGCATTTAACGCGTTAATAAACCGCATTGCTGAGAATAAAGAATACCGTTGTACTTATCAGTTGCCAATGATCTTTCCCCGTTTCGGCTGTTAGCCGTTCCAACGTTATCAGCCACTCTAGTTTTTAGAAATAAATCGTCGTCGTAGAAGGATAAAATCAACGACCCACTAGTCTCGCTGAAGATCGAGTTGGCCGAGCGATCGATTACCCGCCAACGTAGGTATTTAGAAAAGCGAGCGTCATTTTCGAAAAAGTCGACTGGCTCGAAACGTGGCAAGATAGTCGTGGCCGTTAGTCAAGATAGTTGGTAAAAAAGAAATTCGGAGCCGCGAGGGACGAAGAGAAGAAGGCGAGCAAGTAGGATAGAAAGCGGAGAGGCGAAGAAAGGGAAATGCGTATCGCCGTCCCGTATTGCGACCGGGCGAAATAAACGAGCATTGGCGCTGGTAAAGGAAAAGAGCGAAGCAACTGTGTATAAGCGGCACAATGCAACTCGCTCCACGCTGTACGTGCCTAATGGACCAAGTAGAAAAACGTCGCGCCATTTCTTCTTCTACTTTTCGTCTCTTCTCCTTTTTCCACTTTCTTTCGCCTCCGGTTTCCTCGTGCGTTCCGTCGCGCTGCCGTATACCTAGCTATCGCCAGGCGGTTTCCTTCTCGCGTCCCAGGGGCAACATCCATGCGAGATTCCTTCGAGCCAGCAAGAAACGCCATGGATCAGAAGAGGGAAGATTCTCCGACAAAGTTTAACGCAACTCTTCCCTCGAACGTTGTCCAGAAATACAGCCGTGAGTAAATATCGAAGCGGATGTCACAAACTTTATTCCTCGATCATCCAGCCGTGGCATCGACTCGCCGATCGACATCGTTCCGACTTTCCGCTCTTTTTTATCTCGTCAGCATCCTGCGCTCGTCCATCGAGTTTCAACCCGATTGCTTTCTTCCTCGATATATACTTGTGCTTGTCGGGTCGGCGATCGAACCTGCTCGCACGCCTGAAAATGTTCTAGGTTTCACGCGCGACGGTGACTGCTGTCGTAAATATCATTTTACGCGCTGGCAATAAACCTCGCGTCTTTTTATTTTCATCGTTTCGTTCGATTTGGCATTTAGAACGTGCAGAAAACGCAAACACCGTACGCAGAAAATCGCTCTCGACCAAGATACGTCCAGTCAGTTGCAAGTTGCGAAGCGTCTCGCTCCATCGAAGAAATAGGTAATAGCTGATAATCCGTCGTCGATAGGTTTAGTCGAGTCTGGAACCGGTGCAGCGCAGATTCGCGTCGGTTGCTCGAAAAGTCGCTGATTATCGAGTTCATCGAGCTGGTTGTCGGGGAATCGCCGATGTCCGAAGCCAGGATTGCAGGCTCGTGGTTGCTTTCGAACGGCGATTAGAACGTCGCTGAGGGATCAGCGCGGAGGTCACGCAAACTACACCCACGCTTGTTTCCTCTTGTTGCTCCGCCCGTAGATCGTGTTGCATTCACCGTGCGGAGAGCACAAGCTACAGAGTCTGCGACGGTGGTGGCGTAACCCAGCGTCGTGGGCATCCATCGTCGCAGTACTGCGCGTCTCCGACCGCTTTTCATGGACGTCGAAATTTTGCCGGCTCTTAACGCGATTGTTCCCGGATTTCTCGTCGCTTCGACCGAAACAGTACGGACCACACCTTGGTATTCTCTTTTGATCGATTCGAGAAGCTGCCTCGCGAGAAGAAGCCTCGAAATTTAGACTCGCGTCTCTGTCGATATTTAGATATGAAAAAACGAACACATACCGTAGTACGCGTTCTGCGAAGAACTTTCCATAGTTTGCATAATCGCGCGCTTCGTCGCGTCGATCGGCAATGTTCTTTGTAAACACGGTAGATGCGATCGACGAAATCCAACCATCGGGAAACCAATGTTTCTTCCGATGTATTTGTTTCGCAAATTTCCACCGATAATTTCCGCAGAGATATGCTACGCGTTTTCCAAATGTTTAAACTTGTTTGCTCCGTAATATTAATATCATTTTCCATTGAATATTTGCGTAAAAGTTATTCAGGCTGCTGCAATTGTTGCCTCGTTATCGATAAATTACGATCGATGACGATCGTATACGTAACACCACGGCAAATACAGGTTTTTTCCAGCTGATATAATTTCACGCACACCGTTATGAATCTCCGTCGCGTTCTATTTATTAGCTCTGATTCTTCCGTTCCAATTGTTGATGCAATATCGCGCGTGTTTACTCGGACGTGTTACACATTTTTGGACCATCATAAACATCCGTGAAACGTACAACTTGCCTCTCGATCGGAAAACACAGCATCCCCGCAAATTCCATTTAGAATCGCCTGGTTGCTCGCTATAAATAAAATTTGCTCCGACGTTCGAAAGGAAAGGCATCGGATCGCGATCCAGGAATCGTGCAACTCGAATACGCGACAACATCCTCGTTCCGCAGCACGCGTTTTCCCGTTCTACAGTTATAAAAGCGATATATATTCGGTCGCCTGTTTCGCCATCGAAATTGTATTCTAAAATATTCACGGTCGAGCATGTGTGTTTCGAAATAATTGCGTCCTCGTGATCCGCCAGCGCACACAGCGACGACGTTAATATTCGAGCACGCGGTTCACCGTGTATATGGGTCGATCGCGTCGTCGTGGATAATGGACGTCGTGGACAACGCACGTTGCGTTCCCGATTTCTTTCCTGCAGGCATTCAGCCGGTAGATGGACGGACGGTGGCAGGCGACTCGGAAGAAAGGGGCGGCTTGTTGAAAGAGCGCGGATTTCGAACATCGGGCAGAAGGATGTCGAGGGCAAGGTGTGGCGTGGCCAAGTAGACCAAGTCGAACCGAGTCATTCGCGCGGAGAAGGTCGAGCATCGTAAGAAGTTGGAAGATTTCGCTCGGCGACTAGGTTGCCAACAACGATGAGAAGGAACGGCCTCCGGTAAGCACGAGGACACGAGACCGGCAGCCGTGCCGTTATTTCCCACGAGTTCCTTTTTCTTCGCCGCGCCGCTCTCTTCAGCCGCTACCAAAGTATCGCGCAACTACCCCGAGAACGCTTTGTGAAAGTTTCTGTGGCGCGAGCGCCAACGCGACCCGCTTAATACTCCGAGACCCGGCCATCCGCCGCCGCGCGCCACCACGCCATGCCGGCACTCCTTTTCCTCTTTTCACCATCGTTTCCACCTTTTAACTTGGTCGCTTAATTCGCACGATCCCGCGCTCCTCTTTCCCCTTTCGTCCGCCCCTTAACCAACCGCGCCACCGCCACCACCGTCACTCTCCCCTTTCCCACAGGAAAACAGCATTCGCCCCGCGCGATCCGCTCTTTCTCTTTCTCTTTCTCTCTTCCTTTCTTCCTTCCTTCCTTTTTCCTCCCTCTCTCTCTCTCTCTCTCTCTCTCTCTTCGCCGCCTGTTTGACACTCGAACCATTGCCCCCTATCAAGTCTCGTTCGGAGACTTGTTATTTATTCCGTGAACGGGCACGCGCCCGGCAGACTTTCGATACGTCGCCGTGACGAGATCCGGCAATTTATGTGTTTCTCGAAATTACCACGTCGGAGAAGATAAAACGCAGCTACCGAACTTTACGATTCACCAATGTCCGGCCGTACTTTTACGAAAGATTAGAATTTCACTGTCGGAATACCTCGTGTCATCTTCGTTTGGCGAAAGTGTGGCAAAATTGAGCGACGGAGAACGTTCTCGTTAGTTCGATAAGCCCGCAAGTGCCGACCAGAAGTTTGAGCAACGAACTGGTCGAAACAGGCCAACAATCGGTGACAGAAGTTAGTCGCGCCGGTGTATCTGACCGTGACATAAATCACTCGTGATCCATGCGTAGCACGCCGGAAAAATATATCGAGAATGCGCGCGTTTATCGCGACAACGTGAGCAGGCGGCATTACGTTTCCAAAAGTTATAACACGTCACCGCTATTTATAGTCGCCAGCGGGACACTTTTTTCTCTTCAAGGACGGCGAGTTTTTCCTCTTCCGCGCCGCGATTCTCGGCTAGAACCAAGGTAATCCCGTCTTCCCGGTACGGTGTCTAGCTAGCGACGTTCGAGAGCGAAACGTCTCCGCCACCTCGACCGCTTCTTCTTCTCTCGTCTCCAGTCTCTTTCGTTTCAAATATTTGGACCGGATATATACCAAACTTGTTCCCTTGTACTTTGTACTTTCCAGATTTTCCTCGGTGGACCATGATAAAGAGAAGCAGGGGGCCTGGCACTTCGCGCCGTCAATTCCCATTGGCTTTCTCTTCCGTGCGCCGTCCATTCGACAAACACGCTGTGAGAATTCTTCGGCCGTTTGCGCGCCGTTACGCCCACGTTCTTCGACTTACCATTTGACTTCGACCTCTGTCGAGATGCAAAATTCCCCTCTTCTTCCCCGCCCGCTCCCCTCTTTCAGCGACCAACACCGACGAAGAACCGCCGTGAACTAGAAGCAAAGCCCGGAGTAATCTCGCGCGAACGTTCTACCAAGAATCACGCGAAACGTCGTTTTAGGGCATCGACGAACGAAAGCTCTGACAAAGTCGTTCGATAACGATTACCGAAACTTGTTTCGCGTTACGAACGCGTCTACGAGACCAGGCACTCGATTTCATTTCTTCCGGATCAACAAACTTTGAGATTGCCGGTTTTTGCACTGGATCCTTTGGTTCAACGATTCGATTTGCCGAAACGAGACCTTGTCGAATTTCTTAAGGTCGACTTCCCCGATTATCCAACTGTGACGCGTCCCGTCCCTTCTTTTCGCGATCGTCGCTAACGCAAGCTAGTTTTTTTTTTATTTTTTTTATTTTTTCAAATTTTACAATTTGTCCAGTAGGACATTTGGTAAAATATTATAGCGGTATACTAATATAGCATGTGGGTGGCTACCCCCAGCGGAGTACCATCATCGTGTTTGTTAGGTTATGTCCTTTGTGAGTTCTGTTGGTTGTTTCCTTTTTAATCTTCTTTTTATGCTTGATGTGTCGACCGTTTCCGCTGCCAGCCGGTTTAGGTGCGTTGCTATTCTTTCTCTGTACCTTCTTGCAAATTCTGTTAATCTCCTCCTTGACCGTTGGTATTCCCAGGTCTCTCCGAATGTCCTCGTTTCTAACGTACCATGGCGCGTTTACTAGCGCAAGCTAGTGAAAAGCGTTGTTTCGATAAAAGAAGAAGATGGAGTTTTGGCGTTAGGAGTTTCGGTCCTCCAGCTCTCTATCGGGTTTCATAAATTTCCACGAGAAGCGATAGACGGCGATGTGACGTTCGTTGCGCGAAAAGTGCCGTGGTAGTGTAGCGGCACTAGGCCGCAGAGAACGATTCTCTTGCCAACGGTTTTGCATCGCTGAAACACTGCTTACGAGAGACCGGCGAAACATAAGCAAGGCCGCGATAAAGCGTAAATGTTAACAGGCCTTGTTACGTCGGGCGACACTCTACCTAGACCAGACCATACACCAAGGGCCAGACGGGAACCAGATGTCCGCTCATCCTTACTACGTACCCTCGATAGTCTTAAGGACCCGTCGTAAATCTCAGTAATTTGCTAGCTAAGATCCTTCAGACCGAACAAATATCTTTGTTTCTAAATCATTTTCTAAAGATTCTTGCTTACTACGTCTTGACTGTATGTATGTATACTACCCTCACTTTCCTGACCGAAATGTCATGAACAAATCCGATGGTCCCGTGCGCTAGACACACCCATCGCTAGCTTTCCTTCGACACAGCATCGTCACTGTACCTTACTTATTCTATAACGTTAAAATAGTCAACATGTCAGTAACGAGATCTTTTTCTGTTTTTTTCCTTTATCGCGACGTCAACTGTAACAAAATTCTAAGAGCCTTGCTCGATCACCAACGAATATCGTGCCAGTGTATCGCATCTCTATGCGCCAAATCATTGTCGACGATATATATCACAAGCAACGGTGTAACTTAATTGTTAAAAATATAAATTTTATAGCCCTGTTGATCGCAGTGTTATACCCTCTCAAACACCCCTATTATCTTAACGGAAATCAGGGGATCGATCAACTCGTGGTGTCGATTATTATAATCGTAACGGGAATTTACGACTCCCGTTGACGTGTTTCCTCGCGATTGCGTCTCCCCGCGATTGGTCGCAAATACAGACCTAATGGTCCATCGGTATCCCGTTACACGGTGCTTCCGTCAAATACTCGGAAGAAGGCGTACGTGACCACGATCGCCGACGCTTAACGAACACGTGCGTAGTGGGGGATATCGAAAGATGACAAAAGTGAAGAAAGCGGATTAAGAGATGAATGGTGATTAAACGGTTGTCAGCAAATTGTCGTCCGCAGGAATCGCGAATCGAGGGTTGTAAAGAAGCCGCTAGTCGAGTTAATAAACGCACTGTTGAGTAAAACGCCAAGTATTCCTTTGGCACTCTACGCCTCACGTCCTACACCTCAGAAGTGACGGTGCAGTTGAAAAACTACTCCGTAACGAATACTTTGCAAACAATTTTATTCGTTCGAAAAATAAATGAAAAAGTCCTCGAGAGGGATCGTTCACGCTATCTAATACTGGAGAAATAAGAGAAAAAAGAGATGCGTATTAATCACGCAAGAAATTCTCGTCTTATCCACTAGGGGAAAATCGAAACGATTCGATCGATTCGTGACACTCTTGAAATCTCGGTTGGTTGGAAAATCCAGGGCAGGTAATGGCGACGTGGCGACAGAGTGACTCGATAAATCGTTTCAGGATCGGGCGGGAAGAGCAACGCCTATGACGAACGATCTAAGAGGTCTTGTTTCCCTCTGCTGGCGGCTATCACGGAGCGTCGGGATAGACAATGATAAGAAAGAATAGCCTTGGGTAAGCGCAAGGACACACCGGGCCTGTAAATTCCCTCGGCGAATTGCTTCTCTATCTATTTCTCCTCTCTCTCTCTCTCTCTCTCTCTCCCTCTCTGTATTTCTTCCATTTGTTGCGCCGGTAAATCGTTTCGTCGTATTCGCTCGACGAGTAGGAACGTCTTCCCATCGGCTCGATGCGGATTTAATTGCGACGGAGATCGCGAAACGTCACCCTCGGCTGACGCCGTTGCCTCGTTATTTCCAATAGAAATCTGTTCCAATTTCGCTATTCTCCATTCGCTAGTTAAGCTTCTGTTCCCCTGCAAACGTTTTCAATTCTCTCAAATAGTTCCACCTGATAATTTATCGGTCCGTTTATGTATACTACTATATAGTAGTAGTAGTATATTCGGTAGTCACCGTTGAGTCAACTTGTACGAGGATCAAGTAACGAGATCAAGAGAAGAAAATATTTACATATACGCTTCGTTGCAGTAAATAAAAAGAGTTCGTAGGTCGTTGGTTTTATCGCAAATAATTTATAAATTAATTAGATGTCCCATCGTAAAGCAGAAAGAGAAACTCGAGAAACTCGAGAAACGAGAGAAACGAGAGAGTTTGGTGCCGGCATAATTCTAAAATGCCATTATTTTCCCTTCGATATTTATTCTACGCGAGTATCCTCCAAGTAAACAATACTTAATACCCAATACCCAAGTATACGATAAAAGTGTTCGGTCTCCCTCTATCTCCTTTTCCTTGTCACCTATCTTCTTCTTCGCTTTCCCGTTTTCCCAGGTAAACGTTGTTCCCATGGCCCTATCAGCTTCCCGCGTCTCTTTCGACGTTTGACAAATGTTCGTCGTCGACGAGACGTCGAATTCGCCCGGGACATCGCAAAGGGAAGCGCGCGCTCGATTCACCGGTGGATCGATATCGATCGCGAGGAAGCCGTACCTGGTCGCGAATGCGTTCAGGGATTTCGAACGCTGTGGCAGCGTGCATGCGCGAAATGCCCTTATGACGCCTTTAAAAACCGACTATGAATCGAGGCTAGAGTTATGGAAGCCGCGTCTTAGCTTCGATCCATCGATCGATCTTCCTTAACGGCTCGCGGACTCGCGTTTCACCACAGCCTCGAGATTTATTTGCGTTACCTCTCCAAACGTGAAAAACGAACATCGGAATACGCGCCTGTAGCACGGCCAGAGTTCAATTAGTCGCCTCGAAAGCCGGCTAATTCCCATTCCCCCACGGTTTCTTTACTCTTTCGCGCGATCTCAGAAAAACGAACGATCGCGCAAGTTGCCTATCACCATCGTAACTGTTTTCAACGCGCCACAGCTTTCACGCTAGACTCTGTGCATCTCGTTGAAAATTTCATACCGCAAGAATGAAAAACTTTCACACCGTTAAAGGAGTCGGTTAGGACTATGGGGGTGCGTGCGCGCGTGAGCTCGGCCAAGTCGGCCGCAGGTTATCCAACTTGGCGAGTAACTTTACAGAACCGGACTCGTACGGAGCCGTGTGCAAAGTTCGAGAACAGAGAGCTTTTAACTCTTGAACCTAAACAGAGTGTATTTGAGGATCGGAATTGATATCGAAGTTGACATTTAATACCGTGCACTTCTTATCGAAATTATCCAAATCGTTCTAAGAAGAGGTCGTTTTCATTTAATGTGATCGAATCGAGTTTATCGAACGAATCGAATAGCCTTCTCGGCTACAAAGATAAACGCACACAAAGCCGTGTAACAACGGTCCGAACATTTTTATGGTGCGTGTTTCTATGGACGCGCCGTTTAAATAATCGTCGGACTCGTCTCGATCGGCCGGGAAATTCGCTCGAATGGCCACCCCATCCACGAGGCGTGATTGATTTCCCCGGGACTCGATACCTTTTCGTGAATCCGGTTATTCCGTTCCTTCCTCGTCCGGTGACTCCGGGAATCGAGAACAGAAAAGGACACGAAATTGATTTCGTCCGGCTTCCTCGACCTCGATTCTCTTCGATGCTTTTAGATGCCGTTAGAAGCAGGAACCGAGCGATCGAGCGTGTTTTGGTTCGTGCAGCGCGACCGGAACACCAGCTCGAGCTCCGCTGACGCGACCACCAGCATTAGACGACGAAACAGGAGAAATTAAGTTCATTGGGTTTCTAAGTGCGCAGTCCAACTTTATTCATAACGCTTTATCCGGCTTAAACGGGGGTTAGTGGTATTACTTTGATATCGGGATTGTCTGGATCTGACCATGTGGACTTAGTGGAGCGCAGTCATTGCGCAGCAGCGGCTTCTGCAACCGAGAATGCCCAAACAGAGGCAAAGTTGGTCGGATTTGAAAAAAAATCTTTAAAAAATAGACGTTGGACGGGCAGTGGTTGCTTGAAAGAGCAGAGCAGAAGCAGAGTGCTCTCTCCTGCTGTTGCGGGGTGCATCGGGAAGCAGCAAAGCGGAACGTTCCTCCGGTCCGTCGGCCTTCCTCCGACCCCTTATCCCGCAGGAAACATTGGTATCGCGCGCATTGGAAACGTCGAGGAGATGGTCGGGGTCCGATAATATGGTTGGCGCACGGCTATGCTTTTCACGCGAGAGCTGCCCGGATAGAAATACGCGCGGCATGCAAACATGGCCGGACATAGAAAGGGAAGAGAGACAAGGACGAATCCCTGCGAGCGAGAAGGGGTCGGCGATCGGGCGAAAAAGAGAGGAGCCAAGAAGGAAGAGATGGAAGTAACGCTGCAACGCGCTTTCCCAATTTCCGAACCTTTCAAAAGCGACGTGGATTTATGGGTGTTGCGAAGTAACGAGATTCCTCTCTTAGACGAGTTTCGTGGGTGCGCGTGGCCCGTCCGTTGCAGGGGAATGCCGTGTCGGCGGGTAAACCTAATAACCGAAGGCCAGACGCGGCATTCACCCCGTCTACGGCCCTCGACCAGCACGTTAAGTATCTTTTAAGTAGCTCGAATGCCCCTCTTGCTGCGATAGAATCCACCCGGCGCCGAGCAACTGCTGATTTTATGCGTTATTAACCTTCTGACCGATCTTCTGGCTCGTTTGTTACAACTATCTCAGGGCCGATGATGCTCCACGTACCCGTTTACGCGGCCAAGAGGAACAGACGCGCCTCCGGAGAGGATACTACGTGTCAATCTCGTCAATTTTCACCGAGTCTCGTGGCGTTCCTCCGCTCGCGCCGATACCGCAGACAAAAAAAGTCTCTGACGAGGAACGAGCGGAATCGTTGCCAAAATTGGGTTACCGCCGGGAACTTTAGCCGTTCTTTCTGCGCTTCTCCGCTTCAGTTCGCAACAGTTTCCGCCCGCATCGATCCATCACCGGCTTCTCGATCCATTTCCTTTCTTATTAACTGGATTCGCGTTTTTGCCAAGCAAAGTAGCCACCACGATAAATCCCGACGAACCAGATGTCCATAAGGGTACGAGGGTGGCGATAAATCGTTTTTATAGTCGGGCGAATTATTGGGCGGGTACGAGTATGGCCAATTGTGAACCAGCCGCGTAATTCCGGTGATATCGAAACGCATCACTTCCGACGGCTCCCGTTCGCCACTCGTCTGGCCGCTAATGTCGCGATTTGCACCGCTTTAAACGTCGGCCGGCCGGCTGGCGTATATCACAAGCATGTGACTAATTTCCACTATGCACGCGCAAATGCGAGCCGTTAACGCGCAACACGCCACTCCGAATCGAAGAAACTCGTACTCGTTTAACCGTTTACCGCGATAATCGTACGCCGCGTTTCGAACCGTATTCCAGCCGGCTTCCTGATATTAACGTTCGCGCGATTCCAACATCCAACAGAGGCTAAAAGACTCGTCCGGGGTATCCGAGTTGTGACGATAAAGGTGAAATTCTGGGCTACGTTCGCGTTTCACCGGCCAGTTGATATCAACGCCAAGGAAAAATTCGTCAGTTGACTGTTCGTTTGTCGGATGCGCGAAACGTCTCGATCAACTCGATCGCATTCGGTTCCCGTGCCGTTTTACGTTCACGTTTGCGTTTCACCTACGGAGTAGGAACGTGCGACGGGGGCAAGTTGTTCGCGTCAATTTCCGCTTAGATATTGGCTAAACGCTAGTTCGCTGTTTGGAAATTTTGCGGAAAAACAAAGGATAAGCGGCGACTGCCCGGACGTAGTTCAGAGGGTGGACTCGTGGCAACAATGTACCGCGGCTATTAGCTATTACGCCTACCAGCGATTAATAATTTCGTCGGCTAATAATTAACAAAGTTTTAACGAACTGCCGTTAAATCGCGCAGTAGCTACGACGCGAGAATGCTGCGGGCTAATCGTGGCTACAACTGAAGCGTTGCTTCCGAAACGTATCCACCGGTTTGCCGAACGTACAGAAGCGTCGAACGATGTTCGAAGAACGTGCAAAACGGAAAGACGGGCAGCGAGAAGAAACGAGAGAAGGAGTAATTTTCGGCACACTTGATAGGACAGGCAAATATTTCACTCGACCCTGATCGCGCGACAGAGCGAACGCGTGCATACCCCTCTCACCCAAACGTTCAACAAATTCTCTCGCCACGATCGTTTCTCCGCCGCGAATAGGTACGTATCTGGAACGTGAAAATTTCTATGGCGCAGATTCAGCCTGTCGCTGCTTGTGTCGCGATTCAGAGCCGATAAGGTGTAGGACGGAATGGAATCGTTTTATTGCCAACGGAGGATCAAAGACCTCGGAAAACGATACAGTGGGACTCGGTCGAATCGAAACTCCAGGGGACACGGCACACAGGGGAATTCCGCGTTACCGTTTGGGTAAAAAGTGGAGACGAAGGTAGGAAGAGTTAGGGCACTGCGTACGAGGCGTACGAGCGAAACGAATAACGCCGTTTAAATGAAGAAGATCTTCTTGGAACAACGGAGACTCGGATAGTGAGTAAGGATAGTGATCAGCCGATCGAAGGGCAAGGAGCTTGCGACGAGTCTCGACGAGTTTATGGTATGGCCGTGCATACATGAATCTTTAAGGATCCTCGATACGCTTCGTGGGGATACGTTTCGCTGGGAAGAGAGCAACCGCTCGTGGATGGACTGGTTTGAAGAGAAACGTACGAGACGAAATGAAACGGGACGAAACGAATGCGGAAATAGAAAATGAATTTGATACGTTTAATTCGAGCATGGCGGTCGTTGACTGCGAAAACGCTCGTGTCCTGATTTCCCCTCAAGCCAATAATATGCGACTGTTTGTAGTAGCGCTTTTGGCAAATTTTTATCGTACCAGAGAGAGAGAGAGAGAGAGAGAGAGAGAGAGAGAGAGAGAGAGATGAAGAGAGTGAGAGAAGGGGAGGGGAGAATATCGCAAACAGTCGAACTCTTATCGGATTTTCAATGAGCTTTAGCGTATCCGAATCGCGAATACTTTTTTAGTTTACGAGCTCTCGATCGATAAGTTAAATTAAAGCTTCACGGAACTCGATTTTCCTCCTCGCGCACGCATAACAGGGAAGCATAAACAGATTAAATCGCGCTTTTCCAAAACATCGACGCTCCGATAGCCGCGCGAATTATGCAGAAAGCCATTATACGTAGCTTATTGGAAATGCCGGTACTCCGGTCCATCATGAATAATTGCTACTTCCCGACCCGTCGAATAAAAACAAATACACGCTACCTCGTTGTATTTTCAAACTGTCGTCAACATTTTTGCAACGGAGGCGGGCAGACGTGTTCATTCGGCAATGGGAAAGAGACGAAACGGCAGGCAAGGAGAACGCGAGTAAAATCATACGCGTGCAGGCAATCGATTTGCCGCGTATCGGGAGTAAAAACATGCAGCAACGGAATTAAAAAGTTTGTCGGCATCACGGTAAAAATTGAAAAATATATTCACGACGGCGCAGGATCGGAAATTCACGATGCAAATTAACAATCCTTGCGAGCGTATAGACAGCGTGTAACGAACGAGCTCGAGCTCGGCCGATTTAAAGAACAACTCTCCGCAGATATATCCACACCATATATTCCATCTCCGCGGAAATGAAACGTAGATTGGATGCATGGCAAATGAATCGCGTTCGCCGAGTCTTGCCAGTGACAAATGGCCATAAATATTTTGAAAAGCTGCATGCCGCGTGCAACTCGATTCTTAAATGGAACCAACCGCGCAATTACGAAATGCGTTTGTTTCCAGCTACTTTCGCTTGAACTTTATCGTAGCCCCGGTCGAAGAGGGTCGGTCGATTCCTTTCAGCGTCCTTTCAACGGCCTTTCAGCGGCCTTTCAACGACCGTGTACGATTCTGTCCTTTGAAATCCGCCGAAAGCCGGACCGACGGACATGCTCGCTTCTCCGTTAAATCTAAAAACCAGTTTAATTGCGGCCAGTCGACGAACAGTTAATTGCCGTTTATTCGAATCTCGTCCGGTCAGATTTCGGGCGAAATGCCACTCGTTTGGTTTTCTCCCGTTTGCCTTTCGCCCCAACGAGCCTGACGCTACCCCAAACCGGCCGAAACGTTCCGGCATCGAAGGGAATTGGAAGCAGCAGGGGTCGCAAACGAGGACGAAACGAGACTATCGTGACACGTAGAGTCGCGAAACGTAGTTATACGTGGTCAGGCCGTGGCTAACGAGAACTCCTCTTCGTATCGTTAGGAAATGAAAACTCGTCGTATCTGTTTCTCCGACGAATCCTTCGCTGCCTCTTTCCCTTCCTACATCGATCTTCATAAAAATTCTCACCTTTCCGTTATAGAGAAGACAAATTTGCTCGTCGGCATAATTTTAAGTACTTTGAGAAACTTGTTCATTTTCTATTCCCTTTGTTCAGAGCTGAGCTTTTCTTATCTGCGTAGCACGCGCGCGTGGGCGGGAGAGAGAGAGAGAGAGAGAGAGAGAGAGAGAGAGAGACAGACAGACAGAGTGTCTAGCCGTAACTCGAACAGGCGAACAACTCTTTCGAATAAACATCGTTTCTGTCGCTTTATCCTTCTCCTTTCTTTCTTTCAAATCTCTGTCGTTGACGTCTCCTTCTCTCCCCGTCAAATCGAACAGCTACTATGTCGCGATTTAATTTACCCTGGCTTCCTATCCTCTTCTGTACACGCAACTTTAAATGGATACTCTACGTAAAATCTAGCGCGAATTGTCGGCAACCTCGGCGTAATCGCCATCGAACGGTTCCAATTTACTTTCGTTTGTTTCACCTTGCTAATTACAGACGCGAGTGATGAATTGGCGACGGTGTATCGCCGGCCCTGGATCTCGCGAACGAAGCCAAGATCGGCGAAAAGTGTGGCGATTAACGCTTCGCCAAGCACGAAACCAATTTTCGAAAAGTGGAGTTATTTAATTAAAGCAATTTATTCGAGTTTCGGCCGATACACTGGACGGCGCAACTTTCGTTTCTTGCTACTCGTTTTTCCCCCTGTCCCTTTCCCATCCACGCTCCGGAGAATCTGCAATATCCACGGCCGCTGGCGGTCAGCCAATTTCCGCGATAAGCTTTTAATTATTATCTCGAAACTAGGTAAGCTCGTACGCTGACCGAATAGGTCGCGGTCCGTGGAAACGTCGAAAGCCTTTTCATTCCGCCATAGAACGCCGCCGTTCGTCCTACTTTGCCCGACCTTTTGTCGCGCGTCAATCACTTACCTTTCCCGCGCGGACACCACTACACCGGATTTCACGCGAGATTACTTACTCACCACGAGACTTTGTCACAAAGCTCGACATTTTCAAACGTTTCGACCTACCAAATAGAAAGTACAGGATGCGAATAACCATCGATGCTAGATTAATTGGACGAATCGAGCGATTTTGCGAAATAGAAAATCCCTCGAAACCGAATGAAAAAAGTTATCTATAGGAAATACCTCGAGGAGGGCGCAAAGCGAAGTGGCGAGAACCAAGTTTCTGCCTCTTTCGCTCGTCCCCTTTCTCCAGGGGCTGTTCTTTATCGAGCAAAGATTGGACATCGCGGTTCCCGACGATCGAGACGCGTTACCCACAAGTTCCGGCTGCGGCGGCGACGACGACGACGACGACGACGTATTCCTGTTCGCGGTGAGAAGCACGGCCGCAGGGTTACGAAAAGGGGTTCGTGCACGGCTTACGCCCCAACTTTCCACTAGAAGTTGTTCGCGCGTGGTGCCCGCTTCGTGGCTCGCGTATATTTCTTCTTCCCGATCGACGGCCAACTCGTGCTCCAACCGCGAACCAACGTAAGATAAACTAATCTATCTGCTGATAATAGTAAATTGAAATTGTTGCCGTGTAAACGTTCGAACCTCGAATATCGGTAAATAAAGTAAATAAATATCGAATATCGGGGCTCCGCGATCCGACAAGATGCACGCTGGAATCGAGTGAAAACGTTTCGTCGAGTAAACGGCATTTCTGTGAAACAAGTTTATTAACGAACTAACGACACACAGACGCGAAACGATCGTCTCCCACCTTGAAACCATGCATCTTGAAACGATGCATCTTGTTGAAATTCCATTGTAGCCCGTACTTGCTTAAAAAAGGTTAGAATAGAGACCATCTTTCGATAAACTTGGATTCGAGTTTCCATTATCTTCGACTATATCCGTATTCTTGACAAAGTTCCTAAGATTCCGTACGTAAATTCGATCCATCTTTATTAAATTAAAGCGCGGCTTCATCGCGACCGCGGGCTCGCAATTTGCAACGCGACGGCCTTATCCTATCGCTTTTCTCATTAATACAACGTCGAGAACGGAAACTCCGTTATCTGACTCTCGGAGCAAGTACAAATTGCAGGTCCGGCTCGATAACCATGGTTATACAATGCAAAAGATCGTGTCGGGACGGAAGCAACGATCGGTGCAACGTATCGCTATCCCACGTTAAATACCGTTAAACCAATCACGCGATTTCGCTGTGTTTACCGTTTCGTTTCTTCCCTCTAACGTCCATCACCGTGGACCTATAATTTTGAAACAGCCTATGCGTTTCTATCGGGCCACGCGAACCTGATTGCTCACCCTCTAACTGACTAACTAATAGCTGACTGAGGTATCGGTTCAACTGAAACCCTAATTGCTTCTGAGACTGATTAACCGATTCCGAGCCTAGCGCTAGAATCGTGATTGCTTCCCAAGTGCTTGACATTTCGTAGATGACTGGCCACTGACGACTGGCTCGCTGATTGACTGTCTCTGAGGATTAAGCCACAGTAGTGCAATCTCTCTTCCGCAGCGCTAATTTCACTTCTGCAACGTTTCTCGATCGTGTCTTTTTCTCGTCTTTTTTTCCCTCTTTTTTTTCTCCCTTTTTATTCGAAATACGAGAAAATACGAGAAAGGAGCGAAATATGAGAAATACGAACGATTCGGATCCGCCGAAGAAGTAGCTCGAGATACCGGAATCGATCGATCCGTCAAAACTATCAGCTACTCCGAGCGATGAGTTTATCGACGTGACACGACGCTACGCCCAAAGTTAACACGAACGAGAAAGTTAATAGCCGAAAGGAGTTGCCTTATTTTCCCTAGATCGAGTCGAGAGAGGGATCGAGGGAAAAGAAAGGAAGCTGAAACGGTGGTTGCGTGGAGCGACGTAAAAATAACGAAGGCGAAGAGCGTGGCGCGTTATCGGTCGTATCGACGACCGGCTAAAATAAGCAGGGAAATTTGAACGAGCCACGAGGAAAATAACCAGAGCGAACGATTCTTTCTTCCACGAGGCTGGCAGAGCTTTCTCGCGTCGGCGTTCAATTACCGATGAAAACACGCTTTTCCGCGGAATTTCCTGCTCGCCGTTGGCTATTCTCGAAAGGACCACTATCTCCTTTGGTAGGTGACGACGCTTTGAAAGCGCTGCGCTGTCGTGTTCGTCACGCAACCGGTCCCTCCTCGGCGTTTGCCTCGCATAAAGATCGTCCCTACCTTCGACAGGGCGACGCTGAAAAGGGAGCGGAAGAAGAAGACGGAGAAGCGTTTTCTCCGGTGGGTCTTGTGCAAACAGTCGAGTCGACACCGGCTAATTACGGACGGTGGTCGAGACACGACGGGCGACAGGTTAATTACACGGCCACGCTTTTATGTTTTTCGACGGTGATCGAACGCGACGGATTTTTGCGAGATTGCTTTATGCGCCGGAATGCCCTCGAATGCTCCGGCTCGGCAAAGAAGAGGCGCGCGCGCGCGCGCCCACACGGCATCGAAGTATTCTCGAAAGCACGCCACACGTGTTCTTTGGGACAGAGATTTTTAAAGAGGTTAACGTTTCAGTCGTTCCGCTTTTGCCTGTGACTCTGGTTTGCGCCGTACCCGGAAATTGCCAGCTTGCCGCATTTCTTCCGGTGCGATTGTCGCTTACGAGAGAAACGCTTCTCGAATATCGTGTCTGTTCCGATGTAAGGAAATCGGGGAAGGATGTCAAAGTCGGTTTAAACGTTTGCATATTCGAATAAAAGACTGTTCCGTTGTTCGGAATTTCCAAGCTACTTAAACCCACGAAACTTCCATGACGTTGGAACGTTGCTGCCGAAATTGCACCAGAGGGCTATTCGAACTATCGTAAAGCGATTAACACAACGTCCGCTCGATTAAAAGCGTACCGCCCGCGGCGTCGTCGTTTCGGTGGCTGCGAGCTAATCTCTCAGACTCGACTCTCTCTCTCTCTCTCTCTAAAGGACTTGGCGATTCCGACGATGGCGGAACTCTCGTGAAACGCGTTGAAACAAAACGGCGAAACGTCTAATCAAACGAGTTTGACGAAATGAAACGCGTTGCCGATCGTCCAACATCGGATCGTGTACCGTCCACGAATTTCCTCGACTTTACGACTTTAACGGGAAATTAATTCCGCCTCGTATTCTCGTTTTCTCGTATGACTGATCGCGCGGCGAATAAATCGCCATGGACACGTCGCGTTTGCTCAAACCTCGCTGATTTATCACGTTGCTCGCTATAATTTCGTCTGTTCAAACATTCAGCGGCCCTACAGCCTTACAAACGTACACGCTCGAGTTTGCGCAGTCGCGTGACAGGCGACCCTCTGTCTACAGGCAAACCCTACGTCGATTGTTCCGGCGGTGTTGGTAATTTTAAACAACGCGTAACAACGTGTCGCTAACGCAGATATTTGAAAACCGAGTTTCTCCGCCTCTTCCGAGTTCGTTCGAAATTATTCGACAAGCTGTTGGCACCGTGGATGCGAGCCGCGCGTTTTTTCCAAGGGAAAATTCACCAGCACCGTGAGTACGAAAAGCGTATCAGGAAACGGAAAGCGAGGCGGAACGAGCGCAATAAACGGGCTAAAAATCGTGAATGGCGCTGGGACGAGGATCGTTTCGTTGAATCACGTTGCCAAGCAAAAAATTTTGTCAGCGATATGGCCTTTGTTTCGAGCGGCGATAATTCAACGCGTTCGTACGGAAGCACTGAGCGTACAAGCGCGGAACGTCCTGCCTTATGGCCATTTTCTTCTTGTACGCCGCGCCGGTAGAAACAAAACGCCGGAAAGGTTCAAACGGTTCTGAATTGCGGGCGAAAATGCGGCTATCCACGCGTTACTAGAACTACGGTAAGTACGTAATTATTCACGAGCGTTCTTCAAAATTTGTGCAAACCCCTCTTTGTATGAACGACCAATCAATCGAGGGGGGAGGGGGAGGGGGGAGGGGGAGGGGGTGAGAAAGATGCAGAGAGAGAGAGAGAGAGAGAGAGAGAGAGAGAGGGTGGAGGGTGCAGAAGCTACCGCGAAACAGAAATCGCGAAAGGATCGTAATCAGTTTTTGTCTCTTCTTCGATGAGGGATTTGTTTGGCGAGAAAACATCGAAAACGAAAGTTACAAACGAACGGAAGGAAGGACAGAAGAGAGAACGAGGTGATTGTTGGTGAAAATTGAATTTTTGAAATAAATTGTTCGTAAGTCTCGAGGCCGGGAAACGGAACGAATCGTTTCAAAGAATCCGATGGAATATTCCGCGAATAAAGCACGCGAGAGAGTATTGTTCGCCGACATCCGATCGAACCCTTACAATTTCCCGGAGCCTTTAAACTCCCCGAGGACGCTCGCTGCGTATGGGCGTATCGGCCCCCATTGTTTCGCCAACAGGAAATCACAAGCTAATGCGAGCAGCTCCTGGCGAAAATTCGTGGAACATTTCCGAATGAAAATTTTAGCCTGGCATCTCGAAGCCTCTCTCGTGACACGACCAACTTTCCAATTACCGTTTATTCGTCTGGGCCTCGTTCCCTCAACTGCAACTCGCTCGCCGTGCTTTCTCTTACCGCGGAGAGTCCTACCCGAATACTCCTCCGATCCGATTGCCGCTTGTTTCCGTCCAAATACGTAATTCGCAGCGTTTCTCGATCGAACCAACTTCCGGCGGCCGTATGTTTGCAAAACGACGGTTTTATCGTGCTTCGCCCACGAAAGTTACAAAACTATCGGCTATCGTCTGTCTTTTAGAGATTCCTCTCTTTTTTCTCGCTTTCGAATCGCTTGTTTTTTTTTTTTATTCGTTGCCACGGCAACGTTTGATACTCGACTGCATAGTAAATGACTGGTATTTCGCGAGGAATAAACATTTTTTTCACCTTTTTTTCTTCTTTTTTATCCCAAATAAATTACACTAGAACCGGCCGGGCTAACGCGGCTCGATCGATAGACCGAAAAGTTGCGCTTAAACCGACAAAACCGACAAAACCGACAGCTGTAATTCAAGATGAAACGTAAATCAATTTTTGCAAACGTGTATTTGTAATGGCAATCGTAATTGTAAATCGCGACTGTAAATCAACTGGTATCTATAACGGCCATACGATCGATTTTCAGATTAAAAAAGTATCATTTCCAGGGTCATCTTCTCGTTCGCTTCGACGCCGTGGGAATGTTGTGTGACTGGCAACTACGGTAACAATCGACCCCCCGAGAGTGATATTTTGTTTCCAATTATAGCTCTTTTGCGATGGGTCTTAATTCTTCGCAACAGCCGTTCGTTGGCTCAAAGAAGCATTTCGTTTCGTGACTGTAACCGTCCTGTCCCTCCTTTTACCCGATGCGACATCTTTCTCCCCTGATCCTATTTTCACTCTGAACGCCAGGCCGCTTCCACTTTGGCGGAATCATCGTCCGCAACCGCTTTTCTCTTAACGGGGACGAGCACCTTCCGTTAATGCGGCCGCTGTAAATAACACAGCGCTCTCTACTTTCCTGCTTTTCCAGACTCCTTACCAAAGAAGGATTACACGTTTCATAACGCAACGACGATCGCCGAACATTGAACATTCGTCCAACTTTTTCTACAAATCTTTACGTAAACAGCGTCCGTGGACAACGTAATTCCACTTTTCTGCATATATATATGGTAACGTGGGAATATCTACGTTCTTTGATCCTATCCTTTTATCGATACGATACAACACGTGGATGCAGCCGCGTCGATAAATGTATACAGTGATCGTGATCCAGTGAATCGTGAAACCGCGTAGCGTAGCCTATTCCTTCGAAAGTTAATCCATTCGAAGTACGAGCGAGAGGCCAGGGTCGCGTGGCGGATTTTCGAGCTCGTTTAGCCGCTGTCTACGCGGAAATATAGCTGGATACGTTCGTTTGTTCCACTGACAAAAATCAATGAGCCGAGTCAGAGAGAGACGGACGACCGAATAGAAAGGAACGATCACAGAGAGAGAGAGAGAGAGAGAGAGGTATATATTTTCACTCTACGCCGACCACGTTACGGATTTACGAGCTTGTGCTTTCGACATGGATAACGAATAGATATATCTAAATTAGGTGAACAGGGAGGGAACGATCGAACGTGAAAATAATTTCGGTTAAACCGGAGCACGAATTTGAATGGCCACTACCAGTCAATTGACCAAATTATTCGCGATCCCTTACGATACGAATTACCGTTCCAAATAAGAGGACAAGAAATCTATGGCAATTTGATCGGTTTTTGATTGTCGCGCGGCTGTGTCGCGTCGACGGTTCTGCTCGAAAATACGGAAAAACAAGCAACAAACAAAGTAGGCAAAAAATAGCCCAATTGAAATTCGATAAGGACGATAATTTAGCGGTGCGTTTCGCGCGCTTCCGCCCCGATCATAGCTTTCGTTTTGATAGCGGTCGCGTGTAGGTGCGCGGAAATCGCTAGCTCGCGTTATCGGTTTATCGCGAGGAAAACAATAAACGATTGGATAATCGGGATAATCGATTCGACGCGTGTCCAAATAGATTGGCAAATGTTCGTATCAAATGCCGTGATCGATGTCGAATAGTAAAATCGAACGTCGGTATACGTTGTTTTTTCGAATAGTTAAGTATGCGAATAACGATGACGAATATGCGGCTCGACGTTCCAGCCATATGGAACAAAAGCGTTTTGAGTTATTTGGACGATCGTCCCTAACAAAGTGTCATGCAACCGATGGAGTTTGATCATCGAAAGAGCAAATTGGTTTGTGCAAAATCATCTATCATGTCTCGACTACGTAAGTTCGTGAAGGAATTTTTAATCGAACGTCGAGATTCTTCCGATTTCGATTAGTATCGGAATATAAAAAGTATAATGAAATTTGCATTTTCATTCAGAATCGTCGCATCGTAACCCGATGAAAATAGCGTTTCCTGCTAGTTTAAAGTATAAACAGAGCTAACGACACAGACTGCCGATTAATCGTATCGCAAGTAGAAAAACGTTTGCCAATTCATCCGGTAAACGAGAAGTGGGCGTAAAACAATTGCTCGAAACGTAACTATCGCTGGTTGAAAAGAAAGGTAATTTAAGCATAAAAGAGATCGCGCGATACAGTGATGGAGAAAGGTTTGGCGCGTAATTCAAAACGGCAACGGAGGCTCGGAAAGATTTGCACCGCGATTCAGGGTAGTGCGCGAACCGCTCTCTGTCCCGGTGTAATCCATTTTGCGTTGGTTTGCGGTTCTTTGTCCCGTCACACGTTCCGCACTCGCGTCGCTTTGCGCCGGGCCACGAAAAATATCGAAATACGCGGCCGGCCTCGCGTGGCCAACGAGCTCGTTGATGGCCTCGAACGATTAATCGTCCTCCGGAAAGCTAATGAACGAACGACATAGACGTCCCGAGCGAAACTGGTTACACCCAATCACGCGGCTACTTCGTCACTCGCGCGTTCCCGTCATATTTTATCGGCTGTCCGATATTCCTTTCGCCACCGCGATCATCCGATTTTAAGCTTTCGTTCGATCAGTCGACTGCCGAACGTCGATCGCGCGACTACACGGATCGGATGACGGTTTTCGCAGAGCTCGTTCATGGTGCCGTTTTGTTCAACGATTACTCGATCGATAGTCTCAAACGAGGAGAAACATCGTTGGCGTTACTTTTCAGACGAAAATTGATTTCTACGACCGTGGTCGTGCTTGGTTAAGGCGAGAGCCGAGTATCGTAGTTTGCGGATCAAAAAGTAGGAAAGTCATATCCGCCTATCGACCGTGCACGACCACCGAACGTAGAATCTTCCTGTCGGATTGGTTATTTTCATCGTTCGATTACAGAGCGGTGAGAGATCGAGACAGAACAAGCGATATTCGCGAACAAAGTTGTCCGATGAAACTCCTGTCGTATCCGACAGGTCTTGAGAGAAGAAAATTCGTGACGCGTTCCAGCAAGAGGGACAAACTTTCTATTTGTTACGTTCGAAATCCAATTTATACGAGAAACCGAGAGACCGATTTCTTCAAATTCAATCTCGAAATCTTCATCGTGCTGCCTGCAGTACGTACGCAGCTGAGACACGTCTTCGCGATTCATCGTGTTCGCTTGGAATTAGTCGCTTTAACTTAGCGCCAAGCCTCGGCTTAAACCTTCAGCGCCCTCTTGCGAAGCAGCTTAGAAAACTTTTCAATCCCAATGGATGCATTAGTCCAACACGGGATATCCATTGCTCGGTTCTTGAATAAAATTCAACGAGTCACCGATAAATTTCTACGACCGTCAACTATATTAGGCCCCGAACCTAATCCCGATCTAAAATTTATAAATACCTTGCTACGCTATTTAAGCTATACGGTCTATAAGGTGTATATAAGGTATATAAGGTATGCAAGGAGAAAGCTAAATCGACTAATTGACTGATAGAATATAAATAATTTAGTATCGGTCGAAATACAGATGACAAATTTCGTAGAAACGAACGATTTCGAATTGCGGTTACGCTGCTTTCGTCCCGCTCGCTCTCACCCTTCGATCGTTCCCTTCGGTCCGCGCTTTCCACTGCCAGCTCGCCGATCGAATCGCATTTATTTGCGCCTTCCGCGTTTCCATTCGACGCCATGTAATTCGAACGGATGTTTGATTTCGGCATAAATCGACCGTGAATCGTTTGCCGATCGGGACCACCCGTAGCGTATTTCATATCACCCCCTCGATTTCATTGCCTCGCAGGGAATCGAGTGGCTGCTCCGTTTGAGAAATTTTTTGCCACTGCTACTCGACGAAATATACCGTCGAGCACAGTTCTCGATTCGTAGCTAAAAGTTGTATCTCTGAACGCGTATACACAGAACGCCACGATGTTCTAGAGCTTCTTCCAGCTTTGTACACTGTATTTCCTTCTTTCATGGATTCCATTCGTTTCTCGATCGCGAAAACCAACTTTTTACGATCCTGTCGTCGACCGCGCGATTAATCGACGGCTGCAAAGTTAATGAACAATGCCTCTCGGACAAAAGTGGTCGTTTCGATGGAGACCGATGGCGTCCATTTATTTCGACCAAGTTTCTCTCCCCCTTTCTCCTTCTCTTCTTTCTGCTTCTCCTATTTCTCTTCAGCCTGATCTACCCGTCGTCGTCGTCGTCGTCGTCGTCGAATCGTCGTTTATTCCGTTCGCTGCCCTCTCTATTCCTTTCGCCGGGCTTTGCCATCTACCCTCGTTCCGCTGCGACGATGCATCCCCGATTGATTCTTCAATCCGCATGCATTATGAACGTTTGTCACATTCGCCAGCTCATATCAGTCGACCGCTGTCACGCCAAAACGTTTGTGCGACGCCGGCCAGATTGCGTTATCGATTTCCAATGCTTGCTCAGCGGTACGCTCTATCGCGGTTGATGGACTCAAGTAGCTTCGTCGCTCGTACATCGCTGACTTTTAACGCTAACGCTTTTCAGCAATTTCTTGATTAGCTCTTTTCTAATTTCTATCCCCGCTCTTCGCCACTTTACCACTTGTTCGATCCTCCTCATGGACTGTATTGTCGTCCCCTGGATCGGAACGGAACGCTGGAACAAAGATCCGATTCTCGAGTCCCACGCTCCATCTACCGGCCGATCGAATACCGTCACAGCTTTCGCTTCGATCTTTCGCGTACACCTGCATTATTTTTGCCACTTCATTCGGACAACATAGCTCGAGACGGGAGTCTAACATTCGTCATCTGTTCTCAATGGGAACCGATCGAAAGTTTCGTCCAACGAACTTTATTTATCTAGGAAATATTTATACACTCGGCGCGACCATTTTTCGCCGGCAGGTGATTAATATAATTTCCGTGAAATAGATAAACGAAACGGAATACTTGGCGCGAGGTCGTTCCACGTCCAGAGCAAGATTACGGTACGGTGAACGACGGCGACTCGGCCTCCGATCACGAGCAGAAAACCCCGTTTTCTCTGCACTCTGGTGACGAGTGACGCGGGCTTAACGGCAGGCGAGTCAATTTTTCGCCGTCGTAATCTGACTTAATTCGATCGTGGAGCTCGTCATCGTGGATTTTGCGGCAACGACGATCGTTCGCTCGCCCCCCACGCAAGAAAAATTATTTCGTCGCCAAAGGCGCTCCGAGCAAAAACAGATTAAGCGGTTTCCCGGCAACCACCAGCTTTCGTCGCAGCGTTTCAGAAACTTAAATTGCCAAGTTGTTCGTGTTTTCATTCGCCGCGTTTCCTTTCACCGTTGCTTCTACTACCTTATTCCTCCTTTCGTCCGCGAATTACTTTGATAACTGCTTATTGTCGTTTCATTAATTCCGCCTCGTTGATTATCATTCTCCATTTGGAGCGACTTATTCCTCTCTATCACGCCTCTATCCTTTTCGTCGTTCTTTGCTGTATCTTCGCTATTCGAAACGCGCATTCTGTGCCAACGTTGACATTCTCTTTCCCAAAGATTCTCCCGATTATTCTCGGCAGCGGCACACGGCCGGCCTAACGCCACCCTCCGACGCGTTCACATTACAACGCTCGACGTTCCGTTCCAATCCTCGATTCCTCTTCGTTCGTTCTAGCGTTCGATTTTCTTACAGGCTGAGCGAATGAACATCCGATCGACGCGAACCACCGCGTTCGTTCAAAGTGATCGCTTCTAACGGCGGAGAAGAAGAAAAATGCGAGGTGGTTGGAGCGGCTCGTACTTTAAACAGCGTGCCGTGCTCGATACCGCGATACCGGGATAATACGTATGGCCAACTGTTACCCGCCGACAGACATATCGCTGCCGAGTTGCCGTGCCTCGGAAAAAATCGGTGTCCATTAGTTTGCCGCCACTGAAAAATGCGCGGCGCCGCGACGAAACGGGCACGGCCGCCTTCTGAAAAAATGAATATTACGCGCGGATTTATGCGCTGGAGCGGACCGAAATAAAGGAGAATCAGGGTCGCGGTGTGAAAAAATAGAAAAGGACGGCGCGTCGGCCAAACTGACCGAGCAACGGAACTGTCCGCGAAGAAACGCCAACGTCGAGTGTTAACGGGATATCGCCTACCTAGAACGCACGTTTTACGGAAATCGAACGAGTCGAAACTTGGTAGAGGGCTGCGAAATCACGAAATTTCCAGCCGCGTTTTGGAAATGCTTGCCGTCGTCGTTTCGAACAAGGGTGGACGCGAAACGACCAGGGGAACGCCAGTTACGACGCCCGACGGTTGGATACGCTGCTATTTAACTCGGTCCCTGAAAGTTTAAACTCCATTCGGCTACCTCGAAATGTATGTATTTTCCTTAGGGGGAGAGACCCTTCACGGAATGTGTTTCACAATGGACAACTGGTATTACGATAGGTTTCAGGCGGAATCTCGTTTGCCGAAAGTACAGAAAACTATGTATCGGAGTAAAATTCACTCTCCGCTTTTTACCAGCTATCGAGACTCTCGTTCGAGCGAATGCGTACGTTGTAATGGATACGTATCGAAAAACGTTGAACGCGCATTGTCGGAAGATTACGCGATACCAAAGTCGATTAGGTTAATGGATCGTTAGGCGGTGGCAAGAATCGAGAGAACTTATTCCTCGATCCCTCTATCTTTTTCCAGCTGTATCCGACCGGCTGGTCGTGCGATGACGCACGAGCCTCGCTGATTAACTATTCGATTTCCTCGTATCAGCGGCCGAATTTCAATTACCGCGTTGAACCATCGGTTTTTGTAAACAGGACAGGTGGTGGGGCGCGTTGCCCGGGAGGATGGCTTTTGTCGACCGCACATTTACGACGAGTATCGGCCGTGTCCGTTGGCCCCGCTTCCAATCGTTCTTGTTTAACTTTTACGCTAATCTACTTACAATTACAGCCAGTGGATTTACACTGGAACGATATCGTCCCTTTGACTGTAACACGGTATGCGGTACGCGGTACACGATGCACTGCTTTTTACGACCGATCATCGACCGATGGAACTCGATCTTTGGCGGCATCGACCATGCCATATTCTTTCCAGAGATTAAAATTTCCTCTACGCCAAAAAACGTTCCGCTGATATCGTAATTTAGTAACTGTTTTCTCGATACACGGAAATTCTGCGTCTGTCGTCCGCCGTTATCGCAGAAGATATTTCGACCGGTTTGCGAGAAAACTCCAGTCAACCAGGCCGTTCTATGAACAACGAGCTTTCCAACTACGATTCGATTGTCGTACGAGCTTTGCTGTTCCGTCGGTTAATATCGTTCGAGTTGTTCGCAAATTTCTACCGTAAGCTCTGCCGCCGTTTGTCGGTAATTCGATTGTAAGCGACGGAAAATGGAGAATCTTTGCCAAATTTATGTCTGTGAAATGGCAAACGAGCGTCGATCTTCCTTATTCGTTGCAGTCTAGGGGTAAAGTTGTCGCGCCGGTTAAAACACAGATTCTGTATTCTCGTTGCGTGTAACGCCGTTGCTCGGTTAATTTTCCTCGCTGTCGTACTTAGGTTTCCGGAGCCGAAAGGATAACCGAAGTTCTCTTCGTACCTGTTAATTCGATTCGGCGTACGAGTTGCTCGTAGTACGAGTACGTGGCGAGGATACGAGAAAGTTGGCGACCCGTCGGCTCGCAGAATTCGCGAAACTTTTACTTACAACAGATCGTTTCGTTTCCGCTTCCCTTTCGAAAAGTGACGTTGATCGTTGCACGTTCGAAACCTTCTTACGCTTCGATATGCTTTCTTCGGACCTTTGTCGCGTCGCAAAATATGTATGCATACACGGCACATGTCCGGCCGTGGTCCGAAGATCCGCGAAGGGAACAGAGCGTACTTAGAAGGTGAGGCTAAAAAATTCCAGCTACAAAGTTTCACATTTTCGTGCCTTCCGTTCTCTTCGGCAGGAAAAAGACGAACGAAACCGAAGATTAATCGTCGATGCAGAATCAAGCGGAAATTGCTTTTACCTCTGCCGATCAGAAGCGGACGATTTTAGGAGCAAATCGGAAAGCAGAAAACGCGTTCCCTTGGATCGGCCGGAAATCGTGCGACTATGCCGACTACGAGCTCGAGACCTGTGTTCGTTTAACCATTGAACGTTACGCTGAAAAGTCAGATCTTCGCGATAACCCGTTGACAGCGAGAAATGTCTTGCGATTCGTCGATACCCCGAGCGCGTTTCTTCTTCCTAGAAATGTCAAATTCTTTGACGACTCCGCTACACCAACCTATGCAATCTATGGACCCTACCGTTTGGAATAGCACGTTCGTTCCTACGTTCGAATCCTACGTTCGTTCAGACCTTTCGAGTAAATCGAAATAGTCGGCGACGGGACATTTGTCGCGGAGCTAATGGAACGAGTCTACGAAACGGTGTTTCTTACCGATCCGGTTAGTTGCAAAGTAATACCGTTCCTCCGTTCCTACGTCGAAGATGCAAGGCTGCAGGTAGAGGAAAGGATCGGCGCGGAAATTCGACGGGGTCGCGTGCTTCTTCTTAGCGGCAGACGGAATTTTTCGTCTGGCTCGGGGGGTCTCGGTCTAGGATCCGGGTACGAGGTAGAAGGGGTGCAAGGGGTGCGCGCAGCAAGGGGTGGAGGGAGAGAGGGAGAGAGAGAGAGAGAGAGAGACAGAGCTGGATCAATAGTCCCGTTGCCGCCTCACTCAATTTCCTCTCCCTTCCTTCTCCCGAATTCGTGCGAGTTCACTCAGCAATGTTCATTAACCGAGATACCCTCTCGCTGTCGTTGCTCCACTCTTTCCTCGGCCTTGCAGCTGCGCTGGCTAACTTTTAACCCGAATAACTCGCACCTTTGCCGCCATCACCGCTACCGCCACCGACTGCTACATCCCGCAATATTTCCCGTTGCTCGTTCACCGTCACACCCCGATGGACATTGCCTTGGGGACTTTACGCTATCGTCGCTGTCGTTATCGTTAACACCGTCCAGTGCTCTTACTTTACCCGCTTCCGCAACCGTCTTCCACCGTCCACGCGTTTCCACGCGGTTGGATTCTCGATCAGGTTTTGCTTTTTCGAAAGTAGATACGTGGCGATTTATTTGATCGTAGGGTAGGTTGTTAGCCGGTAATAAAGTTGGCAAAATTGAACGAAGCGTCCTTGCAAGGATATTTCATTTTCCATCCGTTCAATCTGCTTAATATCTTTGAATTTAAAATTTCATTTTACCTCGAACCCGTCCCCCGTTCGCCCGCTCTTCCGCTTCGTTAACCCGATCCTTTTCGAATTCAACGATTTCGTTCGATTAAAAACGCTTCCATTCAATTTACATTCGTAGCTACCGTTCTTGGCATTTGATTAAATAAGCGCCAAGTTCAATTTCAGGCGTCTCGAGATTCCAGTCTCACACCGACCAATTTCACTTTCAGTTTGAACAGTTTATTTCTTTAGACGCACACCGGGTTTCCCTCGTACCAGAATATCTTCTATACTTGGCTCTTCTCGTCCGAACTTGTCGCGGGAACAACCCCGTTTGTTAACGTCCAACTTGGGTGTCGAACATGCCCGAAACTCGTCTTTCGCCGATGGAAACTGCGAATCTCGCTATGCGTGTTTCCGTTTAAATTCAGAAAATTAGTCTGCCGGTAATAGGCGACGATCGCAGATGTGTATCGCGAACAGCGTTATGCGTGGCACATTTACATGTATTGTCACGATACGTTTAACTCTCGTATACCTCGTATACCTTGAATACATTAGACACGAACGTTTTATCGCGAAACACGGATGACTTTCGATTATCCTTGTAATCGACCAATCGGATTATTTTCACAAAGTTTCGGATAAAAGTCAACGTCCAAGTGGATTTTCGTGGCATTTGATCGACAGGATGGCGGTGTAGCGAGTCGTCTCGATCAACGAAACGCAAGTTTCTAGTCGTGTCGCATTACCACCGCAAAATACCACAGCTATGTCGGGGATCTTCAGCGTCGGCTTGATCCTAGCGAGCTCGTAGGCGAACGAATCGAGAGCAAGCAGAAGGAAAACATTGCCATTGGAATGGCAATACGTTTATTCTTCGCTGGAACAATGACGAACGGTGATCGTAATTCCATTGTTTGTTTAACATTGGCTGATTGTTTTGCCGTCGACGATCGAAACGGAAAAGTCGCAGTAACTTTTCTAATTTCCTACTTTTCATTTCTCCAGAATTATTCGAATCGCTTTATTTACGCGAATACACGCTTCGATCATACGACCCGTTTCCAATAAAGTTTCCTTTAGTTCGTCCGCGCTATCGGCACAGTCGGTAGGAAATTCATAAACGCAAACACGCTAGTCGTTACAGGGACGATAGATCGAATTAGAAATTTAATAGTTGGCCCGCGCGCTGCAATAGTCCGTTCGATGTATTTACAAGTAAAACTGTAACTCTGTCACGATTACACGTTCGATTGACTCTGGTAATTGTTGGATTAAGCTGGATCGGGCAACTGTGCGGCACAATTTCTGAACGTCGTGGCTGGTCAACGAGCGGAGAACTCGTATGCCGCGAGTTCGGAAAGCTGCGTACGAGATTAAACGGGAAAACGTTGGACCGCGCGCCGCCAGTTACGCGTTGATGGTCGCGTGCCGCAAACCGGTTTTCGCCACGTAATTCGTGCGCAGCGCCGCTCCGAATGAAAAAGTTTCGTATATCGTTAAGATATCAATTTTTAAAGAATGGCCAGTTGTCGATAAATATTATCGGATCGAATATCGGAATTTCATCGATATTCTAATTCTATCTATTCTTCTCTGGTATTTAAGTACTAACATAAATTCTTTCGCCAGCCACTGCGTACACTGGATCGACGATGTAAGACCAGTCACGTCGCGTTCTCAATATCTGTCGATTGTTATTTGCTTTAACGTGCGATCACCGATACGAATAAAAAGAGAAAATAATGGAAGAGAGGGCGCGACAAACGAGCCCGTGGTAAAAGTGAAATTGCCGATAAAATGGCAATAAGTAGGAACTCTGTACATAAAACACCAGCGTCACCGGTACATGGAGAACGTTTTTACTTTACGTTCGTTCCTCTAAAGAACCTTTCGTTCGTTTCGGCGTTTCTGGTAATTCCTCGACCGATTCTCCTTATTGCTGCCGATAATGGTGGTCGTTGCCTAGGGTCGACGCTTTACGATCGATCGCGAAACAAAGAAGCTGCAATTGTTTCGGCCAGGGAATGTCGTCAGAGTTATCGCCATAGCGAGCGAGATTTTTATGTAGGAGTAGAGCTTTCATGGCCGATAAATATATTGGCCTTTGGTTCCTATACGCCGGTGAGTACATCCACTTAAAGAGCCGTATTATCGGTTGATACCGCCTGTAAAACTGTACTCTCGAGTCGACTTATCGCGGTTGCAATTCCACGTAAAGGAAGAAGGAACGCGCTTCGGATATCTTTCGAGTCGACTTGATTCTCGTTTGATCGAATCGAATCGAATCGAATCGAATCGAATCGAATCGAATCGAATCGAGTCGAAACTGTACTGCCGACCGCGGCTCGTTTTACATTCTCTGCCGTTTTCATTCTGTCGAGTGAAGAAAAACCTTGCATACCTATGCAACCTATCGTAAGTTACTTTACCGTAAGTTACTTTACGTAAGTAAATAATTCTCGTTCGCATCAACTTTTAACTTTTAACACGATTACATTAATTATTACATTGCAAAAATCTCAAATGATTCGAGCATTTTTTTCGTTTAATCGCGTTTAATCGCGTTTAGTCGAGTATCTTTTCATTCGAATGGTTACTTAAATCGTTAAATATCGCATCACTGGCGTTCTAATCTATCGACGTAGGTAGCTGTGCGATTGTACGTTTATGAAGTACACGTTTATGAAGAATGCGTGCAGCAGATGGAGGATCTTTTAGAAAGAATTAGTATCTTTATCGTTAAATATCGTTAAATTCGTTTATCGCACGCACATTTTTCTCCTAAAGTATATTGGATAACAGGAATTAGGGAAATCTGGATGCAAAGAAGAATGAAAAGCCAGCGCAGCCGATGAAAATCACCGCGATACAATTTCTACGTAATCCATGGAAGTATCGTAACGTTTAAAATTTATGAACGTCGTTGAAATGTTTTACGCGGGGCATCGATCTCGCTAGGTGAGAAGGGACGTGGTCGAACGACGTTTAAATGCGAAGCAAATAAAGTCGTAAAAGGAAACATCGTCGTTGATCACGAACAACGATTCGAAAACGAGTCGTTGGATCGCGTCGTCGAAGAAACAAAGAACTAATCGTTTCCATTGGTTCGATTATTCATTCGGTCGTCGGTATTACGTAACGAGCGGTTTTTTTCCGACGGGAGAAGAAGAGGTGCGGCCGGTGCGATGCATTCAACGGGTGCCGACGACGATGATGGGGCGAATAATTTATAGCGTCGCTCTACATCCGGCCGGCTCCCTTTAAAGGGCATAGAAAAGTTTGTCGAGCTGCACTCGTAACATCGATAACGCGACGTCGTCCGTCGCACACACGATGCACGCTCTCGTTCATTTACGTCCCACAGAATATTCATAAATCAGCGCCGCCAACTACCCGATGATACGAAGCCGATATCGTCATAATTATCTCCGCGTGGATTTTTCGTCGCGCTCCTTTGTCCCATTAATTACGACACTTCGTTAACAATGGATATACCGAGACGCCTGAGTTTTATCACACCTCCGCGTATATTATCCATCGACCAGCATTCGCTAGCGTCGCGTTTCTATCGATCGCGCGTCCATCGCGGATTAAATAATCGCTGAGATGGTTCGAGCCGTGGCAAGCGTGAATACGCATCTCGGACGCGTGTCACCTGTGGAAGGAAAGGAGCCGGCGCGTTTCGCCTTTCGTCGCGTCGCCGCAGAAACAAAAGAGCAGATACATCCGGACAATGCACGGAAACGAAATTTCATCGGCTGTCAGGCAAAAACGACTCGGTATTTACGCCTCGCGTGACTCTTTCACGACTCTCGTCCTCGAACCTATCTAATTTATCGCGTCGCGCGCCAGAGACGGCTGAGTCGGAGAAGTCGTTTATTATTCCGAGGATTAATTTCCCCGCTAGAATAATTACGGAGCAACGGTTATTGAAGCGTAATGGCTGCTGTATATAAGTATGCTAATTTTCACGAGGCGTGCACGATGACAAATTGAAGCGAGTTAATTTGGCCTTGCTTCCGTTGTCGGCGTTGATTGGAATACAAAGGGTTTATCGTAATGAAGTAAACGCGTTCAGCGTGGCGTGAAATTTATGATATCCCATAGGGCCTTAAAAACCGTCTGAGAGCTCGTAACGCGATGTTCGCTCGACGACAGACGGTCGATAAATCCTAATCGATAAACGTCGCCTATGTATATGGTAACGGCGACGTTCTCTACGTAAGAAGCTTTTTCGTTTCGTTAGTTGCATTATCGTTCGGCCACCGTATTACATTACACGTACACCGTATTACATTACATTTACAGCTACACGTACCGGAAGGAATCCAAAGTTACCATCGATCTAATATAATAATATAGTGGTACGGCTATGTACCTCGTTCGTCATAATCCGCAACAGCCAATTAAAAGTTTAAAAGGGAGAAATTTTTAATCTCTATCTACGTTGTACGAAAGTTCGAGGGGTCAAATAATAAAACACTTTCGAAGTTGTATATCGCGTGAGAGCGGATTACACGTTGCGCTATTGTTTAAGATGACGATGATCGGGTGCGGTATCGAGAGATTGGATTTAAAAATTTGTCGGACGAACGTTCGTTAGCGATTCTAACGAAGCGAAGCAAATGAAAAATTGAATCGAACGTAGGAAGCAAAGTTTCTTGAAAGCGATAAATAATCGTTTCGAGATTCGCCAAGCAAAATACCGTACTCTTTATCGACGGAGGATTTTCTTGTACCCTGGAGCAATTGCGTCGTGTCCATCGAAAAATCTCCGGATAAACTAGACTCGACGTTCTCCTGTCTCTTCCTCTTTCTTTAGGATCACGCCGGAGCGTTTTATCAAGAGAGGATTAATGGTATTGTCCGCGAAAGAGAATCCCAGACGAATCGTTATTATCGTTACTTCCAGTTGCTTTTCCTCGTCAACTTGTCCTTCCGTAGAACGCACAACGGTATATTCGTCGCTACGCGTAATGATTCCAAGTAACGGAGTAATTGCGAGCACACCGTTGCCGATTACTTCGGCGGACTATGGGAACCGGAATTTCCGCCAAAGTAGCGCAAGTTCGTAGCAGTTCTGGCGGCGGCGGCAGTGGCGGTAGCAGCAGCAGCAGCAGCAGCAGCAGCAGCAAAGCATTAGACACTGCTTAAACGGTACAGTTTAGTAATTAGATAGTGCAGTTCGGTGTTTATGCCTTAATCTCCTGTGTAGATCGACGCGCGTAGTACTAGGTCCTGCTTGTTCGATGATTAGAAAACGGCAACGAAATGTTACGCTGCATACCCTCTATTTGTTAAGAATTTACATACACGACAAAGACGCAACTCGCGTTTCCGAGGAAACGTTTCGAAATTAGTAAGCTGGGTAATCGCGCGACCGGTGGAACGTCGTGCCGTTATATATACAGCCAGTCTACTTGCCAGCGATGCCGGCGTTTCCAGCAACACCTTATCTCCGTCAGTAGAGTAGCGGTGCAATCCGAAATATTAAAAACTGCTGTTCCCTTCTTCAGTTTGCCCGAAACAATATGCAAGCTAATTATAAAAACTGTTAACCCTTGCACACAGGTTCTGGGTTGCGAGTGCCGTAATTATAACTAGCTCGATGAAAAAGGGGCACCCGGCTGTAAATTAAAAGGTTTGCGTGAAATCTTCTTCTTTCCGTGAAAAGTAATATCCCAGCGGATTTGTCAAGAATATTCGCGATTTAATAAATGTTATGAATTACCTGAACCGTAACCGCGTATAAAAGCGGGCTTTATCTCGCGCGATTAAAACATTTGAAAAAGATCTAAGAATCTAAATATCTTGAAGAATATTCGGACGTCCTTTTCTTCTTTTTTTTTTCTTCTTCTTTTTCTCCTTTTCTTTTTTTCTTTCGTTCTTTCTTTTTTTTTTTATTTTTATCTTTTTTCTTTTGGATTCTGCGCCGTCGATCTCGTTGATAGACGCGGGCAAACGTAATTTCGACGAAACTTCTCTGCGACGCGACGACGATATGAATCGAAGTGTCCCGGAAACGCGGATAAAACACCGAGTTTCTCGCTCAGCCGATTCAATTAAAATTCTTATTAAGCGGAAATACCGTTTGTCTCGTAACTGATCACGGTGAATAATGCAGTCTCGTTTAACGGTGGCCGTGCTCGCTTAAATACACACGAAACGATCGTATCGATCGAAATTGCGAATTCTTAGCTACATATCCGAGCGCTCTACCGCGTAATGAAATTACGACGCGTTTCTATTTGGCGAATCCGCCTAGTAATTTGTTTCGATTTCGTCGGAACCGCGTAAAATACGGCAGCCTCGGATATTCGCCGCTCTTGCGAGGATTCGATGGTCGCCTAGAAGCGTCAAAGGTGTCGCTTGAATAATCAACGCCGGCTTATTCGAGTAATTATTCGAAATGCTCTGCCACAATCCGTCTGTGGATTAAAACTCGCGGACGCCGGAAAACGTGCTACAAATACCGTACATCTAGAGTCTGCGAGAGTTACTCGAAAGCTTGGATGACACGGAATGTAGACCGAGTGTTCTTTATTGAATATTTTATTTCATTTTGCGTTCCTCTATGGATCGACGTTCGATGCTAAACGAATTAGCAAACTATGGGAAATCTTATCTTCTCCGTTGATATTTCTCTCGCTTCCTTTTTCCCCGTAAGAAGCATTTAATAATCCGCTTGTACAGCATTTTATCAGCAAAATATAACTTTTCCGTTTCCCGTAAAAGACGGTTGAATTTCGTTAATGATACGCTTCGTTATAAATATACCATTACCAGATCACGCACCGTTTATTTCCTCGTGAAATTTCAATAAAATTAGAACACCATATCGGGGATAGAGCACGCTCGAACGGAATAACAGCACGGATAATTACCAGCGGTAGCTATAGTTGGTAACAAAACGTTCCCGCTGGACCACTCGGCGCTCAAGTTTTTTTCCTGCCCGGTGGAAACACGCTACTCGAAGTCTGTTGTGTCGCGTTTGCACAGAAATTTGTCCGATAGTACGTTAAACACGGTAGAGCGAGTTGCGGTCATGCTTTGTTAACCAGGAAAACAACGAGCACCGCGAGTTACCACCTCCTCGAGGACAAATAAATTAGAATGAAATAATTAAATAGAGTCGCAAGACAAACGTCGCACCGGAAATTATCACCAAGTTGGATCGATTCGAAATAACGCACGGCGAAACTCCTAGCCCCGGGCGCGATTATTTCATTTTCCGACGTCTACCAAACTGCGAGAGAAGTTTCGCGAATTTCGCGCCGTGGCCTGCGTTCCGCGTCTTTTGCCACTCTCTTCCTCCATCTCTCGGGTCCACGACCCGAAACCGATCGTGAAAAAATACGCTTGTTCCGACTAGTTTAGATACGAGTGGCGGAGATAAATTCGCGGAAAACCGGGTATCCAAAAAACAAACTGCAACCTCTCCTTTCGATTCTACGATGCTACGACGACTCTCTCGCGTCATCTTGAAATAATTTATCCGCCGAATATCCAGCTTCGAATATCCGTGACTCGGCACGTGGTTCGTACAGAGAATGATTTTCGTCGGAGATTGGAATTTTTCGGGCACGTCGATGGAGCTCGAACAATGTGCAAATATTTGTTTGGAAAAGCCGTCGTGTTCGCGATGCGAGCAACTTTAAGTTGCGACGCTTTGGGGGAAAAATGATGGCCGCGAGCGGACGTCCCTTGAAAAGTCTACTGAAATTCCAGCGGACGGTGGATGACTCCGGTAATCGGCGGAGCGATCGCGATTCTCGGGTCGCGCGGCCGAATAAACCGCAAAGAAACGAAAGGATCGAGCCGACAGGATACGCGTGTTACCGTATAATTTCCGATTTTCACAATACATATTGAATTGACCGAGCTTATGCCAGGCCTGCTGTATCCAGAAGCGAAGGCCAGCGCCAGCAGGGGAACACGAATAAATCGGATCGCATTGGCCATTCCGGCTCGGAATCCAATATTCGTGAAAAAAGGAGGGTCGCTGCAGGGGTGGATACGATCTGGTCTCGATTCAAGAGGGGAACCCGCCGGACGGCTAGGGGCCAGGGGCGAGGCGGATGCAATTGTATTCGAGGCCGCGAACTACGTTTCGCGAATTGCATATTGATTTTGAGCGGTGTGGCGGCTCCATCGACCCTTGGCCCCGACCCTCCTTTGCCGATGTGTCGATGGAAACCAACGCCGGCACGACACGCCGCCACAATACGCCGCCACGATACGCCGCCACGATACGCCGCAACGATACACCACCGCGATCATCATCCCGAAAACGCCTTGTCCCTCACGGAGGATCATCCGTCGTCGATCATCCGCTGTTCGTAGCGAAAACATCAAGTATAAATAGATCAAGTTATCGATCTCTAGGATTGCTTATCTGTCGTAATTAAGTCTCGCCGATCGATCGAAATATATATATGTAGTATCGGGGAGAAGGGCCTAAGAAACATCGAGTTAACTATAGACAATGTCGCGAGAGCCGAGGCGCTGTCGGCTCCATCAATGCGTTATCGGTCCTTCAAATAAATAGCTTCGCCGAAAAGACCTACGTGATCCTGGCTACGAGCGTCCGCGGAACACGTGTGCGGTGGGCCTAGCAAAAGACAAAAGAACGCTACAACGGCCAGAGAGTCAGTCGAGAAGCAGAGTGCGAGTTGAGCGGACACAGAGTGTGAATCGACGTACGACGATATTATAGTCGGTCCTTTTGCTATTGAATATCGCTTATTAAACTAGACTAAACTCTATTTATATTCCTTTTGTTATTGAATATCACTTATTAAACTACACTAAACTTTAAATCTACCATCATTACTTGTCCTTACTCTAAGAATTCATACGTTACTACATATATATATATATATATATATTTTAATTAGAGAGTTCAACGACGCGACGTTTCAACGTATTGCGAATTTATACGACGACCATTCGAAGTTAATTCGAGGTTGACAGGCCGATACGCTATGGAGTCGGCAACGTGAACGATGCATCGTTAAACGCGCGTCAAGTGGCATTTGTACCAGCGTTTCGCCAGCTTAGCAGTCCAGCTTCATCGGTGCAGATGAAACACTGGCACTGAGATTTCTCATCTTTGATGATTGATTACGCGGAACACGGAGCGTGGGCACAAACGAGGCCACTAAAGGCGAACCGTTTCTCTATCCCTGTCTCATCCGAGCCTGATAAAGCTAATTGCAACGTAGTCTAAATGCTATTGGACGGCTTATATTCGGAAGCTACAGATCATGTTTATAGCGTCTACGGCCATAAAGGGTTTCGAGCTTCGGGGTATATATCATTTTCTTATTGCGTTGTACTACGTAGGAAGTTGAAATTTATAGAGCGGCTGATGAACTAACGTGCCTCGATAATCGATTCTCGTTACTTGCTGATTGTAGAAACTCTTATTCAACTTTGCTTCCTCTATGGAAGATTTGCCGACAACGTGCATTTCAAATTTTATTACACGATCGCGAACAAAGTGCGAGACTGGCAGTGGCTCCGGATGGCTCAAAGCGGAAACTAATAACACGGCCATTAATTTACATTAACTGGTATCCGGAGGCTTTGACCGAAGCATCGGCCTTGTGAGATTGATTTCATTGACCCGGTTCCGTTCTATGGGACATTGATTACGATTACGATTACGATTACGATTACGATTACGACTACGACTACGTTTCAAAGTGAAAAAACGGCTTCCAAACGGGGGGCACGCTATTATTTAGAGTGGCCAATTCGCTTCTAGAAGCCCGAGACGAAACGAGGGCTTTCAATAGAAGGCGAGCCTGTCGCGCGTTTAAACATCAAAGGATATCCACGCTGTATCGGGCATCAAGATTCTCACCTAGATTACGAACTGAATGATTCAATGATTTGCAAAACTGATATCTCTCATTCGTTAAACTATTCAGCCGGTAGAGGAAACGTTCGTTACGCCTCGTGAATTAATTCTTAGAAGAGTTGCAATCTCCGCCGCAGCTGCTGTCACTCCGACGTAATATCAGCACCTGAAAGCCCCTCTATTCCTGCGCTCGCTTTTCCTGATCGCCTTGACATGTTCGCTGGCACGCTGTTCCCACAAAATTTTCCATTTAACCTCTGTGTATTAATTATATCGCGTACATAAACAACGTGTACTTTGCTCGCGTACATTTTCAGCTTCTCTGCTAACGTGTTAGACCTGTTTTTTCACTCCATGTTTGTCTGTTTGTTTATGTTTGCTCGCATGTTTGATGTTTTTAAAGCTGAACGAGCATCGAACGCACGCGCGCACAGAAGGATTACGCGGGATACAAAATCAGAATGATACGACGTCTTAAGGAAAGCAACCGTTAAACGATCAACGTCATTGCGACTCGACGACTCATGCCACGCAACGCGTCTATCGTTCGGTAACGAAAACGCTGTTCAACGAGGCAAGAAAATACACCGACGTATATACAGCAACGCGAATGACAATGGATCGGCCGCGTTGCGAATAGAAACTCGCGTCGGGCTTGCACCGCTACACGTTGCCTGATTAATCCACGCCGAATCGATCCCCGACAACCGGCGATGAAGTTCCTCCCGTTGCCCTCAACTTCGAATTTCGATGCGACACTCGGTGCGAAGCTCGGTCCGACGCGCTAAACATTTTACCATATTAGCGCGACTTTCTTCGAGTTTCGACCGACTTTCACTATTATCCAAATAATATCTGTTCGCAACTCTAAAAAATTTCGTATCACCGTCGAGACGATGCCACGACGAACCAAATCGATGAATCCATAGAGCAACTTTCGAAGTGGAGAACGCCTCATCTTCTTGCGATCGTTCTAGTATAACAACTCCTTTTATAACGACGCGTTTTAGGACGAGATATTGCGTTCTGGATGAATCGTTTGTCGTATATTTTGTCGAATTCGAATCTTAATCTCTGCACCTTGATACGTTCATTTCTTCCGCAGCCTCTGGAAAACAGCGAAACAAAGTAAGAATAGAGCATTAGGAGAATAACCGCGGATCGTCGCTTTAGCAAAAGGGTAACCGACTTTAAAACAACGAGAAGATAAAACGAGCGCCTTCGTACGACTGGAAACACTACACCGTTCGCTTAGAGTTAAACAGCCAGAGTCCATTACAAAAAGGAAATTTATTCAATCCGTTAATCCGGATCCTGCTTGTAAAGCGAGAAGGTCGGACACGAAACAGGGTAACTAAGAGCGAGTAGCTTCTTGGTGGGACAGTGGGCTAAGAACTTTATTCTTCGTTGAAGAAATTAAAGCGGTCCACGGTTCCTTTCAGGCAGAAACATCTTTCACGCGGTTCTTGGCCGCTACGTATATTTTACTCGCGCGAAAGCACGTAATCCGAGCGTTGTCACAGGGTACATGACTGTCACTTTCTTTCGCGACCCAATGGAAAAATCATGCGTCGACGACGAAATCGTCGAGCCTCGAGGCCGTGACAAAGCGACCCGCGTAAAAAATTCACGCTGCCCTTGACAGAGCTCTGGCGAGCTCGAGAGACCCGGCGCTGACGATTCTTTCACGCATAATGCCGTTCTCTTTGAAATTCTCTCCTGACAATCGTAATATCCACTTTCCAGCCACCGGATCTTCCTCTCAATAAATAATAAACAGGAGCAAGATTTTGCTTAGATCCTTACTCTTTTAGATCCTTACTTTCATTTAGATCCCTAGAATAAATCGAAGGTTAAGGATACTTTTGTATTTTTTCTTTCTTTTTTTTTCATTTTATGATAAATACGAGTGTCGCCGACGATAAAACTTTTAGGACAAGTTGAAAAATTCAAAGATAGTCGGTCTCGAGGAAATCTCTTTTCTTTAACGCGTCCTCTTGTCTTACGAGCTGCCGAAGAGTTTTCAAAGTTCTGTAAGAAAACGCTTGTCAGATGTTCCATCGTGTGCCTTCTCTTTCGGCCAACTGCACGAAAGCGGTTCCCTTTCGAAAGCACCAAAGAAGGAATCAAGCGTTGTCTCATCGCGACAAAACGCACACACCTCCGACGTTTTCCAACTTTTGCGTCTTGCTTCTTCCCAAAACGTTTTACTTTCTTCGCGTACCGCCGCAAACGTCGTTTCCGATCCGTCCATCTACGAGCAGAGATAATTGTGGCTAGTCGAAAATTCATTTTTAATACATACAGCGTTTAACGAGCGGCTGTTAAAAGTTGCAGCTGCACGAGAATGTTTGGAACGTTCGTCGAGATGTCGCTCGATAAGCCTTTATTTGCATTCTTTTACGCAACCTTTTTTTTTTTTTTGCAATCGACGCGTCGAGAAGTACGCGCGTGGATACGTAGGCATTGCCTTGGACGCGATAAACTGGTCGAAAAGAGCCAACATTTTCAGACATTTGTTATCTCAAAAAGCGTTTTCTTAAGCGGGATGATACGTAAATTACAAAGTGTTTTTCGCGCAGGGAAAACGTCTTTCGTAATGAGGGCACAAAACGAGCGACCAGTGATATCAAGCGAATATTTCGTGCTTCGGTGATTTTATTAAAAGGGTCTCCCGCCCCCCCCCCCTTCCCGTGTCCCTTTCGTTTCTGTCCGTTTAAAATACGAGGAAAAAGTTTTACTCGGTTTCGAATAGCTTACAGTGCCGCTTTATACGAGGCAACCCGTGGAGCAATAATTTCCGAGGCGCTGCAAATATCGCCGTAAATGAAGGAACAGCGTGAGCGTGAACGCGCGGCACAGGTTCTTCGTCGCGGTACGCGTTCGAAATTCCCGTAGATCGTTCTGCTTTTTTCTCTCCCCATCGATCTCTGGAAACTGCGTTACCGAGCCGAGCCCGGAAATCGAGGAAGGAAGGGTGGCCGACTGCACGGTAACAGAAAATTTCGAATCTGTGGGAGAATCGTTGCTCCGTCCGGGAAAGAATGAAACAGAAATGATCGGTGGAACGTCGGCGCGTTATTATGATCGAGCACGTCTCTAAGTATTAAGATCTTCTTCCCATTTGTTTTATCTCTGGTCAGCCATAAAATTGTATCGTTTTGGCCAACAACGAGCGTCGTATTCCTTCCCGTTTCTTTTTTCTCTCCTGCCTATCGTCTTCCACGCTAGGCGTAAAAACGTGATCAAACTTCGATCGGGTTGGACTTTTTTCCAAGTCGATCGATGCTTAGAAGGTTGATCGGAGGTGAAGACGAGAGAATAAGTGGAACAAAAAATCGAGCTACCTCGGTGAAACCATCGTATTATGCGCGACGCACAACAGGCTCGGCAGGCAAGTTCTAACAAGAAGAAAATGCAATTTAACCAGCCACCGTGGCAAAGTTACGCTTCTTTGACTAGATTTATATAGCTTTCTGAGAAGCGTTACCATAGTTAAATACCATGTTAATAGACGGCACTGTTACCACATTACTCTGATATGAGAGATTATTACGTGCGATTATTACGTTCGGATATAATCGCATCGTTCGCACGAAAGAAACGTAGCACTAGGCGTTTGAACTCAGAGTTTCGTTCGAAATATTTTCCCAAAGGCAACATTCATCCGCCTTTCGTTTCGCCTAAGACGAGGCTAAAGAATTCTTTCTACATATAACTTGTACATACGTGTCGCTAAAACGACAATACAAATGGGTGAACATTTTTTTCGCGTGACAGTCTGGTCAAGCAGGTTAAGAGGTTCCCGCGGCGTCGCTCTTAACGCTCCCTATATATCAAGATTACCCGCGCCACGGTGGGAAAAGGGCTGGCGAACAGACAGCAAGCCTTGTAAACTTTTCGGCTCCCAAAGGGTTGCCGAGTATCGAGCTGCCGCCTTCTCGGTAGAAAAAGCGAAGAAATTTATGGAGAACAGAGCACACGTAAACCGGCCTTTCCTTCCTTTCTCCGGTTTTTAATAAATGCTCGCGTCTGGCCTTAGATCTTCCCGAAAGCACTCTTTTCATACAGTTTAATTATCGCGATCGTTAAATCACCTCGTTATTTTTAATTACAGATATGAATTTGAAGAAAAGCGAAGCAATCGACTGAAAATTCAACCACAGCGACGTTACGTTATCGAGTTAAGTAATCGATGAAATTGCAAATCGGACGATCGATACACCAGCAGAGTAACATTGGAAGCGTAAAGGCGTGGCGAAATTTTCGTTTACAAGGGGGTAAATGTTTGAGTCGTTTGTCCACATCCAGTTGAACGAAAGTACGTAAACGTGTAGCCAGGTAAAGAATGTTTCGCGTTTAATGCAGCCATAAAGTCCTTATCGATTTATTCCTTTGCGATGGCCAATGTATCACCGACAAAGTAAGAACGATAGGTCGACGAACGGGATAACAGAAAAATTGATTAACCACGTTATCAACGAAACGCGAAATTTTTAAGCTGGCTCGTTCGTACAGCCGATATAAATTACGATAAATTAATAAATTACGAAACTACGATCGAAAGGAGCAAAAACTGTCGTTTTCTTATCATCTGAGATTCTCGTATCTCTATTTGGAGCCTGTTCATACGCTACCGCGTAGTAAGTTTTTGGTAAAAGGAAGAACGACGTTAACGAGCAAAGGTCCTGTCCTCGAGACGAATTTTAGAAACAGTCTAGCCTCACGGAAGGCAGGCAGACAAGATGGTATTATCTACGGAGTGAAGCTATAAATCCGGACTGTCAGCGCTCTGGTATCATTGTTCGTTGTTCTTTCCTTTCGTACGGTGCGTGTAATAACCGGCATGCTCCGCATCGAAACGGCGCGTCAGGCGCAGCTGATACCTCCGCGCTCTCTCTCTCTCTCTCTCTCTCTCTCTATTAATCTTAAACAGAAATTTTCATACTTGCTTCGGAAGGATAAATCGGATGGATGTCCGGTAATTCGGTACGACGGTTCTCCAGTCGATAACTGGAGCCGTTTATAGCCTCGGAGCTCGAATAAAGTTTTCCTCGGGTCAAACTCGACCAGCGGCTCTGGAATCCGCGAGTTTTGTACCCGACCAAGGACTTGAGTGGAAGAAACGAAATCGACGTAAGAACTCGGTCCCTCCCTTGTTCAACTCGGGACATCTCTTCGCGTTTAAATATAGCAGATCGACTTTCCTTGCCGTTCGCTTCCGCCTTCCATCTCAATTTCAGACTCGGTTCCTTCCTCAAAGCTAAAACTTTTCCTTCGATTTCCACTAACCAAAGAAAAATACGGTACCGATAGTCTCTTTTTCTCCGCGAGAAACCTATCCGTCAACTTAAGCAACTTAGGCGATTTTTCGCGGTTGCGAGGCGCGGCCAGATTCTCAACTATCATTTCCAGCGGCCACGGTCAATTGTACGCTGATCAACAGCGCGCTCTAATTTCGTCCGAGAACGTTTAGATCCGGTATAAGCGCCGATATGAACGCCGATAACCGTAATTTCATTATGTAAGCTTCTCTTCTATAAATATAGAAAGTTGGGCACTTTAGCCTTTATCCTTAACGGAAGCGGAATACATCGAACCACCGCACAACGAAACGGCACCGCCTGTTCTCCTAACCCCCTCTGTCTCGTCCTCGTCCTCGTTCTCGTTCTCGTTTCCTCCGCATCTGCTTTGCACGCGACGAATCCCGTTCGATTCGGTACAAATTTTTATCAACTGCAACACCAGCCACGCCGCAAAAGCATCTTTCTTCGATCGCACCTCGAATCAAACGACTTTGTCGAAACGTTATTTATTATTGTTACATGTTATTCTATTACGCGTTACACGTACGTATTGTTACATGTTTGCTCGTACGATTTCAATTTAAGCGATTTCCGTATCTTGCCGATTAAAAATATCATTCTCGGCGTTTGATCGCCGATAAACCGGCACGGCGAAACTTTCCAATGGAACCAATTTACGAGAGTAACCAGTTTATCGACTCGCCAGTTTACTAATCCGATTACTAATCTCTTTAAATCGCAACGGTCCACTTTTTTCGTATAATCTTTCGCTCGGCGTACTGGCGAAATCTTGATCGTTTAATTGCGTGACCGAGCCATTCCAAGACGGTCCGAAGGAAATTGCATCGGAGGAGGTAGTCGTGATTTCGTACGAGCGTTCGTGAAAATAAGAGAAAACCCGTGGAAACGAGCGAACGAAAGGAGCGAAGAGCAAATCAGACGCGAGTAACGAAGCTTCCATCTCTTTCGTTCGTTCGTTCGCGGAACAACGCCCTCATTAACATACTTGTTATACCGCGTTAATTATAATAATATCCGGCCACGCGCCTGTACAGACCGCCGCGTCGCGCCAGCTACATTCCCGACGCTTCGTCGAGAGTACCGAGAGTCGACCAACTCAGACTTTTCTCCCCGTTATAACCGCGAAGCGAGATTACCGAATCACCGTCCACCGAGAACAAACTAATATCTCGCTCTTTAAAACTCCGATCCCGCGATCCGCGTTAATCTCCGTTAATAATAATAATAATGATTTTTTACTGCTTGCCCATCTACATTAAAGACGGAGGAATACCATTGAGATCGAGGATGTAAAGATTCTTTAAAAGGCTATGACATTGGCGAATAAATCCTTCCGTTATCAAGCGATGCTGAACAACGAGGAATATGCATTTTGAAGGTGAACGTGATGATGCTTTTATCTCTAACGAAGCGCGCTTGAATTCGAGTCGCCCAGTGAGGTCCATTGAATTAGTTGCCTCCAAGGTTAAATTCCCTCGCAGTTTACGTCGAATCGATAATTCGCTTCGGCAAGAGAAGGAAAGCTGCGTGCCTCAAGGAGCTGAAACTTAAAATCCAACCTGTTCCAACGAATGTTTGTTTCTGTAGCTTCGGTCTCGAACGGTCGAGTGATTCGATCGTTGCAACGATCTCGTCCGATCGGAAGGAATACCAAGAAGCCGTATACATAATTGTTCGCGACATATTAATATCCCGCGAAAACGAGATTTTTCCTCCGTGACACAAGGTAGCGTGATTTATCGGCTGACCGATATCAAACCGCTGCAACAGTCTGACGAGCTCTCGACAAGCCGCGTTTCTCTAACGGTCTGGTTTCCGCGATGTTTCACCAGATCGATGATCGTCTTACATCGTTCGAACGTCTTCTCGCGTTTCGAACGTTTGCGTTTCTCCCGTCCATTAAACTACACTTCGTCACGACCGTGAATCGCGCGTTCCTATAAACCATCCTATAAACGTATCTTTCGTTGCACGAGCTCGCGTGAACGCAACCAAGAAATACCAAGAAATACCAAGAAATACCAAGAAATACCAAGAAATACCAAGAAATATCAAGAAATACCAAGAAATATGGCGATTCTTGCCTATAAATTCCGCACACAGCGATACCGCAAAAACGTCCCTGCTTCATCGCGCGATCTAAAGGCTCCTCGTCGTCGTACAAACATTTCGGATTTCGGAAAATCGCCAACTTAAAAGATCGATCGTTACGACTGTTTATTAACGAGGATCCTGTTGAAAGTGTATAGAACGAGAGAAGGAGAAGAGAGTGTCCGATAATCGATAATGTAATCGTCATATTAATATTAATTATTCGTAAGCAGGGCGTATTCGGGATATTCAAATGGCCAAGCTCGTGTTCTAGAAATCATCGCATTTTCTGCTTTGGTTCCTCAAGCCGAACGAGCTTCGAGTTCTCCTATCGTCGGCTAACGCTCTGAAATTTACTAAAAGAAGCAAGTCAAACAGTTAAAGATAAAAGATATAATATAAGCAGGCAGGATATGGAAATAAGAACTCGCCGAATTTGAATATTCGCGGCGCGTTCCGCTTCTTTCGTTCGCCATGGTGGAAGAAACTTGATTAGATCGTTGGATCTTTCGGGACCACTGGCGCGAATTTTTCAAACATTTCTAACGTCTCCAGTGACTTTCCACGCGCTTTCTAAACACTCTTTCTAAACACGCTTTCTAAATTACGGTGATCGTAATTACGCTGTACTGCCTTTAAAAGACGAAATAGACATTTTATTCCAACGGTAAGATAAAAATCGAAATTTTCAAACTGTTGAAACTCGGCTCTCGTTGATAACGTTTCGCCAGACTCGTCTCGTGCACGACAAAATATACCTAGTACCGCTAACAAGGGGCAGCGCGTTTCGACGAGGCGCGTGAAAAGAAACGATCCTAATTATCCGGGAGTGGAGCGAGGCCAATTAGGCAGAACGAAACACGGTCGCGTCTCGTCGTAGTTAACGGTGGTATCTTCGCGGTGAATTCGCAAACTTGTACGTTGCACGATATTCTACGTCGATGCCCGGCTAATAAAATCAACAAGGACGCTAGGACGCGACGAAAGCAACGATTAAGGTCGATAAATTATGCCTATCGTCGATCAGCACGGCGTAATGTGTATTCCGACCAGCCGATGATGGATTATGCCTATTTACGTGCTCGGTTTCTCCATCGGCTCCGTCACTGTGACAAGATATCGCTCGATTCCCGTTGTTTGGTTGTATGGTCCCGTTGTATGATTCCTACCATTTCCTTCCCTATCGCTCACTTTCATCCACTCGTTTACATTACACGCCACACGTTTCTTCTCCGGCCTGCTTTCAATTTCCCAGCCGATCACGCGGACAAAGTGCGCGCGACGTTCGCTCGCCGAAACAAAGCTCTACTTCTTGATGAAAAAATTCCATCAGCCAGTTAACGACCAGATGATGGGAAAAGCACGCGGTGCCGATCGTCGATACGTTCGCAGACAGCCGACGCGACGGTGTAGCTGGAACGTCGTGTAAACCATGGCTCGTTAAAAGAACCTCGATTTTTTTAAGCAAATCGTGACATCGCCGCGAGCTCGGCGAACAAAATTCCTTTGACTACTGTTAATTGGATACAACGACCAGTCTAGCCGGTGCAATTTGTTTCATCGGTTTTCCATTCGGGACCGGCCCCCTCTCCTCCAACTTCCGATCAAACGAATTGGGTCGAACCGACGGGATCCTGTCGGCGCATTAACGCCCCGAAGACAACCGGCCGCGATCCACGCGCTGTCATTATCGCTTATCAGGTCGTTGGCGCGTCACGATGATCGACCGTGTCTATACGTAGCTTCGCGCCCATCACGTTAGCGCCAACAGAATTGTTATACGCGTCAAGGACGATGGAAACGAACCGAGCGAATGAATTTCCCATAGACCATAGACAGGCAGAATCGGAGATCGTTTCGTACCGGGAGACACGTTACTCGTATTTTGATGGCGCTTATTATTTATGGCAGCTGTCCGAAGTCGAATCGAATTTGACGCCGGTTGCTTTGTCGTCGAATTCTATCGATTTATTCATTTTGTTCTTCTGAGTAAACCTTACCGCAATGTATCCGTTTCGATCTAATTCCACTTTTTAAATATCATCGAACGAAAAAGTAATGAAAAACGATCCGAGATTCGATGTATCGATATCTGGCACTTTAAAGCGGTTGTAAAAACATTTCGACGAAGGATTACTTTAAATCTATCCGCCAACTACTTTTATAAGCGGCCGACGTTTAACCAGCCATAGATCGAGTAAACTTGGAGCGCGGGCAACGCTTTCAATCGTTTCGAAATGTCCGAAACAATTTTATTCGCTTCCCGTACACGAACGTTTAACAAAGGGAATCGACTTTCAACTACCCTTAACGCGCGGTCGATGCGCCGCAAGAGAATGAAACAAGGGAATTCAACAGTTTCTATTTAGCAGTCCCGACCGGAAGGCAAATGGACAGTTTCAAGGGTGAGAATCGATCGTTCACAGTTCGAAGGGTATTTACGACGAATCCAAACGATCGCGAAGCAAGCCGGAGTAACACGCAAACCTGTGAACATCTCTTGCAGCCGGAACAAAGTTCGGTAATATTCCCGGCTCTACGAACGTGGGATCGATAGGAAAAAAGAGGTTAGTTAAACGCAGACGATCGAGAGAACTTTTGCGAAACCGTGGTCCGTGAAAGGAAGGAAGTCGGGGTGGCGGTCCGTTTGTTCAGTGGCAACAGTGTCGGCTGAAATCGAGTGGCGAGTACGACGATAAGTACTCCAAGTATCGGCAACCTTCGCTTGCTTCGGGCCAAGCGATTCCTTTGCCGGGTGAATCGATCTTCCGAATATGCGTCCAGCGAAAATCGATCTTCGTTTCGCATCAAGGACAGGCAACTGGAACGGAATCAAATTAACTCGAACGCGCAATGAATATTCAACGGAGATCATTTTCTCGCGGGGAAGAAAATTCGGATCGTTTTATCGCTGCTTCTCCGCTTCGATGTGACATAAATAGAAACGCTTACGTTTTATACGTAGCCGTCGTATCGCTTTTGTCTATCGGCTCGCGTTTTCTTTCTTATCATTATTATTATTATCATCATTATTATTTCTCGTGACCTACTCGCAACACCTTGACAAACATACATCCTCTTTGGCTGTGCGCGAAGAGTTCTCTGTTAGTTGGTTCGCTGTAAATACGTGCTTTCCATCCCCAAAGTAAAGAAAGTGTCTTCATCGCCGAACACGCGCTCTACGTGGCAGCACAAACTTTTACCTCGCGTCGCTATCGTACATCGATGACCTTACCAAAGAAACTCGTTGCGCTTCTTGTAACAGCGGCCCTGTATTCCGTTGTTTATTTTTCCCTATAGCTACGACGCTGTCAACGGGAAAAGGTGTTTCTATAAGTAGTTTCCGCTTGGCGCCTTGATATGTGACGAATCACGAACATAGCAGCTGCTTCTGTCATACGCTCGATCCTAACACGCGCTACGTCTTATGAAAGAAATTTTTGTGTACGACTTTTTTTACGTGTCTTCGTCCACCCTTTCTCCCATCTTTTCCTAAAGCAGAATTCCCTAGAATCCCTGTCGAGCTACAGTAAAAAGTTGCTATAAGAGGGCTATATGCGTTGTTCCTGTCGTTAACTCATGGTTCGGTCATCCTGTTATTCCCCATAGTATTTCATTATTCCCGAGGTCGACGTCCCGCCACCTCCGTATCGACCGTTTGCCGAACAATCACGCTAAACGAGTTATATCGATCGCTTTGAACGTACGCTCAAACATGTGCCGACGATTGCAGCCTCTTTGCTCGCGGCCAACCGATTGGATTTTATTTGCACGAATCTCTCGATACGTCTATATTCTCGCCACTTTTTCGCCGTTTCGCGACTGTCCCTAGTCTTGGCCGGGACGTATACCACGTGTATCCCATTTCAATCAGAGAATTAGCAACATAAAAAGGATCCTTGTTCGATTTCGTTTCGTATCTAAAGTGTGACAGGAAACGGTTTTCGCCGTATTATCGACAAAGTTCCAACGTTTCTCGTTTATGAATAAATGTTCGGGACGTTTGTCGGTTGGTTGGTTGTTGCAGAAATTGACACGCGATTCGACCCGTCAAATTTATTAATACGCGGCGACGAAAAAAGAAGAAAGAAGTAGCAGGCGAGAAATTTTTCCTCGAGAAGCGATCTTTGGCGTGAATCGTTGTTCGCTGCCCTGGCATTGCCCTGTGCCCGAAGAAGCTCGATGTTCCCATTCCTGAAACAGGAAATTTCAAAATTAATGAACTCGATGTCGATCGGACTAGTTTAAAGGGCTCGGTATGCAAAGTAATTAAATAAGTATCGACATTTCGATATTGGAAACTTTCAATGATAATTCCTCTTTATCGTGGATGTCTGGCGAAACAGAATGAGAAGCCGTTTAAGTCGGCGGAAATCAAATTTTCCAAGTACCATACCGGTCGCGTCGTTGCAACGATACATGCTGTGTATAAGAGTATCGTAACGTTCGCGAAGATGTTTCCTTACCTTCTTCCGAGGATCTGTTCGGAGAATTTCGCGAAAAGAACTCTCGAGAGAAGCAATTGCGCGGGCATTCCAAATCGAAATCGTCGATTGTTTGTTCTCCACTGGTTGCGATAGGTCTCCTTATGTATCCTTTATGCCGGATATCTGCGGATCGCGATAGTAAAAGATTTACCCATTATACTCTGTCCTCCGTACTTCTCCAAATGGTTTGAAACTGCCACTTCTGCTTATCGATCTCTCTCTCTCTCTCTCTCTTTTTTAAATTTATATATTCCCTTGGAAATCTTTTAAAACGCGCGCTCCGACTTCATCTGCTTGACGTAACTATCGGGGCACAGATGCATCATGGGGATAAAACGAACAATGGAATCAGCAATTTCTTTATATTTCGGCAAATTGGGCGAGGGGGCAAGAGGGAGCGAGGGATCGACAATTCTAATAAAAAAATTGAAACGTCAAACGAGCCAAGCGTGAGATATTCTAATGGTGGCGATCCCGAGAGAAAAACGCGAGCAACGACCGGCTGGCTTGACTCTGGGTATAATTTAGCCAAATCTCTTTCGTTTGCTCGGCGTGGAACGTCGAAATTCGAATTCGAATATATTAAACGTTGTCCACGGCTGGCACGACGAGTTGGCGCGACACTGTCAATTTAGCGCGATGAACGTGGTTCTCGCGTCTAGCAGAAAATTTTCCCTGTTACGTCGCTAGCGCCGCCGCTAGCGCCGCCAACGCCACTTTGAATTCGGTCTGACAAATATTGGAGCTCGAATTACCGTGAATCGCACCGTGAAGCGCCTACCACGACCAGCAAATTTTGATCTCGCACAGAGGGGGAACAAAAAAGCGTCGCGACCTGAATTACTGTCCTCTCGCTGATACGCGCTGCGAAATGAAACGTTACAACCTTTCTCACCTTTTTTACCTTTATTTTCCATTCGCGCTTCCTCTGTTTCCTTTCTCTGTTCGTTCGATACTCCGCGAACGCGATGCACGTTGTTGCCGAATGTTTCGTTGTTTGCACATTTTGCGAAAAGGCCGATCGTTAAGCGCGACGAGTGTCGAATCAACGCAATACCGCGCGTAAGGGTAGGACAGCGTAAGTCTTTGAAACGTTCTCAAAATTTTTACCGTATCGACGCGAGCAATGTCAGTTTCGATATCTGTTATTCGACACGCGGCCGTTACCAACAAACGTGCGTTCCTCCGGTGTATCTATCGTGGCCCGACAAATCAAAGCACGTTTATCTCGAACCGTGTTCCGTCCGTCGGATCTCCAACGTTTTGACGCAACCTTTAAACGCCAACAGACGAATTCTGATAAATCGTCGGTTATACTCGATAAGTTAATTGCTTGCTCGTAAAAATTACCGCTGGTTCGCAGCGCGCGTTATTAATATCCCGTTTCCATTAACGATTTGCCCGATCTAAAGCGCACAGTCATCGAGAAGAACGTTACCGTTTAAATTTCAATCTCCTAATTCGGCCTCTGCTCACCGCTCTTCCCACCATTCCCATCGCGCCCATTCAAATATTTTCATTAAAGTAATCGATTCCTACGCCGATCCACCATTTTTCCCGAATATCACCATTTCGAACGACTTTACGGCTGCCTTATGAAAGAGAATCGGTAGTCGAGATGCATTTCGAGGTTCGTGTCAATGAACCGAGATACAATGGACGCCTCTGATCGACGAACGGATCCAGTCGTACGACTTAACATCTACGATTGCACGCGTACACGCATAACCATATCGTGCATACCACGTAACCACATAGAACCACCATTTCATAGAACCGTCGAATGAAAGCAACGAAATTTCCCAGTGTAATAACAACTGGCTAGACATTCGACAAGGTAAATCAGTTATTTACCGGACAAAATGTAGTTTCGACGATCGTTAATTCCGCATATTTGCGCTCCTTTCGAATTTCCGCGGGCCTTTGTCCGTTTATTGGCCCGGTCAGTAAATAAACAATTTGGCGGAATCATAGTACGTAAAATAGGGCTGAGGTAGCCGAGCGTATGAAAATAAAATCGATTTTCGATTTATGCCCGTTTTACGTGCGGTAGAAATTTGCCGCGACTACAACGAATACAACGAATCGATTTGACTTTGCTATCTATTTAAGCGACGGCTGTTTGTGCGAGCGTACGCGATGTTTGATTTTCCTAGCGAAAATCATCTCACCAGGAAATGAATAATTAAAAGGTCGTCTAACGCGATAAAACTTGAACGACGTTTGATCGACGCGAATCATTTATTCGTGCAATTATATCCACCGATAATCGAGTTTCCTCCGTGCTGGCAGCATCGGACTTTCAAGAGACCCGATGACTGTAGCCGATTTAAAAATTCCGATACGCTAACGTTTCTGCCGCTTAAAATTGTTCGCATCGCAGCATAAAGCCATCCGAGATAAAATGTAATTTGCCTCGCATAGATGCAACGATCGAGATTCGCGGACGCGATAATTTTAAATTAACCGACTGACGCGTATATTTGCTTTCCAGTTATCACCGACTGTAGTTATTACTCACGGCTCCCCGCGATTTCCTCATACCGATGACCAAACTCTAATCACCCCCGAAACAGTAAATGGTAAGACGACCTCGATGATTTCGTATCGTCCCTCCTGGTTAGACAATCAACACGTAAAGCGCGAAACGGGCTTGCGAAACTGCATCGTCGATACCGCACATTCGTACGAAAAAGATTGGTACGAATAAATTATGGAGATTGGTAAATACGATTATACGGAGATGAATTTTATGAAATTGCGCGCTTTCCCATATATTACCTTTCCTCCTCGTTATACGTGATCACAAGCGTGAAGAGAGCCGTAATGGAAATTACACTTATTTGGTCAGAAATCAACACCGCCGGAATATATTTGCGTTTTTATCAGAAGTCTCATATCAAGTTATTACGCGCTATTAACGAGGACGTTGTCTCCGAATCTACAGTCGAGTGTAGTCTATGTCCGAAGCAATCTCGGAATGATTTACGACTTACGCGGCTATGTTTGCGATCGTGGAAACTTATAACTTTGCCGTTAGGAATTTCAAATTAGGAAGAGTAGCCAGTTTATACAGGGGAAAGGGGGAAAAAATGGAAAAGAATTCGCCAGTTATTCGAATTGCAAATCGTCGAGAAGCGAAATTGGTTCGTGTTGGAACGAGACACGGCTCCGGTTCGTTATTCGATAACGATAATAAATTTCGCGTACTAGCTTATGATAATAACACGTGGGCAATGTGTAATCGATAACGCGCGATATCGTCGTCGATAATAGAAGAAAATTCAATTCGTTTCGACCACGAATCGTCGAATAATGTCGAATAATCGGCAACAATTTTCGATATCCTGTTCGCGGCAAGAATATTTCCTCTTTCACGTACGATGCAATTATATTCGCGTACCCATTACGTCCACGTTTTCTTATTATTTTGCGGATTTTTCGCGAATCCGTATACGTGTTCTGCTCGTCATCAGCGGTCTACCTTCCAATTTATCTACTGCGAAGCCAGCGAAATCGTCCGCCAACGTCCGTACACGCACCACAGAATACACGGCATAGGAACTTGCGTCGAGTTCCAGTTTAGGAAGACAGTTTAATCCGCTTAAACAACTTCGACCTCGATTTAACCACCACATGGTCAGCGAAAATTAATAACCTCGTAAATTACTCGCCGTTTTTTCTTTCGATCGATAGCGATAATCGCTTCAAACTCGTCACGCTCGTCCACACACACCCACCCCACTCTCCCCCGCTCCCTCTACCATTTTACTCGGTTCCCCTATAACACTCGCTAATTCCAAACACTCCGAGGCAGGCGATTAACAAGTAGCTTTAGAAGAAAACGCTGTAGATTTTTCGCGGAACGAATTTCTAATAAGATCGCAACTCTAATTAACGTATTGACGGACGCGGGCTCGCGAAACCCTTAGCAAAGTTACTTCAATAGCACGTCTAAGTTTCGAATAGAACAGTGAATTCGAGTCCGTGGCGCGGAATAAACGTATCCTAGCCGGGCGTTTCCGTTTCCGCCGGCACGTTCATCATCAATAACAAGCCCGCGAGGCAAGTGAGCCAACCCCGTTCCTGCATACTAATACCCGTAACCGCGAAGAGGCGTCATCCCCTTGAACCCGCGAGTTTGTCAGCCGTAGAACGTCGCGCCTTGATTTCACAGTTACGAACGAAACGAACCTGATTTTCTTCCCAAACGATGCGACAGCCTGCTGCTAATTTGCCGGGTCACGAGTCATCGACGTGTTGCATCGCGTCGTTTCGCGACGAGGGACGACATCGATTTTTCGTCGGGTCGTTTGCAACGAATTAACGCTACCGTCCTCGACGGATTAATCGGTCGACCGGCGACACGTAGGCAAACCAATGAAATCCAGATAATCGCTTGTAATTTGAAATCCTCGCCAGATCTATAAAACGCAAAACACTGGACATATCGTACCTTTTTCCTTTTCTTCTCTCCTCTATGGGACTCGATGGAAAATTCGTGTTTACCGTCGAGTCCGTTGTACGATTGTCGTTTGAAGAGGCGTCGAATAACAAGCGTCAAGCATCCAGGCGAAACGCTTCCCGCGTTTCATAGAAACCGGTTACGTACGTGCTGCTTCGCTTTTCGAAGACGAGTTTATCCTCTGCGTCCGTCGACGACGCGGGAAATTTCAGTCGCCCGATATCTGTCGTTTATCGCGGAAATTCGAACAAGAGGAGGCTTTCTCCTATGGAGTTCGGCCGAGCGAAACCTTTCCAGGGCTGCGTCAAAGAACAAAAGTTCGATGATAATTATCCAGTGAATTTCCAGAAAAAGCTGAGTTCGTTGGAGCGACGCAGACTCGCTGAACAAAGGGTACGCTGGTGGAAACGCGCGCGACAGTCGGATAAAAAGAGGAAGAAGAGAGGAATTCGTGAAATTTAACAAAGCCTGACCGACCTGGAAATTTGAATGGTAAAGGGGAAAATAGAGGAACGCTTCTTTCGCAAAGAAGTCAGAGTGTGCGTGTTCGTCGACTTTTTGGAATCGAAAGATCAAGCGGTTCGGCACGTGACACTTTGCTACGCCATCGGCCTAACGTCAACTCGCACACGATCTCGTCTAGTCGTGATTTTCCCCTTTCGTTCGGTCGTCTGCTATCTTGCCGTCAAAAGTCCAGGTAAGCTTCTTTGGTATTGGAACGGGAATCCTCGTTGTCGCTTTCGCCGGTGTACTTTCAAAGCAGACGTTCCTATTCGTCGCAGACCTATTCGGTAACGCGTCGACTGTGCAGAGAATGCAAGAAGCAACGCTGGATTACCGGATTTTCGTACGTGGCCGATAACACGTCGACGCTGTTTCTCACGCGAATTGAAAGGGTAATCCATGTAAAAGATTGCACGGTTTATGGTATGGAAAGGCGACAAATACGCGAGTAAACACGCGAAAGATCTCGTTCCAGTTGACTCTGTCGAAGGTAACGCTGCGATGACGTGACAAATAACGATGGAATAGGATTACCGTGTTACACGCTGTTCCACCAGCAAAGAAGGTAAAAGGTGAAATGCTCTTACAGCAAGTTCCGCGTTACGATCGTTTTCGCCGCTTCTTAGTCCTTTTTCGAAACCGTATTCGAAATATGTTCCGTATGTTCCGTATTCGAAATCATATTCAGAACACGTATAAAACGCAGGCGTCAGACACGTATAAAAATTGACATGGTCGAAGAACAGGGAAGTAGAGGACGAAGGAAAAGCGCAACCAGCAGACCGATCGATTCATTAGCCAGGACAAGTCGGCGTCCATACGTCCCGTTAATTGACGCATCGGCGGCCAGTCCATTAAACGTTGAAAAACCAGATTCGCTCAATTTTCCCGATCAACGATCCTATTTTCACGCACAAATACGATTTGCTATTCAATTTCAGGTTGGCGCGGCCGATTATTTATTTAGATTATTCATTTGTTTGGCCAAGGCGTCGTGTCCGCGGCAGACCTCCGTTCGAATCGTCGAATAATAGAAGATTTGAATATTCAGCAATCGAAATCCGGTTAGCCGAGCTTCGGTTAATGCACGTCGCGCGACAGTTCGATCGCTTTCAGGAAGTTTCGACGACTATCGGCTTCGGGTCGATGAATCGCAGAATTTCCGCGCTTCCGGTCTCCAGTATTCTCCAGCGATCCTTTGTCAGACGGATCGCGTCGACTGCACAAGATTCTATGACTCGAAAGTGGCATTTTTCCCAACATTCTTCGCATCTTTTCCACGCGACACAATCGCGAGTATTAGCGACATCCAGCGACTTTGCCGACCGGATGGACTAGACTCGAGTCTCGCTAAAGTGTCAATAAGTGTCACTTGGAGATTATAGGATTCAGATGCTTATTGCAATTTTCAAAGAAGAAAATCTATTTTCCATTCGAATCGAGACGTAAAACGACAGAGAGTTTGGCAAAAGAGAGGTCGTTTTTTTAAAACACGTTCCATGTGTGTGTGTGTGTAGGTGTGTATGCGTGTGCGCGGTATAGCCACTAGAGAGTTCATCGTAGAACATCGTTGTCGTAGAAAATCGTATTTGCTGCTTTGTCGCGGTATCGAGCAAATTAAACACGCAACGTTTCCGGATTTCGTGGTATCCAGTTTTACAACGAGCAGACGTCGAGAAGGAAGGACGAACGGCAGCAGTTCGGAAGTTGTGCATTCGCTTAAACTTTATTCAGTAACTTTAAAGCGAGCTTAACGATTTCGCGGTGACCCCGTAATTTCGCGAAATTAAGAGACGACCGCTTTAAACGTTGCGAGGAGAAGGAGAGAAAAAAGCGCCACGACTTCTCCAGAGTTTTATTTATACCGGTGTGTGTATTTGCATAAAACGTGGCAGCCAACCAGTCTTTCTTATTAAACGTTTCAGCCAGTCGCCGGCGTCGAGCAGCGAAACATCGTGCTGTAATCGCCGTTGAAATTCTCGCCGTCGAGAATGAATTAAAATTTCTCCCGCTCGCTCGTTTGCTGAATTATAGAAATTTTCCACCGGTTGAAAAACGAGATGGTGCGGTGATCGCGCGGTGTCGGAACGCGAATAATAAAAATCTCCGTCGAACGGGGGCCATTCGTTGACGCTGCGCGCCGCATTTCCATAACCGAATTCCGACGCATTTTTCTACAGCGCTGCGGCCGTATCATTCGAAAATAATTCGTCTGATTTCCCCGGTGTGCTGGCTCGTCGACTTTCTCCTCGTCACCGTCGCAGATGTAAACCTGGCGGACGTGCTGTTGCAAGCGGATTGTTTTTCGCCAACTGCCGATCGGCCGGACCCACTCGAATCGGCATCGTTGCACCGCGTGTTAGTATTTGAATCGCGCAAAGCGCGCGATTGGCCAAGTCGAACATTTGCAAGAAACACGAGAGATTAATGGCGAGCGAGCGAGCGAGTGGTGGCAGAGCGAGTGGCAGTTACAGCGTCTGCAGCGGTGTCAGAATCACCGCTCGTTTCGGCCAACCTCGCATAAGCCACCGAATTCGGCTAAGTACCGAGATACCGGGCACACCTAATTGCTGCACACAACCACCTCGCCGGATATTACGGTTTCAGGTCATCTTGCGAGGGCAGCGATTTTTCTGAGTGGCGCGCGCGCGATAAGAACGGCGCTAATGTTTAATGGCATTGGGAAAAAGGAATTACTCGGTTATGAAAAAGTTCGGATTGCTGATAAGGAAGAACTAGTACGCGAGCGAACGTTACGCGTCAAGCATAATCGAAATATTTTACAGCTTGCGTTCCTTCGTTGGCAAAAAACATGCAGAAGAAACGGAATGCGCGAGCGGCTAAAACGATGAAAAATTATCGTAGAAACGCGAAGCTCGTTAATTATTTGCCGATAAAAAGATTCATCAAAATTCATAGCCCAACGGAACTTGGAAATGGAATTTCACCAAAGTCCGTGGAAACTCTTTGCTGGTAGAAGCGGCGTGTCTTGGCTTGTCGCGGCGTGTCGCGGCGTAATATTCTCCGTAGTACCGCGGATCCATTTAATTTTATGTCCATGACTCTGCAAAGTGACTCTCGGCGAGCATCTTGCTAGTTATTCGTGCTTCTTGAAAAATTTCCCACCACACGGGACTACGTGAAACTAGCGGTGAAACAACGTTGATAAACGAACCGTATTCTCTGGACGAAGAGCACTCGGCCGGAAGCGACGTTGTTCAACGCAGATTTAGTCCCCTGCAAATAACACGGCATTCCGACGCATAAATTTCTTTCATTCGCACGTTCGTTGCGTTACTTGGCCTGATCTCCCCCACCCCCCCCCCCCCGTTCCCCCCCGTAACAGTAGCGAACGTCCCGACTAGATTTCCAAGTAATCGGAAGCTATCGCAAAAATCAAATTACGCTATACGTTTCAACTATTTCAAATGTTGCAATAAGGGTAAGCAGACGCGGAATTCAAGCAAAATGTTTGCTGTAAACACTGCCAACGCACGCGCTGCGCGAATCTTCTTTGTTTAAAATGTTTGGATCGAAATTTTGTTATTCGTCGATAAGGCGCGGCACCAAAAGAACATCAAAATTTTATAAACGCGATAAAGCTGGTATTGCGTTACATCGATGTACCATCGCCGTCCATCGAAAAACTATGCTGCATGCAAAATACGAAAATCCAATTAGGGAAGTAAGCCGAAAAACGATTCTCGAATACACAGCAGAATTTAATCCAACGGATGCGTTGCCGCGCGCGCATCATAACGCACCAATGGAATCGATCGAGGCATTAAGCCACGGAAATCCGAGCAGCCAGCGGATAGAAAACTGTACGAAACGACCGGACCTTCGTCATTTCGTCGCAATTTAACCGAACGCCGTTCGAATTAGTCGCGATATTGTCTCGTCGTTCATCGATCATCGATCGAACTTTCTCTAATCGACGGGTGTCCGGTTCGCCAACCCATTTTCCTTCGAATCGCAAACGAAATAGCGCATCGCGGAACCGGCCGATCAATCGTCTATCAACCGTTTCAAGTTCGGAAAGCGTTCTCTCCACCTATCAGCCGGAAAGAAGAACCGCAAGCTCGTTTGAACGACATTCTTCGACGTTTCAAGATCACTTTGAAGATTCCTCGAGTCGTCGGTTCGTTCGAGCTCGTCCAAGAAATCCGCGGCTCGTTAGAAGATCGTCAGATCGTTTAAGGTCGAGTAAAAGACACGACTTAACGACTTGGCCGATCCGATTGGAAATTTTTACAAGAATCGTAAATTGAGCGAACGTCGGCTTCTATACAGTTTGCTCAACTTGACAGTCACTCTGCTCTATACAGTCACTCTGATCGTGTATGGCTGCGCAAGTTTTATCAGAGTTGGACGACAGACGACGATGTACTTGGCCGACTCAATAGGCATTCGGTCATCGATAAGTTAGTGACTTTTAGATCACGTGACTTGACACAGTAAATAGCAAGTAATTCAACTGCCTCGCCCCGTGTTTATCAGACGGCATGCGTGCGTACGCGAAACAGAAGCGCAGACTAATTCTTTCCTGTAGCTGGACGTTAATAAACGGATAATTCACAAGCGGTACCACGAATGTCGTTACACGTGTCTCTGTCTCGATCATCCGGAATATCGACATCTACATCGACCGACCAACAACGAGAATATCGATAGCGAAATGAGAACGAGCGACGCGACCATATCGTCGGCGAATGTCCGAATAGTTGGCCATGAAACTTTTGGACTGGAAATTTTCCATCGACTTACGGATCCTGATCGATCGTTCGTATTCGCAGGTATGACACGTCCGCAAACGTCGTTTTGCTGATAAACGGCTCGGTTCAGTCGCGTTTAAATATCGTTCACACGCCCCTGGAAATTCCACCAGGCAATTCGATCGAGGACTAGGATTCGAAACCGCAAGTTACATATTCATCGGACCATTTTCCTTGACATCTTTCTCGTCTTTGCCGGGTTTTTCATTCGTTTCGCCGCGCTTTTGACCCAACGAGACAAAGCCTAGGTGTATACATACTATATTACAGTATCGTATAGCAACTCGAGAGACGAGAAATAAAACAGTGTTTGCAATGAAACGTTTCGATTCGGCCGATATTACCAGAATCACATGTTCCAAGTGGAAACCTAAGTACCCGTGGCTCGCATTTTTCTTCAGAAGGTCGTGAATAACCTCGCGTTTTCGCAAATGTCGTGAAAGCGAAAGCAGCATCGGGTATTCGAATATTCCTGGAAATTCGGAGACGAGACTTGGTCAATCGTTCCTTGGTCAATGGTTCCATTTATGATAAATCGGATAATCGAACATCCGACACCGTATTTCCGTCATCGTCTACCAGCTGACGGATATTTTTATCGGATTAACATATTAACGAGAGATGGAGCGGAGGACGCAAGAGAGTGATCGGAGCTGAAACTCCTTCGTAGTGTCTTACGGTGACGTAATCGGCTTATTTTTCAACGACTCGTGACTCAACGCGATCGAGCTGATTTATTGCCCGATGGTCGTCGTGTTTTCCTATCTTTGCCGTTGTTGCGCATCCGCCAGGAAACAAGTTCGCTAACACACCGCGCTTCACGTGTTACCCATTTCAGAATACGCTGCTGTAAACTCGAGATCGAGAAGAATGCCGATTTTAGCGAATTACAGTCTCGTGAAATCGAATTTAAACGGATATCGAGCTAACGAGGGGAGTCAACTTTTTAACAGCCACTCGATGGTATCGCAATTACTTGCGATTTATCGACGAACCCGGTGGTCGAATAAAAAAGAAGGTGGGGGGGGGGGGTCGAACATCGTTCGAACATCGAATCGATTTCCCCTAAGTATCCCGTTTTTCATCGCAAACACAAGTTTTCCCGGAATCGCGGTAATCACGTGGTTCTGCGCTGCTCGTCTTATAAACTTGAAATTATATAAACAGGCTGACGTGACGCGCGATTCAATGAAATCGACCTCTGACATCTGCCTTTGACAAACCGATTTATACCGGTACGTATTTTCGCATTCTCGACGCAATCAACAATTTCTTCTTCTACTGAATTTAAAAAGGTCTAGTTTCGCGAAAGCTGGAAATGCTTTACAACCGGCCGATTGAAGTGGCGCTAAATGTACTGGACGTTTGCGGGATCTCCATATAGCTATTTATTATTTATGAGGCGCGGCGACGGAGTAAGGGGAAAAGGGCAGGGAGCAAAGAACGAGGTGGGAAATTGCACTGTCCGACGAAGACGACGACGACGACGACGACGACGACGACGACGACGACGACGACGACGACGACGACGACGACGACGATGGCGACGCGGCCGCGGATCAACGGGAGAAAAAAGAAGATCCCCTTTTCGTGGACGCTTATCTCTTTTCAGAGAGGTTGTCGCGCGTGCGAGATTTATCCAGCGTGAAAGGGAGATACTTCACGAAGGCAGCTTTTTTTACCCTGCTCTAAAACCATCAGTCCGAGCTTAACCTAAACTTCCTTCTCCACGTTTTCCACGGCAAACCTTGGACCCAAGAGTCGCGTTATTTCGTGATACGCTTGTCGGGCACCGTTACGTCTATCCCAATATAAAGATATCAAGCAGCTTTCGAGTTCGCTATTCCGTAATTCGATAACTTTCCGTTTCATCGAAATGATGCAAGTATCGAACGATCTCATAACCGTTGCGAGTATTCGAGGTAAAAGTAGTTGAACACGCGTAGACGCGACAATCCCTAGGACTCTAGGCGCGCTTGAAGCGTGCGAAGACATCGTGACGGAAAGTTGTGTAGGCCGTGGCACGAGCGAATCCGTCATCTTTTAAAAGTTGTTGACGTCGTCAAACGCGAAGGGTTAAAGGTACCGTCATAGGGATCGTTATCGAAAGTAATTCGACGGATATCCTCGTCGCAGCGTGAAAAAGAAAGCGTCCCCTTTCATCCCCGAACTATTCAAGAGGTACGCGAAGGGTTTAGATAACGGCGCGACCGAGAGTTACTCCAAACTTTCTCGCTTCTTTCTTGGAGGCCGGCCATGGCGCTTTCTCTCTCGTCCCCTTTACTTCACCCTCGTCGGAACTCCTTTCCAGGCGCAGCCACCAACTTTTCAGCGACAGTTTGACAAAATGCAGATTTCCTTCGTTTCCCTGACAACGATCGGTTTTTCTGCTTACCCCTCGTTCTTCCGTTCCTCTTCCGTCGTCTCGCCGCTTGCTTCCGTCTCGATGTAGCGTTCGCGCGTGATCTGCATGCTTAAGCCTCTTCTTATTTTCGCCTGTATCGCGTTACACGGTACGGGCCAAAAAACATCCTCTTTCCCTCCCCCCTTTTTGACGACGGGAATACGATTCCCCCCCCCCCTCCTCCCCCGTGTTTCCGTTACACCTTGTCGACGGATGTACGTCTAACGCGAGTATGCGTGTGCGATCTCACGATCGCAGCATCTCAGCATCTCAGCAACAGACGCTTTTATCCGACCCGGAAACTCGACGTACCGAGCTCACCGTGGATTTAACTTGTACGCCAACCTGAAGCCTGTCCGCCTTATCGCTGACTCGTACCACTTCAGCCGGCAGTTGTTTTCTTTCTTCATCCGTCCGTACTTCCATGGATTTACGGCAAATTTGTTTTTCGCTGCGACACGCGAGCGGGACCCGGAGACGCGCGTCACAACGAACGCGCGTCTAATGATAAATTATTTATACAACGTAAGATAGTCGATCGAATAGAAGAACATTTGAAAATTCTGATGCCCGCGAACCAATAGCAACCCTACTTTCCACAATTAAACCCTCCACCAATGTCAGAAATTTCGACTTCCCTTACACTTTAAACTTTAAAAGCGTCTAAGTGTTTAAGACTTTGAATGGCGTGATCGTGGACGATCGTTGAGCGAATGCAACGAACGGCCACTCGTAGCTGCTCGACATTGGTATTACTACCGTCCTCGAGGACCGAACGAATACGCGCGTTCATTGTATCCGGCGAATGCGTCGCTATAGCTGTTTGCGAGCACTCGCGGCGGACACGAAGCAGTGTGGAACAGGCCAGACTATTTTAATCCCAGTGCGCGCATTAGTACGAAATTACGCGTCGCTGCTAAATGACGCGTTCCGCGCACGATCCTGCCACTAACCGCCCCGCGAAAGGCGCGTTCAAATCCACTTTCGTAACATCGCAACCGTCTAAATATTAATCCTACACAAGCACTCGAGATAATAACACGACCGCTGCCCCGCCCGTGCATCGTTTCTGCTCGTTCGAACAATATTTCGATTCCTCGGTTGTCGAGAACGTCGATTAAACGTATATTTGCAATTGGAACGTTTAAAGAATCGCTTGTAAAGAAGGAACAATGGACATGGAGGATTCCTCCTCGCCCGGTATCTTTCAATATTCATGCAAAAAGAATTACCGTGCGGTAAGTCTCTTCGGCACGGTTATCTAAATCCTCCACTTCTCGAGCAATTCGAACCGAAGGTAAACGGCTGTTCCTCGTTGTCGAAGGAAGGAGGGAAGCATTGTTCGTGTTACCTCCGATAAGAGTCCCTGCGACCATATCTACGCCTCTCGTTCCCCACGACGACGCGATTATCCGGCATGTCTGGAGAAAGTTATTCTTCGGTATCAGCCCGATATTACGTGGATGAATATTCTTCTGCTCTAAACCCGCCTTGCGAATAGTCCCCTATCTCTTTCACTTCGTACCCTTTCTCTGGTTTATGGGCTGTGGGATTTTTGAAAACGAAACCAGATAGGCAGAAAACAAATATTCCTTGTTCCTGCGTATCGTACCGTACTGCGATCTTCGACCAGTACAGTGGACGATGCAAAGTAGAGATGATTTTCTTGATAAATTCCCAAGAGACCAGCATTCGGACACATTCTTGCTTCCTCTTGACAAATTCGATTTTTTCTTTAACCAGCGTGTTTGTCGCTTGCCCGTTTATTTTATAGAAAAAGTGAACGTATTCAGTGGACGTACCGTGATGGAGGGGAAGAATCGTTTGCTCGACTGCTTTGTCGGAAATACCGAAACGAGCACGGTAGTACCGCTATTGGATGGATCCCTTCCAAGTGATTTTAAAGTTCTTTTCCGTCGAAAAATTGGAAACATCTTCGACCGGTAGCAGACCCTCGAAGTTCGATCCTGTCTCAAAATTGGACGCGGATGCCTCGACGTACGGCGTATAACCGCCTCTCCCTTCTTGCTGGCCTCTACGCGAATCCTTCTAACAATTTAAAACGTATTCCCGTCGCGAGTTACGCGAACTTGTTCGCGAAACGAATTTAAAGTTTCTCCGGGCGCGACACGCAGGTTCACAAATCTGATACTACCGGAAGATATCAAATTATAGATACGCTGATACGTACGTTTTTCCTTTTCTTCCTCTTTCTTTCTTCTTTTTCTTCCCTTTTTTTTCTTCTTCTTTCTTTTTTTTTTTTTTTACGAAGCTGAATCGAAGCTGAAGACCAGAACGTTTTTACAATTTTTAGACGTTGTCCCGTGTCGACGATTTTCACGCAATCAAAGTTTTAAATGCAGAGGCGCCAAATGAAACAAAAAAGTCGTCACGTTGCGAGTGTCACTGCACTCAACGTGCCTCGCTTTCAACGCCGATAAACTGATTTCTGATAAAGATAAAGTCCACACCTTTACCGGTCGCGTTTTCTCGGCTCTCCTTTTTTCTCGTTCTTTATTTCAAATAAGCGACCGTTTCTTTCTTCCTTTCTTTTTCCGGACTGCCAGCGTTCATGATACGTCCAGACGCGAAGCATCTCGATTCGTCGAACGAGCATCGACGAAGATCGGTCGTCGTTCGCCCCGAAAGCATCCAGAAAATTGCTCACGACCGAAACGATCCATTTCGCGATCATCTTTATCGGTGACAATATCTTCGATGGTTGGTCGCTGTTGGAACGGGAAAAGCCGATGTTTAACGAAAATGTGAGATGCTCGGCCCCTAAATATTTTGGGGGAAACGCGTACGGTACGGTCGTTTACTTTAAAGATGAAAAACGTTTTCTCGATGGCCGTTGGCAGTCTAAAGTGTACGAATCGCGATCCATCGTAGCTAAATCGTCTTGAAACGCAATATCTCGCTCGTTGTTCGCAAGACGTACGGCCTTGCGGATCAAGCGACACGTATTGCGCGCGTGGCCGCGCGTTACGTCTTCAACGGGCACACCTGCGCTCGTAGCGCGTCCTCGACGCGCTGAAATGCATAACTCTCAATTTGCACGTCGCCGGGAAGCGCGTTCCACCGCTCGATATTACTTCCCTTCCATCGACACACCGGGCCAGAGCAGCTTTAAATGTAAAATGCTGCGTGTACCGAACCGGGATACGCTTCCATGCTCCTTTTCTCCGCGATATGCGCGGATTTCCACTGGCCTGATGCATCGTAGAGATCTGTTTGATCAAATTTTCGAGATCCTCGGTTTCCTGTCGATATCGTACTCAAGATTAAGGATGCGAGTGGAGGAATTACGGGGCGTTCTTTCTCGCCACAGGCGATCGAAATTTAAATCTCCCTTCCGTGTATTTTACACTGTCCCCGAGTTGGCAAAATCGTTACAAACCCGAGATACAATAGACCACCGAAAAAGAGAGCCGGACGCTCCGTTCCCGACTGCCGACTGCGAGGTGCACCGAGGGAATCTCGAAGATGACGGCTTTTAATGCTCGCAAAGTTCTAGACTTGAAATTTAAGACGTTCGGTTAACAATGATTTTCGGCGGCGCGCACCGTGCCGGCACGTCGAAACTCTTCGGGACTGAAGTTCCAGAAGCCAGCAAAGCCGCCTTTGTCCCAGTCTTTGTTCCGATCGGAAGCCCCTTCTCCAACAAATGCGAGAACTTTGAGAAATATCTGCGGCAACGACCTGGAAAATTCAATCGTTTCGATCGCGTCAGTTTTCTACAGCGAATATACATATATTTACTACGAGTTAACTTCGCCACCCTTGCCCGATGAACTCGCACCACTGCGACGCCAGGCATTGTCATCGTCACGCGCGTGTCTTTTCGACGACGTACGTTTCCGAAGAGCATTTTCCAGCATTTCGTTCGCGGTCTCGGGTGAATTTCAGAAACGACGTGACCTGCTTTTCGTCGCCCACGATTAGATTCGACCGACAGTGTTTGTCGCGATTACGATTATCCTCGAAGAGCAACTTTGGATAGTTCGACGTTTCTTATTAGCAAGAGATATTTCATACGTTTCAACATCAACGTGGTTTTGTCTCGTCTCGTCTCGTCTCGTCTCGTCTCGTCTCGGATCCTCTGAACAGGAGAGAATCCTATTATGCCTATTGCCTTCGATTTAATTCCTACCGTGTTCAAATCATCTTAGACGAGCGAATATTCACTCGTAAAAACGACAATTTCGTTTCAACTTAAACGATTTTCGGTGGAACCGGATACGATTAATAGTGCGCAGCTAGTCGCGATTAAGATCGAGCGAACCAGTCAAGCTTAAATTTAACTATCGATCGCAGATAACTACGTCCGTTCCTCGTTGATTCCTCGTTTCTTCGCTCGCGTGTCCTTCCTTCGTTGTTTCGGTTTCCGTGAAGGGATACCTTCGATGTCTGCACCAATAGCTTCGGACGAAAAGCGAAAATACGAAACTACCAACTGGAAAAGAAATTTGCAAATCGCATTTTGATTTGCCGCGGAAAGTTTGAGATTCGAGATTGTTTTGCAAATAGAGTACGTAGCGATCATTTTTCTTTGAATTTTAATATCAATTAGAGTGCCACGGTGTTTCAAAATTATCAAGGCGTTGTGCTCCATTTGAAAATACCGCGCTTTCGGCCACAGTTTTTATAGATTCCAGAATATAAGAGACTATATATTGGCCAATGGTTTGCAAATCGTACCACGTTGTCCTTTATTTCCATAATCCCGTGCAACGAGCAAGGAGAAAATTCGATAAAGTTAAAGAAGATAATTTCCATACGGCGAGAGAACGGCGTAATTCGTAGGAAGGACGTTCTCGCCTTTCCAGTGGCACGTGACGGTATCCTCGGGTTTTCTCCTTCCGTCATCGACACCGTTCAAAGATGGAACGGGATAAACCGCCGCGTGTCACCGCATCGAAATTACGACAACGCGATGATCTCTACTCTATCCTTTTAGAGCAAACACGATGGATATAAGGGATGAAAAACAGGATGGTGCCTGAAAATCAAACATCACGTCGGCAAAGACGAAACGACTGCAACGATCGTTGTTACGAAACCGGAAGGAAAATATCGAGGTGATAACGAGCGGCTTACGCCATTTCCTCGAGCTGTTGTTATTCGTAAGCACATTGTGTTTATTCGACCAGTCGCGGAGAGACGCGATCGCAAGGAAGCGCGCCAACGGGAGTCGTACATTCCCGTTACGATTAATCGAATACGAAAAAACGAATAATCGACGCCACGAACAGATCGATCGCCTTATTTCTGTTAGGATAATACGGCTGGTTGAGTTGGTATAACACTGCGGTTAACAGGTTACGATATATACGTATTTCCACACAGACATACGCATTTCCGTACAGAAAAGCGTTACGCTGTTGCGTAAAGTATATATAAAGTAAAGTGATGATTGACGGGTGAGAACCCGCTGAAGAGACATTGACTGTTCTCAGATTGGGGAATCTCAGATTGGAGTGTAGAGGTGCTGACTGATCTATAGGCGGAGATCGAGTCCAGATATGACGACTGATCTATCTATAGGCGGAGGTCGAGTCTAGAGATGTGGTGACTGTTCTGTAGTCGATGAACCAGTCCGAGATGTTGACTGTACTAATGTCGCAGATCCAGTCCAGAGGTGTTGACTGATCAGTAGTGGTAGATCCAGTAAAGTCTGGCGACGATGCTGTTGCAAAGGAAAGTTCTTGTTCGGTGGTGATCGCCCCACCATTGGTCGCTTGCAGGTGGAAAACCCACGTTTCCCCTATTTCTACCTGATGGAGCAATAACCATAAGCGACCTCCTGAGTCGAGGTTGTTTTATATCACCGGACGTAACACATCGTATTATAAACATTCCAAATTCTGGCAAAAACTGTGTCGATTACGAGTTCCTATAGCGTGGTAGGGAAATAATTTCACAAATTTCCGTTGGGTCTATGAAAACGAGAATTCCGAGTGGAAGTAATATGATAACTCGTGCCAAAGCTTGCTTCGATGTTCTCTCGTACTACCTGTACAGTCACGTGTACAGTCTCGCGTACAGTCTCGCGTATTGCGTAACACATAAAATTAGTTTAACGTTATACGGAACAAACACGTATCGGGCGTTAAAACTTGGTAGTATTTTTACTGTTGGCCGCATCCGTGAAGAGACTCGGGAAACGCGGTTCGTTTTTCAGAGAGATCGGATGCCGCACGAACTGCGATTTATCTCGCTTGAAACTTCCTTTTAACTTTAATTGGCAGCTCGGCGTGGTCAGCTTTTTTCGACAGTGCGATTATCTTTATCGGCGGAGACGATAATTATTGCAGCGTTCCGACGGCTTAATTAACGCGACGAGAGGGCCGTCGCTAATTTTATTCGCCCTTAATGAATTTTTCGAGTGGACGCGGCAAGCCGAGTAGTGATTAATCTCATTAAACGAGTCGCCTTGCACTTTGCCCACCGATCGCCAGGCAATCGTTATCGTCGTATCGTCTCGTCTTAATTAACAACCCTGTATCGCGTTCGAGATTTCGGTGATTATGTCATCGTGCAAACGCCGCTTCTGCTCCTTTAAAGCGGACGTGCTCGTCTGTCTGTACGCTGTCATCGGCTGCCCCATCGGGATTAATATTTTTCCACTATCGATCACGGAGCCAGAGAACGGAGAAAAATTGCTGGAAAATATAATCCGCGGGAGTCCAACTTACGGATCGTTGATATAACCATAAGTAAATCGATTTTCAATCCGCGTTCACTATTTTTTCTACAGTTCTAATTTTTATCGGATCCGATAACGTCATTAACAACCAACGAAAATTCCACCTTTCTTCCTCTCTATTTTCAAAGACTGTTTTAACATTCGCACTCTTTTACAATACGCGATACCTCTGAAACTGCGGTTCTGAAAATCGAAATCCTTTGTATATTCAACGCAATTCTCAGCCCGCTTCCAACAAAAACTCCAACCGTTTTACATATTTTGCAACTGCACATTCATACTCGATGCATACTCGGCAACGATAGCATTCAGGATGGCCACGACTCGTTTCCCGTCACCGAGTCTCCGTTCGATAATTGCCGCAGGTGTTGGGACAACATGGTTTTGTTGGATCAAGTCTTAGCCAGCACACCGCCAGCCAAACAGGCCAATAAAGATTTTCCAATCGAGGCGTCTCGATATCTCGCGGCATCTGATTTCCCAGCGTCCCCTCGCCCTCCAGGCGTTTTCCTGTCCCACGAGCGACGTCTAGCCGTGCTGATGCGAACAGAGACGGAGACGAACGAGTACAATTTCTTTCTGGCGGCCTCCGTCGACGCGTAATTCCGACGCTGCGACACGAGAGCGAAGCTTGCCGCCCGGCCGGCAATATCGACCGAAAACCGAGTAAATACACTCCCCTAGCAGCCAGCAGCACGGTGCATTGCACCCCTGCGGGACAAGTATTTCAGCCGCGCGCCACTAGACCGAGAAACAAACACGATCGCGTCTACGCCCTTCCGCAAGTGCAGCTTGTCGCGGACGCTCATGTCGGACGCGATGGATCGTGAGACCGCAAATATCCCTTTGTCGAGCTTTATGGTCGCGCTATAATTCTACCAACCCGTTCTGTCCTCCGTCTGAGAATTTCCACCAACACTGCGTCGTCCATTTCAATCGTGTGTTCGACTGTCCCGACGAGAGGACCACGAGGAATCGATCCGGGCTTAAATCCGTTCGGTCAGCTATCGAGAAAGACGTTGTTTCGATGTTTGGACAAGCAAGGCGAAATTTAAAAAGCGAAGACAGCGAAGATGAAGCGCAGTCGCGAAATTACGCCCGATGAAAGGGTCACGCAGGTTATACCGAGTGCAATATTTGCACGCCAGGCGTTCGCGAATCTTGTCCAGCTGCCGCAAAACCTTACGGCCAATCGGCCTTACGTCCGAGCTTCTTCTCTCCAACCTGCGTTTCTGCTTAGGAGATTGCTTCGGATTCGCCGAACCCGACTCCGCTCCGTCCAACGGCAAATAGTTTCGGATAGTAGGAAATAAACCGAAGCGAAATGCAACGTTATCCGAGCCGGATCAGATTATCGGGTAAACCGAATTACCGGATTAAAAACGGATGAAACGAAAGTTTTCAACAGGAATGGCCAATCGAGCGTAAAAATTCCAAGCCGTCCAACGTTGCCGAAATTCCATTCGTCGACGATGAAATCACGAAATCTTCAGCGTTCCGGCAAATATCGTTCCAACCTAATTATACGATCACACGTTTGCCGCATCTTCGAGATTCGTTAATAAGAGATTCGTTAATAAAATAAAGAGATACGCGTTAGAAACTCAAAACGGCGCCGTTCGACGATTCGCTACGCACTTATAAGCTGTGCGTAGAATTGGATTTTCATTATTGCGATTAAGTAGCGCGAACTGTCGAGCACGGGTAATGAGATTTACGTTACCGGCGCTCAAAGCGGCAATTCAGACGCGGGCCGGATAAAAACGCTACGATTTCTTTAATTGGATTCGCATCGCACGTTATTTGCGATTGACGCATTGTAATATGTAGTCTATGAGTTACTCGTTTAATACTGGAAGCTAGGATTCGGTGGCGAGAGTAATGAAAATTTTAATTAAAAGCCTTCGCGTGCAAGTGCGAATTAATGGTGATATGGCCAGATGAAAAGATGAAAACGTTTTTAAGAAACTTTTACCACCGTAACCGTTTACACTCGCGTCCATATCGCGGTCCGCTTCGTCGTTAATCAAAATGTAATTGCTTTTATCCACCGTCCATGCGTCGACGTCAACTTACCAGATACAATTTCGTAGATAGACCGATAACCATTTCTTTGTAACGTAATTCCTTTTTCCCTTTTCTTGCCTCTTTGTATTTTTTCTTCCTTTTTTTTTTCTTTTCTTTTGGCATATTTCATTGCCAAACTCCTTGCGAGCCAGAGATCTCGAGTGAACTCGAGCGTTCAAATTAATCGATAGGATATATTTATGATACGACGACGATCGAAATTAAATGATAAAAAACAGGAAACACTGTGGTTGGTTGGAACGCAACGTCTGATGTTACGTTCAATGTTGGCGGGATCATTTTGCAAGCAGGTTAACAACGTATGGATGCAAACTAGGCTTTGCTTGGCTACTTTGTTTTATGCTCGGTAAACACGCGTGGACGATATGAAAATTTCCGTGGGGCTTTTACGGGAGTGCGCGTGCGGTAGTTTTGTTTACGACGGAATCGAAATTTTAGTGTGTTGTTCTGGAAATATTAAGTCGCCGAGGGCTTCCGAATTGTTACGATCGCGCGCGTTGTTTCCAAGTACGAATGTTTGGACGAATAAAATCCATTTCATTTCCAGCGAAAATACCGGTTTTTCTTAAAAGACGATATCTACGTGCAATACTTTTATTTTCAACGAAGATAAAGCAATTACGATCTGCGATACGAAATGTTACTGTATTTATTTAGAAATAAATATGTCATCTGTATTTATTTAAATAAACACGAGTTCTCTCTATGAAACGTCCATGCAGAGTTTTCGTAGACTGCAGGCTGCAGCACTGGTGGAAACGCGTACTCGATCTTCGGTGCAACGCGTGTCAGCCTCGCCCTTTTGTAGTGAAGTCACATCCGTCGTTAAAGGTCTGGGTCCCTCCTCTTCTAAACAGAATACGCGTTCGAAAGTGTGTGTACAATAGCGGTCTACGAGTACGTGACTCCCAGAAAATCGATTCATCACGTCACACTCGTTCCAATCAATTTCCAAATACCCTGCGATTTCAAATGGATACACCACCACTTTGATGAGAGTTGCATTAAAACGACCGTCATTTTCATCGAAATAATAATTAAATATTAGTCATCGGCTCGCAGTGTTTACAAAATACAAAATGTTCTTAGCTCGACCAAGTTTCGTCTTGCTGCAAACCCCTTTTCCTTGAAATGTTTGCCAATAAAAGACCAGAAGGCTGAGAGGAAGGAGGGAGGAAGACGCGTCTCGGTTATGGACTTTGACGTCGAGGGAACACCAACGAGGGGATATTGCCGCGTCGCAGCAACTACGTCAAACTCGTTCCTGTACCAGACACTTTGACATCGTAATGATATAAGCGAACCAGTCTTCGTTTCTGTAAGCTGACATGTAAAACTGGTAACGCGAGACCGACGTTTCTCGTCAAGTTCTATCCATGCAGGAACAAAAGAAGGCTTTGGCCAGAATGTTGCGAGAATCTGTTTTTTTTTTTTTTTTTGTTTTCCTTGGAGTTGGAGTTTTTTCTTAAAAGGAGTTGAAGACTCCTTTTATTCTGCGCCGCCTAACAAATTGCTGGCAATATTATCTTTTATATATTGTTTCAGTTCCACCGATAGCAGCTCGTCGATCGTTTCCTCTGATCTTTCTTGAAACAGTGACAGAGGTGTGCGCAGAACGTTCCGTAGCCAAGGGGGATGTATCGTAGGTGCTCGACGATCGGACAACCGTGTTGTCCTTTATAAATAGACGAAATTACTCCACGAAGAAACTCGTACGTTAGAAGCAGCGAATGAATAATTCGCAACGACCCTCCAAATACTCGGTCTTTTGTTCTCTTACGTTCTCTTACGTCTGGAGCTTGGTTTACGGCGAGACTCTACTCAGCAAACTTTCAAACAACAGCCTGATGAGAACGTGTTGCTTCGCGAGGAGGGCGCGCGATTCAGCTTAAAGCGAAACTTGAATTCTTTCTTCGGTTCTTCTTTCCAGCTAAACGCTCGCAACGAGGCTGCATTTATTTCGGTAGCGTCTCGGTCTTTCGTCAAGGGAAAATACAGCGGACGTAAGAAACAGCGACAAAGCGTGAACTTTCGAGTACTCCGAAACCTGTCGTTCTCTCTTATATGTACAATTTCAAGCAACTTTTATTCTCCTTTCTCTCTCTCTCTCTCTCTCTCTCTCTCTCTCTCGACGTCGCGTCGATCGGATCAATCCGAAAACGTTTTTGTTCGCGTATCATCGAAACGGTACGATTCGGTCGAGTATGGTCTGGGCCAGTCTCTGGTAATCTCCAAATGGTTCTCTATGGAATTCCACCTGTGTTCCTTTTTTTCTCTTTCGCCGCCCAACGAAGCTTTGGCTTTAAAAATCACGCGGTAGAGAGCTAGTCGGCCATCCGGTTCTGTATCGAGACTGCGGAGAATCGAGAAATTGCGCCGACGAAAAACCATCGATTTATCTGTCGGCCATCTTCGTCAGTTCCCCGGCTCTACTGTTATTCCCTGTCGGCCTGTTCTTTTTCTATTCCGTACGTTTCGATGTAGTTTTTGTCCGGGGTTAGACGCGTCACGCATTTGCCACATCGCGTCGCATCACATCGCATCGCATCGCATCGCATCGCGTCGCGTCGCATCGCATCGCATCGCATCGCATCGCATCGCATCGCATCGCATCGCATCGCATCGCATCGCATCGCATCGCATCGCGCCGCGCTGACGCATTGCTCTTGACGCGCCATAATTTCGTTTACTTTCAATCTTGCCCGTAAAAGAAAAAATAAAGACGTTAAGGACGAAATAACGAGCACGAATAATGCCAGTTCTCGGGAAACGACCCTAGACTCGAATGAGAGACTTTTAGCGAGTAGAGAAGGTCTGCGTCGTAATCCCAGCGATTCCTGAGGAACGTTACAATGGAATCGAGCTTCTAACAGTATAATGAGTTGCTACGAGATGGAAGAATAGACGGTTCGTCGATATTTAATATTGCGATCGACGGCTTCCTCTTCTATACGCGTCTTCCCAATCGCAAACGGCGGATCGAGAATCTGTCCTTCGTTTGTGATTTGTGTACTTCGGCAATTCTTCTTAATAGCATCCTCAAAGCGATGTTGAATAATACATAACGCAGTCCAATCGTCGCCATCGAAGCTTTTCGCTATTTCATTCCCAGGCTCTCGACTTCTTATCCAAACACTCGTTATACTTCCAAACTTTCATGCATAAAGATTTAACGAACGCGCTCTCTAACCAACTCCTGTCGTGACCTTTGACGCGCTACACTTTCCATCGGGCGCTCGGCTATTTACTATAGTTCGAGAAATCATGGACAAAAGTCGTACGCGTCATTGTGACGTGCCAGAAGATATGGTATTCGTTGCCTGATGTTTCGCATAGTTTTCAGTTTTCGCGGAGAATGGCAGTGCCGAACGCCACTGAAGAACACCAGGTACCGAGTCAGCAGCTTGATAAATATCAGATAAATCTAAGCGGCACGTACATGAAGAGCGGCAGAAATCATCGGCTGGTGCTAAACGAGTTTCTGATGACGCTTTTCGAGGTGCTCTACTAGCGATCGCGGGTTGGAAATTGACGTGTTAGGGGATCTGGTTGGACGAGGATGCCGTACGGCGCAACGTATCGGCAGCTTGACTGGTCCCCTTTCCGATACGCAACCACGGCAATCTATCAGACCGGTGTAAACATTCGCTCGCGATAGCAGCCATCCTAGCCGCATTCCCATCGGAAATAAGATCTTTTTCAACGCGGTCGAACATCTCATTGCAGAACCCGAGCAACCTCTGAGCAACCGATGCATCACTCGAATGGAAAAATGCCGTCCAAATCGAGGAAACCCATCTACCGTCGAAATTGATAAACCATCCGTGTTTAAGCAACCAAGAAGATTACGACACGCAACCGAATAGCATAATTCTCCGACTCGTAAGAACGTTGGCTCGTGACCAACCACGATCCAAAATAACAGCTTAAGTTGTCAAGTTAAAAGTCAAGAGCAAGTTGGGTAACAAATAGGAATCACCCAGTTACGACGAGCTTTCGTTTTGCCCGTGTTTTTTGATGCCGCGTTCGAGAATACGAGAATTCGGTATAATCAAACTTTGTGGGACCTTGTAACGTCCAGCGCTATGTTTGTAACGATGACGCAACACTCGTTTGCTTTGCTTCTTAATTAGCTACGGGATATTTGGAAGAGTTCCAATTGAAATTCCTGTGACATGGTTCCTTTTATTCCTCCTGCTTTGGGGGGCCATCTAACAAGAGGCTGTCCGAGGATCGATATTGCTCGGACAAACTTATATCTTCATCCGTTTATTGCGTATACGCCTCTGTGCATGTGTGTATGTATGTGTGTGTTTGAAGAAGAACACTTGCAAATAACGTTGTTAGTTCAATGATATTGCGGGAAACGCATTAGTCAACAGATTCCAGATCCTCGTTGGATGTGTCGTTACGCTGCGAATTATAGTCGAGACTAGGTTACATCAGGTTCTTAACCTTAAAAACATCAGGTTCTTCCTTGAAAATCTTCCTTCGCACGCTCGAGTTCGAACGTTTCAAAATTTCGATTACTTCGCGGTGATTCCTGTGCAAAGTATGCGGATGTTTCTGCAATGACAGTTGCTTTCTCTAAATATATCGAACGACCTGCTTCGATGTGATACTCTGCCAGGATTGGTTAACTGAAACGTTTCAAGCAAATTTTTGTCTGCTGTTCCTTCGTTCCTTGACTGACTATTCTCCCGGTTTTTCCTATGTACAATGTATACCTCCCGCAGGAGCAAGGAATCTTGCAAGTTCCTGGAATGGTCCGATCCAAGTGGTTTGAAAACGGTTCTGATATTATGTTCGTTGAGGATTCTTTCTATTTGTTCTGCGACTCCTTGAATGTAGGTACGACAGTACGGCAATGCAAGTCGGGTCTTGTTCTTGTGATGGGTGTTTCTGATGGGTACGGTTAATTTATCTGCCAGTGTATCCGTTCTGCGGTAAGGCATTCCTCGTCGTATTCAGTTCTTTTTATGAATACGTTTTGTCCGAAATTTTGATAGTTCTGTATGTTAGCGAGTGGATGACAGATTGTTTCTGGCATGCGTGATGGTATCTGTTGGTGCTGGTCGGTTTTCTGTAGACTTCGTGTCCTAGTATGTTGTTGGGTTCCTTGCAAACGGGCACATCGAGGAAAGGTAGCTTTCCGTTTTGTTCGACTTCCACAGTGAATTTGATATTTGCATGTTGTGCGTTTAGTTAGTTATTTAGTTGGTTTAAGAATAGGTATAGTTCGTCACGTGCATGTGACCAGATAACGAAACTATCATCTGCATATCTGTACTATATTGTTGGCCCCTTGCGGGTCTCTCTGAGGGTCTGTGTTTCAAAATGTTCCATCGAGATATCGGCGATGATGGGTGATACAGGCGAGCCTATAGCGGTTCCTGATGTTTGCTCGTAAAATTTATCGTTTACAGAGAAATGTGAACTGGCGAGGCAGTGTCCACTAGGTCGGATGGAAAGCGTGGGAGGGATTTCACGATGTCGAAGGTATCGAGAATGAGCGCTCTTGGGAACTGTGACACGGTGACATCGAAGTTTGCGAGAATATTTCGGATGTGAGAAATTATGCCACGGACGATGGATCTAAGAGGAATATAATTCTAATGTATTTTTGGAAGAAAGTACATTCTTGCATGTAAGGGATTCTCGGTGTAATTCCGGCAGAGAGCAATTCTTAATCAGATTTTGTGTTTTTGCGGTGACAGGTCCGTTTACAGTCTTTTGTACGAGCCGTCGTTTAAGAGGCTGATGCAACGATTATATAGTGTTGCTTCTGTCAGCTGATGACACAATTACGTCTTCGTTTTCGTTCATCTGTCGAAGGGAATGTAGCTCCTGTTTCGTCAAATTGAGCATATGGCTCTTGTCCTGTCGCAAGTTGTTACGTCTGGCGACACTCTACCTAGATCAGGCCACACGCCGCCTGCGAGATGGCAACCAGATGCCCACATATCCTTACCGCTTATACTTATATTATTACCGCTTAAGATTTATAGTTTTAAGGACCCACTATAAATCTCAGCATTTTCATAGCTAAGGTCCTCCAGATCAAACAAATATCTTTTTACTAAATCGTGTTCTAAAGTTTATTGTCTACTACGGGTTGACACGGGAAGGTTTAGTTTTTCTCACGTACGATGCTTACCACTAGCAACTTTCTATCGAGGGCAGCTAAGACCCTTCCTAGTCCACCGACCTTCGTATCATCCAATCAGAAGCAATGTCTACTGCCCTCGCTTTCCTAGCCAAAATTGTCACCAACAAATCCGATGGTCCCGTGCGTTAGACACACCCATCATAAGTTTTCCACCGCAGCATCATCTTCACAGAAAGTCAGTCTTTATGCATTTTTTGAACCGTCATCATCTAAGCTTACGTCGCATACTACACACTGTAACTTTGGCTATCGATCGAAACTCAATTATACCTTATCAATATATATCTCTTTAGTCGATAAGTTGTTGGAATAAACATTAATTTATACCTGCTAATTCGGTGTAAATTCAATTGAACCACCCCTTTTATCGTAACAGAGATAAGTGGATCGATCAGTTCGTGGCGTCGATTATCTAATCGTAACGGGAATTTACGACTCCCGTTGATGTGCTTTCTCGCGATCGCGTCTCTTCGCGAATGGTCGAATAAACACAAGTTATTGGCTATATTTCGTCGAATGTCATTAGCTTGTTCCGCAGAGAGTGAGTTTACCACGGATGGCTAATGATCTCTTCTTTTGGCGCTTTTGTATACGTCACTGTGTAATTATGTCCTCTTACTAGAACCGAGATGGTGTCGTCGTTGATCTGTTGTTTGGCGAAGGGTACCTCTTTGTTTACGAATTTCGGGGTTGCCGCAGCTGGAGCGTGTTGAGCGAATCCATGAATCGAAGCGATCGGAAGAACGAAGGAGGGGATTCGCGGCAGGTTCGTTTGCGCGGAAGCTTAACGAAGCATCGGTGGGAGGGAAAGAGAGCGGGATCGAGTCGATGTCAAGAATAATTAATACACACCGGTAGAAGATGGAAACGGTGCATTATGGAAGGCAGGTTGGAAACTCCGCGAGCATGAAAAGCGGCGATACGAGCTTCGAACGGAGCAACGAACGGCATTTCGAGAGCGTCGCGCAGTTCGGACGAAATGTAACCAGCAGTTTCGTGACGAACCTCCCCATCCTGACAGTTTGGAACCGTGGTATCGCCCATGGGGACTCGCCAAGTTCTACCAACAACTTTGTTCCTCGTGAACCCTACCAAATACATCCGCCGGAATTTCGCACCGGAGTAATGCGCTCGAGACGGATGGAGGCAACGCGAGTGGTTGCAATTCAAACGACAATGATTCCTTCTGCGCTATACATTTTACTCGCGTACGACAGATCCGCGTGATAACGGATTCGCCGACCAACAAACAACTGTATGAAACGTTTCCAATCGAGTAACACCTACTCGAACCGCTACTTTTTACACCCATCATCGCCACGTTTTCTAATCATTCGCGAATCTGATCGTCGCGTATAGTCTTCTTTAAATATACAAACTATTTCTCAAAATTAAATCGTTCGGAGAATCGCAACGCGTCCAAAAGATTATGATCGTCCCGCTGTAGACTTCACTATTTACGCTATATTTACAGTCGAATATTCGTACATTTAACAACCCGGCTTCGGTCGCTCGCGTCGGATATCATCAGCGCCAGCTTTTTGATCCGTTTCCGTAGCTTTCAGATTTACCGCGTTACCTTCAACGGTGGGCGCGGTCAAAGACGGTTGAAATTATTCAAAGATGAATACGCTGCCTAGACTAGGAGACGTCTCGTACAAGTTTTAATGATTTCGAGCAAGACGTCCTCCGAGCGGAAGCATTACCCCAAAATCTACTGATTTTCGTTGTTCCTCTGGTTTCGGGCTACCAGATTTCCGTTATTGAAATGCTCGTCCTCGTTAAGGCTCGAAAAGCTCGCGTTTCGATTTCTCGAGCGAAACGGGAACGCCAACGACTTTTATCGGCTCGACGTTAAAAACGATATAACGTTGATTAGATGCCGCGAGAAGAAACGTATCGTTTTCATAGGTTTATCGATCATCCGTGGACCGCGAAGCTTTCCTTTTTTCTTCCTTTCTTCACTATCCGGAAAATCTGTTGTAGATAATGTTGCTTGCAAACACATAGAATTTGCCAGGCGGCGGAGTTTGCAATTACTAATTCTGTTCGCCTTGTGTCGGGCCAGCTTTCGCGTCGCAACGAAACGTCTCTGTTCCTCTGTCGCCTCTGTTCGTGGCAAATACGACCGCGCGTCCTAGTTTCGCCTACTAACGAAGCGACTGCGAGAAAAGAAAAAACAGAGAAGAAGGACAAAAAGGAATCGCTTCCGACGCGGCGCTCAACTAACGAATCGTCGAACGCATGCCGACTCGTTCAAAACGAAACGCTCGAAATGGCCCCGCGTAATACCTAACCCCGAAAATGAAAGGCAATAAAAATATGTTGTTACACGAACGATCGAGTGCCAAACTTTCCTAGATCCGATTTCCTTCTTGCTTCGCGGTTGTAAAACGCAAGTTTTTACACGCGACTGGAGAAAGCTTGCACGCTGCGTTGTAAAAATTTCGAGATCGTCGACCGCCAGTTCTCCCAAAATGCCTCGTTTACGATCGACCGAAGTTGCTCGGTAACCGAGCGGCATTAATAAAAACCTCTTAACGGCCGGAAGGCTTCGATAACACTTTCGTCGCAAAGTGGTCGAAGAAAAGGAATCTCCTTTTCTCGTTCGATCGACCCTCTGGAATCCGGTAAATCGTGGACTCGACGATCCAGAGAGGGAAATGTAAGTATCGAAGTAAAGCGAGTAAGCAAACGGAAAGGAAGATCGTTCTCGTGGGGAAATAACAGTGAAAGTAGGATTTGTTCGCGGCCGTGAGCTCGACTACGTAGCCGCGATTTCAAATCGACGATAGGGAAGAACGGGCACGCTGGCCGGTTGTGGACGAGGAGATGGACAAGTACGCGTCCTTCGGTTTCTACTCGCTAAAGTAGAACGCTATCGTCGACCGTTGCCCGTTGAAAAGCGTGGTCGAACGAACGCAGTTGGCAACGTGCACGAATTGGGTCAGAGGATCCCGAAGAGAACGGTTTGCCTCAAGGACCGTCGAGAAGCAGCGGATCCCCAGGCTCCGTGGACTCACGCGGATAACGCTTTTCCGCCGATAAGCTTCTCGTTTCGTCATCTAAACTCCGTTTAGTGGCAGATGTACAGAAACGAGCGATACGCGAATGCCTGGTATACGTGCAAGTCAAAGTAAATGTGTGCAAACGGGCGCAAAATCGATTCGTATAATACGGTCACGTGGTGAACGATTTTCAGCCGACCTGATTACGGTTATTCAACCACGTGACAGATTTCAAATTTACTTGGTGCTGGCGGTGGCGCTGCCGCCGCTCGCTTCACGTAGTCACGTATAATCAGGTAGCCTGGAATTTATTATAATACGTGCGTTACATGCCGGCTGTGTCATTACGAGACGCGCGATGGTAGTCGCGTCGCGACGTGATCTTCGATTTATCCTCGATACATGGACGCCCTGCCGGCAACCTTCTTGTAGGCTATACTGTTTACCTACTAGCCTATTCTCCTCCATCTGGACTCGCAGCTCCTTGGTTGGACGCGATTACCAATTGCTTGATCGCGGAATAGCTGTCGGCTCGTCTATTGTTCCGTTAGCCAATGTCGCGCGACCCAAACCTAACCCTAGACCTAACTCTTATCCTAACCCTAACCCTAACCCTCCTGATCCGAATTCGATAGCCAGCCATTTTGAATATATTTTTGGCCCGACATCGCGACACAATTGTCGGCTTTCGAGTAAATAGGATGTCTTATGTGCTGTCATCGGGACAGATAACTACGCGATAGCACCGTGTAACGTAATTTCCCTTCACCGTACATATATATTGGACGTTTCATAGGGGGCTTTGGCTTGGTTAGCCGCAACCTTATATTCGGTGCAACTCCTTTTAGGAGCACCACGCGCGCGATTATCATTCGACTGGCAGACGATCGAAATTCGGCATCCGTTCATCCGGAAATGCGCAGAATTTTTCAAACGAAAGAATTTCAAACAGCGTTATAAACACTCGGGAATAGAGACAACGAGGTTACAACTTTATTAACGATTACCGCGATTATCGACCGTCCAACAGCCGTCAGGGCTAAGTTATTTTAAAGCGGTATAATCCGATCGAGATAAAATACCTCGGCTCGTGAAACAACGTGAACGTAACGGCGGATACCTGAGAATATTCTCGTGCCCTATCTGTTCCCCGTCGGATATACCTGGTCCATAAAAGAAGTAACGCCAGGATTCGTTTGCCTGCGATGTCATTTCAGCGAAATGGCGCTCGTCCAGACAGACCGGCGATTGGAAATCGACGCGACTAATTATCGCGAGATATCCATCAGGCGTCGCCCCGTGATTACCAAGTAATCGCCGTCGAAACGGAGGGAGCGCGCGAAGGGTCGAGATAGAGGGAAAGAGCCGTAAAAAATTCACAAGCCGCGTTTCAGCTGAAAGATAGATTTCGCATGGAAGTACGGTATCGATCTGCAGGGGATGAACGCGACGGCGTTCGCCGGGATAAAAGCGATCCGAGAGGAATCAAACTCGAGTAACCACAAATTACAGGTGGCAAGTAAAGAACGACCACGAGCCCGGTCGACGACGTGGAAAGCTGGTGGAGGGCGAGTGGAACGAGAGGTTCGGGATAGTAATGTCGCTAGCTAGTAAAACGAATCGGTAGAAAAACCAGCATCGAAGAAAGGGGAGAGAAAGGCAGAAAGAAACGGGGACGAGGGCAAACGAGAAAGAGCTACTGGAGTGCGAGCCGACGCCCTTACACGCTTCATCAATCTTCGCTTCTCGCGAGAGGACTAACGACGTCGCTGCGACGAGATAAACGGACTAGCTGGCCGGGTAATCTCGGTATACCAGTTGGCACGGTTATTGTCGGAAAAGTCGACGGAAAGAAAGCCATCTGTTGGGAGTTGCGACGCGACTAGATGGTGATCGATCTGTTCCTTCGCCGGTCTCCACGTTCCCCCGATTATTACAGTTCCGATGCTTTAATTGCTAATTAGCAGGAATTATACGTTTCAGCAGCGTTTCAGTCGAGTATACTTGGCAAACACGAGAATATGTTTAGCATGTCTGCTAAATACGTTCTCCGTCGCCCTTCCAACTTCAACGTACATTCACGAAAATTCGCCTTATCGCGTTTTGCACAGCCTGTAAATGAGTTCCAAGTGTCACGAATGAACAGCCTCCTTGCAACACGTTCAACCTGTAATTTCAACTTTAATCTTTAATCTCGCTTGTTAACGAAATAATTTCTCACGAGTTTCTATTACGAATCACCTCGCAGACGTTGTCCCTTTATCGTATATCGCGATATCACGCGCCGAACCAGAGACAAAGAACGTGTCTCGGAAATGCTGATTTCTTTCGGTGAATGCCTTCGAAGCGGCCACCGCGCTATTCGCGATATAAACTCACCGCGTCGAACCGCGTCCGAAGATATGGGGCGTTGCAAGGGGAAAAGCGAGCACAGTGTGTGGGCGGATCGGTGAAAACGGCCGACATTGCTATTCCAACGACGTCCTCGACCTCTCTTCTTTCACCTGCTTTCTCTCGTGCACGTACGCGGCAAGGGCGTCGGCTAACTGCATCAACTTGGACGCTTCTACTTTGCAACATCTGTAAACGAGAAGTTGCCGTTGACGTTTGCTCGAACGCTAACGCGGGCTGCGATGTTCGCTCGCTTGGTTGCGCGGTTCCGTGAACGGGAAATTCGCTCTGAATTCGCGCGTCACCACTTCCACGCGATAGCGATCGCGCGAGTGAGGCGGCTAGAGTTATTCGAGAAACTCTACGGGGATCGAGTGTCCCGATGAACCTGGCTGAATCGTACATCACGAATAACGGCGATGAAAAAGAGCGAGCGGTTGGACTCGGTGAAAGGTGGACGTTTAGAGAGCCAAGTTCGATACTGTCGCGGAAAAAGTATGGAAAATGGGACGGTGAAAGACGAGGAATAACGGAGTAGCGAGTGGTAATAGGCGAAAAGGGCGATAGCAGGTAGCCAGTTTTCTATCGACGCACAACGCGATACCTAATAAACAAAAGGGAAGAATGTACGATGTACGATTATTAATTAGCACGGCGGTTCTCCGTTAAATGCACGTTATTACGAAAAGGTGAGCGGCCGTGTGTAAGTTCTTGCAAGTTTTTCAAAAGTCGTTCGCGGACCGTTTCGTTGGCTAAGAAAAGAAACTGCCGCGGGTATTGCCGACAGTTTACGCCTATGGAAGCACCGCGGTGCCGTGTATACAAAGGCGTGAAGTGTGCGGCGCGACACGGAGAGAGGCAGGAAAAAGGGGGAAAACATCTTTGTCGAGCTTGCCAGTTGGCAGACAGCTTTTAATATATTTGACAAAGTTCGAGCTTTCGAGAACGCGGACGCGACCAAGCAGCCTCGTAAATCCTTGCTTCTTAACGGTATGCGCGAATACGCTTCCACGCCTACGGGCTGATTCACCTTCGCGCCATGGATAAGTCTTCGTTTTTCAAAGTTTTTCTCGCGATCGCGTCGCATACGTTTTTACCAGCTCGCCCGGGACGGTCCATTATTCGTGTTCCCTCGCAGCCGAGCCAACGCTAACGGCTGCTACCCTACCCACCATTCCGGAGTGGTAACTTTACAAGCAAGAAAAATTACGAAGTAGCCGAAGTAGATCTCCCTTTCCTTTTTCCCTTTCCGCCTTGGTTCAGCAGAACGATTCGAGTTTCCTAGATTACCGTCGCGTCGATGACGTGATAACGTCAAACTTCAGCGGACACCATTATTTCAATGTTTGCCCCTGGAGTGGGAACAATTCTGAATCTAGTGGAAGACCTCGATAATGGGAGTCCTATTACTGTTCGAGGTCAGAGTTAGGGCTTCGTTGCCGCTCGGAGTCGGCTGAAACGGGTCTGAATCTTGTAAAGTAGGCTCCGACGTTATTATTGGATCTCTGGTTTTGACATTTGTACGGTAACTCTCGAGTACACTATACCTAGAATATCCGTTCAAGTAGCTTCTTTGCCGATCATTTTGTAGCGCTTGACTGGTTTCAACGTTGTGAAATATTTATATACGCCTGTACGCCGCAAGTATGTTTAACGAGTCAGACGATCGAGAAACGAACAGAAACAAAAGCCACGCTGAAGAGATACGCGTTCGTTACAACTGTTCCTCCGATTCGGATAAACTAGGACGTTTGGTTTTGCTACGGTTACTTAATACGTACGGTTGCACTATATACGGTAGATTCGGAGAAAGACATCCAAGTTTCGTTATTTGTATACCGTACGCTATGCTCGAGCAATTTAATTCGCTTTATTGGAAAAGCAATTAAAACGTACAAGCTGGCTGTCTGTATCGTTTATTCGCCGCTTTACCGACAAAGTTGCCCTAAACTTCAACGTAGTATAAATTCTTCAGAGTGAGCACCTTTAAATCTCGAGATATCCGATCCAAAATTGTTCCAGCAAAGAAAATGTCTCGTGATACTAACATAAAAAAATGTAGAAAACGAGTTGGTTCGTGTTACGTGAACAAAACCGAAAGTTCGATAATTTCTGAAGCTTCGTGCGACAAGTTTGCACCTTTGAACCTCTAGAACGATCGAGGCCTTTAACACCAGATGGTAGCTTTTCCCTGAAGCGTGATCTCTTCGTTTCACTGTAAGATGGCATTATCGTGTTGTTCGGACCTGTATCGATAAGGTAGGCGCAAGAATTGTTTACATAAAATGGCGGTTTCCATGTACGTACACCGAAATGGCGGCACCGAGATTTCCTCAAACTTACAATTAGAACGAAGAAGACCGTCGTCTTCGTCCCCTTTCTTAAAAACAAAGTGGTAGAAAATGCTATTACGTATATGCCATTTCCTCTGAAATCGATACTCCTTTCAAATCGATCGATTTAATCTTTTATCCACCTTGTTTGATTCGTTTGATAGTTTGTAGTTCACCAACTAGAACCAAGTAGTTCGTTATCGCAAGTGAATACGTCATCACGGAACAAAGCATATTTTGCTCCGTTTAAAGCACAACCGGAAATTTATGCCGCGATCGAGCGCTAGTTCGCGGTGTTTCCAATTAATTCTTAGCGGAATCGTTGATCAACGCGAATTCGCCGTAATTAATTATGATAATATTATTGATTTCAGGTTTCCGTGGTCGCGTTAATATCGTTATTGTCGGCATTCGAACGGCCGTGGCCAACGGTGAATTTCTGCGGGCTGGAAACCAACGACCACTGCAATATCGTTTATCGATTAAGTTACTACGGTATTAGTACTAACAATAAGTATCACGGGCGAGAAGCGGCTTCAATTTACACACGATCCTGCCATTTGGCGTACTTGCGCCCCTTCTCATCGCGAAAGAAACTGATATACGGGACTACGACTGCAGCAATTTATGCTTGTCGCAGGCGTCGCGTGTCTTGATTAAAATTATGTCAGGCGAATTGATTTACAAAAATTTATCTGGAGCCGGTGGGAAGTAGTAGGCGGCCAACAACTGGCTCGTTTCGCGTTCGGCTTGTGACAAGGAGCACGCCTATGCTCATCGTCATCAATTTCACCGTTGCGCCTCGATGTTCCGTTGCCTCGTCGAGGATCAGTGCCCAGCCTGCGGATGTAATTCGCTCCGGGGTGCAATCAATGCCGAAGCCGTTGGAAATTCCGTGGCTGACGGAGTCGAAGGCGACGAGCGGACAGGGCTGAGCTCGACCAAGCCCGCCACCCACCATCTCCGTTCGACATCGGGACAAGTTAGATTTGTTCTCCTACGGAAAACAAAAGCTCATCTTTATCTTATTTCTCCATTGTTTCTCCCTCTCGCCCCACCCCCCTGTTTCTCTTCGTTTCCTTTACTGTCCTTTTCCGTTCTCAAACTTTTCCCTCTATTTCCATTGCTCCCCTTTGTTCCGACGTTCTCCAACTCTCTTTCTTCTTTCCCCTATTTCTTGCTGCGTCGAACCTCGGTGTCTATTTCGAACGACGATCCTATTTACGGAATCGTGTCCTCTCTTTTTCCCTCCTTGCTTCACAGTCTCTGTCCGTTCGTAGTTTCCGTCTCTTCGTCTTCGTCGCTCCGTCCCCTCTTCTCTTTTTCGCTCGTTCCTTTCACGTTGTCTCGTTTAATGCACTCCTATAGGAAATTACAAGTGAAAACGTTTCGTTAGCAGCGTCTATTTTCCAACGTCGCTTTTTTGCCTCTGTTGTCTCGCCTCGTTTTTCCTGTTCGCAGCGCGTAAATCGTTAGCGAGCTCGTTAACTTCGTACGATATTTATCGAGGCAGCCTGGCCCGAGATAATGGAATCCCATTGTCTACTTACGAGCGTATTATCTCGCCCCCTCCCTCCCGTCGACCGATTGCCTCGCGTCGACACCGTTTCTTTCGGCCCATCAATCCACCTTGCCACCTCGAATATATACCTACGTTAATTCGTTCGTCGCGGCTATCTTTCTTTCACTCCGGCTTTCTTTTCACCAGGAGACAATGTTCTTTCTTCGGAAGTCGCTGTTTGAGGTGTTGCCGTCTGTTTCAGATCGAGCAGACTCCCCACCACAAAGTCTGCTCCTAAAGAAATTCATTTCACCCCGAAAATAAATTCTCGTTAGCTCTGTTCAACGTGAAACGTCGATTTCAGGTTCCAGCTTCGATTCCATAACGTTTAGCGTGCAGGTTATCGAGCTTTTCACGTAACTCGTTGATTTGACCAAGCCAGATGGATTCACAGGACGTTCCGAACATTTCGGATCGCCCTTCGACCGAAACTAACGGAACCACCTTGAACGAGACAATCTAACGTGTTTAATTCTTGCCCACGTTAATATCCTTCGAATCTATGTCGAGAAGAACGTGAATCCTTTGAGTCACATATATCGCACATATCACGCATATAATCGCAATGTCACTTCTTCTTATACCCCCCCCCCCCACGGGATAATGTTTGCTTTCAATTAACTTTCAGCTTCGATTGAAAATTTCACGTAAAAAGAATACCTATTTGTAACATCAACGCGATACACGTAAAACGATTCGAAATGCTGAAAACTTTATTAAAAATGCCCGTATACGTATTAAAACCACCAGTTATATTTTCCCTTCGCTGGGAGCAATTTAAAAATCCTTTTGGACTACGCGTGCGTTGAAACTGAAAAATGTAAAAAAATACAACATAAACGGGAAGAGACGTAGAGCCGGGATGAAACCCGTTGTTTTTCATTCGTGCGTGTACATTTCAAAGTACGTAGCTGACAATTGAAACCATAAACACGATTTCACGAGCAAGGATCGGCCGTCGTCCGGCGTGTCGCAATAATATTTGGACGAAGTAAGCACATGATAACTCATCGATTGCGCTCGATGGCGATTAGTTTTGGCGGTAAATTTCTCGTGCAAACCTCTTGAATATCGTTCATCGAAGAAAAAAGAAACAGAACAGAAAACAGAACGCCGCGTTCTAAAAGGTGCATGAAAGTTGCGCGTTCGATCGAATACACGGCCGCGTCACGAACTTCCAAAGCAGTTACTCGAGAAACAATAAATAGTCAACGATTTATAGCGCGTAATTCTGTCGGGTTTCTTCTCAAACTTTCTTGCACCTACGACGAAGAAGTCTTCTCTTATTGCGAGCGGCCATTTTTCTCGCGTTCAATCCTCTACGTTCTATGTTCGTTTTGTCTTTCGTCGAACGGCCGCCACGAAATTCCCATTGATATTATCCCTTTGAATGGCATCTAGGAAACTTTCGAACGACAGAAATACGAACGGAACAAAACAGAGAGGCAGTTACGATTCATTGGAACGCGATTGTCTGTATCCTCGTAATCTTCGACTAATTACGTGAGTTTCATAAAGGAAATGGAAACGCACGTTTCTCAAGAATCTGTCTGTTTTTCAGTCTGCACAGGCGTAAGGATAACAGTGGCCTGTACGTCCGGTCGAATAAAACGTATTTAAAAGTTTTTACGGCAGCTTTTATTGCTTCAAAGCGAAAAGCTGTTCACGAGCTCTGAAAAGCGCGGCCTCGTAAAGTCCGCCATCGTGTAGCGACAGAAGAGGATATGATGTTCCGCTTGAAAGCACACAAAGAGACTTTATTATGATGCCTTGGTCAACAAAGAAATGATTCTTTTAATAATCCACTTAAAAAACCCGTGCAGCTCTTGCAGTGAACGCCCTTTCCAAGTACAAGTTCCGGCATAAAGCGCCAACATCGACGAACGTGGCGTGCGACGAAATTTTTCTGGATAAGCTTGGAAATATTCGCGATCGAAAACCTGTTTCGATGGCAGAAATCCCTTCGGGCTGTTTTTGACAAATCATTTCAGCGAAATTTCGCGCAATGGCGGTTTGTGAAGGATCGCCGCGATTTTTCATTAAACCGTCATAAAGTCGACCAAAGGTGAATGTGGGCTACGAAGCGACACGATATATCACCGTTGATTATTGCACAACCGACAAACAGAGAGAACACCTATCCTAGAGTTTTCATTGCGTATCGCGTATCTCGTATCTCGTATCGCGTATCGTCTATCGCCTATCGCCTATCGCCTATCGCCTATCGCCTGCACGCGATATCGTCGCACGAAACTCTACGATTCGATGCAGCGCAATCGATCAACGACTTCCTGTCCGCTTTAGTGCCTGTTACATTTTATGATCGCGCTTATTACTAGCTAGCTAAGGCGGCAAACTTGGCGCAAATCTACGAACAGGAAGAATTGAAAGTTTCGTCTTGTCTCGTCTCGTCTCGTCTCGTCGTTAAGGTTCTCGGGATACTCGGCCTCTCTGCGATTGTTACAAATATTAAGTGCGCCGTTTCCATCGGCAGAGCGTATCCAGAATTTTACAGAAACGTTAGAATTTCACGCGAGAAACGTGCAGAGATAAAAATGCTCGTTAACTGGTTGCATTTTGTTGACAAAAAATAATTACATTCGACCGGAGAATAAAGCATATTGAATGATATCGTGGTATCGATCAGCTAATAATGAAAGATTAATGTTCCGCCTGATATATTTATTCTAATTTCTAATTTCGATCGCGTTTTTCCTACGAACGTAAAAAGTCCGGAAAAATATCAGCGTTCGGGAGAAACCTGCATTTTCAACGTTTAAACTTGCAGATTTATTCCCGGGCTCGGTGATGCACGCCAGATACTTGTATTCAATTACCGCCTAACTTTTTCACTCGATTCCTGTAACACATTCGATATTTATCTTCTTGAGAAAGTTGCAACTACTTGCTTCTCAAGGATCCAGGCGGGATTATTAGGAATCGTCGCGCGCCGATGCTCCGTACATATCCGAGTTTTAAAGTTTCGCGAGCGTAAACGGTACCGTTTATATCGCGATCCATATCGGCCACGTATCGATAAACCTGCCATGGAAATTTCATAGTCGGTAGCGAGCGGAACTACAAGCAACATCCGTGTATGGTAAAGAGGCGGAATAGAAAAACTTTCTTTTTTGCCAACATAAATACACGCGTTAAAGGCTTGTTTCTTGTCTCCTGATAAATTTTTCTTCCCCACAAGCATAACTATATGCTCGTTTGCTGCTTTGCTACTTTGTTCTTTGCTCTTTGCTCTTTCCCGCGCTTTCCCACAACCCTTTCAGACAGCTCGATGTAAGATTATTAATGTTCGTAAGATCTGGCCCGTGGTGGATTCGAAGACGACTGGCTGGTGGCAACCTAGGCTATTCTATGTACGTAGAGTACGAGTGCCGTTTGATAAAGGGGCTCAGAGGCAAGATGGATGAGATGAGATAAGACCGCCTATGTCAGACTCAACGCAACTAAACAGAACGAGCAGGGAGGAAAGAAAAGGGAAAAAGAAAAAGGACATTGAACCGTCATAGAAGGAACGACGATCCTTCTTCCGAGCACGGAAATGTTCGCGCTCCCAACGGGGTTCAAACTCCCGCCGACGATTTAATTAAAAATAAGGCAACTCGTTAAGTTAACAACAGCGATCGTATAAAAGATCCCGCAGATCCCGGATATCCAGCAGTTGATCTCCTTTGATCAAGCCACGAGAGTGAAACGCGTGCGACATCTTGGTAAAATGCGACGTGATCCTTCGTCGGATCAGACTCGTTTATCTTCTGTATAAAACGGCCGTGAATTCCAAGCAGCCGGCCCACTCGAAAGTACCGATCTTTCCTAAGGATTGTGCAAACTTGCGAACTCGTGACATACTGCTTAATAAAGAGAAGGATTTTATCCTTCCAATGGTCGCAGACTGAATGGTCGCCATCGTATCATAGAAGGGTGCGAAGGAAAGTAATTAAGACGTCGTTTAGCAGAGACATCGCTTGTATCGGCTCACTGGCTAGGACACTTGCCATTTCGAACAATAAATTCACGTCCAAGGATTGAAATTAAGTTCCTAATACCGGTCTTGCGACAAAAAAGCAAACTTACCTTCGTCCCCGGTTTTCTCATCGAGGTCGTGCTAGGTTTCGCTTTGTCCTGCCATTCTTCTTCTAGGTGGTTCCGGAAGCGGGTCACTCCGCCCCATTCCCTATATAGATAAGAAGCTTACCGACCGAGGATAATCGAACCGCATTCAATTTTCTATTAGACCTCGCCTCGGTCGTTGCCAGGCCGGAGTCGAAAACCGCATTCGACTCCTTTTTCTGCGAAATCATCGTGGCTCGGGTTGTCCAGACAAGGTCTTGCGCGCTCCATTTTCGAATCGACGGGATAAAATTGGATTTCGGAGGAATGCAACCGAAGAAATGCATCTTCAGCAGTGGTGAATCCGGGAGAAACGGCCGGTTAAGCGGCCGGTTAAGCGGCGCTTAACCCAATTATCGCAAGGAATTTAAGATAATTCAACTCCTCTTTTTTTCCTTTCCTTCTTCCTTTCTTTTTTCTTCTTTTTTTCTCTTTTTTTCTCTCAGACGAACTAGTTGGCGGAAGTAGATTTTAAGTCAAGGCGGACTCGTTAACGGCCGCGTTACTTACCGCGTTACTTGCAAAACGGCGCGAACATGTCGACGATTACTCGGTCTGCCCGATTGTAAAGCACGGTTAAAAAATACCCGCGAGACAGCTCCATCCAATTAATATTTCTCATCTGGGTGCCCGTTTACGGGCAAGGCAAGCTGATTTTCGCTAATTCGGTGCATTGTTTAGATTTTGCAATCGGGTGATACCCGTCGTGACGCGCAAACCCAATTTCAAGGATGGAACTGGGACGAGCACACACGGCCCCGCGACACACCGAAGATCAATCGTAAAATTTGCAAGTGAAATGAATGTAAGAGCATGCATGGAAAACGTACGAACGAGTTTCATTTTTAACACCTCGTTTCTTCTCACTCGCTACCATTATTTTTCCTAGTCATCCGCGCCGTTTCTGCTCTACGTTTTTTAACGCGTTTTTATGTTTGTGTATTTTTAACATATAATTTCGTTCTTGCAATCCTTTTGTCTTCTTGAAGCTATCGCTGCGCTAATCGTTACGGTTAGGAAACTGTAGGAAAACAAATTGACGTAGACATACGAATTGCAAAACTACTAAAATTCTTCTCGGAGAATGTTAGCGACAAGACCAGAAAGTCAAATAAACCGTGATTGTCTTTGACTTTCTGCTTCGAATTAACAGTTGGAAAGTTCGGATACAAGCCGCTCGGAATATACTTTCAACGTGTACATACATATATGGAATGTTTTCATAGAGTACAAGCGAAGAACCAGCCCCGACGAGCTGAAACTTTGACGTCAGAATTACGTGTAGCAGAGAACGTGGTAATCTGTCGTGGTCGCTCTGTCGTCGATCGTCTATCGTCGTGTTCGTACAAAATTATGCGACACACAGATCTCAAATCTGCACGTTGACGTTACAACACTTCTGCTCTAATTTATCAATCACCTTGTCTCTAATTCGCTATACGACGATAACGAGAATTAAAATTACAGTAGTGCCCGGATATATGGCCAGTAGAGACGTACGAGAACTCGAAGAACCCGATGCTCGTATCAGGTTCGAGTTGTTCGTTGTCAGGGTCGGGTTTTTGGAAATTTGAAGAACCGTATATAGAGATAAAATTTGTTGAACATGACCGTTAGAAGTGTCCGTTGCGAATTCTCAACTAAATGGCGATCGGCCAGGTCCAACCGATCGGTTGATATCGCGAACCTTGAATGAATTAACACTCAAGGTGGAGGTAAATTGAATATATCGAGTGTTAGTATAGTTTGGCACTTTATTTGCACTTTTAGTTACAAGAAGAGTTCTGATCACGACGGTTGTACGATCTACGATTCAGACTGAATACTATGTAGTTTTACACGAGGGGGTTGTTCCCCCACCAGCAGCTGCGTCTCGTCCGTACATCGTGACTTTCCGTCCCTGGGTTTTCCCCGGATTACCTGTACTCTCGACGGTGCATATCCTTGAAAATATTTACAGCTCGGGAAGGCAGGCAAAATGAAGATGCGCTGCCCGAGTCATAAACTGACGGCCATTCCAAATCCCGAACAGTAGCCACAAAAGAAACTGTATCTGATGCACTCTGATTTTAATTTTCGCACTACATATCACGTACTATGCACTATCCGTGATCGATTTGAGGTCTAGTAGTAGTTAGTAAGTTTTTTGTGACAGTTGTAGGTGCTGGTGTTAGTGTTGGGATATACTGCTGCATTTTCTTCTCATTTTTGTATCGCGGCAGAAAAATCGGACTACGATCGGCGGGATTTGGAACCCGGGTCCCGAACGTTCGTAATCTAAGGCGCCAACCACTGCGCTGCCGTCGTCCCAAACTATTTGGTGTCGTTCGGTGGTATTTGCTGTCGAGTGCCGCCACAGATTTTTCAAACTTGTTAGAATCTGGAGCCGATCGAAAGAACTGCTGACTCGATCCGAGTATCAAGTACCCGAGATGTTCGGGTTCTCGTACATCTCTACTGACCACGAGTTGTCCCCGCCAATGTCATGGAACTGCTCGCTAGAGGAACACCTCGGCGTCAGATACGATCCGTATCGATGTAATTCAACCCGGTATCAAATTACCGAAATAAAAACGATATAATTTTTTTAGTTTTTATTATATCGTATTTATATAATAAATATAATTATTAAATATACATATGTCGAGTTCTCATTAGGATTAGAGGCGTATAACGAATCTTCATTTGGATTAGCCGTCGTTGTTGTACAATAGAGATAATATTTTCTGGTATAAATATGGTTATTACAGAATTTGACAAATTACCGCGATGATTAGACACTCGAGATGCTAATGACAATGATCTTAGGTTCGATAACGAATCCACGGTCAACGGGATAACTCTTTGTTAAAACGTAGAGTATATTTCGAAACACAAAAATGTTCGCTAGGACGCTGGGTATATTAACTGCTCGTCAAAACGATGTGTAACTCTCCAAGGAGATGGCACGAAAAAAAAAAAAAGAGTTTTGTTTTACATTGGTCGAGGGATACCGACTTCCAATCGCCGTTGCTAGGCAGTTCCGCGTAGCGTCGACATTGTTCCCGCCCGGAGTTTGATTATTAATACAATGTACGTGTCTTACGATATTGACACTCTGAGGCAAAACCACACGTGGCTTGATTTGTCCTCGAGCCCGTGTGCCGCTACAACTATATTTTTAAGAAGACCTATACAACTACTCCATACCACTGTTGGGTAAAAACGTCCATTCCGTGACCGTGGTTTAGCGACCAGTTGTGTCACCTCGAGCCCAAGCCCACTGTCACAAATCTCGGGCAAACATAATCGGATTCAATCATAAACAACTACTTCTAGGTTTTATTATTTAAGTACAGCTATAATAAAAAGTCTAGACTAAAGTATCAACATTTCCGGATCTAGCAAATTCCTTGCCTCTGAGCCGTCCTCTTGTTAGTCCTCTTTCCAGTAAGACATAAATATGTTGTGGAGGGAGAGAAAGCACGATTCTGAACAACTTGTTCCTTTTCCTAAATACATATAATCGACTAAGCGATATCGCTTAGTTACCGCGATATTCGCAAGAAACTGTCGACAACACACAGTAAATTCCGCGTATAATTGTGCGCCGTCTATAACAACGCATGCATCAGTAGTGGTTGTCGGTCGCTTATCTTTCGTTTATAAACGACAAGCGCGCAATGTTGATGGCCCTGTGCACGATCATAAATTATAGCCCTCGATGAAAAGTGAATATCATCGATATGTCGGGTTTACGTTTGGGTTAGATTTTTCAATCAGGTGACCGCAGCGAGGAACGAATGCCAAACGGGAAATACGGCACACGAATTTCATTCGGGGCCGAGGTGAAAATAGCGTGACTGAAGGACGACAGGATAACAGAGGCACGTTAGAGCACGCCGTTGATATTATACCCGTGTCGTGTGTCACGTTATCAGGGAACGTACATGTTATCGTAATAATGTCGGCCAGGTTAGAATGCTTTGTCGAGTGTTGTATGGGTAACTGTACACCGCAATATTGATATCGCATCATTTCACGGCACGGAGACGCGTTCAAAGGCCGAGCGGGATTTGTAATGCATGGAATGGGCCGGGCTGGCACCCATACTCCGGATCTCCTCCGTTGAAATTCAATTCTCGTTAACTTACCGTGCTGCAATTGCAACGCAATACAACCGTCGACCTGATAAATATGACTAGCCTCTCTCACACCCCAATTTTGATCAGACACATCTGGATTTTATCAAAATTTCCTTCCATCCATAGGATACGTATTGGGCAGAGATCCATTTTTCTTTAGAGTGATTTCTATTTTGCCATTCAAATCTATAATCTAGTAAAATGTTTTCTCTGCTTTTCGTTCGTGTTTCACTTTAAGTGATGTTCGGCAACATTGAACAACTTTGCATAAGTTACCATACCGATGAAACTTTACTCGAGATTGTAACTGGCGAAGTTCTCTTTGGAATTCCTCTAATTCGATGTCTTTTCTTTTCTTCTTTTTCACTCGAACGATTCATCTTAACATACTTTAAATTAAATTCGATAGGAGCTTCGGTTTAAATGTCAAAATCCAGGTTATTGGCAGAATTTGTAAAATTGCACTTCTTCTGTCACAAAGACGCTTCATGTTTCCATAAAGAGGATTTGTTTTAGCGCACTCACTGCTAATCGATCATCGCGGTAAAAACAGGATGGAAAAGCATAATCCGACAAATACGTCGTTATTTTCTAGTTGATGGTTCAACAAAAACGTAGCTTCAATCTTCTAATTAACGTTACTTGTACAAAACGTTTCGAATCAAAGTGCTGTATACAATGGTACCAGTACACCCTATTTCGAGTCCCGAGTATACAAAGACATAATTTTAACTTCATGTCGCGTCTTTTAATTAACGCGAGTCATACACAACGTTTCGGACGCGAGAGTGTTGGTTCGTACAGCAACAAAGGTTGTACGAATATCGTGGTTTACACGGGCAAAGAATTTACGTTATTTTCTGGAAAATGTAATTTATTAAAGAATACCTACATTTGTAAAAACAGTATATATCGTACTAATAAAATCTACAAATTTCCCGAGCAATCTATTAAGTTTACCAGCTTTCTAATTTTTAGAAAATACAAACGTTAGTTTTTATAATTGTTCAACGGTTCGTTTCGTTGTACGACAGAACCGTTGTCGTACAACGTTGCGAAAGCTCGTGGAAATAGTTCATTTTCCCGCAGTGAAACAACCAATTTATTCGATTACGCGCTGTAACTATTCTTTGATATAAACATCAATTCTTATTTCTTTATAGAAATTCTAATACGACAATTTTAATTCGCGCTTTCATAACGATACATACCGTTCTTGATCTCATATTGCTCCCGATTATCGAATTGTGCGACCAGCGCTGTGATGGAAATTGAAATATTAATTTACTGAATATTTAACGTAATAGTTTAATTGCACATTGCAAAGCATTATCGTTCCCGTACAATTATCATTCGACGTCATTAATCGATAGCTGCGTAAGTAAATAAATCATCTCATAATGAAAATTGTAATTACGATCCATATTTAAATTAGTCATCTGTCAAATATGAAACTTATCATATAATCATTCCACGTGTGATAAACGAAATGAATTTTTTTTTAATCTCAATATCAGATTCATTAATAGGTTTGTTCATTTTTTAACGAATGTTATATATATTATATCGAGCGGACGTTTAAACGAATAATTATAACGAATAAACATTGCAATAGAAGAGAAATGACCAATATCAGACCAATTAAGAAAAGAAATTGCATCATTTACTTACCCTAGCTTCATTTATTTTCTAACTTTTTCAAACGTTTACGCTAACCCAAAACAATTTATAAAATACGAAGATCAGCAAACGCGCACGCCGAACGAAAAACTCCCTTTAACAACAAATTTTACAATAATGAAATAGGGTGATGAACACGACGTACTTGATAAAATACACACACGCACACAGAAACATATACGTATATAAGAGCACATAAATATAACGCGTTCAAAGAAAAGCAGACAAATTTATTACTCGATCTATCATAATTTTCATTAAGCTGTTTCAAGCGGCACTTAGTAAACGATACGATAACGCGATTAGATATCTTTATCTCTCAAGTGAACAAAACGATGTATATTAAATAAAGTTAGAGGCAGTATGGAATATCTAGTTCACTCGTTTTCTGGCTGGTCGTCTAGCCTAGGATGCTTGACATCTTCTGGTTCAACAAACTGAGACCATCGCAAACAATGAACAGGAAGCACCTAGGGCTGACACTCAAACTTCATTCAGTGTTCGCTGTTTGAGTCGAGCTCAGTTTGTACTAGGTCAGAAGCGTTGATTTGACTTGTAAAGTATATTTCAACAAATATCAATACAATTCATGTGTATCATGGAAAATTCGAATACATGACTTAAAAAACGCTTTAGAAATCATTTGCTTCGTGTGTGTGTGTGTGTGTGTGTGTGTGTGTGTGTGTGTGTGTGTGTGCGTGCGTGTGTGCGTGCGTGTGCGTGTGTGTGTGCGCGCGCGCGCGCCTGTGCGTGTGTACACTTGACATGTTATCGTACGTCTCAATCTAAGCCGAATCTTCTGTATAGTACCGTGAAAATTGATTTTGAAACGACCTATTTTATGACTATCTTAATTTATCGAAAGAATCATGAACACATGCGATGTATCTGATCCGATGTATCGTGGTCGCGCGCTTCGTCAGCGGGCGAATCGTGCGAATGAACGTGTAGCTTATGTGCGTGGAGATGTGATTCGTAGCTGAAGCCTTCGTTACAAGTATCGCATTTGTAAGCGTACGATTTCCATAGTTCGCCCGGATAATGCTCCAACTTGTTGTGATGATGGAACTTGTACATTCCTTGAAACGACTTACCACATACTGCGCATAAAAAATCTTTGCCCTTGTAATAATACGTGTTATGCTCGACAAAATGTTCGTAGGATTCGAATAACAAATGGCATATATTACAGATTTGTTTATCTTTCAAAACGCAATCGGAATTCAGCGCCAGTCTAGGATTCTCTCCAATATGGAAGTGTCGTTCGTGAATTTGAACTTTCGATTTCTTAACAAATCCTTGATTACAGAACTTACAAAAGAATTTGTAGTTCATCGAGCACAAAGGCGTATGGGTAGCAAGCATGTGAAGCTGTAATAATCTTTTAGTGGAAAACATCGTGTTACATACGTTACACTTTTTGGTGGCTGTTTGGCAATAGGTGCGCTCGTGTATGCACAAATTTTGAAATGTTCGGAATTGTGTCCCACAAGTAGTGCAAGGAAACTTTGTTCCGTTCATCTTGTCCGCTTGGTAACCCTTCACGCATGCTATCCCATTAAGTAGCCTTTTGTTCTTTGCAGCTGTATCGAATGACGAAGAGAAAGTATCATCCGTAATAAGCGTACTCGGAGCCAAATAATTTTCCAAAGGTCTTGTCATCCCATCCGGAACATCCAACGTTTGTTCCAAATCAGGCGACTGTACTATGCCGAGTCCCATGTCACTTGGTTCTTTCAACGACCGAGACAGATGGTTTACACGAGGTACACGTTGTTTATGTATCGAGACTTTCATTCGACGACATACATTCTCATGCTGTTTCAAACACGAGTATAGCCAAAATCGTTTGCGACAACCTTGGCATTTGTGTTGTTTCTTGAATGCGTTGCAATTTATTTCAACATCAACCGGTAGAACGTCCTTCTTTGATCTTATGGTCTTCAAACAATGCAATATCATGTGCCGCTTCAACAATGCCGACGTGTCAAACTTCTCATAACACACGCAACATTCCCTTCGTTTAAACACAATATGCTGACGTAGATAGTGAGTTAGTAACTTATTCATGGACGTGTAACGTGCGTTGCATATGCTCGACATGTAAATCGCATGGGACAATTTCACGTGTTCGCGCAAGTTCTCTTTCAAAGAAAACGATTTTTTACAAATATGACATTGAAATATTTTCTGCTGATCGACCTTAGAGTTCTTCTTAAACTCAACCGATTCTTGTCGAGGTACGATTAATCTATGAACGAAAGATTTTACAAATTCATTGAATCGCTTTGACGCAATCGTGCCAGTTTCCAAAGGCAAATAACCTGCCGAGCTTGTCTCACGAAAACCTTCAAATTTCTCTTTCACATTTTTCGATACTGCTTGTTTGAAACCGTCTTCGTTTTCGTTTTCGTTTTCGTTTTCCTTCTCCTTTTCATCTTTGTCTCCGTTCGACACAAAACTAGTAGGCTCCAAGAATTTGTCGCATTTCTCCAAACGGACCACACATTCTTTACACTTAGCTTCAGGTGCAGATCTTTCACTTTGGTTAAACGGATAGCGGGACTTGTTTCTTTTAAAAGATTGTCTTGATCTTCCAAAGGCCTCAAACTCCAATAAATCGTAAAAATTATATAAAGAAGAAGAACATCTTTTTACTGGCCTAAGGTTGTAAGATATATTGTGCGAGGTATTAGAGCCTTCAGATTCAGCTCCTATTTCGTCCCTTAATAAAGATATCATTGTTTTGGAATTCACATGAATTTGAACAAATGGTCTTTTCCTAACAGGAGATTCGATTCGTTTAACAGAAGTAGACATCTGGATAACTTCTGAAGCCGTTGATGTCTTGTTGCTAAATGTCTCGAGCGTTGAAGTTGGAATAATAGTCGCAGTAACAGGAATATTCTCCGTATCGATAACTTCTTTCGGGCTAACCCATTTTTCATTCGGTTTATCTTTGTACAGCGATATAAAGTCTGTAAGGACGGTCTGTTTCATCCTTTTCGAAGGTGTACCATACGAATCGTTTAACCATTTCGGATGCGTAGACTTGATCTTGCTGCCCGAATCCTTGGTGGGTGTATTGTTTGAACTATTAGATAGTTTCAAAGATATATTTATCGAGCTATTTACGCTTTTTGGGGAGGAACTGTGTGAAGTATTTGATTCTGCCATGACTATATCATCCGAATGATTCGACTTTCCTAACGATTCAGGAGATGTTTTCGTAATTTTGCTTTCACCAGACAGTATTGCGTTCCCATGCATATGGAATAAATGAGATTGGATATATTTTTTATAGCAAAAACTTCGGTTACAAAAATTACATCTATATCCGGACCATTGTTTCATACGACATCGCGCCTTTAAATGACGTATCAACGCAATATGCATACTGAAGATCGCAGTGCAATTATTACACTTGAATACATTACAGCTATATAATTTATTATGCAGTTCCAATAAATGTTTAGTTTGAAAAGTTAACAAACAAACATTGCAACTTATTCTGTTGTTTGAAGGTGCTTTATGTTTACTTTTTCGTTTATCAGGATTCGATTTGTTATTTTCTAAGTATGTACTTTCTCGAGGAAACGCGGATTCTCGATTTCTACAATAAACACCATCCGAAGATTCACCTTCACACATCGCTGTCTCATTTTCATTCTCTGTATTCGTATCAACTGGCGATAAATCATCGCAGATCTCTGGATCGATTGGCTCTTCCTTTATTCTTATTGCATATTCAGAAGGCTGAAAAAAAATATACAAACCTAATGTAACATCCTAAAAAACGGAAAATCTATGAAACAGTCCTAGTCTAGTAATTGAAGTCAATCGTGCCATAAATATCATGGGTAGGATAAAAAGCTACGTATAGAGCCACTGCACTAGGTACTAGAAAGAACGGTTTATGACGCCATGTTTATGAGTCAGCCAGGTTCTACCATTAAAAACATGAAATACATAACTGCACAAATCTAGAATACTACATACATAACAAGAGAGGTGTAAATTTTGTATAGATTTACGGTTCCATTAGAATTACTAAGAAACTTTTCCTCAACTCCTAACATTTACCATGGGACAGGGCCGATCGATATTTTCAAACTAGTGTGTAGCGAAGTCGACTATATTCAACCATCAACTATATTCAAATGTAAGAAAAATCAGATTCGCAAACAATACTTTTAGCATGGTTGTTTAACGTTATTTCATGAGTATATTCTTCCCGGTAGCGAATTAGTACAAAGCAACGAGCGGTCCTTCTACGTGTTTAGCAAATTGTATATTATAAATGAGGAATAAAATGTGTACGACGGAGTAACAAACACCATGCAGAACTCTAAAAATTCCATATCATTTGAAAATATAAAGAAACAACTCAAGATGTTTACAAAAATCACCATGAATTGTTTAAAATAGAAATATTTGTATCCAATTCGGTGGAAAATATCTAAATAAATATGGTTTTTGTTCTTTTATGATGTATGTTGGCTTGCACCGATGCAGAAAATAATATATTTTCTTAATTGATAAGCAAAGCCATTGGCTATATATTATTGAGTATATATTGATATATTGATGTCATTTCATGAGACTTTGGTCGATGCGAAGCATCATTACAATACGTTTCAGCGTGTACATGCTGCTCAACGTACTTTCTACGCTAGACTATACTAAAACTACTGTCCCAATGCTGTTCGGACAGTAAGGGACATATGCAAAATTCCTCCCTTTCACTATGTTGCCAATTTGTATAAGAATATATCTGTGCCTCGTTATAACTGTCCGCGGAAAAATTTTGTATATGAACTCATAGCAGCAATATCTTTCATAACGCATGCGCAAAATTAAACCTGAGCATAAGGATACACGAGCGTTAAAACGGACATACGTTTCACAGTAATTTCGCACGTACGTAGAAGTCACAGCATACGAGCGTTGCCTGTTTTGCAGAGTTGGCGGAATTACTCGCGTACTATCAGAGCGTTGGCACGCAGATGGTCGAAGCGATAAAATTCCATTTCTCAAAAATAGCGATTGTTCTTGACTGTGGCGTAAACCATGCCTAACAGAACCTTCGGGACCTTGTGTTGCAAAACTCAAAAAATATTTCTTTTTAATCTAAACCGACATCGAAGTGCGTCAAAAACTGTAAATAATTTGATTTATACAAACAACAAAGGAACTTTTTTGCAATAACAAATGATTTATAATAAACAAATCTAAAAATCTTTGCACAAAATAGAAAAATTTTCATTCCGATCCAACTATTCGCTATAGAATAATCGCTGGACATACATAAAAAATACATACTCATCGAACTGATAACGAATAACTAACGATACGTTCGTGTGACCTGCTCTATTTAAGGTTATATAATACAATACAGAACATGCCTCAGCTGAATCCAATGCCCGTACATACTAACATAAATACATCAGTGAAAAGGTGACGGACGCTGCCAGTGACGAACGTTCCTGGTACATGTGTGAGTTTTAATCTATTATACGGCAATATATTTTCCATAACATACGTTGTTTCAACGCTCGTATGCTTCAACGCATTAATATGATAAAAATCTTATCTGTAACATGCATCTTTTTTATTAATTCACTTGGTATCATGCGAATAAATAGATAACATTTCACGATACATCAGTGATTTACATTAATATTACATAAAACATATTTATATATGCATAAATATCAATTTTATATTCTACAAGCCTAGGAAAATTAATAAAATTAATAACAGGAACACAAATGGCAAACATAATCAGTATACTAAATATTAACATACTAATGAAAATCATTTGTAATTCAATATTCCTATTTTTATAAAATAAAATATGTAAATGAAATTTAATTGCAAAAGTAATTATTCTACAACGGAGCAATCATATATTATATTGATAATAATAATAAGCAACAAGGTTGCATCGATCATAGACTTTCTGCATCACTTTAGTATTTTTAATCCACGTATTATTATTGAGCCATAATATATAAGCCATAGACGCAAGAGATCATAGCGCGTTGGCCAAAGTAATCTTACAATTGAGAGATACATTATATAAAATTTTATGTACCATGATGGGAAATTATTTCTAATTCGACAATTAAATTTCATTTCTATTACAAATCACAAGTTTGCGTCACAACAGCCAAAGAAGCAAATCTTACTTTGTCATATTGAAATAGTTAAAGAAAGTGGTACATAAACATTAGCTTAATATGTTATATTAACCAAGATTTATAGAAACAAAATATATTATTCAGTACGGTCAAAGTTCTCTTATCGAATGATGTTTCAAAAGGTACTTACATCTGTTTTGCTGCCCAATTTTATATCCATGAAGATCGCATCAACAGGGCGTGCGTAAACTAACACTCGAGCCATTTGCTTTATGAAATTATTATTATTATTAGACAAACTGCTTACCTGTGCACAAAGAAAATCTATGATTAGTGAGTACTAGACTTTAATAATATCCTCAAAGAACAATTCACGTTTTCCTTAAAATATGTCATAACTGCACAATAACAGTAGCAACTTGCAAATGAATATAGAAATTGTATGAAATACAGTTATCAAATATATATTTAACAAAACTGTAATTATTTGATAAAAAGTCGTAAAATCAATGAGAAGCAGAAGACAATGGAAGATATTTCAGGTTAACGTGTCATGCATGATCTTAAAAGTTGTTTACACTCTCATTATTCACTTGTATTCAGAACATGTTTTCCTTTGTTAATAGTTCGCGTCAAAATAGAATGTAAATTTTTTTTATGCACATATAAACATGCACAAAGAGAGAAACTACCGTTCAAACTCGGACACCACCATAAGCAACACTATGGATATCAAAATGGCATCATCCACTAGTAACAAATATTTCGCTCAGTTCAGACAGGTTCGGATCATTGTCGGTAAGGAAGTAACCTTGAAAATATATTTATGGAAGGAAAGTGTACAATAAAGAATCCTATATTATTTATAATACATCATTCTTCAACAGTTTACTATTAGTTTCATCTAATTTTACCTAATCCATTCTATAAATTACATTTTAATTACGAAACAATATCATATGGTTTACACGTAACGGTAAATCAAAAATTGATTCGTAAAGCTACAGCGCATGCGTGTTATTAAGTAGATTTTCTGACTAACTTCACGTTATGTCCAATACAATTTTCTTGTTCACGTTTCTATATAAATTCACGTTATATACGTATGTATATCTGTGCATCTAAGAACCAACACCAACACACGTCAATGAATATCTGATTATTCCTGCATCATAAGCATTGTAAGCATCGCATTCGTATACACAGGTTTGGAAACTCCAGTAGAGGGAGTAATGCTCTTAATATTCGGAAGTTTGTTTTACAAATCGGCCGTTAATCATAGCGCTGGCATCGTTTTGTTAACACTCTTGTCTGCCTTATCATTGAAGGTAAAGAATATAAACTGAACTGCTTTTCATAATTTTCATCAATATACTTAAAGTAAATATACACTATTTCATGTGATACAGAAGAATGTTGTTTAAATAAATGTAATTTTACATAATACAATAAGGTTTAGCTATAAACACGATCGTGCTGCTGACACAAGAAGCGCTGCACGACGATGTCTAACAAATCGATTGAAGTGCCTTACTTGAGAAATATTTTCTGGCCTGTAAGAGTCTTACCCACTCTAATGGAATTCTTAAATTTGTGTATACGAACATGGCAAATATGTGCATACATAACATGCGCGCTCACACGCACACGTATTTATTGTTGGCTCTGTCAACGCTTATGAAATACCACTGGTTGTTAAAATATCTGTCAAAATATCTGCTTTATACTCTAGCGTTAAGGATGAGAATCGTATTGCTCAGGAAATTAAAATGTGATGAAAGAAATGATTATCTGAATCCGATGGATCGTCAATTTTTGCGGTCGGTAAATTACCGGCAACATATTTATCATCTGAGATGCAATGTCACAGACGGAACGAAGTACAGAATAAACATTTATATCGGTATACATAGACGGAACGTAGAATAAACACGTTTGTCGCACGTCTCGAGGCTTTAAGACTCTTTACCATTTTAGTATTATTCCAAATGTTACCGACTCAGCGTCTCGATAATATTTTCTCTTCTCCTCGGCACAATTATCCAGTCCAGCGTATTGCTAAATATATAGGTATCTCCTTACCATGTCACATCTTGGATACCCAAGCTTTTGTGTCAATCGAAGGTCAGCCGGCGTTCTCAGAGTCTTGTCCCAATAGTAATAAAAATAGAGGGAAATATGGGACTCTTTAAGAGGCGGTGCTCTATCTCTAAATCCATCTCAATTTTTGTCGTGAAGTACTGCAGTTCCAAAGAGGTACTGCCCAAAAATTATTCTGGTAACCAAATGATTACTACCTAGCAAAGCTACAAAGGGATGGATTGGAACACACAACAATACTCTATTGAAAGTGCAACAGGTTTTCTGTGCTAAGGAAAACCAAAACTGGTGTTTTCTCGATAATGTCTAGACTAACAATAGAGGGTTTTTTTTTTTTTTTTCGATTTGAACTTGAACATCTGATGACGAAGATGAGGACCTGCTGAACTATGCGTCTCATTTAAAAGATAGATAGAGCCACGTTACATTTCTCCAACCGGTAGGGAGTACCACGGAGAATCTATACTGGATGGAGAAAAGGCGGCTCTGAATCGGCGTTTCATCAAATACTTAAAATAATAACTCAAAACAGCCTTGTTACATTTGGACTTCTTCAGAACATGGTAATGGCAGTGAAATCTGAGCTGATGTAGTGTTGTCGTGGCAGTCTAGCGCGGCTTACCTCGCACAACCACATAAATAAATTAGCGAAGGTGGGGATTTACAGTACCTAACTAGGCTTTTTCTGCTAGATGAGATAACAGGCAGTAGCCCTTGTGTCACGACGTCCCACGACGTTCCACTACATCCCACGGCATCCTACGACGTTCCGCAACGTCCCACGGTGCCCCCGTAGGGGGTTATTAGTCCAATCTAGTTCATCCAACAGTTTTGAATAATCTAGACTAGACTAAACTATTAAAGTAGTTTTTAGCTTGATATATCCCGGAATTATTAAGATATGTTATTTATCAATAGCAATCTAATCCTAATATTAAAATTACCGTTACACTTTCAGGATAGTACTTCATGTATCATTATTTGGAAAACGATACCAATTACCTGGCCCCATCACGGGGAGGTAACTACGCTCGGATTCTATTTACGTAAAGAGCTTTTAAGCATCGAAAGCAGATGTAAAATTATTTGATAGCAAAGAAGTAGCGTGTATTGAAATTTATTAATTCGAATAGGTATAGTATGTGGACCCATATAATCATATTTGAACATTGAACTTACCATCGAAGAAACCAAACCATGCGACTTACCAATTGTAGCTCTCATGAATGGGTGATGAGGTCTCGTTGCCATCGATTAAATTGCATTTGCTTCTTCAATTCCATGAACGCGGTTTGATTCCTTGGCTTTGAGCGAGCACGAAGAATTACATTTCATCCATAGACACTCTACAGTTACACTTTGCATTGGCGCTGATTTTATGTGAAACAGTTAAGTGAACAATTAAGTACTATGTTTAAAATTAAAAAATAAAATTAAATGGAAACAAAATATCATTTCAAGACTCGAAAGATTTCGTTAATACTAAATAATTCAAAATAAATCATTAATTTAATCGCTATGAGTTGGTGGTATTAATTTAAATGAATAGTAGAATTGCTTCCGATTAATGGTATGACTATTATAAATTAAGAGCATAATTATTTTAAATTAATGGGAGGATATTGTTATAAATTATTGGTATAATTGTTAAAAATTAATGGAGTAATTATTTCAGATTAATAATATATTGTTATTAATTAATAGTTGAACTGTGAGGAATTAATAGATCAAGCGTTGCAAATTAATGGCTTAAATGTTGTAAATTATTAGTTTAATTGTTACAAATTATTAGTTAAATTATTAATATGTTCTATTATGACCTACACGATACGGCAGATCGAGGGAAAATGAGCTCCCGCGCTAGTTGGAGTTTCTTATACACCTCGTACAAGAAGAAGATTCAGAAACGTAAACGATCCCGCCCGACGTTGTGCAAAGAAATGTTTGATTGAATATTAAACCCACTCGTTACTCATGGAAATCCACAAAAGCACATCGGAAACTGCACTATGAAATTTACGAGTGGAGAGAATTAATGTTTCCTCTGAACCGTTGCCTCCATAATTCATAAATAAAAAAGCGTATGTTCAATAATGTTCATAAAAGGCTTGCACCACGCATCGTGATTGTCCCTACCGCGAGTGTCCACAAAAAATACAACGAGTTACGACACATGTTCGATATGTCCTCCGTTTTGTTGTAAACAGAGCCTGACGCTTCTCTTAAAATTTTGCCATATTGAGTGTTACGTCCGGCGATTCTTTTCTTAAACCAGGCCCCACGCCGCAGGCAAGATGGCAACCCGATGATGCCCACATACTTGTGACGGCACTCGACAGCAAATACCACCGCTCGACATTAACTACCGTCGGACGACGGCAGCGCAGTGGTTAGCGCCTTAGGTTACGAACGTTCGGGACCCGGGTTCAAGTCCCGGCGACCGTAGTCCGATTTTTCTTCCACGATTCTTAAATGAAAAGAAAATGCAGCAGTACGCCAGCAGCGACATCTACACCAGCACCAGAACCTATCTCGGCCTCCTCCACACACCAGCACACTAGGCTCTTCCGCACCTATCACGACCTATCCACCTCATACTCTTACTTAGACTCTCGATACAAACCTAAGGATCCACCATGAATCTTATTTCTAACAATCAAGACTCGCAAATCCCGTTAAGAGTCTTTGGTTTATGGATGGTCCTTAAAACAAACATTCCTTAGGCTTTAATGTTCGTTCTTAAAAAGCACGGAGAAAGCGGGAGTTTTCCCATGAGCAATGTCATCCACGATCCACGTGGTAGGAGGGCTTCCTCCACCTATCTTTATTCATTAACGTTGTTCTAATAATTTCGACAAATAATTGCGACAAACTCTTTTTATTTCAGTCGGATATAGAAATTCTCTTACCGTCCTAGGAGATTAGTATCTGTGATGTTACGGTTACCCGAGTTGATATATTAACTTTCCTGAATTTTACAAATGACTGTACATATTGTACCTAAAGCAATGTAAATACAACGAGTCTTTGCATCCACCATCGTGACTCTATCAACAAGAGCAGTTAAAATTATTCTTCGCTAGCCGTTTCGTTCTCGATGTAAAATTAATTACCACCGTACTTACTGCATTACTAATCGTGTAGAAATTCAAATACAAACCACGATTGTAGAATTCTCATTTTTGCTTATACGTTAATCCTATTATAAACCGATCGAGATGTATAAGCAGAATGTTTAATCGGTTTCTGGCAGTGAACATTTTATTCAGAGATGTAGAAATAATGTAGATTGAATTATATGCAGGAAGTTGGTTAATTGCAAAAACCATTTTAGTTGATTAAATGAGCGAATAATTGGTTGCCTTAATGATAGGGCCGTTGATATAGCGAAAGGCTACTATCCGTGCTGCTAGTAGACCCTTTCACCGAAAAGAAAACGATAAGAGATGGAACAACGATTGTATTCTCGGGCGCATCCATTTCGTCATTGAACGACGTGTAAACTTCCCGGAGATATCCAAGTTTTGTAAGTAATTAAAACCACTTAACACTATTTCATCGAACTTCCTGATAACGCAGGGAGAAATCAGTTTAAAATTGTTCCTTAACAAAAATGCTGCAATTACGACGCAATTATGATTCCTGACAATTTTCAATTATACCCTTGAAATATTCTTTGTCAGTTATATTAGGCTATGCATGTCTTACAAGGCAACCTCTCACGTCCGCGAAATCTCATTCTTTTCTGCGCATCTAGCATTCTTTTGTTTGAGGGATCATTTATATACCAGTACATCTACGTTATGCTAATTTTTAAGATGTCATTAAGTAGATAATCCTTTTTTTTATCTTACGCTTAATTATTGGCTACTGTTTCTGATAATTGTTAATTACAAAAAGCTGTTTGGAGAAACAAAACGAAAGACCTAAATACCAGAATTAAACTCTGTTTGTGCCTTTCACTGGCATCGCCTAATATTGTACACCGTACAGTTAAATCTCGATACTACACCAATCTCTAGAGACTACTCTAGGATTTGATTTAATCCTTGGTGTGCTTACCTACTGTAAATCCTATTATCTCAGACCTTCGGGCACAATGTTAACTGGCACTACTTGAATCGATCGTTGGAAGTATGATATAGATAAGATAATCACATACAGCTGTAAATCAGATATTAACAGAGAGTTATCTCCTGCTCACTTTGATCGAATAACGATAATTACGTTTTAACGTGTATAAAGAGGTAGAAATTGTTTCGGACATTTTATCTTTTGCACGGTAAATTTACAACACGTATAGGCTATATCTACGTACATTAATTAAGAATTTTAAATAAATTTACCGCGGATTATCTTTGTACAAATTTCTCCATTCAACTTCATTCGTTCGATTACAATAATGTATATGATGTGACAATGTGACAGCATAGCGTTCCGGTATTACTAAAAGATTGATTAATATAATACGTTGATGAAATAAGATGGATAGAAAGTGATAACAGTTTAGGTAGGGTAGTTATGTCACAGCTTTATGTCATGGCAAAGCTGTATGTCACAAAATATGTGCCATTAAGATTGATTCAGGTCCTATGAGTTTAACTGAATTGAGGCCTGTCTTTCAATAACAGTATTCAGTGGCAAAATATATGCTGTATAACGAAGATAATGTAATAACAAGTTCTAGTAAAAGGCACTTTGATGACTATTATAATGCCTAGATGGTTAGAAGTGGTTAAGATTGACGTATAAATATGGCATGTGTGCATACGCTAATGCGTTTCTCTACAATACCGACCGTTGTTTACATTACAGTTTATTCTCATTATTACCTATGGTGCCTACACCGAGATATAGAATAAACATGATATCGAATGCTTTTTCATGTTCCACATTTTGATGGTCACTTGGCCCCCTATACCATTTTCGTATCGCACGCGACGTTATCGATTCAGTATAGCAGTAGCACTGATTTGGGATAGGGTAGTCGTGACATTTAAACGAGACTTTGTATCTCATGTTCTGAAATATCAACTTCGAGAAAAATCGGAATGCTTCTCACGTCCTTTATGATTTATGATATACCACCCCCTCGAGACGATTTCAATCATAGCAAAATTTTAGTTGGCGCTGGATTAAATAACCTTCTGGTCATTGAATTCATTTATCCGAATGTAAAATCTATTATATGAACGCGAAATCGTAGGTACATAGTAAAAACTATAAGATCACGGCAGGTTCAAGTAAACGAACCTCTATCTATATTAAATACAAATTACAGACGTTATAAAATAAATAACGTAAGTAATTAAATTAACAATTAAAATAAAACAATACTTTAACATAATCTTATATTAAAACTGTGTGTGTGTGTGTGTTTGTTTGTACGCGCGCGAAGACATATTAGAATTATTTTATGTATTTAACGATTAATTATTGAACAACGGTATATGCTTAGAATTAAGTTTAAGAAAATTAAGGAAATTTATAACTTGTAATGAAATATTTAGATGGATCGTAAAAATCGTAAAAGTCGCAAATCTAGTAAAAAAAATCCCGAGACCTCTGTAATTATTGATTGGAAATTATAGTGGGATACGTGTGCGTTTTAGCCTTGATTAATTTTAGGATAAATATATCTAGGCAGAATTCATTGTGCGCGGTTTCTGTACAGACATACGTTGTTCAGCTTGGAGCGAAAAATTAAAAACCCCTTTATGTAATCCTTTCAGGTATCAAATTATTAAATAGAGCAGTTGATTTAATAGAGTGTTCATGGTTTTAGTTTTTCAATTTCGCTTCAGTACGAAGTCTTTGATACAAAAGGCCATCAGCACGACTGCGATAATTTATCAAACAGTTGTCTAAAAATACCTTCAAATACCTACATTAATACGACATTAATGAAGAATATCCGAATGAATTAAATTCTTTCAATGTTAACAAAAATAGTTTCTATTTGTGAAATCATATAACTTTTCCGTTCTATATTTAATAATTTAATCTGATTAAACAAATTAATTTCATAAATTATAAAATAATGTAGCGTGTAATGTATGATGTAGCGTATGTAATATGTGTATGAAATTCGTATTTCACGAGTACTGGAGGTATGTTTTGCGATATATTTATAATTTAAGTAATATTATGCAAATACAATCAATTTATCTAAATCATCTGAATTAAATTTGCCTTGGATGCTCATGAGTGCTTTATTCCTGTATTAATTTAGAAAAAACAAAGAATACACTTCGTATAAACTCCATAAACGATCACAGAAGAATTTCACACGATTCCTTCGAACAATATCAAAGAGTTAATCGTCATTGGTGACTATTTCGAATGAAAAGGTCAATTGCTTCATTTGCTCTAGTGACGTACGTAATACCAGTTGAATTCGAATAACAACGAATACGATTGATACGTCTACTAACTGAGAACGTTTACTTTTGCCAGCGCATTAAAAAGCAAATATACATATTTCATTGTTGATCAGATAATTGTTATAGAATCCTCAAATATTAAAATATCTATGGAAAAAAGAACAAAAGTTTCCGTAGATGTATTTGAATATTCAATTTGTTGAATATGAATACGATTCTCTCGTTTTAATCTTTCCTTCGTAAGAATGAATATAATCAATTATAAAGTATGAAATCATTCAACGAATGGGAACAAAATAAATCGAGAAGATAACTACGTATTCTTTTAGCTACATTATATAATATTTGCTGATATATATTATGAAAATAAAATTATAATGAAATACTTGCATGCACGTATAATAATTACATACGTGTACAAATAAATCGAGATACTTTTTGAGAAGAGCTGACATACAAAAAGATGGTGCGAATCGAGTAAACAATTGTATGAGAAATTTTAGCTCGAGTTCTTTTGGTGCCAGTTGCATTTGCATAGGGTATCACCCTCTTTCAGCTCGGATCACGATCATCGCCGATACACACTGTATTTTGACAATAGTTCGTTTCAATACTATACATATACATACAGTACGTATGAGGGAATATTTTGAATATAGCTAATCTTCATCCTATAAAACTCAGCTTGCAACCTTCTTTAATTAGACACTTCAAGCAAATTTCAAACAAATGTGGTAAAGATAATCTTATCCGTTAATAGTGCGATTTTTATATGCATACATATGTAGCTACTTGGCCATTGACCAGGAGATACTTGACGATAAACAGTGATCTAGGGCGTCCTTAAATTCAGAGTTATTCATTGAATCTCTCCACTAACATGGACGTACCAAATATACTAACAAGTCAGGCATGCACTTTCACTTTAAAAGCTTTCCTATACATTTCTATATCTCAATGATAATTAATCAAATGGTGTGCACTAACGTAGTCGAACAAGTTTCTAGATCACACGCATGACCATGCCTGTCATGAATTGGCATTCTTTTCTTCTAAATATCTCTTTCGCGTTCTTCCGAGAACCGTTATTTACCTACGTATTTCGTAACTCGTAACAGCAAGCATTTATTCACTGTCCGTTTTTCAATGAGAATCATACGTTTAACTTATAATTATAGCATAATTCTAATGTGATGTGATTCTACAATATAAAATTCATAACTTTTAATGGTTGACTCTTTCAAATTTTTCTAGTTCTCTCTATTTCAATAATAGACTAATATATAGTAGAGCAATATTCAAAGTAGCTTGCAAAATGTTACCGTGTTTACTGAAGTTCTAAGGGCGTCACCAACCTTACTAGTTCTTGAAATTACTCGTGAACGATGAAAGGAATCATAGTACATATTATGTATTTATGCATTTATGTATGTCACGTATAGATATGCTTGTCAGCGATGATCTTTACATTGTTTTCTAACTTCATCAGATAATTTTTTAGATGCATTTGCGTGCCACTTTATTTTGTTTAAAATTAATGATCTTAAACGTGCAAACCAAGTTAACATGGTATTATGATACACTGAATCATGTATTAAATCACTATTTATTATCTAAAAATTATTATTAAAATCGTATTATTTAGAGATAAATGAAAACATATGGTCTAATATATTTTACTCTCGACTAATATTCGATATTTTAATGAAAACTTTCTTCCGAAAGTTTTAGCAGGCTTGCTTTCACTAGAATTGTAAGTAGCCTAGATAGAAAGAAAGTTTGTAAATTTTGTTCGGTATTCGTAATGAAAGTCATATAAATTCTTCGGTCCCTCTATGAGTAAGGAGGCCATCGTAATAAGGACATACTCATTATCAGTTGCTTCCCAAACACGAGTTTATGTATGCTCGTGCATAATATATACTATAGGTACGTTCGATATTGCTACGAAGATAATCATTTCATTCGCAGTCGTGTTTGAATACGAATGATACAATAGTAGGCACAGGAGGAGACAAGTAAGCAAGGAAAAGGAATGCTTACTTACTCCGGTATATTATCGCAACGCAGTAAACCGATATCAGGTAACGTGTTTTGCTTCTTACAAGTAAAATGAATATTTTATATCAACACTGTTCTATAACGTAAAAAGGATATTTTCGTACTAGCAGAAAAATTGACTTTGCATTTTCTTCAGATGGTTTTGAAAATATAGTTTTACTATTTCATCGAAATTGAACATAGCCGCGTGAAAATTTGCTAAAATACTAAAATCGTGAAATACTACGTTATAATTGTTCAACGATTCCGGATATTTATATGTCGGAGCGAGGTTGGCATTTTGGGGCGTTCGATGAACCTTTACTTACTTTACCGCCGCGAATGTAGCCAATATTTATCAGTACGAATGTGGACACTACAAGAGGCTATGAGTAATGGTAATAGGATGGTCGAGATGATGGTGACAACGAATTCAGGTTCGATAACGAATCCACGATCCACGGGAGGACAAGTATCAACGTACTATTCGATTCGGGTCACTCGATCGGCAATTCGTCCAACGACTCTAACACTCTAACTCTAACTTTCTTAATCCAAAAGAGGCTGCCCTTATATACTCCTGTCCCCGCTTCTCGGGTTAATCTTTGTTTTTAAGGAGAGCCATATAATCATTTCATACCTCTGTCAGGTACATGTCCCTCCCGTGACCGTGGCTACGTCCAGTGACCTGCCATGTCACTTCGAGCCCAAACCCATCGTCATAAAGTCAGATTGACACATTAAGACTATTTCTTATTTTTATTACTTAAGGGCGGCTATAGTAAAAGTCTGGACTAGTGTATTGGGGTTTTTCCCAACATTCCGGACGGGAAATCCCGCTGTCTTTCCATCTCCGACATATACATTTACACATGTGGAATCTTAAGTGGAATAGTATACAGAATATACATTTATAACACTTGAATCTTGGATAATAATCAATAGCCAATGTAATCATGTTAGATTAACTGTTCTTGCTTTCTCTCTCGGTTATTTTGATTTGATTGACTGTTTACGTTTATGCATTTATTGAAAATGTAAACATGCAAATATGAACAGAATGCACATAATACCTAAAGATATATAAAATATCAAAAGTATACAGCTCGTTGTAGTATTCGCTAGATATAAAACAAATCCTTTCTCAGTTTCTATTTCTTTAATTGTGTTTACAAAAACGAACATACGAATATGAATTTGCATAAACTTTCGCAGTCTACATATAACATACTATATTATGAGTACACATGTACTATGTGTATGTATGTATATATATATATGTCGGAGATGAAAGGAAAACCGGAGCCTTCCCTTTGCAATTTTGAGGAAGCCTTCTAATGCTTTAGCCTAGATTTTATCATAACTGTAATTAAGTAATTGTCATTTGTAATTGTTTGATATTTGTGAAAACGAAAGTGGGTTCGAGGTGACAACTGGTCGCCGAACGTAGCCACGGTCACGGGATAAACGTTTTGCCTGACGAAGGTGTGGATCGGTTGTATCGTTCTCCCTAGAAATCACATAGAATTGTACTTTAGAGATGTCGATATAATGGGACACACGTTGTATTAGAAATCAATCTCCAGACAGAAACTGCCTAGTAACGGCGTTTGGATCTTTCTCGATGTTTCCAAAGAGTATACAACAAACTTTTGACAGAAATTGCCTAGCGACAACGATTGGAACCTTCTCGATGTCTCCAGCGAGCATATAACAAACAAATGCAGTCGTATAGCGAAAAAGATTTTCATTAGATATTCATTCGTGTGATCGCCTTGGAAAGTGATACATCGAGCAATTTACCGAGTGTCTCTGCAATCGTATTTTTATGTTTAAAAATTATTCTACGCATAGTAAAGAGTTATCCCGTTGACCGTAGATTCGTTTGAACCCCGGAACATTGTTAATAGCGTTAATTAAATTCATTATTCGTAAAACCTATCAATCGTTAATCTCATTATTCGTTAAATTCATTATTCGTAAGACATATTATTCGTTCCTCTTATTGTTCGTTAAACTTATTATTCTTTAATCTAATTATTAGTTAAACTTATCGTTTGTTAATCTTATCATTTATTAAACTCATTATTCATAATATTTTGTAAAATCTTGTTTATTCGCGTAAATATATTCTCTGTTTCGTAAAACAATGGCTAATTCAAACGAAGAATCATTACGGGCCTTAAATCCTAATGATAACCCGACATATATATATGTATAAGTATAATTATAATCATACAAGTACATATAGGTATATATAGATATTACTATTTGTACCTTCTTACTTAACAAGCACATATTACTTTAAAAATCGTTAACAACATAAGGAAATATTCATAAATTGAAACGCGTTTTAGTCTCGATACTGTCACTAATGACGCACTATTTAAATATACATTCTAAAATCCTGGAATCTAGACGATCTCAAGACCGATCAACTATTAAAATTTTTATTTCTTGCTCACCGCTTTTTATCTCCGCACACGTAAAAGAAGTGTCGTGCCTATTTTGAGCGTCACTCGCCCAGATTATTTATGAATCGCTGATTACGCATAAGGAAACGGCTTGTACATATATCATTCATTAACGATGTATGCATAAGAAAGCGATTGTACGTCTTTCATTTATGATTTCTCGTTGTACAAGCGCACTACGAACGATGAAGATTTTAATACCAATAAGCAGCAGTTAGCGCACAGCAAAGAAATCCAACAAGATGTTATTAATTTGTTGCGCGCTAACATTTAATGATATTGACCAACTAAGCGAAATTTACACGACCATATAAATATATACATAATCTTCGTGTAATAATATTAACAAGCTAAATAAAATCTACGTTGTAATGTAAATATACATATACAGGAAACGTTGGATAATCGCACAAATATCGGAACTCAATTATTGTAATTATGCTGAGATAAAAACGATTCTTCTATTCCTCGAAACTGAGATTTTAGGCGTGCCGGGCGCAGAAAAAGGGAACGCGAATGAAAGAGAAAGAAGCAAACGTTAATGCTCGTGACAAGCTGAAACCTTTAACTCAAAAATCAAAATTTGTTATGCGATTTTACATTTCTCTGATTGAAAATAATGCCATGACTTTAATACATGATAATTAAATACATATCGATAAGTAAATATAATTCAAATTATATCGTGATTTGTCTCGTTTTAACCAAGAAAATCTCACAGATACGTTAGTAAAGGTTCAATTAAAAAGAGTCAAAAGCAGAAATGTTTTATATTTTAATTAATACCTAGATACATTGTTCCAGCGATATCTGATATTAGATCAGATGTTACACTTGATCGCGGTGAACCGTCGAGCTTGTTGGTGCATCGACGGTATAGTGGGGATAACGACTTTACAATTATGCACAGGATCTTTTTCTGCAATTATCGAATGTTTTCTATAATGTGAAATCATTCGCCATTTACAAATGAAGACCGCACGGACAAGATAGATACATACATATGGTAAGTTTCACAAACAAATTGCTTCTTAAAATACAGTTGTTCACGAAATTATTTCAAAAGTTGAGATAAAAAATTTTTATGTATACTTATTGGATGTGTTACACAAGACAATTTGGAATTTCATTAGCTGTATGATTATATTGGTAAAACTGAAAAGTAATCTGAAAAAATGTATATAGGGGTTACGAGATATTTCTTACTAATGGTATGTTTCGTAAAAAATTAATGTACAACATGAACGTATGTCTTAAAGATATGTATAATAAGTGGTTAGTGCAGGTGTATTAAATCTACACTTATAACGGACAATTGACTGTTCAAATATATTTGTGATCTCTTCGCGTTATACGTATACCTCCTTCAAAATATCTCTTTCAATTGGGGTGATGTGAAAAACATTTGATTTATTGGTTTTATTCAATGATATCAAGGGATCGATATGCTACAAGAATATTTTTCTTACAAGAAAATATCTTCTATCGCACCAACGATAAGAACATCTGAAAGACTCGATCGTGAAATTCGTAAGGCCTGTGAATATAATAAAATAAATAAACGTGTCTACTATCGGACTTGGAACGACCCCTGACGTTTTAAAGACGTCATTCTCAATTTCATGATAAATCATAATAATTATATGTTGATCCTCTCAATTTTTCCATTCTAATCCTATTGAAAAAAATGTAGCTAAATTAAATGTGATTGAATATTGAAACTCCAAGAAATCTGTTCAAGATTTAAATTTGCATTGTAAAACCATTTATGGTAGAGAGTAGATATCTATGAAACTGAATAACACCAAATGCAATAATAACGCGAATGTCAAAACCTATCAAAATAGTAATCGAAAGATGCGATATTTCATATTATCAAATTGATAAGATTGTTATTGTAATATTGAATGTACGGGCCCTTTTAATTTGTCTTAATTGTTTTAATTTTTAAAAGTTTTGGCAATTCCCTTACAATTTTTCAGGTTTACTTAGGTTTTTGTAATCATGTTAATACTTATAAACCGCCGGATGACGGATGCAGGGTCATTTTGACCAAACGGTATTCGTTTCTCTGTTTCTCGTTTCAAAGTGCTACAAGTATGCAATAATAAATAAAGCAACATAGGGGCATCGTATGTGCACATTTGTTCAATGAGTTAGAAAGAATTATTGGCTATCTGAAAATACATTATGAAGGAAAACTGAAGCATCGAATTCGTATCTTATCACTCTAACACTAACGCATATGCCGTTCGTGTTTCGGTAATGTGTTTATCTCGCTACCATGCTCGATATGAGAATAGTGCCTCGATATGTAGTAGGCGTATGTTTGCCTCGATGCTAGATGTAGAGTTATTCCCACCATTTCCTGGAGCTGCTTTAGTCGAGCGAATCTCTGAGACTTTTACGCTTTGCTGGCGACGATACTCGAGTTATCATGCGACACAAGACACCGTGACGACAATGTCGAACGACAACGATCTTTCTATTATTTCACCCAGGTTTATCGTTTCCCGCTATTGCTAAGCAGCGGCTGCATCAAAATTATCAAGAACGATGTAACATCAGCAATTCTCGGAATATACATCGATGTGCGTCTATTATCGAAACACTGTCAAATTCAATTAAAGCTGTAACATATTTATGTGTATATATGCCGCAATCATGCAACATGGACAACAATTTTATGTACCAACTGTTCTTCGATATATGTAACAAGTATTATACATATACGTCTATGATATTTTAAACCAGAATTTCCTTCTTAACACTGCGGGGAAAAGCACTTTCTTGCAATACATTCGCTCTGCCCAGTGTCGTTGTTAAACTTGATGTAAAGCTCCAAAAGTATTAAAACATCAAAAATCATAAAAATATCGAAAGTAAAGTACTCGTTGTAATGTGTATGGGATGAAACTAATCTCTAGGTTCTACTTTTTTAGTTGTACTTATAAAGATATAAATTCGCAAAAAGATTTAAGCGTTACGCTTAAATTAAAGAATATTTATTAATTGGAAAGATCCGAAAGATTAAAATTCTTCTCTGCATTTGCTTTTTGCTTCGCTTTTTTTCATTTTTTTTTTTTTTTTTTTTTTTTTAAGCGTGGAAAGATTCGTAGAAACTTCGGAGTACAAATCAATAAATACAACAAATACAGAACAATAAATCACAAGCTAAGAAACGAAAGACGCGGATGCACGAAGTTAGTAGATACATACATATAATATGATACAAAGAGAAGATTTTGCAAGAGAATTTATTGGAGGTATAGTATAGGACAAAATGATAGCTCAGCCAACATTTTTATTTTATTCCCAGTCGATTTTAGCTTCTGTTTACATTTCTTTTCACACGATTTGATAAACCATGGTTCCACGAAAACTACTTTCAGTATGATTACAGATTACAATATAGAGAGTCGGCGAAATATATATTTTCTTGTGTATATTTGCAAAGACACATGATAAATGAAAATATTGAATGGACTATAATTTTGTCTTATACCGCATATCTTTGTTTCATAGTGATGAATTATCCAAATTATTAATAAAAATAACAGCGAAAAGGATAGTGTCAAATAACTGAATAATTGTTCTCAATTATTTGCCATTAATATAGAACATATACATGCCATTAATATAGAACACATAATATTCGAAGGAAATGTCACCTCTTAAATCGACTATCTTCTCGCAATCTCGTTTTACTTCCCTCGTGTTTCTTAGATCGAGTATTTACAGTCGTATCCACCGTTATAATAAGTTATTAGCAAATTATTATCAATTGAAATCATACTTTGAGTTTTCTTAATTTTGGAAATGATTGATTTGTCTCAGAAATTTTAACAGTTGCACTGCTATTAGGTTTGATTAAAATTTGTCAATTCCTCTTTTCTAAAAGAGAGATTGATATTTGAAAATATTTCAATTACGAATCGAAGTTTGAAATCATACGATAACTGCGCAACATTAGATTACGCTACCTACGAGCTGATTCATATACAACGATATCAAATATCTCAGTACACATCAGTATCTACCCACTAATAAAAAATAGTATGTAAATAAAGTACAATTGACGTACAAAAATTAACTCATAATGAATAACGAGGTTTAAAAAATGCGTAAATCTTGGCAGCTTCTCCAAAGAATTTTGAGTCTGCTTTCGTCGTGTAGCTTGTCGTAAAAATCAAATTACCATATTCCCAAAAGAAAGAAATCTGGATACAGTGAATATATTGACATGGATAACAGAAAATTAATGTGGTTTCGAGAAATTTGTCATACTTTGTGAATAAATATGACGTATGTTAAAACTTGGCTGGAAAATTTCCATTACGAAAGACTTGGCCGAGACGTCGTGTCGTGTCGCGTCGCATCACGTCATTTCGTATATACAGGATATTAATATATGCGGTAGCAATCGATCGTATGACTTTCATAGCAGTCACGGTTGACTCAACGCGATACTTTTTCTTTTCTCTTCTTTTTCTTCTTTTTTCTTTTTTGGAAAAGAAAATGATCAGTTTCTGTCGAGCGTTATGAGATTAAGGTTACTCTTGAGAAGAAGCTATACATCGCAACAAGAAAACCTATATCGCAAAAGGTTTCACCGGTTAACGGATTACGTGGCAATGTGTACAATTTAAATTGTATATTATATATACGGAATTAATACTACAAATACGGTAAAAAATTAACGAACATATCAACATCCATTTCTTTTTATGCTATGTTAATTATGCGGTTTCTCAAAATTTGAGGAAGGAAGCATCCTACCGTACACCTCACTCCTAAACATATAATCAATTATGGCAAGTGTGATTTTATTAATTGTATCTTCCTATTTTATAATACGTATCATGTTTGTTCCTGAACAATTTCACTTGTAATAGAGATAAAAAATAACGATTTGAAGTAATAAATTATCTTCACTGTTTTCCTATTTTTATTGTAAAAATAACATAGACAAAGTAACCCTACTTCGCGTTAGTATCAAACAAATTGTTATCAACTAATTTCCCATTTTTATTTCAGCTCTTCCAAATAAAATAACGCAGATTTTAATGTGAATTGAAATTTGAAATATTGTATTTTGCATATATATAATATAATATATAAACAATATACCTAACTACTTCTTCAATTGGCTGATGCATTTCTATTGTCAATCGACTATTATGCTACAATATAAAGTAGCACTTGTTCTCAGAACCTTGGGAGGTTTAACGTTAATTACTCTATAAAATCCGTTGCTACCATACAATCGGAAATTACTTGAAATATTATTCCAAATATAAAAATATTAAATATTATTTCAACAAACATCTGTACATAAATAATTTATCAAATAAAATAAAAAATTAGTACATTTGGTAGATAGACATCAAAAAATTGTTCCAAGAAAAATAATTATCTTTTCGTTTCCAACCATTTTCTCTTATTCAAATAAACTAACAGATAATTATCTCAAAATAATATCAATTTACACAAGATAATATGTTATTTAGATAAACATTTTTCAAATATTTTATATAAGCAATCACCAACCCTGATACGTACGTACATATGTATGTCGGAGAAGAGTCAGGAACAGGGTTGTGGGCGTTTGATAGACCTCCCTTGGAGTTGGCCATCGTTGTGTTATAACGAAGATACGGCCTGATACTACGAGTATGAACCCTACCGATTCGACAATCAACAGCGGTGGTTGGGCACTTGCGATGTTAGTGACGTTGGTCTTAGGTTCGATGACGAATCCACCGTCAACGGGATGAAAGATATACTTGCTCTGACTCAAACGTGTACTATTCACTCATCGTAAGGCGCTACTCCCTTCGCCGATGAGATCTCAAGAAAGAATGAATCTTCGTCCCAACGACGCCACCGAGGCAAACTATGGTGGGGTGTCTAAGTACACGAGATCCTCGGATTGACGTCGCTGTCGACTGGTCAATTTGGGACAAAGCCTGCCTGTCCGTTTGCAAAAATCTTAATTGCCGAAAAAACCCAGGTTTTATAGCGGGTCCTCGGGTTAACTGGACCTATGCTGTGTACGTGCCTCAACATCAGGTATTCATTGTCCGAAGGAACCGTTGGCATGTTTTACTGTCGGGTACCTCTATGGGTATTTCCTTTAATGAGGGTCATAACATCACTCCGCATCTTTGTTAGACGGAGCGCCCGTCCCGTTGACCGCGGCTACGTTCGGCGACTGATGGTCGCCTTGAGCCCAAGTTTATTATCACAAATCGCAAACAAGTACAATTGGGCAGAATGACGGCAAATTGTTTAATTACAACTGTAAACTTTAATTTTTGCGGATTTTCCCGAAGTTCCAGGGGAAGGCTCCGGTGTCCTTTCATCTCCGACATGTATATTGAGAAAATCTACATTTTCTGAGTAGCGATAGGGCTTATTGAAAAGCAATTGTAGCGAGTCTTTTGACAAATATTCCTTTGTATGTAACGAAGAAATAAAGGTTCGAATAAATATCGGATTTTTTATATAACACGTGTCAAATTAAAGATTCGTATGAAGGTTAATTATATTTATTTAAAATACTTTGATTAAATATCTTATATTATAATATTTATTTGATTCGATTTTTGGTACGGTACATGTTCAATCTTATATTTAATTTTATTTAACCAAAAATAATAAATACCGCAGAAAGTGAATTATCTCTTTATGATATATTAATCCTATATGTAGTAATCCTGGAACTTTTATATTTCAATCGCGCTCTCATTTCATCAAATATCGAAAATACTCAGAACAATAGTAAACGCGCCATGGTACGTTAGGAACGAGGACATTCGGAAAGACCTGGGAATACCAACGGTCAAGGAGGAGATTAACAAAAGTGCAAGGAGGCACGGAGAAAGAATAGCAACGCACCCAAACCGGCTGGCAGCGGAAACGGTCGACACATCAAGCATAAAAAGAAGATTAAAAAGGAACACCCAACAGATCTCACAAAGGACATAACCTAACAAACACGTATTATCTGAGATAATTAAAGAAATAAATCAATCAAATTCGAAGATGGTATCCCACTGGGGGTAGCCATCCACATGTTACAATACTATATCATTAAGCTATAATATTTTACCAAATGTCCTACTGGACAAATTGTAAAAAGGTAAATAAATAAAAAAAAAAAAATTTTAGCAAATGTAAAATTGAAACGAGAAACGCGCAAGGATTCTTTTTATAATAACATTACGTTCAAACTCCAAATATCTTTAGCGTCAGAAAAGTACTATTGGATTGGAAATGACCAAAAGGGAGCAGCAGAATTAAAATCACTTCTTTTATCACTCCTGATTATTATATATAAGGTTCTTCACTTTAACCAGCAGAATATATGCATAACCTTCCCTATAAATAACTATTCATAAATAGATAGGCCAAAACTAAAAATCTTTATTGGATACTAAATTCGCTAATTCTAAGAATCTTTATCAGATTTCAGTCTGGAATATCTACATTGCATTTATAGGTCATCTTTTCGAAGCAAAGTTCTTTTTCCTTTTTCATCTTTTTTCCTTTTTCATCTTTTTTCCTTTTTCATCTTTTTTCCTTTTTCATCTTTTTTCCTTTTTCATCCTTTTTCCTGTCTTTACAAGATCCGTTGGCTCTTCGTGCGAGAATCAACATAAAACCACTCAGATGTCTAATCACAAAGCAACACAATGTATTTCTTGCCTTCCTTTTTCCCCTTTCTACCGGTGCGTGTGCGTCAAACGTGAACGGCGCGACACTCATAAACAGTAAGCATTGAATATGCATGTTGCGGCACGTGGACAAATACCTATTACCCTTGACTTTCACCAGTGTATCTTCTCTGGCGGAACCAGAGGCGACTGCACTTGCCTCTTGTCGTAGCATGTGTGTACATATCTCCTGAATCTGATGCACCTGTAGATCGGCCGTTTGTCGTTTCATTATTTTAGTCGTTTGCTCGTAACGAAAGATAATTGTGAAACGGCGCGGCAAGCCGATCTCATCCGAGCTCGGTCGAAGGTTACCGAACGTCGTGGCTACATAAATACAGCGAGTAACGGTTAGCGACCATTCGAAGAGCGACCGAGGTTAAAGTAATTTCAGTCCAGTGCAGCCGTTCAGCTAGTTTTCACTGTGAAACGTACATTCGAATTATAAAAAGTGATACGCAGCGTGTTAATCACGCGACCGAGAAAACGTTTTCTCTTGATAAAACCGATTGAAGAGGAACGCGTATCGGAAGAGATTCATTTCGAGTTTGAAAGTAAGCCCAAAGAGAAATCAAACATGTACACCAACCCGTTTAACCGCAAACACAGTACTATACGACAGATGTTGGACAAGTTACTCGATCCGACGAAAAGATCCATCAGAAGATCGGAAAGTGTGTCGAGTTCCGACAGTGGCAGTTCCAAGGGTAGCAATAGTTCCCTGACCAGATGCACGCACAACCACAGGGGGGTTTTACACTGGGGCAGGAAGTGAACCACCGAGGAAGATAACCAGTGAAATGTTGTGATTCTCTTCTTTCTCTCCGTTTTTGCTTTTTTGTTTCATCCTCTTTGCGTGTCCTCGCGGGAAAGCAAGCCGATAAGAGAAGTCATTAACAGTGCAAGAGATTTCGATCGAGTTTGCTAGCAGTATCAGCAAAGTATGCCGTGAAAAATACCATTGCACGGCATAAAAGGCCGACTTGCTACGACCCCATCGCCGCGGAGGTGACGCGTTTTGAACCAACGCGGGAAGTTGCGACGCGACTTGGTGAAAATACGAAGCCATATATCTACCAGCGAGACCAGGTGTTATTACACCGCGTCGCTCCGCGCCGCGCCTAGCCGCGCCGTCGCGTCGTCAAGATCGATCGTGGCTATTTGCTCGGATCGATGATCAAAGGATATCGTACGAGTCACGGCTACTCGAATGTACGGTAAATATCACAACTGCGATATAAACGTCATTTTTGTTTAGAAGAAATCTAAATGATATTCACTGCGATCAAAATATATGGAGTTGATCACTGAATATTGTCAAATCCATTCAAATGTTACCGAATATCGTATCGAAATACATATAACAACCATATATCGAACTGTAAATTCAGCTTGGATATACATATTACGCACGCATACAAGCGCTATATTTATTGCATATCACATTATTTATTTTGTAGACGAAATTTAATTATACATATACACGTCTATAGCATTGTTAAGACCACCATGTGCCATAATCGTTATAATTTGCAAACGCTTTTTAGTTGGCTCTTAGTTTTATGTTACTAGTCAAAAGTCAGTATTAGTCGCTGAATCTGTACATGAAAAATATGTACATGTTACATGAATCTGTAAATCGACGATAGTATGTTACTTCTAATTTATTTGCTTCGCATGATATTCGAACCAAATAAAAGATATTTATTGAAAAATTAGTTGTTTCGTCCTTCCTCAACTCTTTTCTCATTCTTCTGCATTAGATAACATTCCTCTCATTCTTCTACATTTTAATATAAAATTTTTCACACGATATATGTACTCACATTACAGTCAATAATTGTATGTTAAGCCGTTGAAGAAATATTTTCCATCTATAAATTTAATATTTTACCCATTACTATATTACAAGTTAAACTATTTAAGAAAGCATTTTCTTTTCTTCATACTTTCGCAAATTACATACTATTCGAAACGTATGAAGACCATAGGAAAAATCATGATAACTACATACATATTTGTTAATTTCTTGATTGTAATGTCACTTTGTATCTATACAAAGAAATATTGAAATATATCTCAATATAGAATAGATAAAAATAGGAAGAATCTTTTAAGTCCAATCGAAAGAATTTTTAAATAGAAATTTTTTAAATAAACGACATTTTAATATCTTCTTTTTCGTATGCTGGTAACAAAATTACTTGACAACGTATTGAAATTTCAAAACTGCTACCCTATAACATACAAAAGATGGAAAATGTAACTATGTATCCCCATCTCCTCCTCTATCCCCATATACACTGTATCCATGTATCTGAACGTTTTGATTGACTTGCAATAGCAGTAAGTAAATTTTACCAAATTCGGTAAGTATGCAAATCAAAGAGGAATTAATAACAAAGAGTTATACTATTTTTTTATGAAATTACCAGGAACTATAATACTGAATTATATATTAAAAAATATATGAATATATCAATATATATATTATATATTACTATTTAGTATATAGGTATTTATATAGAAAATTATGGATAAATTAACTTTTATAAGGTAATATCCAATAATAAAATTGGTATGTATGTATCTATGTATTTTGTAGTCATCAAACTTTATAGCATAGATCTACACTCTGTTACTTAACAAACTCTTTATTTTGAAATCCTTTAATTTTCGACACGGAAGACAGATTAAAAGGGCCCCCTATATTTCTGTTTTCACTGTTATGAGTGGAAAGACGTAAGGCAACAATTTGGTATATATTCCTTTTCCCTGTCTTTCATACGATAAATTTTACACAATAAAAGTTGAAATAGCCACTACTAAACTAATAGTTTCTTTTCTATAAAAAAAATCTCGCGCTGTATCGATTAATGTATTAAAAGATACATGATTCCTTTTAAAAGAGCAAAGTTTATCCTCACATAATTCACGCCCACATACAGAATAACTAACATCACAATATGCCTGCCATCAATTCATTCAACTTCTATCTGAAACATTTTTCGCTGCGGGTAATAATAGTAACGTAAACCGATATCTCAATATCAGGTGAGATACTTGGTATGTACGCGCGCGCGTGTGTCTACGTTATATTGTATATGTACATATAAATTGCTTAAATGTAATAGTCAAAACTAAAGTCACTTATTATTAATAAAAATCTTATGGTCAGATACATCTTTCGATCATATTGAATTACACCGTTGATTGTAAATTTCCAAGGAAAATTCAGTTGAATGTAACAAATATGTTCGATTAAATGATTTTATGTGAAGAGGCGTATACGTTGAGTCAATTAAACAGCTATAGTTATAAGTTAGTGCTCTGGAAACGTACGCAATAATAGTAATAATAATAATTCAATGCTGAAATATTTACATATTACGTTATTGGCTTAATTGGAATTCAAACCGTTGCAGACGATTGAGAGACGTTAGTGAGGTCAATAAGATTTATTGTCAATAGTTACCTACAAGTGTGCTTTTGCAACAGCAAGCAATTTTTATTCAAATGATAATTAGATAATTGTCAACTGCAGTGTTGTAAATTCTTTTGTTGTTTTTATCATGGATTATCGTGGATTACAGTTGCTTACATCAGTCCTGCTACATAAAATATTATTTCGAAGTAAAATATTATCTTTCTCGAGTTTGTAAATATGCGTGTATGGTAGAATAAATATCACAGTGTTTCTCTTTAATTTAAATGTGATATGTGAATGGGATTTGATAATATAATGTTGAAAATAGCGATTCTGTTATGGTATACAGGTTGCAATTATTTCTGTGGTCACCTATACCTAATCACCAATACATCTTTTAATAAATTTTAATAAACATTTGTCCTCCAGGCCTCCAAACAGGCCTCCTTCCCTATCGTTAATCATTTTGTCAATGAAGATAATACAAGATAATGAGAAAGGAAGAATTTATGCAATTACACATTTTTATAGGCTTAATTAGAGAAATGAATTTTAAACAGAAATTCACTACTAATCGTAAGTATTACAGTATAACAGTAAATTCATTTATACACATATTTTTGCACATTATGTACATTTTGGTAACTTTGAATTTTCTACAAATACATAAACATTTCCAATCTAATTATAAGGTAGCTATTAAATTAAAAATTTTAATTTCGTTGTATTAAATTTTGATTCGGAATAAATTCATGGTACATTGGCAGAAAATACAGCGAAATATGTAATCTAAAATTCTTATTACATTTATGCATGCATAATACATATTCATACGTAGCAGTCTCCATATATTATACCACCTGCCGTTGGACATAGAGATAGAAATCATTTTTATATGAACAGAAAATTCTGCTTAAATATTAGAAAAATTGTATCGGTCCTACCTAAGAATGTGTTACGAAATATTGAAGAACAAAATTTCATGGTACGTACGAAGGAGATTTTTTGATAAAACATGGTATTGATCCAACACACGTGTGTAAAGGTTCACTTTCCCGGCACATTATAGCGTGTACTAAGGCAGTTCGATCAATCTTGCTACGAGAACGTTCTGGATATCTTTTAACCGGACATTATAATCGCGACTTATTAAGTTTAAATACATATCGCAATTTCCACTAGAAGAAAAAGGAAGAGAAAGACATACTTTTGTACAAGAATACAGTATTTAGATTGCGAGTGTCTATTGGAAACATTTCTGGGAAATTCCAATTACGCAAAAATGTATAAAATTATAATTATCGAAATATAGAAATTTCGAGATATTTAGATTACAAGAATGCTCGAGTACGGAACGGTCGACTTTAAGAAAATAGTATCATAGGCTGTATAATTATCTCATGTTAGATAACGCTATTTAAAATGTAGCGATTTCGTTTGGGACTTGTATAAATATCCGTGTACTGTAAAATGGGAGCGCAACGTAATTTCAAGAAAATAAAACTAAATCGCTTATCGTTTAAAAATGACCATGGATCATCTCATACTAGACTTTGATACATCTGTCGCTATATCATACTTTAATACTGCTGTAATATTAATTCTTCTTCTACATGTATAAATAGGTCTTGTTTAAGTTTTTGCAGATATCTCGGAAACCAAGACGGATTGAACGACGATAACATGCATAGGGAAAAGTTGTCCAGAATGATGACCTTCACAATATATTTCAAGATCATCAAAATCGGTGAGGTGCAGCTGATTCCGAATAATTGACGAATAAACTTACCACGTATTTAGTGAAAGGAGGTACGTTCAATCGAAGGTTAGTGATTTTTTAATTTCATGGACTTTGCCTTAAGGGGAATAACAGGTAATAATTTTAAAAACAAGATTGATGATTCTTTTCCCATACTGTTCAACAATATTTCAGAGAATTACTTTTACTCATATGTAGCTCTAAGTTTACATATTATATCCTATTATAAGTATTATAGGATGATCGAATTTTGATTTGAAATTGATGAATTATTATTTTCGCATGGGAAAGTATCTTTTATCTGGAACTACTTTACAAACGTAGCTAAAAATTGAATAATTGCACAAAAAATAGCAATCTGTTTCAGTTATCTGTACGATTCTCTCTCTCTCTCTCTCTCTCTCTCTCTCTTCAATATGTTCACAGATAACCGTTTTATAACACGAAAATTTAGTTGAAAATATCATGTTGTATCAAAGGAATGTTGTGCCTTTAAAATACTGTTGTACGGGAAGAGAAGGTGAAGTTGTAGAAAATCTACTTCCTCTCAGATTTCTTTAGATGTATCAATCAATATCAATGTCCAGGATGTATGAAAAATAAATGTGACGATTATCAAAGCGAGATTGTACACTGTCTCTGGCTCGGTAGAGATTTGTTCCAAAAAGTTGCAGCAAATTATGTATTGACATGCTGGTCGGCTTTTGAGGCCATCCTGGCCAAAATCGACACACATCGCATTCGTCACACTGCCACATTTGTTTGGCACCGCCAACCAAGAATGGCAACCAAGGTGGCATTGCCGCCTGGCAAATGCCGACGCAATGAGGACGCAGCTTAACGGAGATGTCAACTTCGTACTAGTGCGTATACGATTATTATCGTGTATGGCGCACAAAAATATTTTAATTTTAAGTAATTAACGCATATCGCGCACATACACTAATAACATACTATATAGTTACTATGTAGTTATATGTACTCTACTATGTAGTAACATATAGAAAACTTTTGTGTATCAGATCTCGTAGATCTACAATCTTTTTCTGGCATTATAAATAAACTAGAAGATTTTGTAAATTTGGTGTAATTTTGTTCCATGTTTTTTATATGTTAAAGTAATTCGATATCAAAGAATATTGTTCAAGTTAACGTTTTTGTCATAACCATAACATTTCAAATTTATTTTCAGTACGGTTAATTACATTATTCATTGTTGTGATTCAACATCGTTCCATTTTGTAAAATTACAGTGATTTTTCGTTCCGTCTATTTCTTAAACTTTCCTTTATCTGTTATTGTAAATGAAGGTAAAAAACATAACTTGTATAAATATAAATTATCTTATAATTTCACTCTTTAGCTGTCCAAATGGATTATCCGTTTGTATTATAGTTAATTAGTTTAGGTAATAATCAGGGTGCTAAGGTATCATGCTCTTCATCTTTTTCACTTTGCACGTCTATTTACGAATATCTGCGTGCATGTAAACGTGAAAATTGACACGGTGGATTTTTCATTGAGATACGTATCAGTAATTATCACAAGAGAAAACGTCGCTGTCAGTGTTACTCCGTTTGTTATCTGGGTATGGTCTCATCCTGGCGTCCTGTCATTCGAAAATATCTCGAATTTACATTCGTGAAAATGTACGGCGCTCTCTCGTTCGGACACAAAAGCCTTTCAAATATTTCTGGTAGCCCATGCTCGGTTTTATTCCCGACTGGTTCCAGCATATTGTTCCACAGTAAATTCGCCCCTAAAACCAAACGGCGAACAAATGTCACTTGCTGCGCATTATTAAAACACTGGAATGTACGTAATCGTAGAACAATTGCACGCGTTATGAAATGAAGCTGTTATTGAATTAAATTTCTGTCAAGTCCTCGATTGATTTTTATTAAAATGTTTGTGACGATTCAAATGTATCATTGTATATTTTTGTATAGTTTACAAATAATGTAATATAATACAACATAATATCATGCAAAAATGAAAAAATGCATCGAATACCTTGATAATGTTAAAAGAAGATATTCAAGTGTCGATTTAATCAGTCGGAGCATGATTCTGAACAATCTTTTGCTATATGGTACATGTAACTGATGCGAACGCCGTTCGGCTCTGGTTTCCCAGAGGCATTTACATACAAACAACTGTCATTACCGCTACAGTGAATCTAGAATTGTGGTGTGGCCGAATACGATGACTTAACTCTAACTCGAAATCTATGTAAGCAGACTAACTAAACAGGATATTCCACGGATGCTTTGGATGGAAGCGCATCTGCACGGAAATATTTTCCCAAAATCGATAAGAGCACTACCAATAAGAACCTAAACTAAACTTATACAAGAATATAATATGTATTATAGATATAAGAAAAATAACAGTTATTACGACCGTTGTTATATCCACAACAATTATAATATTCTTTCGGTTCTCATGACTGTTTCATGAACCAAGACCGATTCCGATTTCATAATTGCTTTTAAACCCGTGTTTAAACATCCAAACGTAAAAAATGCAAAGGAAAGCTTGCTATATAAGCTTAAAAAATTTATGTTAACGATAAGTCTCTATCGCTGCCATATATACATATATATATAAAGATTGATGCTATATATAGAATAAAAGGAATATTTCTTGCCAAACATTTCTACTTTATATTAGAGATATCGAATTTTTCGTAAATTAATTTTTTTACGTTTATTACGTAAACTTTTAATAATTGTTTACATATTACTAATAGTTATACAAAGAAAGTTGTATCGGAGCATTCCCCCCTCCCCCTACAACCATTTACTTTATATCATTTATTGCGTTTAAATTAACAATCTTTTTATGTACATTATCCGATTTACAATTAACTGCGTGGATGAGATTGTTGCAAAATCATGACCAACTTCATGTTACGTATACATGTACAGCAAGCGAGAAACAGACACCAGATGCGCTGCCTCGTTGTCAGACCATCCATGACTTCTGATTAACTTATCTTATAAAAAGACTAACTAGTACTTGACTTTGGTGTGGTCGTTGTTAACCGATTTGTACTTTCGTTTAGGATGAATGACGTAGAGTGCAGAGAAAACACAATCGCCGTGTAGGCTTCCAAGATGTAATTTATTCAATTACTTTTTCGGCATAAAATTGAGATACAGATAGCTGAACGTTGAATGGTTACAATGTACGAGCGTTTATTGCCACTACCATACATAAACCATAATTAAATTCATTTATGATATTGAATTTTTGCAAATCTTTAATCAAACATTTGTAAATGAAAATAAATTCCAATTATAAATAATACAAAACCTATACCAAGAGGCGTTTATTCACTTAGCATATACTAGATTTTATGATAGAATAGAATTAAATATTTATAGAATTTATTATAGATATAGAAGAGAGACATAATAAGTATATTTTGTTGATTATCCGATTTTAATAGATTGTAATAAGAATGAAATCATAAAAAAAGTTTCAAATAATTGTGAATCAATGATTATTATGATATATATTTTTGATGAATAATCCTTAGGTCCAAGTTTCCCTTTCTTATGAAATAAACAACAATCAGAAACGTTTGAGCGATATTGTAACGTATTTACGAAGTAGGACATTACTTTGGAAATCTCGTTATCTGACACTATATTACAAAACTAGATTATGGCCGGAAACTTTGAACAACTTACAGTGAGTCTATTAAAATAGAAATTTTATTTCATTATAAATGTTCGTAATTGTATTATTTGTTATTTATATTCCTACCTAATGCATGTCCCTTTTGACTGAAGTGAAAGCAATCGTACGTCACCAGACTAGGGTCAATCGGTGGTGCTCCCTTTGGGTTTGCGTTCGGAGCATTAAATAATTTAATGAACGGTTGCAATACCACCGTAAAATTCGGAGACGTATCGTATCTAAAATAAAAAGAAGTTGGGCATTATTCGAATTGTTTCCAATAAATATTTATCTGAGATAATTATCCGAATAAATTCGTAAACTCGAATATTCTATCAGTCGTATAATTTAATTATTCGTTATTCGATGAAAATTATTCTTTTTATTTATTCGAGTAATTCATTATCATTTGTTTACTATATATGTTCATTCGAATACTTTATTCAAACATTAATTCTAAAATTATTTGAATAATATTACAAATAATTGTCTTCGCTAAATTTTATACTGGAGTCTTTATACAAATACATTCGATTATGCGTGTTACGGATAAAGTTCGTAAAGTACGTGTATACAAACAAAGTCGATTTTGCCCGGGCAATGTCAATACATTGCCGTTGCTCTGTCCAGCAAAATCCGAAGAAATAGTTGAATAGCGAACATGGCCCGCTGTAATCTGAGCAAAATTGCCATTGGCCACCATTAGGTGGACAATGTCGGTAGCTACTATTTCTTTGCGAAGTTTGCTAGGTTTGAAATGGGCTTGAAATGGGCTTTGTGCTTAATGATAAATCCACGTGGGCAGCACAGCGCCAAGTTGTTTCTGTTTCATTAAACGTAAACGCCTTACTACCGCGGTTTATTATATTAGAAAAACGTTAATTTGTGTTTTCATTTCAAGATACTGTTCTCATTTTCGAATGCAAGCTTGATAGCTCGTAGGGAGATTGAGTTTATCACTTTCCGGATTTTATGTTTATCTTGCTTTAATTCAATGAATGTACCGTTAATACTTTCTACTAGTTCTTGCCGCAAATTGACTCTCGTACGATGCACAATCGCTTTCACTGTTCCTCACAGATCTAAAAGTCTAACAGTGATTTAAGATCTAGCGAACTCGCGGGCCAAACAATCTCTCCTCCCGGACCAATCCATCTTGCATTTTTCTTTTTTTTATTATTATTTATTTATTTACATTTTACAATTTGTCCAGTAGGACATTTGGTAAAATATTATAGCTTAGTGATATAGCAATATAGCATGTGGATGGCTACCCCCAGTGGGATACCATCTTCGAACCATCTTTCATGATAAGGTAAATGAATAATATTTCAAATATTCTTAAACAAAGTTTCATATGCTAACGCAAGTTTTCTATTAATTCTATAATTATAAGCAGTTATAAGAAATATTTACCGATTGCTCAATTACAAGCGTACCTTCCTGAATATATTAAAGCTTCGACGGCTTGCTGATAAAGATGCGACATTTTCGAAGCCGCAATGTCCGGTCGATTACCTCTGTGCATGCAAGCACAGTAAAGTGGATGTAATATATGGCACATGGTACTTTGTGGTAACCTAATAGAAACTGTAACATCTATAAGTTAAAGTATTTTAATTAGTGAAATATTTAAAACGACATCTATACGAGATATGTACATACATGTTAGCGACATCGCATTTTCTTAATGATATTACGGCAGATAACCCGCCGCTATTTATGACTGGGCCTGAGTAAGGATCTTGGCAGAATGAATCTTGAGTGAATGTTCAGAAAGTGGATAACTGGCTGCTCGATGTCGCCGAGCAATCAAGTGTCGATATGAATATGACTATTTAGAGGATGCATGTGGTGAGTTTGCGGATGGCAAGCGATCCGACGTCGCATTGCCAAAGAATAGAGATTTTGTCTAGAGGAGGAACGGATTGATGCTCTTTCTTAGACTTAGCGGACTGAGGGGGACCGCATGACATTTATCCAGTATAAAAAGATCTAATATATATATACCTGGTGGCTTACGGAAGTATTTGAATACTTACTGTAGAAATCTTTATACGTACATCATGTGTGTTATATAAAACATATTAAAATTTTAATGATACCGTGATGAAATACGAGAAGTTACGAGATATTTGTTATATGTATGTATGTACTTGATAAATAATTAGTATACAATATGAACAGCCATCTTCAATATACACCAAGCCAAGCTATGTTGTGCTACGTTAAGCTAACGTTAAGTGACCATTTGAGATTTGTCTATGCAAGTCATACGCTGACTGTTTATAGTCCACTTTAGAATAAGGGTAAGGTAAAATGTAATCATGAATCCACAAAGAACAAATAAGCGCGCTGATTATTGCTTATTGACCGATGACTATCAATGTTTACAGTCCCTGTACAAAAACTTACCGTTTGCCCGCTCGATCTTTAAGCGTTCGAGTATTTTTATGGCCCTGTTAGGCATACCTTTCCAATTTTGTTTATTCTCTTAGTTACAGTTTACAATTTTCTCGCAAAAAAAGAAAACGTCCGGTGATTTGATTTATCGTGTTGGAAATAATGGTATATAGCTATTTTCCTAGTGGTCCGTTCAGTTTACGAGCAAGTAGCTGTTGATAGTATACACATGTCTGATTAACGATTACCAGTGCATATTTAGATGGTTCAGGTTCTTTGTGTACAGTTTTCTTAAAATAGATGTATTGCATAATCCAACTGCTAGATTGCATGGGTGGCTTTCTTTTACTCGCTGTTTTTATTTCTCGGCGGAACATGTGGCAATGCAAGATTGAAATGATTTCGATTTTCGAGAATTTTCGACAAGTTAGTCGTCTACCTGAATACATATCCAAGTATTTTACCATGTTCGCTTGTGATATAATTTTATCGTTTAGCAATATAGCAGGAGTTGATTGTTTCTTCAATGCAAATGTGATGTGTTTGGATTTATTTGTTTTCTTTGATTTTAATATTACACTTCTTAAACGAAATTTGAAGTATGCGTAATGTTTGTTGTAAAACTTTTTTTCGTTTTCATTTTTAGCTATTTATAGCAACATCATCCGCAAAAGTTGATAAAGATGTATCTGCTGACGTTGGTTACATACCTGCTGTGTGAAGATTGTACAGCACATATTTACATATGTACAAGCTATGAAAGCAAGAAGTAGGGAACAGCAAGAGGTGACATCTTGATAACGAAACCACTTCTAGATAGACATATAATTTAAATGTCCATACGGCAAACTTCGATAATGATCGGTAACTTGCAGCAAAATCCCGCTTAGCTGAACGTATAGCCACAACCAATTTAATAAAGGGACAAGGCATCGTCGAGTAGCATCAAAGGTATCGCTTGGAGTGTCGCCTCTTGCTGTGTCTTATTGCTTATTCCTTGCTGTAATCGTACCGTGTTGTGTCTCGTATCGGAACAAATAATATACATATACATAAATCCACCTTCAACCGTGTATGAACGTTTCGATGAAACTCATCTTTCCTTCATTAATGTTTCACTTGTACAAATATTATCCGATTCACTTCACACGTTCTATTATGCACTACGTCATAAAATTAAAGAATCACTGAATTTTGATCAAAAAAATTGTCGATGTGTATTTGAACTGATGTAACTTTATGAAAACAAAGAGATCGTACAGTTTATTTCATTTTCAAGGCTAAATGGTGAAGTCTGCACTCTCACATTCTTGAACTTCACTTTTTTGAAGATTGTTGCAAAACAGCATGGGAAATTCAAGTCGCTTTTTCCCTTTCCAAATTTTACGAATTCAAGCGACTCTACGTGGTTTGAAAAAATCTTTTTTAGCAATTCGTTTTAAGGACACACGAGACACAAGATCGACCGTGCAACGTGCAACTTCTTCGTGGTATACCCTGGGATGTTCTAATGTTAGCGACACACTTTTCGTTTAAAGTGCTATAAATCGTTTAAAAAAGATTGTACAGTAATTTATTAGAGGTTGTTGTAGAGATCGTTGCATCGAGAGGGACTTCTCTTCACAAGGTCACCCTAAAACGCTGCTATTTCATGACGAAGGCGCTCATAAGTTCAAGCAATTGTACGTATTATAAAAGCTCTATTTCTATCATTTTCTTTTTATAATATAGGATTTAAAAATTTCCTTATACTTTAGACTATTATTATAAACGTAGAACTAGAACTATGGAATATTTATTTCAAATTATAATTTTGAATTAAATTAATGTGATTTTATGACATTCCCTATTTATATATTCACCATTTTTATAGTTGTGTTGTATCCTGATCCTTGCAATAAATTAGCCGAGTTTTTCTCTTTAATTTTTTAAATTTTAAGTTGCACCTGTTTTAGGTTGCAATATTAGACGAAGATTCCATTTGAAACGTTCAAACCATTCTTTTTCAGAATTATCGTAAACATTACCTATGACTGGCACAAGATTGACTAATGTACGAGGTAGAACAATTTTCAAGAAGTCCAACGTCCTTCGCAGATGAAGAGCGTAGCGAAGAGGCGAAAATTGTACACGATTGAAACATTCCGCGGAGCAAATATCGTTTGCGCCGAAGAAGATTGTAATCAGCTATAACACAGAAATATTCAAACTTGTTATTTTAAAAGCAAACGTATCAAGTAAAGTTTATTTCGTTCTGCATACATATATTTCCTACTTATCACTGTAGTAAACACTGCAAAATATCTGATATACTTCGTCTATTCAAGGTTATGTGTTAACCTTTTAAGAATGCGATTGATTCATGCAAGTTGTCAAGTATAGTACTATAAATTTCGCATCTTAAATGTAGTAATAGCTCACCCAATTGATTAATATTTATTTTCTATAAAATGTTGAAAGTATGTACGTATGTCTTTTTTCTTTTTTTTTTTTTCTTTTTTAGTTGACACCAGAAACGCAAAAATAATTAATTTTTAAATCGTTCATTTGGAATTTTTCGTCATGTTTCATCAAATTATTAAGAGGTAAAGCTTTGGGTCAGGTTCTTTTATTACTGCCTGTCACGTGAATATTATGTAATATTTCACATACCTTCCACTGCTTCTTTATGTTTATTCTTCGATCCCTTTTGATCCTCTGAACAAGAATCCGAGCTTGTTGTAGCGCATCTTCCGTAGCAGCGACAGGAAAGGCTACATTTAGTTTCGCCTTCGTTGAGATAAATTCACCTGTGCCCGTTGAATATCCTATTAAATTGGGATTGAACACCTAATACAATAATACAGAACAATTATATGCAATGATACAGTACATAGTAATTGTCGATTTTGTAAGGAATTTTTGCAAATAGCAGTTTCTCGACACATTAGTCGACCCGCCACGATATCGACAATGAGAAGAGGGTCGCGGCGCAAAGGGTGCGGTATTGCGCCAGAGCCTCGAATTATTAGTATTTGGAATACTTTGGAATAATCCAGAATCCAGAAAATTCCCGAAGATTCGTAAATCGTTCGCGTATAAATAGGGCGCGATCAACCGTCGGGCAACGCCATGCACCGCAATGTGCCGACGATCGGTACATACGTTAGATATTTAATTTCTAATATAAATTCTAACCATGTGTTAATGATATTTATTAATGCTACCGTACTATTCATTGAAATTACGATAAAACTACAGTGTAGTAAGGATACAGAGAATCGTAGATATTTTTATTAAATTCATACGCACTAAAAAGAAAATTTTTCTTGAAAAGTGAGTTTATAAAAGCGGTCAAAGATCGAAACATAAATATATTCCTAAAGTATTCGAAACAATATCTATACCAATAATTATATCAGAGTTTCATTATCTTTAAATCAGAATAAATGTCTACTGTACAATAATAACAATGCGTGAGCATGCATCGTGAAAAACATGCGTACATTGCGTTTCCCTTCAATTTGCTAAATTGGATTCAAGGAGAACGTAAATTTAATGCGTTTAATACCTTTAGCAAATTAGGAACGGTTAAGAATCGTCTCCAATCACCTTGACCACCCACACACCAGCTAACTCCACGTGCTTCTATAAATGTTCCTACTGCAAACTCTTCTAGAGCTCCGCTTCCTGCGACCAACGAATCGCCCAGTCCACCGACTACATCTATATCACCAGGTCGTAAACGATGCACACTGTCAGGGGGTGATAATGATCTAAGGTAAAAGAATAGGGAATAAGAAGGATAATTGAAAATTATTGCTACTATTGTTACGCATAACGATTACTATACATACTATGTACTATGTGCATTTGTAAGTCGCAACAAAATATCTTGTATACTTAAATATTATAGTCTTGTCTCGAAATAAGTAACACGCTCGTCATTGACCAACTGTTTATTACGAGTCAGGCAGGCAAGAGAGAAAAAAGAACGAAGTCTCCAGAGTGTCGAGATAGCGGCAAGTCATAAAGTGATCGGCCGGGCAGTCTTCTATTTTAAACGACGTTTCTGTTTACTCGATCGTAAAAATTTGTGGTCCCTCGCTTTTACGGACCTCTTACTCGTTCTCGGATATCTCACTTTCTCTCGGCGACTTTAAATAAAGAAGAGGAAACAGATAGTTGCTTATTTCGAGTCAGGAACTAGTTGTTTACTTCGGGGCAAAAACTATGTACCGATATTATTTAAATAATGATAAACCAGACTGATACCTAAGCTGTTGAGGATTAAGAAAATATTTCTGTATTACGAACTCATTGGAGTTCATTTATCGCAATATTATTTGATGTATTTTACTAAAGATTTATCGAAATTTATCTACTAAAAATTATTTTTTACTAGCCAAACAAATTTTCGTAGTAAATTTTTCAAAGTTTCGGCCTTCTGTTTTGAAAATTATAGGAGGTAGGTAGATTGTTAAATAAATAAGTAAATAAATGAAGGTAAAAATCTAAATATTTCAAAATAGGAACTATATTTAAGGATTGTTGTAATTTAAATAAAATACAAACTCGTATATCATTGATTTCCATTGATTAATTAATTCTTGAAATTATTTACTATTACAATACTTGATACGACAGTAAGTAACGAAACTGAAGAAACATACTAGTAAACTTTAATTGCTTTTATAGACTTTTGCTTTTAATATTTTCTGTTTCTCTTCTTTCTATCTCTTCTTTCGTTTCAATTAATGAAGTATATTACACATACATATGTACGTGGTTATACATTATACATACATATAAATAAGCGATCCATAATAATTGTAATAGCACTGATGCGATGAGATGCTACATTAACATTATATTATATTATAGTATATAGTGCGTTATGCTGTACTATGATAAGGCATGTTTCGGTGAAGGATCTTAATTAAAAAGGTGTTGATCGAACATACCTCCCAAATTGTACATTACACGGAAATGGCACATGGTCAGGAACACGAGGTTGACTTCTTATGCCACCATATATCACAGGATACACAATTCCATTTTTGTCGACATCATCCTAAGGAGACAATCTTTTTTATATTTAATTATTTATTCTATGTCCAGAACATCTATCTGCACTTTTCTTTATTATTTGAATGTAATTACTTTTAATAAAATGCGTCTATACTTATGCATTACACATACACGTATGTATAATATACATTCGTTACACAGCATATTCGGTAACAGGTGTCAGGAAATTTAAGGAGTGATTCTTGCAGTCGAAATAAGACGAATGTCAAGAATAAAAAAAAATTACATCCTCGGCTTTGTCTTTGTAGGTATTAATAATTAAACATTAGCCGAAATATCTTGAGTGTGCGAGCAAACCTCCTTACACGAACTGCCCATATTGTATCGTTCGATTTGACGATCCCTATGCACCCCGTTGCTTAAGCTGTCTTACTTTCGTTCGTCGGATAGAAGGTCTGCTCGCGTGCAGGGGTATTTTGGCCTGTTTCTTTTTGGCTATATTCCCTGACACCTGTCACCGAACACCTATTTATACATATAAATATGTCGGAGCGGACATTAGAATTAGGGTTAGGGGCGTGAAACGAATCTTCGTTTGGGTTACACGTTGTCGTTATGCAATAGAGAAGACATTGACTAGTGCAAATACGATTATTATAGAGCCGGACAAGTAACCGTGGTAGTTAGGCACTCGAGAAACTAATGACAATGATCCTAGGTTCAATAACGAATCCGCGGTCGACGGGATGATAGATGAACGTACACACAAAATCTAAGTCGGATGCGTGATATTCACTGGTCGTAAAGGGTTACTCCTTTCATCAGTGAGATCGCGAACGAGAATGCCTTTCCCGTCCCGATGATGCCACAGAGGAAAACTATAATGGGGTGTGTCTAAGGATACGAGATCATCGGATTCGTCGAGAAAAGCCTTCGTTCAGAAAGTAAGGGAAATTGACGTTGCTGCTAATTGGTCAATCTCCATATCGGTGGTTAGAAAAAGATGCTAGTTGCCCTCGAGGGAAAGTTGCTAGTGGGAGACGCCGTTCGTTGAAAAATAGGTCTCTCCTATTTTCCCGTAGCTGGGACAAAGACTGTTTGTTTGAAGGACTTTAGTCAACTAAATCCTAAGATTTATGACGGGCCCTCAGGCTAGCTGAACATGTACTGCGGAGACGCATCGACATCTGGCAATCATCTTGCTCGAAGAATAGGGTCTGCGTGTGGCGAGCCACGGGACAGAAACCGTTGGAATGTTTACTGTCGCGTGTCGCCACGAATATTTCCTTTAAGGAGAGCTATAGAATTACTCCATACCTTTGCTAGGCAAAGCGTTCATCCCGTGACCGCGGCTACGTTCGGCGACTGACTGTCGCCTTGAGCCCAAGCTCATTATCACAACTCTCGAACAATTACAAACGGGTTGAATAACTACAATTGTTCAATTACAGCTATAGTAGACTCTAGGTTACAATGTTGCGGGATTATCCAAAATTCCAAAGGCTCCGGTGTTCTTTCATCTCCAACATATATAACATTTTTCTCTATTAAATTTATAAGTTTTCTTTCGCTATAAAATTTTATATAATTAATCGCAATTAATTACAATTCATTATTAGACCTGGGCACAGCCAGAAATTCATATGGTTTAATGATCGATTCAACATGTGAATTTGCTTGTGTCTAGTAGTAGTTGTGAATTAAATTATAATTAATTAAATAAAGTTAGAGTTAGTTACTCGTTATACATTACGTATACATATTATGTTACATATTAGGTTTCCCTATAACGATAACGCGAGAGATACGTATAGCAGTATAACGGAAAATAACATGCATCTTATTTTATTTTTAAAGAATAAAAGCGAAAACCTCCTCGAATTACTTTACCCTTTATAATCTATAAAACGAATTGAAAACCGACCGAGAATATAACAGATAGATTCTATAGAATGAATAGAAAACGAATAGAAAATAATGAACAACCAAGGAAAGATAATGACTTTGTTGCTAGTGATAAAAGTGACTATTTGGAGATTACAAACGAGAAACATAATAAATCATATTTCTTATTTTTTGACAGGAGAAACAACTGTTCTCAAGGGTTCGATATATTCGATATGTACTTGGTTTGGCAGTTTCATCCTCTTTAAAATATTGCTTGTTTTAATAATTATATCTTGAACGTTCTTAAAACTTGGTCAAGTCATCATAGTTATTGTTAGAAAACTTACATCCTTGGACCTGACAAGTTTGTTTTCGTTTCCACCTACGTCGTATTCAAATACTCCCGTTTAATTTTAAAGACACATTTTAAAATGCAAAAATAAAAGAAAACTGTACTTATCACGTTTCCTTCGTGTGATTTTCATTCCATATCATTTCAAATATGTAATTACCTAAATGTTTCTGATTTAAATTAACAACTTCTCGAATGACTCTACCGTATACGTATACCGATAATTTACTTTCAACGAGCATCATATAGAAGATAGAAAAGTTTCAGTTAATAGCAAAGAAGAAATTTACGTGCGCTCGTTTGTCACACTACTACTTACGGTTAGCGAATTTTTTATTATATTCTCGTTCTTATTCTAGCGCGAGTTCTTCAACGAGGCATAAAAGTTCCGATGCGTATTATTTTGCGAGCATTTGCGGTATCATGTTCGATGTAAACATGGCACCATCAGTTTCGATAGAATTTCATCCTATACCAACCGTCATTTTAGTGGCAACGAGTTTAGCACATATAAAATACAATGCACGTCGCGGCGGTTGCTTTCCTTCATTTGCATTCTATCGCATCGTGGCTTAAATACAGGTCGCAAATAATTTACGGACGCCCGTGCCCGTGCATGAAAATGGACTGACTGAACATGAGACCGAACAAACACGGGGAATCCGGTCTAGTTTGTTCTTTCAAAGAAAAGTACTGGCCTTTCACTAAATTACTCGGCATGCAAAGCACTCTTTCGTTTCTTTGGTTGTCTAGTCGTTCTTCCGGTTTAACGTAACATGTACATAGGTTGCACTGTCGCGTTAACATGCAACATTCTGGCGCGGAAACAATGAAACCGATCAAAATTCAGCAGTAACATGGTTGATAGTCAAGTTGATATCATTCAGTTGAATCAACCGATATATTGTAGAATAAATAATACTTTTTGTATTAACCGAACATTGATCGATCAATGGATTAGACGAATGAACGTGACACGAATCTATGGAGCGAGTGGACTTATTATTAGTATAGTAGCTGTTGAACGTGGTTGCGAGGAGAAAAATAGTTTGCGGAAGTAAATAATTGTAATTAATTGTAATTTTGGTTTGTGAAAGTAAATATTGTATTGCACAAAAGATTGTATTGGCTCAATCTAATTATCATCTATATTTATTTCATTATACTGCTACAATTCGAAATCTATTTCAACTTTCCAAGTATCTACAATCTACAATATTTGTATAAACAAAAAAAAAAAAAAAAAAAAGAAAAAAGAAAAAATGCATGTGTATATTTTTTAAAATTATGTGCAGTCTGTAAATTTCTGCACTTTTATGCATTTATTGGAAATTTGGAGGCTCTATATAGAAGCGTATAAATGTACCGAATGCATGTAATATCCAAAAATATGTTCTTATCGGAAATATGACCACCATCTATGGCATTAGGCATTCGAAGTCCAATCATTGCATATTGCTATCTAAATATTAATTGATCGACGCCTTTCAGTCAGTTCCCAGTGCCAATTAATTCTTTTACATAACACAGTAACAAATTTGATAATGAAATAAACAAGTTGTACGAGTCAATTTTATAAATTACCAGCTGATTGTTCTATTCGATATCAAGTCCAAAAATTGAGCAATTAAAATTTATAACCTATAACTTGTCATTCGTTATTAATATACCATTATCATGAATAGCTGATAAAGCGCAAGAGGACCGGGATATCCCATTATTTATAAAGCGTAATTGATGTTTATTAATTATAAAAAAAAAACCTCGTAAAGGCACGATATTTCTACAATTTTGTAATTAAAATTAATTTAAAAAATTAATTTTGTAGGAGGAGGATTATTCAAGTGTTTTAGTGGGCCTTAGCGAAAGGACTTACCCTTCCTGATTGAAGCATGTTTCGCAACAGGTCCACGAAAGAACCCGCGACTGCTGGCAATAGTATTAAGATCAACGGCGGATACTTGGTTTCGATTCTCATGATGCAGCGCACGAGAATCAAAAGATTTGCTAAAAATTTCGTGCTATTTTTTCAATGCTTTCCTTTTGAGGTTTCAAGGTTTATAGTAGCTCGAGAGATTTATTTCAACGAATGAAACTTTCTCTTCTTTCTTTGTATCGATGTCGTTACCGTTGCCGAAACCTTGAACTCGAGCTTCCTTCAAGCATGTCCTGGTTATTTCACGTGACATACGGTCTTCGAAGAAAACTGCAAATTGCATTATTATATGCTGGAATTTTATATACAACAGACGAGGGAAAGTATTTCAACGAAATGAAATTTTACAAGTTACAAGCCATCTGATTATCCTTTTGGACAAAAAAAGCAAAGTAAAATAAAATTGATACTTATAATCTATAATTTGTAGTTTACCGATTCACTAACATTATCAGTTAATAAATTATCGTGCAAGAGTCAAACTAAGATCAAAGTACTTAAACTATCAAACTGAAAATTAATCAAATTATGCAAACCTTTCGTGCTTGTTAACTTTTCTTTTGTTAAACTTTGCAAATAACAAACAATCTACAGAAAATTTCGTGTCCTATAAATTGTTTATTAATCGAATTTGCGAGTTGATTAAACGGAGCTAATAACAGTTTGGCATGCGTGACGCGTAAAACTTTCTATTATTCCTGAACTATTCCTAAACGAACAATCGTGAAATTCGATGAATCGCGCTGACCCTCGAATAATGGAATAGAACAGCAAACATTCAAACGATATTACATAACGTATATAAAGATATAACGAGAATTATAGAAGACGACGTTTTTTGCCAACATTTAACATGCTTTACGATACCGTACGAGTACGAAGTGTTTTGTTTTTATGGATGAATATATAGAACTTGGTCATTTACACATTCGCTGTCGCATCTTAAAGTATACTTAGTTACTAAAACCTTATTGGTAATTTGGTGAAAAACTATTAACTTCTATATCAAATACTGAAGTAGCTGCTACAGTAAACTAACTATAAATGCTTTCTTAAACTGCTACCACTTGTATAAGCTTAAAGTCAAGTACTTTTTCAAATTACTGTATCAAATTATAAATTCAGTCGAAAATTCTTTCGACAACCTGATCTCCCTGGAATTTTGTCGGATAATTTTTTAACAAGAATGGATAAGATAATCCGTTATTTCCATATGGCACGATATGTCACGAAGCGATACAACCAGTCGCCTTAACCGAAGGAAAAAATTGTTTATATGTTTGGAAATATTAACTTTTTCCATCCATCTTTGTTAGAATCTTTTGGCATCATTCGGTGAGTGCTATCTAATCTAAAAGTTACAAATCTTTATTCTGTCACCTTGTACCGTTGTATCAGCAATAATTGCTCGAAATGTTTTTTCGCATAAATGAACGGGACGAATATGATATAAAAATTCGATATGTCCATGATTTATCACATATTCTTAAAGTAATCTTGTTGCACAGTGATGTTATTGTGAAAAAAGTGTACAATAGTTATAAATAGTGTCTAAAATGGGCATTAATATTTGTAATATTTTGATGAATGCACACTGAAACACGACATTAGTAGACATTCGAGACAGAATAATTAAACGATTACTAGATTCTGAGTTCCTGATTATTAATTTCATAAAACATTATGCTCTGTCCTAATGAAAGATTAAAAAGGTATTTACATGGAGAAACTACAAAGTTTATATTTAAAAAGGAAATGACAAAAACGATACATTTGTGTAGGTCCATGGTAAATTCCAATTTTCTTGCTTATCATAATTGTTTCATAATGCATTAGCATATTATCTAATGCAGTTTATAAGATATACTTTAATATTTTCTATGTTTAATATGTTTCCTTTTTAGTTTTCTTTTAGTTTTTGCATACACGTTACTTCTTAACAATAGAAATTCTCAATTTCAAATTTATACATTCAATTATATACATACATACGTACGTACGTATATGTATGATATTCATAATATGTGCATAAACGATCATGTTTTTCATTTAAAGAAAAAACTAATATGTATATACAACGTAAGCAATAATACTTTAAAGCCGGAAATAAGATTTACTTGTAAGAGATATGAATTTAAAGATAAATATCGTTTTTATAAAACAATTTCGTATTATTTGTTGAATTATTATGAGAAAAGAATTTATGTATGTACTAAATTTAAGATTGTAAAGCCATTACTGTCGATAAATGTTATTTTTAGTATATACATTACTTTATAGGAAAAGTTAAAATAGGACAAACCGTGCAAATCTCGTTTAAAGGATAAGAAAACATTCCACATCCGCATCTAAATTAGCGTACATAAATTCTACAAACGGTGACTTACACATCAATGAAAAATGTAACTTCTCCGTGTATCAATATCTTGCAGTCGTTTCAACCAAAACTAGGCCCGACGATGTTTCATTTTAATTTACACCCGAGCTTTCAAGAGAAATTCATTCGTGATTCCTTAAGCTTCTTTACACTGTTTTCACATCCATGTTCTTTTAATTATAATACTATACTATACTATACTACAATAATAATAATAATAATAATAATAATAATATATAATACCATCGGCTTTAACGCAATGATTGATCATTTTCACTTCTTCTTCACTAAATTTTAATCGCGCACTTTCTCACTGTTTTTAATTTTCTTTATACGAACTATAATGTTGCCTGCATTAAAAAACTGCAAAGAAAATATCACAAAAATATAGAGGGAAAAAATAATCTTCGTTATTTCCACTACAAGCAAGAGATCGTATACGACATGAACGAAGTCAGTGGAAGAAACGTACATATGTACTACGTATATCCGTCGTCGGTAACCCCTCTACTTTTCAACTAAGCGAAACACCTGCGTTCTTTTGTATTCTTACACGGTAGTAATCGTACGTGAGTACGAGAGCTATGTAACCATTTATCGCGTATCCTCGTATCGTATCGACAACGCGTATCAATTTGACGGGCAAAAATGTATACCCGTTTTTGACGTACGTATTCTCCCGATTCGTGTCACCATTGCGTATCAATTTACTATTAATTTATAACTTTTTAAACTATCAATTTATAACTTTTAAACTATTAATTTATAACATTTAAACCATTCATTTATAACATTTAAATTATTAATTTACAACATTTAAACTATTAATTTTCAACATTTAAACTTCTAATTTGTAATATTTGAGCCATTAATTTACATTTAAACTAACCATTTACAATATTTAAACTATTAATTTACAACATTTACACTATAAATTTACAACATTTAAACTATTAATTTGTAACTTTTGAACTATTACTTTAAAACATTTGAGACATTAATTTATAACTTTTAAAAACCACTTCTTATGGTATCAGCAAACCTTTTCTGTTTGATCGATCGTCGGCAGCTCGCTAAGTGTATACCAACAAATGTATGTCGGAGATGAAAGGAAAGCCGAAACCTTTCCTTGGAAATTTTGGGAATATCCTCTAGTACTCTAGCCTAGATTTTATCATAGCTGTAATTGTTCGAGATTTGTGATAGCGAGATTGGGTTCGAGGTGACAATTGGTCGCCGAACGTAGCCACGGTCACGGGATGGACGTTTTGCCTAACGGAGGTCTGGAGTGGTTGTATGGGTTTTCCGAGCAATTTGGTTGTGGCGGCATGCGGCCTCGGGAGCGGGCCTAGCCACGTGTGATGTTGCCTCGGAGGTGCCGATACAATGGGACATACATTGTATTAATGATCAAACTCCAGGCAGAAACTGCCTAGCAACGGCGTTTGGAACCTTCTCGATGCTTCCAAATGGGTATAAAATACAAATGCAATCGTACAGCGAGCAAAATCTCCACGAGGCTGGCATTCGTGCGATTGCCTTGGAGAGTGACACATCGAGCATTTTCAACAATCGTGTTTTGCGTCTAAGATTAGTTTACGCTTAGTAAAGAGTTATCTCGTTGACCGTGGATTCGTTTGAACCCAAAAACATTGTTAATAGTGTTCATTAAACTTATTATTCGTACAATTTATTATTCACTAACTTTATTATTCGTCAAACTTATTATTCGTTAGACTTATTATTTGTTAAGCTTTCTGATAGTCTTGTATATGCGTGTAAATATAATCTCGGCTTTGTGAAACAATGGCTAATTCACGTGAAGAGTTGTTACGCGCCCAAAATTCCAATTATAACCCGACATATATACGGAACACATGACACGCGCGCGAGCTCATTTCCGTTTCAACTACGGTACCGTGAAGATCAAAAGAAATGAACTTTTATGAATTATATTACCAGTTTGTAACATTTGCGCTATTAGTTTATAACACTTAAACTATTAATTTACAAAATTTAAACTATTAATTTGTAACAATTTAGTATTAATTTGTGAATTAACGCCCGAATTCACGGTTTGCTTCGTGGGGCGGGGCTGGGTCACTTTAGATTGTTCGACACGACCCGCAATTTTTCAACTTTGACCTCAATTTATAGCAAAATCGCCAAAGATATATGATTCTTGTTGGTTTCAATGAATTCCGTGGACTTCAATTAATACATTGATATACAATAGTTTGTCCATATCAGTTTGCATATATCTGTCGGATTAGCACTGGGAGTAGAGTTGTGGGCGTCAAATGAATCTTCACGAGAATTAGCCATTGGTACGGTACACACAGGTGTAGTTTATTGCAATGATAGAATTATTACAGTCTTGACAATTGATCACGGCGGTTTGGCACTCGCGACACTAGTGACGATGGTCTCAGGCTCAATAACGAATCCGCGGCCAACGGGATGACAAAAGAACGTACTCACAAAGTCTAAGTCTGATTCTTTGTTAGTAAAACGTGAAATAACCACTGATCGCGAAGATGTTACTCTTTAATCGATGAGATCGCGCGAGAGAATGCCTTTCCCGTTCCGATGATGCCGCAGAGGAAAACTATCACGGGGTGTGTCTAAGGACGCGAGATCATCGGATTCGTCGAGAAAAGCCTTCGTTCGGAAAGTAAGGGAAATTGGCGTTGCTGCTAATTGGTCAATCTCCATATCGGTGGTTAGAAAAAGATGCTAGTTGCCCTCGAGGGAAAGTTGCTAGTGGGAGACGCCGTTCGTTGAAAAATAGGTCTCTCCTATTTTCCCGTAGCTGGGACAAAGACTGTTTGTTTGAAGGACTTTAGTCAACTAAATCCTAAGATTTATGACGGGCCCTCAGACTAGCTGAACATGTACTGCGGAGACGCATCGACATCTGGCAATCATCTTGCTCGAAGAATAGGGCCTGCGTGTGGCGAGCCACGGGACAGAAACCGTTGGAATGTTTACTGTCGCGTGTCGCCACGAATATTTCTTTTAAGGAGAGCTATAGAATTACTCCATACCTTTATTAGACAAAGCGTTCATCCCTTGGCCGCGGCTGCGTTGGGCGACAGACTATCGCCTCGAGCCAAAGCTCACTATCACCAATCTCGAACAATTACAATCGGATTGAATAACTACAATTGTTTAATTACAGCTATAGTAGACTCTAGGTTACAATGTTGCGGGATTACCCAAAATTCCAAAGGCTCCGGTGTTCTTTCATCTCCGACATATCTATAAATGTTAAGTAAAGCTGACGGGACCAGCTTTGGCCCTAATTTTGTACTCTTTTCGATTTTTCTCAAAAAGTAGAGGTCTGACGCGAATTCTGACCATCGCACGTAATTCTGTAGACATTTTTCTATAAGAAACGTTCATAGCGCGAATCAAAACATTTTTCAATTCCGTATAGGAAAAAGGAATAGTCATGCAGGTTCGTCGGAGAACAACGGCGCGCGTAAGGAACATGCACGAAGAAAATAGTGTTAGGTTACGTTAAATTTTTAAAATGGACTGACAAAAGGCCGGTATGTATGCTAGCTACTTTAAAAAATCATAGGTGTGCTATTGTTCAGGGGATACATAGTAAATTAAAGTCAGACACTGTTTTTTTTTATAATAATGCTAAAAAGGCCCGCTGAACGAGCCGCTGCGCCAACAAGAAAAACTTTCCTCGAAGCAGGGTATTTATAACTTCTTAACACACTTACTTTTAATTGAAATTTGGGTAGGCCTACTTGTTGGGGGGGGGGCACAATCGTCACCCCTAACGCCACAATTTGTTAGTTAGTTCATAGGATTGGCTCAATGAGAAGACGCGGGGAGTGCACCGACAGTAATTTCCAAGAGGTCTCGGGGCACTGCTGCCAAACGTGTAGGATAGGCCACCGTGGAGTTTTCGTCGGTAGGAGTCTGAGACTACTCCACTAATTCTCCAGAATGCAGCGCAGTGTTCATGAGAATTTCTTCACATATAAGAAAAAAGAAAGAAGGTGTTGAAGCGTGTAAATAGGTGATATATCGTATTTCATTTCTTTGAATTTTGTTTGAATTATTGTTAATTACAATCACAATTTCTGATCATTTCATGCACACGATTAAGTGTAACCGCGCTCTTAATCGTCATTGCTGTCAATTACAATTATAATTCCAAGCTTACTTACATTCATTTTAACGATATCATTTCTTCAGACGTGTTTTACCACGTTTTACGCAGTGGTCAGTAGTGTTCGTCAGTGGATTTCAGGAAAAAGGTATGTACCTTAGAGCATGCATGTTGTGTGTTAAGTTCGGGTGTTGGAGGCGTCCCGCGACGCCCTCTATGCGCTCGAACGTTTGTGTGAGAACCGTGGAGCGAGTATGTCAGTGCGCCTGTTTTTCTATTTTTTAACTATAGCGCTAAGTAGGATAGGTAGTATACTTTCTGGTTTGTTTGTTCATTAATTATAAGTCGGTAGGGCCGGTCAGGTTAGCACATTCTCTGTTCCGGTAGGCTCGTTTTCTTGTGACCAGCGTGTTTCTGGAAATCTAATTTGAAAAATCGGAGGTGAAACTGGCACAAGTAGAGCATGCTCTCGTCCCTGATTTTTCCTTTCGATTTATCGAATTTCGAAACGAATGTTTATTGCTAGAGCACGCACATGTTCGCACGACGATGTTAAAAATCTGAGCATAATGGAAATGTACGTACAACAGATACGGGAAAACCCAAGGAGACTAATAATAAAATCAATGAATTAGAAAAAAAGAGCTATAGGCAAATAGCTTATAATATACAGTAGCATAATCTGCAATTTATTGTAAAATAATTGATTCGAGCAGATAGACATTGATAGACATTGTCGAATACTAATCGAATAAAATCATTTAATTAATTTTCATAGAATTTGATATTTCTTCGAGGAATCAATAAGTCTCTCGCAAATAGTCTCATAGATCCTTCGATAGATCTAACGAAGAAGTACCTAACCGCGATTACAGCCAATTAATTCATATTATTCGCTACATAATTAATAACTGTATCACGTACAGCGATGCAAGCGGTATTGAAGAAAAAAGCCATTTTATGTTGTAACTATAACGAGTAACTTTACTCGTTCAACTTGAGAAGAATTAAAAATGTACCTGACTTTTAAATAAGCATTAAATAAGAATTTTAAATATCGCAAACAGTGATGTAGGTGTTATTCAAGAAAAAGGAACATTTCATTTTGTAATTAGAACGAGTAAATGAACGAATATCGATAATATAATATAATGCTTAATATGAATTTTATCTGTCTGATTATTTAATACCTTAACTTATTTCACAGTAACGTCATCGATTGCCGTTAGGCTTTTCTCCCCTTTTTGTTCAAACTAATTGATAGTCGAAAACTAGTATTAAAGAAGTGTGAATTTAGTCTTAGTTTGCAGAAACTATTAAAATGATAAAAATGGATATCGTATTAAATCGTTAAAGAAGCAAATTTACGATAAAAATTAAGAAATCGTTCAATTTGATTTTGCTATAATGGAAAAACCGTCTCCTGCTAAGACAAAAAATCGTTACCGTTTGATTAACAAACCGGCATCTTGTCAAGGTATATAAGGAATACGGAAGTCGCGCGCGAGCTCTTTTGTGCCTGAAATTCCGGAGAGTGAACATCGAAGAAGAATTTAAATATAAGGTAAATAAAACAAAAAATATCAAATAACAACATTGCAACTAGCAATTTACAACGTCTAAACCATTAATTTACAACACTTAAGTTATTAATTTATAACATTTAAGCCATTAATTTATAACATTTAAGGAATTAATTTATAACGCCAAAACTATTAATTTATAACATTTATGCTATTAATTTATTACATTTAAGCTATTAATCTACAACATCCAAGCTACTAATTTACAATATTTAAACTATTAATTTATATCATTTAGGCTATTAATTTACAACATCTAAGCCATTAATTTACAACATTTAAACTGTTATTGTATACATTTATGCTATTAATTTATAACATTTAAGATATTAATTTATAACATTTAAGCCATTAATTTGTAACTTTTAAACTATTAATTTATAACATTTAAGCTATTAATTTACAACATTTAAACTATTAATTTATAACATTTAAGCTATTAATTTATAACGTCTAGGCCATTAATTTACAACATTTAAACTGTTATTGTATACATTTATGCTATTAATTTATAACATTTAAGACATTAATTTGTAACTTTTAAACTATTAATTTATAACATTTAAGCTATTAATTTGCAACATTAAACTATTAATTTATAACATTTAAGCTATTAATTTATAACGTCTAGGCCATTAATTTACAACATTTAAACTGTTATTGTATACATTTATGCTATTAATTTATAACATTTAAGCTATTAATTTTTAACGTCTAGGCCATTAATTTGTAACTTTTAAACTGTTATTTTATACATTTAGCCATTAATTTACAACATGTAAACCATTAATTTATATCACCTGAGCCATTAATTTACAACATTTAAGCCATTAATCTAAAACAATTACTCCATTAATTCTTAACAGTTATACCAATAATTTATAACCACATTCTGCCATTAATTCAAAGTAATTACGCTCTTAATTCATAGCAGTTGTACCGTTAATCGGTTGTAACTCTACATTCATTGATTTAAATCAATACCATCAATTCGTAGTGAGTGAATTAATGATTTATTTTGTTTTATTTTATTAACAGAATCTATCAAGTCTTCGAAGTGCTATTTTATTTCTATATAGCATTATTTTTTAATTTTAAATACAGTATTCAATTTCTCATTTCACTATTTCGTATAAAACCAGTGGTAACACAGAGTGTAATTTTAAGATGTAATTTTCTATGTCTGCTCAAAACCAAGGAAACAACACACCATATTCATGGAATCAAGGAAGCGAGTGCAATTTAACCGAAGGCAACCACATCTTATCTGTAGCTGCACATAAGTCAGAGGACATTTCAAATCATGTTGTTGTTTTGCCTCGGAGTATCGAGACCGTTAGATTACAAGTAATGAAAGAACAAATAAACTCCGGGCAAAACAATATCGCCGCTACAATGTCGCTTTATTATAAAATAATTTTACATCTCTGCTTCCAATGCTTAAAAACTGTTTATGTAAATGGGACCAGAGCGTAGTTACCTCCTCGTGGTGGGTCCCGGTAATTGGTATCATTTCCCAAATAATAATACACCAAGTACTATTTTGAATATTAGTATTATTATTTGAGAAACGATATCAAGCTAAAAACTACTTGAACATAGTCTGGTCTAGATCATCCAAAATAGTTTTGGTGATCCAGACCGGACTAAGACCCCCCCGCGGGGGCGCCGTGGGACATCGTGGGACACCGTGGGACACCGTGGGATGCGTGCGTCTTAGTCTTAATTAATCGTAAGGTAGATACCTATGTTATGTGCATTGTGAGCTCATTCTGTACAAAGATACTTATCTATCTTGGAACGAAAAATAAAAATCTCGTCTCTCATGATCCCCTCGCTTACCACACTGGAAAAATTGTTTCCGCGATTTATCGGTTCACGGTCGCTCAGTTCTTTCAAACCGTAGCGTGACGTACTCGCTCGTGCGTATTCCGGGTACGTGCGGGTCAACGTACACTGGACAACTCTTTGGATTCGTAAGTCGCCCCAAGGACACCTCTGTCTTGGTGACTGCTCGACGACTGCTCGACGATCGCATCGGATCGCGGGAGTTGTCGTCGCGCCGGTGATGCTAGCGAACCTGTTGGGGATTCTGTCGTGGATCTGCAGTCCTGTCCGATTGGTACTTTGGTACTCGGTCAGGGACCTGCAATTTCACGTCCTCCGTAATTCTGTTCGGGCCCGCGGGAGTGGACCCCACTGTTCAGTTGAGGTCAATGCCTTCGTAATCCTGTTCAGCGGTCCCTCCCCGTGAGTGGACCCCACTGTTCAGTTGAGGCCTCTTGCCTTCGTAACCCTGTTCAGCGGTCCATCCCCGAGTTCCACATGTTCAGTTGGAGTGTGTTAAGTTGCTGGCCTATGTGCTGGATCCACGGCTGAATTACCCGTGGATCACTGGCATCATCGGTCGGCGCCATCGACCGCGACTCGTGTAAGTTTCGAACGGCGAAACAGGAATCGAGTTACGGTCAATTCTTGGGCTTTCCGCTGAACCTCGGGGTTATCTCGTGTACGGGGGTACGTCGTGTAGGTTTGTTAGTTCTTTCGAGAGATCGCGATCTCGTTCGTTTCGGGCGCGGCGCGATTTTTTCCTTTATCATCTGATTCATCGGGCATTTTCTTGTTTTCCCATTTTTAAGGGATACTTATTGAGATCACGTTAGAGTTTATAACTTTTCAGTATCTTCAATATCTTACAGTGTCGCAAAAATAGAACGATAGCTAGTTTAGTACAGCGACTCGTATGTCCCTTCTGCGAGACACGAAATGGTATATACAGTGTCAGTATCTACGTTTTCTTCCTTTCATTCCAAGTTAGATAAATGTGTGTTTGATACCGAATGATGCCAGTAGGGATGCGAATTATTGTACGATATTTGTACTGATCGATGTAATCGTTGTGTGGGAGATGGATGTTGCGTTACGTAGGCTTTGTACTACGTTTGTAAAGATTCATGTAAGCGCTGCGTCGGGGATATGTGTTTCGCAGTTAGGCTACGAAACAACTATTTCCATACGCAGGCCCATGGTTAAGTAGAGTCAAAACTCGACATTCTGCCAACAGGTTGAATGTCGAGATCGATGTGTAGTGCTACAAATACCCATGGGCGGGTCTCGTGCGTAGTCACCTCCTCGTGGTGAGACCTGGTAATTGGCATCCTTTTCCAAAAATTAATCAGTTGATTAATCTTTGGAAAACGATGCCAAGCTAAGAACTACGCAACAGTCCAGTTTGGATCACCAAAAGCCTCTAAGAGAATTTTGGATGATCTAGACTGGACTGCACCGTGGGACATCGTTGGACACCGTGGGACGTCGTCGGTCCAGTGTGGGTCACCAAATGCCGCGAAAAGAATTTTGGATGATCTACACTGGACTGCAACGTGGGACATCGTCGGTCCAGTGTGGGTCACCAAATGCCGCGAAAAGAATTTTGGATGATCTACACTGGACTGCAACGTGGGACATCGTCGGTCCAGTGTGGGTCACCAAATGACGCGAAAAGAATTTTGGATGATCTACACTGGACTGCAACGTGGGACATCGTCGGTCCAGTGTGGGTCACCAAATGCCGCGAAAAGAATTTTGGATGATCTACACTGGACTGCAACGTGGGACATCGTCGGTCCAGTGTGGGTCACCAAATGCCGCGAAAAGAATTTTGGATGATCTACACTGGACTGCAACGTGGGACATCGTCGGTCCAGTGTGGGTCACCAAATGCCGCGAAAAGAATTTTGGATGATCTACAGTGGACTGCAACGTGGGACATCGTCGGTCCAGTGTGGGTCACCAAATGCCGCGAAAAGAATTTTGGATGATCTACACTGGGCTGCAACGTGGGACACCGTGGGATACCGTCGGTCCAGTTTGGGTCTCCAAAAGCCTCCAACAGAATTTTGGATGATCTAGACTGGACTGCATCGTGGGACATCGTTGGACACCGTGGGACGTCGTCGGTCCAGTGTGGGTCACCAAATGCCGCGAAAAGAATTTTGGATGATCTACACTGGACTGCAACGTGGGACATCGTCGGTCCAGTGTGGGTCACCAAATGCCGCGAAAAGAATTTTGGATGATCTACACTGGACTGCAACGTGGGACGCCGTGGGACAACGTTGGACACCGTGGGACACCGTTGGACACCGTTGGACACCGTTGGACACCGTGGGACACCGCGGGACACCGTGGGACACCGTGGGACACCGTGGGATACCGTGGGACACCGTGGGATATGTCTTGGCTATGTCGAATCCATTCTGAGCCCATTCTGTACAATGATACTTATCTGACTTGGAACGAGATATAAAAATCTATTCTTTTTTTCCACTGAATCTTGCGGTTATTTTGTGCACAGGAGTGCGTCGCGTGAGTCCATTGATTCTTCTGAAAGATCCCGATGTATGAAATCATTCTCTTATTTCAAACCAATTTTTAACGAATTATCTTATTGTTTCAAATTGAGTTATAACGTCATAAACTTGCAAATTAGTAACAGGTAGATTCAAATACCTCGAAACAAGGTTTCGCGCGCGTTTCCACAGTATTCTTTAAATATATTTAGTGGCGAACTTTTGTATTCTTGCAAATATTTTCCATTATTTAAAACACGCGACTGTAGTGTATTATTGGAATGTATATTTCGTATTCTAATAACGAAAATTCACAGTATATATTCTAATTGCGAACAATATAATTCTTGCAAACGATTGCATTGCATTCACGTTATTCATGAGCATTTGTTTGCTATCGAAAAGTATCTCACAATTTTCGACTAAATAATATTTTTCAAACTTGTTCCAATTTCTTAATAATAATTTTTAAGCGTAAAAAAATAGCAGTATTTTCTAAATAAACGTTCGATAGGAAAAAGAAGAAAATTGTCGAAACGACGTTTCGCTTCTTCCTCAACCCCCCCCTCCCCCCGCCCTTAAACAACCGCCATTTCCACCACTGGACTTTACACGGTTCCTGCCTGATGTTAGTCTCCCTGATGATATTCGCTGGGGTGGCGCAGCATCCATGGTACGTCCTCTGTTTCTCCGCATCGAACGGTGAGTCGCATGCATTTTTGTTCCTCCGGTCACTCAATCATGTCGTAGGATGAAAGGTCCGAATCGGCACGGGTGACCGGTTGTATTACGTAGAATTTTTTGCGAGCATAGTGACCGCGGGTATATTTTATACCCGTGAGTAGTAACATTCTTTTTTTAAATTTATTAGTTTAGGATAGGTCTTCTTGCACAGCGCGATTATAATAATTAGTTTAAATACATACACTTGAGAATATATTCGTGTTATTTATAAATATGCATGTTAACATTCCGTATAAATATTTGCAAATGGCAAATATGTACACGAATATACCTGTTTAACATACTTGATTTTAAGCAATAAATTAATCGTGACAATATCAAGTCACGTTCGTTTATTTCATTTCGGTTAGAATTTAAAATATGAGTCAAAATTCATTTTTTCCCATACAAGAATGTGTGAAATTTTACGTGCAAGAAGACACTTCGCGACAGGCAGATTTTTGAATCAAAGCAATAATTTTGAACACTGCTTCTGCACTTTCGAGTATGTGCTTTGATAAAGAGATCGCCTGAGAATATTTCTTTCTTAGTAATATATTTAGACTCAATTATTCCATTTGATCGAGTCTCAGTCTTTTTCAATTAACGCTACCTTTTTTGCAATATTAAAGTTTTGTTCTGATTTATTAAATTAATAAAGTAGAGTTACTTAGTTACTATTAAATTAATAAAGTAGATTTAATCAGAAACGAAGTAGTAAAATATAAAATCAAAGAACGTTAGTCCGTTAAATAAAAATTATACAAACTAATCATTTCTTTTAGATCAGGATTTTCAGGTTTAACCCTTTCCGTGCCCATTGTCAGGATCTCATTCACGTGCCCAGGTGCTACTTGAATGGGAGAAAGACACTGGGCACGATGATCTAGAATTAAGTAATGTAATAATTTGTCAGCGACTGACGATGTGTTAGTGTACCGTGCACGACGTATTTTCCACGTTATGTGTGTGTGTTGTTAGGCCGTGGAGCTGCGTCGCTTTTTTTCATTCGTTAAAACATCAAATATTAAAAATGTCGAGACATATATCGATTCAATTTACGTCTCGATACAATCACAATTTATGATAATATCGCCCACGCGATTAAGTGTAACCACGCTTTAAATATTGCCGTAAATTACAATTACAATTCCAAGTTTACTTACATTTATTTTAACGATATCATTTCTTCAGATGTGTTTTATCACGTTTTACGCAATGGTCACTAGCCTTCGTCAGTCGATTTCAGGAAAACGGTACGTACCTTAGAGTGTGCATGGTGTGTGTTAAGCTCGGGTGTCGGAGGCGTCCCGGGACGTCCTCTCTAGTGTAGGACCTTTGCGCCCGAGCGTTTGTGTGAGAACCGTGGAGCGAGTGTGTTGGTGTGCCTGTTTTGCTATTTTTTAAATATAGCGCTAGGTAGGATAGGTAGTATACTTTCTGGTGTGTCTGTTAATTATAAGTAGGTAGGGCCGGGCAGGTTGGCACAGTCTCTGGTCGGGTAGGCGCGTTTTCGCGTGACCAACCTGTTTCTGGAAATCTGATTTGAAAAATCGACGGTGAAACTGGCACGAGTAGAGCATGCACTCGTCTCTGGTTTTGCCTATCGATTTTTCGAATTTCGCGGTCGCGGTCGCGAATGGGTCGAAACGAACGTTTATTGCTCGAGCACGCACATGCGAGTGAGCAACGATCACTGCTGCGATCGTTGGTCAGTCCATGTGCACTTCAATCAGCTTCCGCGGTTTATATTTTTATTTTCAAGTTTTTTTTTTGTTTGCGATTTAGAAGTCTCGAGCTTAGATGTAAGTTTCAGTGGGCATTGCGCCCGAAGAAAGAAGAGGCTATAAGCCGAAGAGGCCCGGCAAACTGCCACTCAAGAGGGCAACTACTAATGGCTGCCCATCCTCTGGGTCATCCAGAGCATGGGAAGTCATTATTGTTACTACTTTGTCACTATGCTCGATTTTAGTATTTGTAGTAGTAGAAGTAGTAGTAGTTTGTTTTTTGGCCGATGTATATATCGGTCCATCGTCCCATTGGGCAAATCGCGATTTTTCTTATTAGTGTCGCGATAAATTAATTACGGGTTGTATTAGAGTTGCGAAATAACATCGCGGCTTTTAATTAGTGTGGCGAGAAAATGATTACGGTTTGAATTAGAGTTGCGATAAAATGATAATCGCGTTTGCTTTAGAGTTGCGAATTACGATATCGCGATTGTCTTTTGCAATTTTTATTATGAATTTTTATAATTTCTTATAGAACTATACGTATCAGAATTTATCTTGTTTTCTATTGTTTGAAATTACATTATAAAAATGTTAGTTTTCAATTAATTTATTAGTATTGCAAGTAGCAATACCAGAATATTTGAAGTAGCTTTTTCATATAGTAAATAGTAATTTTCATTGAATTCACTGTAAAAATTAGCGTTGCGATAATGAATGATCGCGTTTTGTTAAGTAGAGTTGCGTTTACAAAATGCCCAAACCCTCCGACTGCATTTATCGGACACTGTTCCTGGATCACACGTACAGCTACAAGAACTGTACATGTGTGATCGTTCGTCGGCAACCTCCTAAATGGTTGCACTGCGATATATCGGCCGTCCACTCGCGATTTTTCTTATTAGTGTCGCGACAGATTAATTACGGGTTGAATTAGAGTTGCGAAATAACATCGCGGCTTTCTATTAGTGTCGCGAGAGAATGGTTACGGTTTGAATTAGAATTGCGATAAAATGATAATCGCGTTTGCTTTAAAGTTGCGAATTACGATATCGCGATTGTTTTTTGCCATTTTTATTATGAATTTTTATAATTTCTTATAGAACTATACGTATCAGAATTTATCTTGTTTTCTATTGTTTAAAATTAGATTATAAATATGTTAATTTTTAATTAATTTTATAGTATTGCAAGTAGCAATACCAGAATATTTAAAGTAGCTTTTTTATATAGTAAATAGTAATTTTTATTAAATTCACTATAAGAGTTAGCGTTGCGATATTGTTCCATCGCGAATTCTGCTTATTTTTCCTTTTAGCGTTGCGATAATAAATGATCGCGTTTTGTTAAGTAGTGTTGCGTTCACAAACTGCCCTAACCCCCCGACTGCAATTGTCGGACACTGTTCCTGGATCACACGTTCAGCTGCAAGAGCTGTGCAAGTGTGATCGTTCATCAGCAACCTCTTAAATGGTTGCACTTCGATCTCTCGCTATTAGTGTTGCGTATTGCTAAAATACGAGTGCGTAGATTTATACTTATTAGTGTTGCGTATCAAATATCGGGAATTTTCAGGCTTAATTTTTTTTTTTTTTAATGGTAGATTATCGATATTGCAGATATTACGAAGCACTCATCGCGGTTTGATTTTGAAAATTTTCTGCTTCATAAATATTAGTAGTAAATTAGTGTTGCGAAACAAGAATATTCAGTTCCACTCTCGGCGTGTTGATCGGGTTTATATAGAGTGGAATACGATTGAATTTTAGTAGCCCTTCTGGCTACTGCTTTGTTTCCTTTTCAGCGCCCCATCTTACCACGTTTATTACTGAAAATACTGCTATAAGACATGTTTCTTGGTCAGCGTTAACGTTACCATAACTGATAAAATACAAAACTTTATTACGAATGTATATTATATATAGATTTACATATATGAAACTGTGAGCGATTTCATGCACAACAAAGTATTATAATGAAATATCTTAATGTTGCTATGAAGGCTTAAAATATTTTTTAAAATTTAATTCATTGCAATTGGAATCAGCGCTGGTGATTGTTCGTTCTTAGAACCATGACTTTTAACATTTTTTCGACCGCGATATTTTCAATCTTTTAACAGTAATATAGAATTTTATAAATATTCGAATTTCATATTGAATTTTTTTTTTTTTTTTTTAATTCAGATTAAATTCAATTACTTAAAATTCTATTTTTCAACGTAACCCTAGTTTCGATTAAAAAGATACAAATGATTCTCTATATTTGCTAAAATTTAATCAATAGTAATTTGATCTATAATTAACCATTATTAGTAGTTTATTTTTCATGTGTAAAATGTTCTCGTTTTAAAGATACCTGCTTCTTTCATATACCACATCAAGTAAATGAGTTTGTTTCAAATTTATCAACTAGCAGAAAGTAGATTTCAATTACATACATGAACATTTCATAGCATATTAAATATGTATGCTAGATACCGAAATGATTTTTCTTCCATTGTCTGATTGTTCAGGCTTCTTCCCGTTTCCCCATTTTTAAAAGAAGCATATTGCGGTAACGTTGGAGCATATAACTTTTCGATATTTTCATAAGTTTAGTACAACGAGTCGTATGTCTCTTCTGCAAGATTCTAAATTGTATATGCAGTGTCAATAGTTTCATTTCCATTCTTTCGTTCCAAGTTAGACAAATGTATCATTGATACCGAATGTTGCCAGTACGGTTGCGAATTATTGTGCAATGCTTGTACTGATGCATGTAATCGTTTTCGCAGATTCATCAGTTGATTAACTTTTGGAAAACCACTACATCGATAAGTACAAACATTGTACAATAATTCGATACCAAGATAAGAACGACGCTAATACAGTCCAGTTTGGATTACGAAAAGACACGAAGAGAATTTTGGATAATCTAAACTGGACTGCAACGTGGGACGCCGTTGGACACCGTTGGACACCGTGGGACGCCGTTGGACACCGTGGGACGCCGTTGGACACCGTGGGACGCCGTGGGACATCGTTGGACGCCGTGGGACATCGTTGGACGCCGTGGGACATCGTTGGACACCGTTGGACGCCGTGGGACATCGTGGGACGCCGTGGGACATCGTGGGACGCCGTGGGACATCGTTGGACACCGTTGGACGCCGTGGGACATCGATAGACATCGTTGGACATCGTTGGACATCGTTGGACACCGCTGGACACCGTTGGACACCGTTGGACACCGTTGGACACCGTTGGACACCGTTGGACACCGTTGGACACCGTTGGACACCGTTGGACACCGTTGGACACCGTTGGACACCGTTGGACACCGTTGGACACCGTTGGACACCGTTGGACACCGTTGGACACCGTTGGACACCGTTGGACACCGTTGGACACCGTTGGACACCGTTGGACACCGTTGGACAACGTTGGACACCGTTGGACACCGTTGGACACCGTTGGACACCGTTGGACACCGTTGGACACCGTTGGACAACGTTGGACACCGTTGGACACCGTTGGACAACGTTGGACACCGTTGGACACCGTTGGACAACGTTGGACGCCGATGGACACCGTTGGACACCGTTGGACACCGTTGGAGAACATTGGACGCCGTGGGACGCCGCGGGACGCCGTGGGACATCGTGGGACACCGTGGGATGCGTACGTTTTTGTCTTAATTAATCGTAAGGTAGATACATATGTCAAGTGCATTGTGAGCTCATTCTGTACAGCGACATTTATCCACCTTAGAACGAAAAAAAGAAAAATCTCGTCTCCCTTCACTCGCTTACCTCACAGTACTTATTGCACTCGCGATTTATCGGTTCGCGATCACTCAGTTCTTTCAAACCGTAGCGTGACGTACTCGCTCGCGCATATTCCGCGTACGTGCGGGTCAACGTGCACTGGACAACTCCTTGGATTCGTAAGTCGCCCCAAGGAAACCTCTGTCTGGGTGACTGCTCGACGACTGCTCGACGTTCGCATCGGATCGCGGGAGTTGTCGTCGCGCCGGTGATGCTAGCGAACCTGTTGGGGATTCAGTCGTGGATCCGCAGTCCTGTCCGATTGGTACTTTGGTACTCGGTCAGGGACCTGCAATTTCACGTCCTCCGTAATTCTGTTCGGGCCCGCGGGAGTGGACCCCACTGTTCAGTTGAGGTCAATGCCTTCGTAATCCTGTTCAGCGGTCCCTCCCCGTGAGTGGACCCCACTGTTCAGTTGAGGCCTCTTGCCTTCGTAATCCTGATCAGCGGTCCATCCCCGGGTTCCACATGTTCAGTTGGAGTGTGTTAAGTTGCTGGCCTATGTGCTGGATCCACGGCTGAATTACCCGTGGATCACTAGCATCATCGGTCGGCGCCATCGACCGCGACTCGTGTAAGTTTCGAACGGCGAAACAGGAATCGAGTTACGGTCAATTCTTGGGCTTTCCGCTGAACCTCGGGGTTATCTCGTGTACGGGGGTACGTCGTGTAGGTTTGTTAGTTCTTTCGAGAGATCGCGATCTCGTTCGTTTCGGGCGCGCCGCGATTTTTTCCTTTATCATCTGATTCATCGGGCATTTTCTTGTTTACCCATTTTTAAGGGATACTTATTGAGATCACGTTAGAGTTTATAACTTTTCAGTATCTTCAATATCGTACAGTGTCGCAAAAATAGAACGATAACTAGTTTAGTACAGCGACTCGTATGCCCCTTCTGCGAGACACGAAATGGTATATACAGTGTCAGTAGCTACATTTTCTTCCTTTCATTCCAAGTTGGATAAATGTGTGTTTGATACCGAATGATGCCAGTAGGGATGCGAATTATTGTACGATATTTGTACTGATCGATGTAATCGTTGTGTGGGAGATGGATGTTGCGTTACGTAGGCTTTGTTCTACGTTTGTAAAGATTCATGTAAGCGCTGCGTTGGAGATATGTGTTTCGCAGTTAGGCTACGAAACAACTATCTCTTTACGCAGGCCCATGAAGTAGAGTGGGAACTCGACATTCTTGCCAGTAGGTTGAATGTCGAGACCGATGCATAATGTTGAATAACTCATGGGCGGGTCTCGTGCGTAGTCACCTCCTCGTGGTGAGACCTGGTAATTGGCATCCTTTTCCAAAAATTAATCAGCTGATTAATCTTTGGAAAACGATGCCAAGCTAAGAACTACGCACCAGTCCCGTTTGGAACACCAAACGCCTCTAAGAGAATTCTGTTCAACTAAGTGATAGTCGAAACTAGTATTAAAGAAGTGTGAATTTAGTCTTAGTTTGCAGAAACTATTGAAATGATAAAAATGGATATCGTATTAAATCGGCAAAACAATATCGCCGCTACAGTATCGCTTTATTATAAAATAATTTTACATCTCTGCTTCCAATGCTTAAAAACTGTTTATGTAAATGGGACCCGAGCGTAGTTACCTCCTCGTGGTGGGTCCCGGTAATTGGTATCGTTTCCCAAATAATAATACACCAAGTACTATTTTGAATATTAGTATTATTATTTGAGAAACGATATCAAGCTAAAAACTACTTCAATATAGTCTGGTCTTGATCATCCAAAATAGTTTTGGTGATCTAGACCGGACTAAGACCCCCCCGCGGGGGCGACGTGGGACATCGTGGGACATCGTGGGACATCGCGGGACACCGTGGGATGCGAGCGTTTTAGCCTTAATTAATCATAAGGTAGATACCTATGTTAAGTGCATTGTGAGCTCATTCTGTACAACGACATTTATCCACCTTAGAACGAAAAAGAGAAAGAAAAATCTCGTCTCCCTTCACTCGCTTACCACACAGTACTTATTGTACTCGCGATTTATCGGTTCGCGATCACTCAGTTCTTTCAAACCGTAGCGTGACGTACTCGCTCGTGCGTATTCCGGGTACGTGCGGGTCAACGTACATTGGACAACTCCTTGGATTCGTAAGTCGCCGCAAGGAAACCTCTGTCTGGGTGACTGCTCGACGACTGCTCGACGTTCGCATCGGATCGCGGGAGTTGTCGTCGCGCCGGTGATGCTTGCGAATCTGTTGGGGATTCAGTCGTGGATCCGCAGTCCTGTCCGATTGGTACTTTGGTACTCGGTCAGGGACCTGCAATTTCACGTCCTCCGTAATTCTGTTCGGGCCCGCGGGACTGGACCCCTCTGTTCAGTTGAGGTCAATGCCTTCGTAATCCTTTTCAGCGGTCCCTCCCCGTGAGTGGACCCCACTGTTCAGTTGAGGCCTCTTGCCTTCGTAATCCTGTTCAGCGGTCCATCCCCGGGTTCCACACGTTCAGTTGGAGTGTGTTAAGTTGCTGGCCTATGTGCCGGATCCACGGCTGAATTACCCGTGGATCACTAGCATCATCGGTCGGCGCCATCGACCGCGACTCGTGTAAGTTTCGAACGGCGAAACAGGAATCGAGTTACGGTCAATTCTTGGGCTTTCCGCTGAATCTTAGGGTTATCTAGTGCACGGGGGTACGTGCATAGTCACCTCCTCGTGGTGAGACCTGGTAATTGGCATCGCTTTCCAAAAATGAATCAGTTGATTAATCTTTGGAAAACGATACCAAGCCAAGAACTACGCACCAGTCCAGTTTGGATCACCAAAATCCTCTAAGATAATTATGGATGATCTAGACTGGACTGCACCCTGGGACACCGTTGGACGCCGTGGGACGTCGTTGGTCCAGTATGGATCACCAAAAGCCATGAAAGAATCTTGGATGACCTACACTGTACTGTACTGTAACGTTGGACGCCGTGGGACAACATTGGATAACGCTGGACGCTGTTGCACACTGTACTGCAACGTTGGACGCCGTGGGACAACGTTGGATAACGCTTGACGCTGTTGCACACCGTCGGACACCGTTGGACACCGTTGGACACCGTTTGACAACGTTGGGGTTAGGTTAGGTTGGGGTTAGGTTGGGGTTAGGTTAGGTTAGGTTGGGGTTAGGTTGGGGTTAGGTTGGGGTTAGGTTGGGGTTAGGTTGGGGTTAGGTTGGGGTTAGGTTGGGGTTAGGTTCAGTTCCAATATGGCGGCAAGTAGGACGGACACGTGCGCGTCGCTCCGTATTCCGTGACCGAAATATGTGGAAAAATCGAAGAGTGCAGTGGAAGGATTAGGGTGAAAGTGAAGTGCTAGTGGTGAGGAATAGGCGTGTGCAAAAAGTTTGGTGGAAATCGATGAATTAAAACTGCTATTAGAGTTAAAAGTGTCGGTGTTGCCACGAGGGAAGAGGCAGCCATCTTGGCGGCCATCTTGGCGGCCATCGTAGTGACGCGCGACGGTTGCGCCGCCGAGGCGTCTCGCGGGAGGCCAGTGAACTACAGTGTAGTGCTAGTGCGGTAGATGCGAGAACTACGTTACCGACGGCGGAACAAGTTACCGACGTCGGAACTTGTTACCGAAGGTGGAACGAGTTACCCACGGTGGAAGTAGTTACCCGCGGTGGAACAGACCACTTACCTTACCATCTCGCGCGGCACACCTGTCGCCCTGGTCCGCATTCGACAGGGGCAGCGCGCGAAAGAGCGAGTGGCTCCAGGACGGAGACTTTGTCGATTACATTGGCGAAGACAAAAGAACAAACAAACAAACAAAGAAATATGGACATGGAGAAGATAAATGACAACGTTTACGGTGCAGGGGAGGGATACCCCAGTACCGGCGCAGTCGTGGGTAGTAAAGTGGGCCCCGCTGCGTCGATATCTCGCGACCACGGCCGTTCGGGGGTGGACCGTCAGGCCCCCGGACGCGTTACTACGACTGGCGACGGAACAGCAGGAGAGAGGAGGAGGATAACCACGGGAGGACATCCAGAGGATGACAGGACGGAGACCGCGGAGGAGCCTCCGAGGAAGGCGACGAGACGTTCGCTGAGAGCCGCGAACAGGTCCGAGTACGTTTTTCTCGCGCCGGCCACGATGGACGACGGTACGTCACCGGTGGCGGGGGGATCGCGGGGGCGGGCGAGGTCCGACGACGAGGAGTCGGTCGCCTCGTTCGCCTCGCGTTCGTCGCTGGCTTCGATGGCGTCCAGGGGCAAGAGGAAGAGAACAGGAGCCACGACAACACCGGAGGTGTCGGAGGAGTTGGAGGTGCAGATGAAGACGAGCTCCCCGGCGGAAATCAGCGCGGGCTTGACGATGCACGTGTCGGAGATAATGCACGTCGCGACGACGTCGTCGAACTTGAAGGGGACCTACATCAGGTCCCTTAAAAACGCGGCGAGCTATATCACCGCCGCGTGGAACGAGGAATCCGCAAGGAGGGCGAGGCCAGCGCGAGGCGCCGGCGACGACGTGGACGCGAGGCTGTCCATGCTGGAGGGGGAGAACGCAGCCCTCCGCCAGGAATTGAGGAGACTGGCTGCCCACGTCAACGAGTGCCCACGATGCGCCGACGCGGCGTCCGAATACGTCCGCGCACAGTGGGAGGGCGGAAACGACAGGACGCGGCTGGACGCCCTGGAAAGAGCGGTCCGAGAACTGGGACCATCTATTCTCAGGACAATCGAGGAACGATTCGGGGACGCACGATGGCAACGCACCCCCGAATCACGACCCAGCGGGGACCGCCCCGTCGACCCCCCCTCGGCCCAACCGACGCCGCCCCGAAGGGAACGGGAGGACGGCGGATGGGAGCTAGTGGAAACGAAGAAGAAGAGGAGGAGAAACAAGAAGACGGCGAACGGGACGAAGGCAGCCGTCGCCGCCGCCGCCGGAGCAGAGGCGGCGAGGAAAGGATCGACCGCGCCACCACCGACGCGGGTACGGCGGCAGCAGCAACCCCAGCCCGGCGGCACGACGGGCGCACCGAAGGCGAACGCCCCCGCAATGCAGAGAGGACCACCGCGGACACCCAAGGTGGTCACGCCCCCTCGCGCACCGCGAACATCCGCGGTGACCCTGACGTTGAACGAGGGAGCGAGGATGTCGTACGCCGACGTCCTGGAAGCGGCGAGGACGAGGATTCCACTATCGGAGCTTGGCACGGAGCGCCTGGAGATGAAGAAGGCGATGACGGGCGCCATTATAATTCAAGTCCCCGGTGACAAGGACAGGGGAAAGGCGACGCTACTGGCGTCGCGGCTGGCCGAGACCCTGGACCCGACGGCGGTGAGAATCGCCACACCGACCAGGATGGCGGAGTTACGCGTGACCGGGATAGACATCTCGGTCAAAAAGGAAGAGCTGCGAAGAGCACTGGCCTTGGCGGCGGGATGCGGCAGCGCAGAGGTGCAGGTGGGCGAGATCGGCGCCACCAGAGGCGGCCTCGGGTCTGCATGGATCAAGTGCCCGGCGGCAGCAGCCCGCAAGCTGGCCCAGGCGGAGAAGATAGCCCTGGGCTGGTCAACGGCGAGGATAAGGGCCGTGCCGAAGCGCCCGTTGCAGTGCTTCAGGTGCCTGGAGCTGGGGCACGTGCGCGCCACTTGCGTTTCCGGCGAAGACCGTGGACACCTGTGCTACAGGTGCGGCGGGAGCGGACACCGCGCCAGAGGCTGTCCCGCCTCCGCTCCCAAATGTCCGCTGTGCGAGTCGCTCGGGGCACCCGCGAATCACAGGATGGGTGGAGAGGCATGCAACCCCCCGAAGGTCAAGAGGAGGAGACCCATCCGCCAACCAGCAGCGGTAGCAGCAGCAGCAGTCGCCGCGGCAGGGACACCAGGAAGCGCCGCCGAACCAGCAGCAGCGGCGGATGGCCGGGAGGAGGCCATGGAGGTGACGGCATAGTTCAAGCGCCTGCTGCAATGCAATCTCGGTAGGTCGAGAAGAGCGCAAGACCTGCTCGTCCAGACCATCCGGGAGAACGAGGTGGCCCTAGCGGCGGTGGCGGAACCGCATCGTATACCCGACTCGCCCAACTGGATCGGGGACCTGGACGGATCCGCCGGGATAACGTGGACGTCGGCCTCGTGCTTCTTACTGGACCGTGGCAGCGGCTTCGTCGCGGTCGAGTGGCTGGGAGCGGCGGTGGTGGCGGTGTACGTCTCTCCGAACATCGACCTGGCCGCGTACGGGGACTTCCTGGACCGAGTCGGCGAGTGCATCGGAAGATGCCTCCCCCGCCAGGTGCTCGTGCTGGGGGACTTCAACGCCCATTCGACGCAATGGGGAAACCCAAGGACCAACTCCCGTGGAAGGATGCTCACCGACTGGGCAGCGAGTCTGGGGCTCCTGCTGGCGAACAGGGGCTCGGCGAGCACCTGCGTGGCGTGGAGAGGATGCTCGGTCGTGGACATCACGTGGGCTACCCTGGAGCTGCTCAGGCGAATCCGCGACTGGAGAGTGGCCGAGGGGGTGGAAACGCTGTCCGACCACCTGTACATTCTGATGGAGGTAACCCTGGGGACCGAGGACGACGCCGGGAGAAGACGACGAGGACCGAGAGAGAACCGTCGCCGCCCGCCGCCGCCGCGATGGCGCCTGAAGGAGATGGACAAGGAGATGCTGCGGGCGGCCACGACCGTGTCCGCCTGGAGCTGGGACGCCCGACGGACGAGCGAGCGAGGAAGTATCGACGAGGAGGCGGAGGAGCTCCGAAGATACATGACCGCGGCGTGCGACGCCTCGATGCCGCGCTCCGTCCCGGGGGGTGGACGAGACCAGGGAACGTACTGGTGGACCCCGGAGATCGCCGAGATGCGAGAGAACTGCGTGCGTGCCCGCAGAAGATTTCTAAGGGCCCGTCGTCGCAGACTGACGCGCGACGAGGAGGAGATTGCCCGCTTCTACGAGGAGTACAGAGAGGCGAGACGGACTCTTCAGCGGGAGATCAAGACCGCGAAATCTCGGTGCTGGACGGAGCTGATCGAGGAGGTGGAATCCGACCCGTGGGGACGGCCGTACAAAGTGGTCACCAAGAAGCTACGACCTTCGGCGCCCCCGCTGACCTCGGACATGGACCCGACGCTGTTGGACAACGTCGTCGGGACGCTGTTCCCGCCGGAAGACAGGGACGCGAGCCGACCGGCGCCATCCTCCCCCTCCGCCGACGACTACGACGAGGAGGCGGCGACGACGACCGCGACGGGATGGAGCGAGGAGCTGCGAGTCAGCGACGAGGAACTCTTCGAAGCAGCCAGGAGGACGGCGTCCCGCGACGTGGCGCCAGGACCCGACGGAATACCGGGCCGAGCGTGGGCGGAGTCGATCGTCACCATGGCTCCACGCCTGCGACACCTGTTCGACAGATGCCTGGAGGAGGGCGCCTACCCCCGGACATGGCGGACGGCCAGGCTGGTGCTGCTACGGAAGGAGGGCCGCCCGCCGGACTCGCCGTCCGCGTACCGGCCGATATGCCTGCTGGACGAGGTGGGCAAGATGCTGGAGAGGATCGTCGCCGCCCGGCTGGAGGCTCACGTGACCCGGAGGACGCCCGGATGGCACGACAGCCAGTACGGATTCCGCCGCGGCCGCTCGACCGTGGACGCGGTGAAGAGGCTGAGGACCATGGCCGAGGACAAGGTCGCCCGAGAAGGGGTAGCGGTGGCGGTGTCGCTCGACGTCACCAACGCCTTCAACTCCATCCCCTGGGCCAGGATCGTGGAGGCCCTGCGACACTTTGACGTCCCGGCGTACCTGGTGAGGATCGTCCGCGCGTACCTTTCCGACAGGTACATCGTCTACGCCGGAAGGGACGGGGAAGAAAGAAGACGGATCGAGCGCGGCGTTCCGCAGGGGTCGGTGCTGGGTCCGATACTCTGGATCACGGCCTACGACTCGGTCCTCCGATGTCCGATGCCCCCCGGGGCTGGAATGGTGTGCTACGCCGACGACACCCTGGTCCTGGCCGGGGGACGATGGTGGCAGGACACGGCGAACCGCACGGAGGACGCCGTGGCGTGCGCGATGAGCGCCATTCGGAGGCTCGGCCTGACGGTGTCGCCGGCCAAGTCCGAGGCGCTGTGGTTCTTCGACCAGCGACGAAGAGGAACGCCTCCTGCAGGATCGACGGTGAACATCGGCGGAGAAGAGGTTCCGGTGAGACGCCAGATGAGGTACCTGGGTCTCACGATCGACAGCGGATGGACCTTCGAACCGCACTTCGAGCAACTGGTCCCGAAGGCGACGGCCGCGGCCAACGCCCTGTGCGGCCTCCTACCGAACATCGGCGGAGCAGGATCGAGAGTCCGCCGACTCTACGAGGGAGTAGTCCGGTCCCGAGTTCTCTACGGGGCACCCGTCTGGGCCAGAAGCCTGGCGACCAGTCGCCGCAGCCTGACCTTGCTGCGGAGGCTGCAGAGGACGACCGCTATCCGCATCGCGAGAGGCTACAGGACGACATCGTACGCGTCGGCGACCGTGCTAGCGGCGTCCCCGCCGTTCGAGCTGCAAGCCCTGGCGCTCGAACGCGTATACGAACACCAGCGGAGGAACCCGACGCCATCGACCTCTGGCCAGCCGGCCTCGAACATCCGGGAGGAGGCGAAGAAGGAGGTCTGGGAACGATGGCGCTCGCAGCTGATCCAGGAGGACGCCGTGCGGCCGCACCGGGCCGTTCGCGCCGTGCTTCCCAACTGGGAGACGTGGAGGGATCGAGGCGGAGCACCGCTGACCTTCAGGATGACGCAGCTGCTCACCGGCCACGGAGTATTCGGCGAGTACCTGCTAAGGATTCGGCGAGAGGCGACGTCCGTCTGCCACCACTGCGAGGAAGAGGAGGACACAGCGCAACACACGCTGGAGTTCTGTCCGGCGTGGGCGGAACCACGACGCGTCCTACGGCTCGAAATCGGCGAGAGCTTAGCCCCAGAAGCGGTCGTCGCGGCCATGCTGAGAGGGCGCCAGGAGTACGCCGCTGTCCGCACCTACTGCGAGCAGGTGATGCTGGCGAAGGAGCGGGCGGAAAGGATCAGGGAACGAGCTCGCGACCCGTCCAGGACATCGCAGCGCCCCAGGAATACCGCGCGCCACAGGGGCGCGACGCCACCACCGGCGCCGCCGCGCCCACCGTAGCAGCGCGTGGAAACCAGGAAGAGGCTTCGGGGGACGGGGTCCCAGAACGAAGCAGCAGGAGCGAGGCGCTAGGGGGCGTGGTCCCCCCTAGCGGTCCAAGAAGAGCAGGACGCCTCCCTTCGACGAAAGGAGAGATAGACGCCCGGGGGTAACCGGTAGTAATTCGGGAGAGATCCCGGGTGCATCTCGACTCAGGCGTCAGGACAGGCCACCGTGGAGTTTTAGTCGGTAAGAGTCCGACACTACCCGCTAGCGGGTGTCCATGAGGATTTCTCCACGTAAAAAAAAAAAAAAAAAAAAAAAAAAAAAAAAAAAGGTTGGGGTTAGGTTGGGGTTAGGTTAGGTTGGGGTTAGGTTGGGGTTAGGTTGGGGTTAGGTTGGGGTTAGGTTGGGGTTAGGTTGGGGTTAGGTTGGGGTTAGGTTGGGGTTAGGTTAGGTTGGGGTTAGGTTAGGTTGGGGTTAGGTTGGGGTTAGGTTGGGGTTAGGTTGGGGTTAGGTTGGGGTTAGGTTGGGGAGCACGAGGCGGGCATGGGTTCCCGGGGCATAGGACCATGCCCTGGGAAACCCCGATGGATCTGATGTTCTCTTACAGTCGGGTGGCGGCCGATCGGTGCCCTTGGCACCCGTCGGTTCGCCGATCCGGTGCGGAGAACTTCGGAGAAGTTGGCGGGCCCATGCCTGTCAAGACCACTCACCTCACCTTCTCGCGGGGCTCCCTGTCGCCCTGCACCGGCTTCGACCGGGGCAGGGTGCGAAAGAGTGAGTGGCACCAGGACGGAGACTTCGACGACGACCTTGGCGAAAACAAACAAAGAAACATGGAAATGGAGCACAGAAACGACAACGTTTACGGTGCAGGGGAGGGATACCCCAGTACCGGCGCAGTCGCGGGTAGTGAAGTGGGCCCCGCTGCGTCGATATCTCGCGACCACGGCCGTTCGAGGGTGGACCGTCAGGCCCCCGGACGCGTTTATACGACTGGCGACGGAACAGCAGGAGAGAGGAGGAGGATAACCACAGGAGGACATCCAGAGGATGACAGGACGGAGACCGCGGAGGAGCCTCCGAGGAAGGCGACGAGACGTTCGCCGAGAGCCGCGAACAGGTCCGAGTACGTTTTTCTCGCGCCGACCACGATGGACGACGGCACGACACCGCTGGCCGGGGGATCGCGGGGGCGGGCGAGGTCCGACGACGAGGAGTCGGTCGCCTCGTTCGCCTCGCGCTCGTCGCTGGCTTCGATGGCGTCCAGGTGCAAGAGGAAGAGAACGGGAGCCACGACAACACCGGAGGTGTCGGAGGAGTTGGAGGTGCAGATGAAGACGAGCTCCCCGGCCGAAATCAGCGCAGGTTTGACGATGCACGTGTCGGAGATAATGCACGTCGCGACGACGTCGTCGAACTTGAAGGGGACCTACATCAGATCCCTTAAAAACGCGGCGAGTTATATCACCGCCGCGTGGAACGAGGAATCCGCAAGGAGGGCGAGGCCAGCGCGAGGCGCCGGCGACGACGTGGACGCGAGGCTGTCCATGCTGGAGGGGGAGAACGCAGCCCTCCGCCAGGAATTGAGGAGACTGGCTGCCCACGTCAACGAGTGCCCACGATGCGCCAACGCGGCGCCCGAATACGTCCGCGCGCAGTGGGAGGGCGGAAACGACAGGACGCGGCTGGACGCCCTGGAAAGAGCGGTCCGAGAATTGGGACCCTCCATTCTCCGGACAATCGAGGAACGATTCGGGGACGCACGACGGCAACGCACCCCCGAAGGACGACCCAGCGGGGACCGCCCCGTCGCCCCTCCCGCGGCCCAGCCGTCGCCGACCCGAAGGGAACGGGAGGACGGCGGATGGGAGCTGGTGGAAACGAAGAGGAAGAGGAGGAGAAACAGGAAGACGGCGAACGGGACGAAGGCAGCCGTCGCCGCCGCCGCCGGAGCAGAGGCGGCGAGGAAAGGGTCGACCGCGCCACCACCGACGCGGGTACGGCGGCAGGAGCAACCCCAGCCGGGCGGCGACACGACGGGCGCACCGAAGGCGAGCGCCCCCGCGACGCAGAGAGGACCACCGCGGGCACCCAAGGTGGTCACGCCCCCTCGCGCACCGCGAACATCCGCGGTGACCCTGACGTTAAACGAGGGAGCGAGGATGTCGTACGCCGACGTCCTGGAGGCAGCGAGAACGAGGATTCCGCTGTCGGAGCTCGGGACGGAGCGCCTGGAGATGAAGAAGGCGATGACGGGCGCCATTATAATACAAGTCCCCGGCGACAAGGACAGGGGAAAGGCGACGCTACTGGCGTCGCGGCTGGCCGAGACCCTGGACCCGACGGCGGTGAGAATCGCCACCCCGACCAGGATGGCGGAGCTACGCGTGACCGGGATAGACATCTCGGTCAAGAAGGAGGAGCTGCGGAGAGCACTGGCCTCGGCGGCGGGATGCGGCAGCGCGGAGGTGCAGGTGGGCGAGATCGGCGCCACCAGAGGCGGCCTCGGGTCGGCATGGATCAAGTGCCCGGCGGCAGGAGCCCGCAAGCTGGCCCAGGCGGAGAAGATAGCCCTGGGCTGGTCAACGGCGAGGATAAGGGCCGTGCCGAAGCGCCCGTTGCAGTGCTTCAGGTGCCTGGAACTGGGGCACGTGCGCGCCACGTGCGTATCCGGCGAAGACCGAGGGCACCTGTGCTACAGGTGCGGCGGGAGCGGACACCGCGCCAGAGGCTGTCCCGCCTCCGCTCCCAAGTGTCCGCTGTGCGAATCGCTCGGGGCACCCGCGAATCACAGGATGGGCGGGGAGGCATGCAATCCCCCGAAGGTCAAGAGGAGGAGACCGACCCGCCAACCAGCAGCGGTAGCAGCAGCAGCAGCAGCAGCCGCCGCGGTACGGACACCAGGAAGCGCCGCCGAACCGACAGCAGCGGCGGATGGCCGGGAGGAGGCCATGGAGGTGACGGCATAGTTCAAGCGCCTGCTGCAATGCAATCTCGGTAGGTCGAGACGAGCGCAAGATCTGCTCGTCCAGACCGTCCGGGAGAACGAGGTGGCCCTGGCGGCGGTGGCCGAACCGCACCGTATACCCGACTCGCCCAACTGGATCGGGGACCTGGACGGATCCGCGGGGATAACGTGGACGTCGGCCTCGTGCGTCTTGCTGGACCGTGGCAACGGCTTCGTCGCGGTCGAGTGGCTAGGAGCGGCGGTGGTGGCGGTGTACGTCTCTCCGAACATCGACCTGGCCGCGTACGGGGACTTCCTGGACCGAGTCGGCGAGTGCATCCGAGGATGCCTCCCCCGCCAGGTGCTCGTGCTGGGGGACTTCAACGCCCACTCGACGCAATGGGGAAACCCAAGGACCAACTCCCGTGGAAGGATGCTCACCGACTGGGCAGCGAGTCTGGGGCTCCTGCTGGCGAACAGGGGCTCGGCGAGCACCTGCGTGGCTTGGAGGGGATCCTCCGTGGTGGACATCACGTGGGCTACCCCGGAGTTGCTCAGGCGAATCCGCGACTGGAGAGTGGCCGAGGGGGTGGAAACGCTGTCCGACCACCTCTACGTACTGATGAAGGTGACCCTGGGGACCGAGGACGACGCCGGGAGAAGACGACGAGGACCGAGAGAGAACCGTCGCCGCCCGCCGCCGCTGCCGCGATGGCGCCTGAAGGAGATGGACAAGGAGATGCTGCGGGCGGCCACGACCGTGTCCGCCTGGAGCTGGGACGCCCGACGAACGACCGAGCGAGGAAGTATCGACGAGGAGGCGGAGGAGCTCCGAAGATACATGACCGCGGCGTGCGACGCCTCGATGCCGCGCTCCGTCCCGGGGGGTGGACGAGACCAGGGAACGTACTGGTGGACCCCGGAGATCGCCGAGATGCGAGAAAACTGCGTGCGTGCCCGCAGAAGATTTCTAAGGGCCCGTCGTCGCAGACTGACGCGCGACGAGGAGGAGATCTCCCGCTTCTACGAGGAGTACAGAGAGGCGAGACGGACTCTTCAGCGGGAGATCAAGACCGCGAAATCTCGGTGCTGGACGGAGCTGATCGAGGAGGTGGAATCCGACCCGTGGGGACGGCCGTACAAAGTGGTCACCAAGAAACTGCGACCTTCGGCGCCCCCGCTGACCTCGGACATGGACCCGACGCTGTTGGACAATGTCATCGGGACGCTGTTCCCGCCGGAAGACAGGGACGCGAGCCGACCGGCGCCATCCTCCCCCTCCGCCGACGACGACGACGAGGAGGCGGCGACGACGACCGCGACGGGATGGAGCGAGGAGCTGCGAGTCAGCGACGAGGAACTCTTCGAAGCAGCCAGGAGGACGGCGTCCCGCGACGTGGCGCCAGGACCCGACGGAATACCGGGCCGTGCGTGGGTGGAGTCGGTCGTCACCATGGCTCCCCGCCTGCGGCACCTGTTCGACAGATGCCTGGAGGAGGGCGCCTACCCCCGGACATGGCGGACGGCCAGGCTGGTGCTGCTACGGAAGGAGGGCCGCCCGCCGGACTCGCCGTCCGCGTACCGGCCGATATGCCTGCTGGACGAGGTGGGCAAGATGCTGGAGAGGATCGTCGCCGCCCGGCTGGAGGCTCACGTGACCCGGAGGACGCCCGGTTGGCACGACAGCCAGTACGGATTCCGCCGCGGCCGCTCGACCGTGGACGCGGTGAAGAGGCTGAGGACCATGGCCGAGGACAAGGTCGCCCGAGAAGGGGTAGCGGTGGCGGTGTCGCTCGACGTCACCAACGCCTTCAACTCCATCCCCTGGACCAGGATCGTGGAGGCCCTGCGACACTTTGACGTCCCGGCGTACCTGGTGAGGATCGTCCGCGCGTACCTTTCCGACAGGTACATCGTCTACGCCGGAAGGGACGGGGAAGAAAGAAGACGGATCGAGCGCGGCGTTCCGCAGGGGTCGGTGCTGGGTCCGATACTCTGGATCACGGCCTACGACTCGGTCCTCCGATGTCCGATGCCCCCCGGGGCTGGAATGGTGTGCTACGCAGACGACACCCTGGTCCTGGCCGGGGGACGATGGTGGCAGGACGCGGCGAACCGCACGGAGGACGCCGTGGCGTGCGCGATGAGCGCCATTCGGAGGCTCGGCCTGACGGTGTCGCCGGCCAAGTCCGAGGCGCTGTGGTTCTTCGACCAGCGACGAAGAGGAACGCCTCCCGCAGGATCGACGGTGAACATCGGCGGAGAAGAGGTCCCGGTGAGACGCCAGATGAGGTACCTGGGTCTCACGATCGACAGCGGATGGACCTTCGAACCGCACTTCGAGCAACTGGTCCCGAAGGCGACGGCCGCGGCCAACGCCCTGTGCGGCCTCCTACCGAACATCGGCGGAGCAGGATCGAGAGTCCGCCGACTCTACGAGGGAGTAGTCCGGTCCCGAGTTCTCTACGGGGCACCCGTCTGGGCCAGAAGCCTGGCGACCAGTCGCCGCAGCCTGACCTTGCTGCGGAGGCTGCAGAGGACGACCGCTATCCGCATCGCGAGAGGCTACAGGACGACATCGTACGCGTCGGCGACCGTGCTAGCGGCGTCCCCGCCGTTCGAGCTGCAAGCCCTGGCGCTCGAACGCGTATACGAACATCAGCGGAGGAACCCGACGCCATCGACCTCTGGCCAGCCGGCCTCGAACATCCGGGAGGAGGCGAAGAAGGAGGTCTGGGAACGATGGCGCTCGCAGCTGATCCAGGAGGACGCCGTGCGGCCGCACCGGGCCGTTCGCGCCGTGCTTCCCAACTGGGAGACGTGGAGGGATCGAGGCGGAGCACCGCTGACCTTCAGGATGACGCAGCTGCTCACCGGCCACGGAGTATTCGGCGAGTACCTGCTAAGGATTCGGCGAGAGGCTACGTCCGTCTGCCACCACTGCGAGGAAGAGGAGGACACGGCGCAGCACACGCTGGAGTTCTGTCCGGCGTGGGCGGAACCACGACGCGTCCTACGGCTCGAAATCGGCGAGAGCTTAGCCCCAGAAGCGGTCGTCGCGGCCATGCTGAGAGGGCGCCAGGAGTACGCCGCTGTCCGCACCTACTGCGAGCAGGTGATGCTGGCGAAGGAGCGGGCGGAAAGGATCAGGGAACGAGCTCGCGACCCGTCCAGGACATCGCAGCGCCCTAGGAATACCGCGCGCCACAGGGGCGCGACGCCACCACCGGCGCCGCCGCGCCCACCGTAGCAGCGCGTGGAAACCAGGAAGAGGCTTCGGGGGACGGGGTCCCAGAACGAACGAAGCAGCAGGAGCGAGGAGCTAGGGGGGCGTGGTCCCCCCCTAGCGGTCCAAGAAGAGCAGGACGCCTCCCTTCGACGAAAGGAGAGATAGACGCCCGGGGGTAACCGGTAGTAATTCGGGAGAGATCCCGGGTGCATCTCGACTCAGGCGTCAGGACAGGCCACCGTGGAGTTTTAGTCGGTAAGAGTCCGACACTACCCGCCAGCGGGTGTCCATGAGGATTTCTCCACGTAAAAAAAAAAAAAAAAAAAAAAAAAAAAAAAAAAAAAAAAAAAAAGGTTGGGGTTAGGTTGGGGTTAGGTTAGGTTAGGTTGGGGTTAGGTTGGGGTTAGGTTAGGTTGGGGTTAGGTTGGGGTTAGGTTGGGGTTAGGTTGGGGTTAGGTTGGGTTAGGTTGGGGTTAGGTTGGGGTTAGGTTGGGGTTAGGTTGGGGTTAGGTTGGGGTTAGGTTAGGTTGGGGTTAGGTTGGGGTTAGGTTAGGTTGGGGTTAGGTTAGGTTAGGTTGGGGTTAGGTTGGGGTTAGGTTGGGGTTAGGTTGGGGTTAGGTTGGGGTTAGGTTGAGTTCCAATATGGCGGCAAGTAGGACGGACACGTGCGCGTCGCTCCGTATTCCGTGACCGAAATATGTGGAAAAATCGAAGAGTGCAGTGGAAGGATTAGGGTGAAAGTGAAGTGCTAGTGGTGAGGAATAGGCGTGTGCAAAAAGTTTGGTGGAAATCGATGAATTAAAACTGCTATTAGAGTTAAAAGTGTCGGTGTTGCCACGAGGGAAGAGGCAGCCATCTTGGCGGCCATCTTGGCGGCCATCGTAGTGACGCGCGACGGTTGCGCCGCCGAGGCGTCTCGCGGGAGGCCAGTGAACTACAGTGTAGTGCTAGTGCGGTAGATGCGAGAACTACGTTACCGACGGCGGAACAAGTTACCGACGTCGGAACTTGTTACCGAAGGTGGAACGAGTTACCCACGGTGGAAGTAGTTACCCGCGGTGGAACAGACCACTTACCTTACCATTTCGCGCGGCACACCTGTCGCCCTGGTCCGCATTCGACAGGGGCAGCGCGCGAAAGAGCGAGTGGCTCCAGGACGGAGACTTTGTCGATTACATTGGCGAAGACAAAAGAACAAACAAACAAACAAAGAAATATGGACATGGATAAGATAAATGACAACGTTTACGGTGCAGGGGAGGGATACCCCAGTACCGGCGCAGTCGTGGGTAGTAAAGTGGGCCCCGCTGCGTCGATATCTCGCGACCACGGCCGTTCGGGGGTGGACCGTCAGGCCCCCGGACGCGTTACTACGACTGGCGACGGAACAGCAGGAGAGAGGAGGAGGATAACCACGGGAGGACATCCAGAGGATGACAGGACGGAGACCGCGGAGGAGCCTCCGAGGAAGGCGACGAGACGTTCGCTGAGAGCCGCGAACAGGTCCGAGTACGTTTTTCTCGCGCCGGCCACGATGGACGACGGTACGTCACCGGTGGCGGGGGGATCGCGGGGGCGGGCGAGGTCCGACGACGAGGAATCGGTCGCCTCGTTCGCCTCGCGTTCGTCGCTGGCTTCGATGGCGTCCAGGGGCAAGAGGAAGAGAACAGGAGCCACGACAACACCGGAGGTGTCGGAGGAGTTGGAGGTGCAGATGAAGACGAGCTCCCCGGCTGAAATCAGCGCGGGTTTGACGATGCACGTGTCGGAGATAATGCACGTCGCGACGACGTCGTCGAACTTGAAGGGGACCTACATCAGATCCCTTAAAAACGCGGCGAGCTATATCACCGCCGCGTGGAACGAGGAATCTGCTAGGAGGGCGAGGCCAGCGCGAGGCTCCGGCGACGACGTGGACGCGAGGCTGTCCATGCTGGAGGGGGAGAACGCAGCCCTCCGCCAGGAACTGAGGAGACTGGCTGCCCGCGTCAACGAGTGCCCACGATGCGCCGACGCGGCGTCCGAATACGTCCGCGCACAGTGGGAGGGCGGAAACGACAGGACGCGGCTGGACGCCCTGGAAAGAGCGGTCCGAGAACTGGGACCATCTATTCTCAGGACAATCGAGGAACGATTCGGGGACGCACGATGGCAACGCACCCCCGAATCACGACCCAGCGGGGACCGCCCCGTCGACCCCCCCTCGGCCCAACCGACGCCGCTCCGAAGGGAACGGGAGGACGGCGGATGGGAGCTGGTGGAAACGAAGAAAAAGAGGAGGAGAAACAAGAAGACGGCGAACGGGACGAAGGCAGCCGTCGCCGCCGCCGCCGGAGCAGAGGCGGCGAGGAAAGGATCGACCGCGCCACCACCGACGCGGGTACGGCGGCAGCAGCAACCCCAGCCCGGCGGCACGACGGGCGCACCGAAGGCGAACGCCCCCGCAATGCAGAGAGGACCACCGCGGACACCCAAGGTGGTCACGCCCCCTCGCGCACCGCGAACATCCGCGGTGACCCTGACGTTGAACGAGGGAGCGAGGATGTCGTACGCCGACGTCCTGGAAGCGGCGAGGACGAGGATTCCACTATCGGAGCTTGGCACGGAGCGCCTGGAGATGAAGAAGGCGATGACGGGCGCCATTATAATTCAAGTCCCCGGTGACAAGGACAGGGGAAAGGCGACGCTACTGGCGTCGCGGCTGGCCGAGACCCTGGACCCGACGGCGGTGAGAATCGCCACACCGACCAGGATGGCGGAGTTACGCGTGACCGGGATAGACATCTCGGTCAAGAAGGAGGAGCTGCGAAGAGCACTGGCCTTGGCGGCGGGATGCGGCAGCGCAGAGGTGCAGGTGGGCGAGATCGGCGCCACCAGAGGCGGCCTAGGGTCTGCATGGATCAAGTGCCCGGCGGCAGCAGCCCGCAAGCTGGCCCAGGCGGAGAAGATAGCCCTGGGCTGGTCAACGGCGAGGATAAGGGCCGTGCCGAAGCGCCCGTTGCAGTGCTTCAGGTGCCTGGAGCTGGGGCACGTGCGCGCCACTTGCGTTTCCGGCGAAGACCGTGGACACCTGTGCTACAGGTGCGGCGGGAGCGGACACCGCGCCAGAGGCTGTCCCGCCTCCGCTCCCAAATGTCCGCTGTGCGAGTCGCTCGGGGCACCCGCGAATCACAGGATGGGTGGAGAGGCATGCAACCCCCCGAAGGTCAAGAGGAGGAGACCCATCCGCCAACCAGCAGCGGTAGCAGCAGCAGCAGTCGCCGCGGCAGGGACACCAGGAAGCGCCGCCGAACCAGCAGCAGCGGCGGATGGCCGGGAGGAGGCCATGGAGGTGACGGCATAGTTCAAGCGCCTGCTGCAATGCAATCTCGGTAGGTCGAGAAGAGCGCAAGACCTGCTCGTCCAGACCATCCGGGAGAACGAGGTGGCCCTAGCGGCGGTGGCGGAACCGCATCGTATACCCGACTCGCCCAACTGGATCGGGGACCTGGACGGATCCGCCGGGATAACGTGGACGTCGGCCTCGTGCTTCTTACTGGACCGTGGCAGCGGCTTCGTCGCGGTCGAGTGGCTGGGAGCGGCGGTGGTGGCGGTGTACGTCTCTCCGAACATCGACCTGGCCGCGTACGGGGACTTCCTGGACCGAGTCGGCGAGTGCATCGGAAGATGCCTCCCCCGCCAGGTGCTCGTGCTGGGGGACTTCAACGCCCATTCGACGCAATGGGGAAACCCAAGGACCAACTCCCGTGGAAGGATGCTCACCGACTGGGCAGCGAGTCTGGGGCTCCTGCTGGCGAACAGGGGCTCGGCGAGCACCTGCGTGGCGTGGAGAGGATCCTCGGTCGTGGACATCACGTGGGCTACCCCGGAGCTGCTCAGGCGAATCCGCGACTGGAGAGTGGCCGAGGGGGTGGAAACGCTGTCCGACCACCTGTACATTCTGATGGAGGTAACCCTGGGGACCGAGGACGACGTCGGGAGAAGACGACGAGGACCGAGAGAGAACCGTCGCCACCCGCCGCCGCCGCCGCGATGGCGCCTGAAGGAGATGGACAAGGAGATGCTGCGGGCGGCCACGACCGTGTCCGCCTGGAGCTGGGACGCCCGACGGACGACCGAGCGAGGAAGTATCGACGAGGAGGCGGAGGAGCTCCGAAGATACATGACCGCGGCGTGCGACGCCTCGATGCCGCGCTCCGTCCCGGGGGGTGGACGAGGCCAGGGAACGTACTGGTGGACCCCGGAGATCGCCGAGATGCGAGAAAACTGCGTGCGTGCCCGCAGAAGATTTCTAAGGGCCCGTCGTCGCAGACTGACGCGCGACGAGGAGGAGATTTCCCGCTTCTACGAGGAGTACAGAGAGGCGAGACGGACTCTTCAGCGGGAGATCAAGACCGCGAAATCTCGGTGCTGGACGGAGCTGATCGAGGAGGTGGAATCCGACCCGTGGGGACGGCCGTACAAAGTGGTCACCAAGAAGCTGCGACCTTCGGCGCCCCCGCTGACCTCGGACATGGATCCGACGCTGTTGGACAACGTCATCGGGACGCTGTTCCCGCCGGAAGACAGGGACGCGAGCCGACCGGCGCCATCCTCCCCCTCCGCCGACGATGACGACGAGGAGGCGGCGACGACGACCGCGACGGGATGGAGCGAGGAGCTGCGAGTCAGCGACGAGGAACTCTTCGAAGCAGCCAGGAGGACGGCGTCCCGCGACGTGGCGCCAGGACCCGACGGAATACCGGGCCGTGCGTGGGCGGAGTCGATCGTCACCATGGCTCCCCGCCTGCGGCACCTGTTCGACAGATGCCTGGAGGAGGGCGCCTACCCCCGGACATGGCGGTCGGCCAGGCTGGTGCTGTTACGGAAGGAGGGCCGCCCGCCGGACTCGCCGTCCGCGTACCGGCCGATATGCCTGCTGGACGAGGTGGGCAAGATGCTGGAGAGGATCGTCGCCGCCCGGCTGGAGGCTCACGTGACCCGGAGGACGCCCGGATGGCACGACAGCCAGTACGGATTCCGCCGCGGCCGCTCGACCGTGGACGCGGTGAAGAGGCTGAGGACCATGGCAGAGGACAAGGTCGCCCGAGAAGGGGTAGCGGTGGCGGTGTCGCTCGACGTCACCAACGCCTTCAACTCCATCCCCTGGGCCAGGATCGTGGAGGCCCTGCGACACTTTGACGTCCCGGCGTACCTGGTGAGGATCGTCCGCGCGTACCTTTCCGACAGGTACATCGTCTACGCCGGAAGGGACGGGGAAGAAAGAAGACGGATCGAGCGCGGCGTTCCGCAGGGGTCGGTGCTGGGTCCGATACTCTGGATCACGGCCTACGACTCGGTCCTCCGATGTCCGATGCCCCCCGGTGCTGGAATGGTGTGCTACGCCGACGACACCCTGGTCCTGGCCGGGGGACGATGGTGGCAGGACACGACGAACCGCACGGAGGACGCCGTGGCGTGCGCGATGAGCGCCATTCGGAGGCTCGGCCTGACGGTGTCGCCGGCCAAGTCCGAGGCGCTGTGGTTCTTCGACCAGCGACGAAGAGGAACGCCTCCCACAGGATCGACGGTGAACATCGGCGGAGAAGAGGTCCCGGTGAGACGCCAGATGAGGTACCTGGGTCTCACGATCGACAGCGGATGGACCTTCGAACCGCACTTCGAGCAACTGGTCCCGAAGGCGACGGCCGCGGCCAACGCCCTGTGCGGCCTCCTACCGAACATCGGCGGAGCAGGATCGAGAGTCCGCCGACTCTACGAGGGAGTAGTCCGGTCCCGAGTTCTCTACGGGGCACCCGTCTGGGCCAGAAGCCTGGCGACCAGTCGCCGCAGCCTGACCTTGCTGCGGAGGCTGCAGAGGACGACCGCTATCCGCATCGCGAGAGGCTACAGGACGACATCGTACGCTTCGGCGACCGTGCTAGCGGCGTCCCCGCCGTTCGAGCTGCAAGCCCTGGCGCTCGAACGCGTATACGAACACCAACGGAGGAACCCGACGCCATCGACCTCTGGCCAGCCGGCCTCGAACATCCGGGAGGAGGCGAAGAAGGAGGTCTGGGAACGATGGCGCTCGCAGCTGATCCAGGAGGACGCCGTGCGGCCGCACCGGGCCGCTCGCGCCGTGCTTCCCAACTGGGAGACGTGGAGGGATCGAGGCGGAGCACCGCTGACCTTCAGGATGACGCAGCTGCTCACCGGCCACGGAGTATTCGGCGAGTACCTGCTCAGGATTCGGCGAGAGGCGACGTCCGTCTGCCACCACTGCGAGGAAGAGGAGGACACGGCGCAACACACGCTGGAGTTCTGTCCGGCGTGGGCGGAACCACGACGCGTCCTACGGCTCGAAATCGGCGAGAGCTTAGCCCCAGAAGCGGTCGTCGCGGCCATGCTGAGAGGGCGCCAGGAGTACGCCGCTGTCCGCACCTACTGCGAGCAGGTGATGCTGGCGAAGGAGCGGGCGGAAAGGATCAGGGAACGAGCTCGCGACCCGTCCAGGACATCGCAGCGCCCTAGGAATACCGCGCGCCACAGGGGCGCGACGCCACCACCGGCGCCGCCACGCCCGCCGTAGGAGCGCGTGGAAACCAGGAAGAGGCTTCAGGGGACGGGGTCCCAGGACGGAGCAGCAGGAGCGAGGCGCTAGGGGGCGTGGTCCCCCCCTAGCGGTCCAAGAAGAAGAACAGGACGCCTCCCTTCGACGAAAGGAGAGATAGACGCCCGGGGGTAACCGGTAGTAATTCGGGAGAGATCCCGGGTGCATCTCGACTCAGGCGTCAGGACAGGCCACCGTGGAGTTTTAGTCGGTAAGAGTCCGACACTACCCGCTAGCGGGTGTCCATGAGGATTTCTCCACGTAAAAAAAAAAAAAAAAAAAAAAAAAAAAAGGTTGGGGTTAGGTTGGGGTTAGGTTGGGGTTAGGTTGGGGTTAGGTTGGGGAGCACGAGGCGGGCATGGGTTCCCGGGGCATAGGACCATGCCCTGGGAAACCCCGATGGATCTGATGTTCTCTTACAGTCGGGTGGCGGCCGATCGGTGCCCTTGGCACCCGTCGGTTCGCCGATCCGGTGCGGAGAACTTCGGAGAAGTTGGCGGGCCCATGCCTGTCAAGACCACTCACCTCACCTTCTCGCGGGGCTCCCTGTCGCCCTGCACCGGCTTCGACCGGGGCAGGGCGCGAAAGAGTGAGTGGCACCAGGACGGAGACTTCGACGACGACCTTGGCGAAAACAAACAAAGAAACATGGAAATGGAGCACAGAAACGACAACGTTTACGGTGCAGGGGAGGGATACCCCAGTACCGGCGCAGTCGCGGGTAGTGAAGTGGGCCCCGCTGCGTCGATATCTCGCGACCACGGCCGTTCGAGGGTGGACCGTCAGGCCCCCGGACGCGTTTATACGACTGGCGACGGAACAGCAGGAGAGAGGAGGAGGATAACCACAGGAGGACATCCAGAGGATGACAGGACGGAGACCGCGGAGGAGCCTCCGAGGAAGGCGACGAGACGTTCGCCGAGAGCCGCGAACAGGTCCGAGTACGTTTTTCTCGCGCCGACCACGATGGACGACGGCACGACACCGTTGGCCGGGGGATCGCGGGGGCGGGCGAGGTCCGACGACGAGGAGTCGGTCGCCTCGTTCGCCTCGCGCTCGTCGCTGGCTTCGATGGCGTCCAGGTGCAAGAGGAAGAGAACGGGAGCCACGACAACACCGGAGGTGTCGGAGGAGTTGGAGGTGCAGATGAAGACGAGCTCCCCGGCCGAAATCAGCGCAGGTTTGACGATGCACGTGTCGGAGATAATGCACGTCGCGACGACGTCGTCGAACTTGAAGGGGACCTACATCAGATCCCTTAAAAACGCGGCGAGTTATATCACCGCCGCGTGGAACGAGGAATCCGCAAGGAGGGCGAGGCCAGCGCGAGGCGCCGGCGACGACGTGGACGCGAGGCTGTCCATGCTGGAGGGGGAGAACGCAGCCCTCCGCCAGGAATTGAGGAGACTGGCTGCCCACGTCAACGAGTGCCCACGATGCGCCAACGCGGCGCCCGAATACGTCCGCGCGCAGTGGGAGGGCGGAAACGACAGGACGCGGCTGGACGCCCTGGAAAGAGCGGTCCGAGAATTGGGACCCTCCATTCTCCGGACAATCGAGGAACGATTCGGGGACGCACGACGGCAACGCACCCCCGAAGGACGACCCAGCGGGGACCGCCCCGTCGCCCCTCCCGCGGCCCAGCCGACGCCGACCCGAAGGGAACGGGAGGACGGCGGATGGGAGCTGGTGGAAACGAAGAGGAAGAGGAGGAGAAACAGGAAGACGGCGAACGGGACGAAGGCAGCCGTCGCCGCCGCCGCCGGAGCAGAGGCGGCGAGGAAAGGGTCGACCGCGCCACCACCGACGCGGGTACGGCGGCAGCAGCAACCCCAGCCGGGCGGCGACACGACGGGCGCACCGAAGGCGAGCGCCCCCGCGACGCAGAGAGGACCACCGCGGGCACCCAAGGTGGTCACGCCCCCTCGCGCACCGCGAACATCCGCGGTGACCCTGACGTTAAACGAGGGAGCGAGGATGTCGTACGCCGACGTCCTGGAGGCAGCGAGAACGAGGATTCCGCTGTCGGAGCTCGGGACGGAGCGCCTGGAGATGAAGAAGGCGATGACGGGCGCCATTATAATACAAGTCCCCGGCGACAAGGACAGGGGAAAGGCGACGCTACTGGCGTCGCGGCTGGCCGAGACCCTGGACCCGACGGCGGTGAGAATCGCCACCCCGACCAGGATGGCGGAGCTACGCGTGACCGGGATAGACATCTCGGTCAAGAAGGAGGAGCTGCGGAGAGCACTGGCCTCGGCGGCGGGATGCGGCAGCGCGGAGGTGCAGGTGGGCGAGATCGGCGCCACCAGAGGCGGCCTCGGCTCTGCATGGATCAAGTGCCCGGCGGCAGGAGCCCGCAAGCTGGCCCAGGCGGAGAAGATAGCCCTGGGCTGGTCAACGGCGAGGATAAGGGCCGTGCCGAAGCGCCCGTTGCAGTGCTTCAGGTGCCTGGAACTGGGGCACGTGCGCGCCACGTGCGTATCCGGCGAAGACCGAGGGCACCTGTGCTACAGGTGCGGCGGGAGCGGACACCGCGCCAGAGGCTGTCCCGCCTCCGCTCCCAAGTGTCCGCTGTGCGAATCGCTCGGGGCACCCGCGAATCACAGGATGGGCGGAGAGGCATGCAATCCCCCGAAGGTCAAGAGGAGGAGACCGACCCGCCAACCAGCAGCGGTAGCAGCAGCAGCAGC